>NC_140993.1:164853779-165579540 GCF_052327205.1 Somniosus microcephalus | reverse complement strand
CTTAAGAAAGTGGCTCCTGATTCCTCCGGTCAGAGGGTAGCTGGCTTCATTGTCCTATAACACAGTCTTCGCAATATAACCCACGGTCACCGCGGCTGGGCTCTAAGTCCAAGCGGTCTCAACCGTCCCGCCGACCTCACAAAATGGCGGCCGCCCTTCACCCACCGGGCTCTGAGTCCAGCCCCTTCCCTCACTCTCACCTTCCCTCTCTCTCTGTCTCTCTCTCCTTCCCTCTCTCTCTTTCTCTCCTTCCCCCCTCTCTCTCTCCTTCCCCCCAGTCTCTCGCTCTCTCCTTCCCCCCAGGCTCTCTCTCGCTCTCTCCTTCCCCCAAGTTCTCTCTCTCTCTCCTTCCCCGCAGTCGCTCTCTCTCTTCCCCCCAGTCGCTCTCTCTCCTTCCCCCCAGTCGCTCTCTCTACCCCCCCAGTCGCTCTCTCTCTTCCCCCCCAGTCGCTCTCTCTCTTCCCCCCCAGTCACTCTCTCTCTTCCCCCCAGTCGCTCTCTCTCTTCCCCCTGAGTCGCTCTCTCTCTCTCTTCCCCCCAGTCGCTCTCTCTCTCTCTTCCCCCCCAGTCGCTCTCTCTCTCTCTTTCCCCCCCAGTTGCTCTCTCTCTCTTCCCCCCAGTCGCTCTCTCTCTCTCTCTTCCCTCCCAGTCGCTCTCTCTCTCTCTTCCCCCCCCAGTCGCTCTCTCTCTCTCTTCCAACAACAACATCCCCTCAAAAAAGCCTCGGCACCGCCGGGCACTCCAGCTAGTCTATCTATATATATAAATAAAAGGATACATCTGTCTGTCTGTCTGTCCTTCGGTGTGTCTGTCCGGCTATACACTCTAAAGTTACAGAGCGTACCTACACGTGCGTTACATCAAAAGAAAGCTTACGATTCCAGAACGGTCGTAAGCATATTTACGTTTCGGTGAGACAAAAATTACGCCCGCGGTATCCAAAAGAAGTTCAAACTTCTGCTCATTATCTGCTCATTAGCATTGAGTGACGTCGAGGTCGACCAATCGTACGGTTGAGCGACCCGACGGTCGACCAACCGCTGCGTGGCGGGTTCCTGGTGCGTGCAGGCGGGCACTCCTACAGTCGAGTGACGGGACGATTGACCAATCCTACGCTTAGGTGACCTGACCGTCGACCAATTGAGGTGAGTCGCCGCCATCTTGATTCCAAACTTTTCATTTCTTTTTCCCGCTTTCTGCGTGTTTCTTTTCAATCTACATTTCCACCAAAAAAAAAGTTGCTTTTAAAACACAAATTGTTTTTAAAAAAGTTAATTCATTTCTAAATCTTTTTTCTAACCTCTATAATTTTCCTACCTTTCACCGTTTTTCCAGGCAGGCCACGAAGCCTGGGCGTCTGTTGCCCAGCCATGCCCGAGCTACGCATCGGCTATCCCACTGGGCCCGATTCCGAACCAGCGGCCAGCCATCTTGGTAAAGGTTGGCTGGGCTCGCTCCAAGCTGCACGGCGCACGTGCACCTCCACACAGAGCGCGGCCAGAGGGAAGCGAGCAGGTTGGGGGGGCGGGGCTCGGGAGGGGAGGGGGAGCGGAGAGCGTTACCCCGGCAACCGGGCTCGCCAGCCGCAATCGGCCGTCTCAAGCCGCTCAGGCCCAGGCCCGGTCCCGGAGATCGGGAGGCGGAGAGGGGAGGAGGGTTGCCAAGGCAACTGGGCCCGGCCAGCCGCAATCGGCCATCTCAGGCCCGGCCTCGGGAGGGCGGGGCTCGGGCTCACCGGGGTGCTGCGCTCGGCATGTCAGTGCGTGGGGCGGCACGGAGCTCAGCGGAGCCATCGCCGGCAGAGGGGAGAGGGTCTGCTGGCTGCCCCCCTCCCTTTCTCCCCCCCTCCTTCCCCCACCTCCCCCACCCCTCCCCTCTCCCCTCCCCTCCTCTTCCACCCCTCCCCTTCCCCCCCTCCCCCCTTCCTCCCCTTCCTCCCCCCTCCCCCCTCCCCTCCCCTTCCTCTTCCCCCTCCCTCCCCCCTCCCCTTCCTCCCCCCCTCCCCCTCCCCTTCCTCCTCCTGCCCTCCCCTTCCGCCCCCCCTCCCCCTCCCCTTCCTCCCCCCTCCCCCCTCCCCTTCCTCCCCCCTCCCCTTCCTCCCCCCTCCCCTTCCTCCCCTCTCCCCCTCCCCTCCGCTCCCTCTCCCCTCTCCTCCCCTCCCTCCCCCCTCCCCTTCCCTCCCCCCTCCCCTCCCCCTTCCTCCCCCTCCTCTCCCCCCCCGCCTCCCCCCCTCCTCCTCCCCCCTTCCCCCCAGTCGCGCTCTCTCTCCCCCCCTTCCCCTCCCCCCGTCACGCTCTCTCTCCCCCCCTTCCCCCCCTTCCCCCCCACCTCCCCCACCCCTCCTCTCCCACTCCCCCTCCCCTCCCCCCTCCCTCCCCCTCCCCCCTCCCCCGCTCCCCTTCCCCCCCTTCCCCCCTTCCCCCCCTCCCCACCCCCCCTCCCCTTCCTCCCCACCACCCCTCCCCCTCCCCTTCCTCCCCACTCCCCCTCCCCCTCCCCTTCCTCCCCCCTCCCCTCCCCTTCCTCCCCCCCTTCCTCCCCCTCCCCTCCCCCTCCCCTTCCTGCCCCCCTTCCTCCCCCGTCCCCCCCTTCCTCCCCCCCTCCCCTTCCTCCCCCCTCCCCTTCCTCCCTCCCGCCCTCCCCTCCCTCCCGCCCTCCCCTTCCTCACCCCCTCCCCTTCCTCCCTCCCCCTCCCCCCTCCCCCTCCCCTTCCTCCCTCCCCCTCCCCCCTACCCCTCCCCTTCCTCCCCCTTCCTCCCCCCTTCCTCCACCCCTCCACTTCCTCCCCTCTCCCCCTCCCCTCCCCTCCCCTCCCCTCTCCTCCCCTCCCCTCCCCTTCCCCCTCCCCTTCCCTCCCCCCTCCCCCCCTTCCTCCCCTCCCCCTTCCTCCCCTTCCCTCCCCCCCTTCCACCCCTCCCCCCTTCCTCCCCCCTCCCCTTACTCCCCCCTCCCCCCTTCCTCCCCTCCCCCCTTCCTCCCCCTCCCCCCTCCCCCCTCCCCTCCCCCTCCCCCCTTCCTTCCTCCCTCTCCCCCTCCCCCTCCCCTCCCCCCTTCCCCCCTTCCCCCGAGTCGCGCTCTCTCTTCCCCCCAGTCGCGCTCTCTCTTCCCCCCTGTCACGCTCTCTCTTCCCCCCAGTCGCGCGCTCTCTCTCTCTCTCTTCCAACAACAACATGCCCTCAAAAATCCCTCGGCACCGCCGGGCACTTCAGCTAGTGTAAAATAAAGTAAAACTGGAGAATATGAAATAAAAGATAATAGGGAGAAAAGACTGATTTGTATGGGAAAAAGACCGAACAAAAGTAAAGTTTCTTTTCAATTTTCTTTTTAGTTCTCCTGAAGTTATTGGGGTAGAAATTGTACCTCATTGTGCCTGTTTTATGGTCATACAAGTGGATGTAGTGCTATCTCCCTGCTCCATAGCACTCCTGTTGGTTGCAGTTGGCTCCAATTGGCCCTCTCCAACTTTCCTCCAACTCCCCCACCCTGGGACTTATTTGAAGGCTGCTGCCAGCAAGGCAGACGGCCCAAAATTGGATTCTTTTGGGCAAGCTGTCTGTGGAGGCAACTCGCTGCAATTATGTAGTTGAGGCCTGAGGACCCATTTCTCGTGTTTCTTGGGCCTCTGTTTTTGGCCGCAGGGATAGTTTCCTGTGCCCATTTGGCGTTTCAAAGCTGGCCTAAACTAATTTCTAGGCCATTGACTCCTGCTGGGATGTGTAATGATGTGTTAACATTGTCCAGAGCCATCTAGTGGTCAGAGATGGGACAAATATACAACACCATAGGGGAGAGTTTCCACAGGGCTCTTCTGGTCTTACATATAATTTACAGCACAGAAACAGGACATTCGGCCCAACTTGCCTATGCTGGTGCTTATACTCCATACAAGCTTCATCCCAACCTACTTCCTTTCAGCCTACCAACATATCATTCTATTCCTTTCTCCCTCATGTGCTTATCGAGCTTCCCCTTAAATGCATCTATGCCATTCGCGTCAACTACTCCATGGGGTAGCGAGTTCCACATTCTCACTACTCTCTGGGTAAAGAAGTTTCTTCGGGCTGACTTAGTGGATTTATTATTGACTATCTTATATTCATAAACACTAGTTTTGGATTCACCCACAGGTGGAAAGATCTTCTCTATGTCTAGCCTCTCAAACCCCTTCATAAATTTAAAGATCTTTATCAGTTCAGTCCTCAGTCCTCTCTTTTCTCGAGAAAAGAGATCCAGCTTGATAAAAGTTGGTTAATGTGTCTTTGAGTACTGGAACAGATGAGTGGGGCCCCCAGGTTAATGTCTCACCCCATAGGTCGGCACTTCCACCAGTGCCAAACTTCTGTAACTTTGGCAAAAACCCTGGAGAATGGTGTAAATGGCCATTTTTAGTTGTTTATGGCTGTTTCTCCGGAGGCTACGCCGGGGAATGTCTGCAGAAATCGCTGGCAATGTGCTCAGAGAAAGAAGCAAATTTATTTGAATAAAGCTTAAGGCATGCTGCTGACGTACTCCTATGGGGGGGGGGGGGGAGGGTGGAATTGGTGGCTGAGGGGGGGGATCAGAGGCCTGGTGGGTGGGGGGAGTTGGTGACCGGGGGCGGGGGTGAATCGGAGGCCTCATGGGGGGTCTCCGATCGGGTGGGTTAGGCAGGGACGCTGTAACCAGGAGCTAAGTGTAAAGGCACTTACCTCCAGGATCCAGCAGTCCTCGCCTTGTGTTGGCTGGCGGGTTTCACGAGGCGTGCAAGACTCGACTAGCTAAAGTTAAATTTTTTGTTTAAAATATTGGCCCGTAATTTCTGATAGGAGGCTTCCTGTGTGCAGATGCCTCCTGTCGGAAAAAAATCTACAAACTTACCTGAGGGCTCCCGAGGTCCGGACACTTCCACTCTTGGGCCTCTCCACAGTCAAAATGCACAGGGCCCACGTATCCCAGGGGCGCATGCAGTTTGCAAGCATCCCTGGGATCACGTGGGCCAGGCCAGCCAATAGGAGAAGGGAATCTCCCTTCATACCTTTGACAGATAGACCTGTCAAATATATGAATGGAGAGCACCCCAAAAACACACTAAAACATTAAATACATTTTTTTTAAATCATGTTTTTAAAGTGAGTTAAAATAACAATAAATTAGATATTTTAAACAAAAACGGGGCTAAAAATAAACTTACCTTTTTTAAAACATAAATGAGTGAAATTTTTTAATTTTTTTTACTTTTTTCAAATCTTATGCTGGTTAAAGCAGGCCTTACACCTGCTTTTACCAGGCGTAAAAATTCTAAGGGTTTTCTGCGGGCAGAGGTTCTCCAGAAAGCGAAACTCTCCACCCGCAGAGGCCCTTCTCCAGGGGCAGAGCATTTTTGACAGATCGGAAATGCTGGTTTTCAGCACATGCTTTTTGTTGTGTATGTACCTTTAAGGGAAGAACTGGTTTTAGACTGCAGTACCGGCAGTGACCACCCCTGTATAAAAGGCCCTAGCAGGCTTCTGTATTTCAGTCTGACGTTGCCCTCCTGTTCAGTAAAGTACCTGTTAACTGTTCTCCCGAAGTCCGTGTATTATTGAGGCGCGGACTTTACAGTGGCGACGAGTAAGTTCGAACTCACCTGCAGTGTGGCATCATCTCACGGGGATCTCGCCCTGAGAGGAGGTTTCTTGGAGGTCGTAGTCTGAGCAACGGGCGTCGACCGCGGGCAACCGGCCAAAGAATTCATCGGTGTTCGGAGAATTGCGGGAGAGACTGTGGAGAGCTGTGCTTGGCTACCCAGTTAAGGTGTTCCAGCAAATCGTGCTGGTAGCAGGTAGTGTGCTGACCCTTCCGGACTGCGGCGGGCTCAAGCTCGATCGAGCGGCTCTACAAAACGGGCCGCGCAGCGTCGCCGGGAAAAGAAAACAAGAGAGAGAGAGGGTGGAGCGCACAGGGCGCGGTTGGTGCTCAAGAACCAGGCAGCGGAGAGAAAATAAACGGGGGGGAAGGAAAGCGAGACGCGCCGAAGCCGTGGGCCGCTGCCATTACCTCGTTGAACGCTAGGAGCAGCGCGGCAGCAAGGGGAAGAAGGAAAAGCACGGGAGGTGCCATTTTATCCCATGGGGAAGAAGGAAAAGCGCGGGAGACGCCATTTTATTCCATTGGGGAAGAAGAAAAGCGCGGGAGGCGCCATTTTAAATCACCCAAGATGCCGAAGAGTGGCAGTATCACTGCTTTCCACAACGAGGTAGAAGACTGGACCACGTATGTGGAAAGAATTGAAGTGTACTGCAAGGCAAATGAGGTGGCCGATGGAAAGAGGGCGTCGGTATTATTGAATTTGATGGGCGCGAGTATGTACGGCCTATTGCGGAATTTAATTACCCCAGCTAAACCAATGGAGAAAAGTTTTGAGGAGATTGTTAATATCTTACAGGAACACCTAAACCCTACACTGCTGCTGATAGCAGAAAGATTCAAGTTCCATAAAAGAAACCAGCACAAAGATGAGAGCAATGCTGACTATCTTATGGAACTATGCAAGTTATCGAAGCACTGCCAGTTCGGAGCAGGACTGGCAGACACCTTACGGGATAAGTTTGTCTGCGGGCTCCAGAGTGAAGGAACCCAGAAACGACTACTTTCAAAAAAGGACCTGACGCTAGAACAGGCTTTCAGCATGGCAGTATCCTACGAAGCAGCAGCACGGGGAGCTGTGGAAATACAACAGAAACCACAAGAATACAGCGCTAACGAAATGGCGTATGGAGCAGAAAAGTGCTATCGCTGCGGCAGAACAACCCATGAGCAGAAGGACTGCTGGTTCAAGGACAAAGTATGCAGGCAATGCAGAAAAATGGGACATATAGCAAGAGTCTGCAGGTCGGGAAAGAAAACCAACATGACAAGAACTACTAAGGAACAGTACAGGAAAGTAAAGAAACTGACAGGCAGTTGTTCGGAAGATCAGGAGAGTGATAAGGACTCCGGGAGCAGGAGACTAAGTTGTCTAAAGTTACACAATGTGATTGCAAAGGAAGATCACCGAACCATTTGGGTCACCCTCATGATAGCAGGGTCCCCAGTAAAGATGGAATTGGACACAGGATCAGCCCTAACTGTCATGAATCGACGAGACTATGAGCGGCTATTCTCACACATACCCTTAAAGGACACGTCCATTGTATTGAAGGCATACACGGGGCAAAAGGTCTACCCCAGAGGAAAAATAAGGGTGCCAGTTAAATATAACGGCAAGGAAACACAGAAACTATATATGTATATACTATGAGATGGAGGACCACCATTATTGGGACGTGAATGGATCGGAAAAATACAATTGGATTGGCATTCCATTCTGGCACTAACTGTGACTGACAAAAAGGATGATGACGTCGCACCTGGACGTCTGTCACAAATTCCATCTGACGCGGAAGAGGTGTCCCAACAAGGACTTGGGACTCTAAAAGGAGTAAAGGCAACCATAAAGATTGAGGGTAATGCAAACCCAAAATTTTTCAAGGCCAGACCGGTGCCATACGCAATCCGCCCAGCCGTTGAAGCTGAACTGGAGAGTCTGGAGCGTTCGGGTGTGCTGTCCAAGGTGGACTGGAGCGAGTGGGCCACACCCATCGTTCCTGTAATGAAGAAAGCATTGAGCAGCACGCCTGGGGAGCCAAAGAAGGTTCGCATCTGTGGGGACTTCAAGGTGACTGTGAACCCAGTCCTGCACACAGTACAGTATCCACTTCCGCAGATGGAAGATATTTTCACCTCACTATCTGGAGGGAAACGTTTTACAAAGATTGATCTGGCCCAAGCGTATCGACAAATGGAGGTGGAAGAAGCATCTAGAAAATGCCTCAGGATAAACACTCACAAATGCCTTTACCAGTACAATCAAATGGTATTCGGGGTAGCATCGGCCCCGGCTATTTGGCAGAGGGCAATGGAACAAGTCCTGCAAGGGATCCCGGGGACCCAGTGTTATTTGGACGACATCCTGGTTACGGGCGAAAATGACAATGAACACCTTGCCAACCTGGAGCAGGTGCTCACGAGATTACAGGAATATGGGCTACGAGCCAACCGCCCCAAATGCGAGTTCTTCAGGAGACAAATCTCGTATTGTGGCCACATGATTGATGAGGAAGGGTTGCATAAGTCGCCGGACAAGATTGAGGCTGTAGTCAAGGCTCCAGCACCGGAAAATGTGTCGCAACTGAGGTCGTTCCTCGGGTTGGTGAACTACTACCATAAGTTCTTGCTGAATTTATCTGCAATTCTGCACCCACTGAACACCCTGCTGCAAACTGGAGTGACATGGAAATGGAGTGATGAGTGTAAGCGTGCCTTTCAGGAATGTAAATGCCTAATCACTTCAAAAGAAGTATTGGCCCACTACAACCCAACACTATCGATTCGGTTGGCATGTGATGCGTCACCCTACGGCATTGGAGCGGTATTGTCACACAAATTCCGTGACGGTTCAGAGAGGTCAATAGCCTTTGCGTCACGCTCGCTAACCTCAGCTGAGCGTAACTACGCCCAGATTGACAGGGAGGCCCTCAGCCTGGTGTGGGGGGTGAAGAAGTTCAATCACTATCTGCACGGGCAGAAATTCACCCTACTGACTGATCATCAGCCCCTGGTCTCCATTTTTAACCCAAAGAAGGGCGTTCTGGTGATGACGGCGCAACGGCTGCAAAGATGGTCACTTTTTCTAGGGACACATCAGTACGACATCGAGTACAAGGGTACGAAGCAGCATGGAAATGCTGATGGGCTGTCGCACCTACCGTTGCCTACGGTAGAAGAAACACCTGCAGTGGACCCTGTTGAGATATTCCATGCGACCATAGTCGAATGTTTGCCTGTTACAAACTCGAGTATAGAGAAGGAAACCCGAAATGACCCGACACTCTCTCGGGTCTACGATTTGACGGTGAAGGGATGGCCAGCATATGGCGACTCACTGTTGCCAGCATTCTCGCCAAGGAGAGAACAGCTGTCAGTGTGCCGGGGAAACTTGATGTGTGGATCCCGAGTGGTAATTCCACCCAAGTTGAGAGATAGAGTGCTCAATGAGCTTCATGAGGGTCATCTGGGAGGGGTAAAAATGAAGAGCCTAGCCAGGGCGTTTGTGTGGTGGCCGGGAATCGATAAAGAAATTGAGGATATGACCAAAAGATGCATAGGATGCCAGAAGGTCCAAAACGCTCCACCACAGGCCCCGCTACATCCATGGGAGTGGCCCTCATCTCCATGGCATTGGGTACACATTGATTTTGCTGGTCCATTTATGGACTCAATGTTTCTAATCGCTGTGGACGCCCATTCGAAATGGCCAGAGGTCATTAAAATGTCCTCCACCACCACGGAGAAAACTATTGCAGTCCTAAGGACCATCTTCGCCAGGAATGGGTTGCCAGAACAGATTTGCTCCGACAATGGGCCACAGTTTGTGTCTGAGGATTTCCGGAGGTTCCTGAAGAATAATGGGGTGAAACATTACACATCTGCCCCATATCATTCAGCCACAAATGGATTGGCTGAAAGGTTTGTTCAGACCTTTAAAAAGGCCATAAAGGCGACATGGCGACATACCACTACAACACAAGGTGGATAGTTTCTTGTTTGCTTACCAGAATGTGACACATGCAGTAACCAACCAAGCTCCAGCCGTACTGTTCTTCAACCGAAGGCTAAGATGTCGCCTGGATTTGCTCAAACCAAACATAAGACGAGATGTTGAGGATAAGCAATTCCAGCACATAAATGAGAAGCCAACCCGGAGCTTCAAGGTAGGGCAACCAGTCTTGGCCCGCGACTACCGAACAGAAAAATGGCAGCCAGGAATGATATGCACACAGCAGGGACCACTAATGTACACAGTGGACATTGGAGAGAGCATTGTGAGGCGCCATGCTGACCAGATTCTAGAGTCGCAGGAACAAGCCAAACCCGTGCCACGAGAAGGTGCACCTGGTAATCAACCTGAAGTACAGATTGCGTCTACCTCAGAAGCAGTGGTATTGGAAGCTGACGAACCAACCAGTGACCATGAACCAGAATCAGCTTCGCCGCAAGAACAGGATACTCGAGAAAGGCGCTATCCAGTCAGGATCAGGAAGCCTCCTCAAAGACTGAACTTATAAATGATTATTTCAGTTGATGTATATAATATCTAGAAAGTTGTAATTAGTTATTATTTAGTTGTTAAATGAATGTTATGTACTGTTTATCTAAAAGGGGAGGAATTGTTGTGTATGTACCTTTAAGGGAGGAACTGGTTTTAGACTGCAGTACCGGCAGTGACCACCCTTGTATAAAAGGCCCTAGCAGGCTTCTGTATTTCAGTCTGACGTTGCCCTCCTGTTCAGTAAAGTACCTGTTAAACTGTTCTCCCAAAGTCCGTGTATTATTGAGGCGCGGACTTTACACTTTTCGCATACCTGAAACCGGCATTTCCGATGTCCCTATGGATGTGTACACAGCCTGTACACACCCGTAGGCATCGACAAATACGGGCCATTAGTTCAGACAACAGAAATTCCACTTACTGAGAAAAAGTGGCTGCTGAGAAAAAGCATTTTGGAGATGCAAATTTGGAGAGCGTGACGCCAGTCGGCATGCAAGCCAACTTAGCATCACTCTCTGCGAACTTGGACCTTAGCGCTGAGTTTAGCGCTGGGTCATAAGCTCGTGCTGAAAAGTGAGCGCGCAGTAGACTGACAGAGACACTGTCAGCACCTCTTAAAGAGACACACACATCTTTCAGGTAAGTTTGCATTTAAGCATTTGGATTGGATTAAAAAAAATATTTTATTGAAGTAGTGACTTGGTGCATTGCAAGTTAAAAGTTTTTTAAGTGTGCAGGGAGTGCTGCTGGACATTTTCAAGCATTGGATGGTAAAGGAAGGCCTCTGAGAAGAGAGAAAATGCTGTAAATAGTCAACAGGTCAGGCAGCATCTGTAGAGAGAGAAACAGAGTTCACGTGTCAGGGCATGATGCTGCCTGACCTGCTGAGTATGTACAGCATTTTATGCTTTTATTTCCGATTTACAGCATCCGCTCGCCGAGGGAATAGGAAAACGCAGAAGAGGAATTCACAGAAGAAGAAGACGCAGAAGAGGAGGAAGCCAGAGACGAGGAAACAGAAGGGAGGATACAACCCAGACAGCCCCTTTCTGGTCGGGATGTCCGGGATTGAATCATCCGCCTGTGGTACCAGTAACCACAACCCCAATTCCACTTTCAACATTAGTCCCACACCTTACCTTCTCTCTGTTACTGACCATCACAATGTCCTCTTGGCCACAATGCTGAAATAAAAGCCACCACAAAGCAAACTTTCCAATCCAACTTTATACATCTATCCATCCAATATGACATCAAGAAATCAACTCCTCACCCTTATGCATTCTCTTAGTGACTGAATGTGTGTGCCTTTGCCCATCCTACTGATGTCACGCTGTACTACCCTGGTAGCTGCAGCATGGCTGGTGGAAGGCTGCTGACTTTCAGTGGGGGACACTGCAAATGGCCTTGCTGGTCGACCTTGAGGAGTTGCTGGCTGGGAGTGTCAAATCAAGTGATGGTGTTGTTTCTTCTTTTCTTTTTCTTTTCTCTCCCTCTTCTTGGTCAACCATTGGCTGGGCTGGCTGGATTTCTTGGGTGTGTGAAATGTTGAAAGCACAAGGGTGGAGTTGTGGTGAGGGGAGGGCGGGAAAGCAAGAGGTGCTTTGAGAAGGAGTATAACGTATCTTTTCTGCCCTGCCGCTGGCCAAGGGCTCAGCCATGCACCTGCCAAGAATGGGGATGAGATTAAGCTAGGAATGGGAGATGTGCCTTGTGTTTGGTACAAATTGTTGGTAGGTGAGTGATTGGGCAGGGGGCAGAGTCGTGCATTGAAAAGTGTATGAGGCTAATGGTGTAGTTGATGGGAGACGGCTTTTGAGGATGCATTCACTGACCTTGACCACTGTTCTGAGGTCATGAAGCTTCTTTGGGCACTGGAGCCAGGTGGTGGGGGCGACACTGCTGGCAGTGATGGCCTCGGTGATGTGGTCCCACATCGTTCTTTCTGGAGGGCCTCCTGGCCCCTGTGGGTAGAGGACCTCTCTTGCAGTGTTGACCTCCTGCACAAAGCTGGAGTGCTGCGTGTGAGACCCTGGGTGCCCCTTCCCTGGCTTGCTAAGCCATTTGTGTTAGTGCAGAAGCACTTTTCCCATTTTTGTTAGGTGCGGAAGGCAATTCAGCTTTAAGAGCTGAAGACTCCCATTTGAGAATTTTTTTTCAAATGTTAATTTTTTTTCAGATGGCAGTTGAGCTGTAAAGGCTAAAAACTGCCTGTTTTTAAATAATTTTTATTATTTTCATTTTAGAAGGCAATTCCCTTTTAAGGGACCAAGCTGCTCTCTAAATTGACAGCCTTGCTTTATGAGCAATAACGCACTACATTGGGCCTCCTGCCAGGACTAATGCCACGAAAATGCGTTGCATGGTAAGTTTAGTGCTGGGCTGATGTAAATTAGCAACGAGTGCCAATTTACCAGTCCTGCCAGTGCCATCAATTTCAGTGGCCGTTAACTCTGGCCCACGGTGGCACTGACAGGTTTTTAGCGATTTCGAATTTCTAGGCTCTTTTCTCCACATCTGCCCTGTCAAACCTATTTATAATTTTAAAGACCTCTATCAGGACTCCTCTAAGTCTTCTATTTTCTAAATAAAAAAGTACCAACCTGTTGAATCTTTCTCGATAGCTGTAATCTCTCAGTTCTGGTACTGTCCCACGCCTGTTGCTGTCTGGGTTGCATCCTCCCTTCTGCTTCCTCCTCTTTGGCTTCCTCCTTGTAAATCTTTTTTGCACTTTCTCCAGTTCTTCTATGTTCTTTTTATAGTATGGAGACCAGAACTGTGCACAGTACTCTAAGTGCGCCAGACAGGGTCCTATACAAGTTTAACATAACTTCACTACTTTTGAATTCTCTATCTCTAGAAATAAATCCCAGTGCTTTGTTAGCATTTTTAATTGCTTTGCTGACCTGTGATGCTGCTTTTAATGATTTTTTTCATTTGTACTCCTAGATCCCTTTACTCTTCTACGCCATTCAGTTTCTTATTTTCTAAGGTGCCCAGTCCGCAAGTTTTCTAATGGCCTGGATTTTGCATTGGGAATAACAGTGAGGCTAATAGCGCTCACCGTTATTATGGAGTAAATCGGACAACAACTTTTGGAGTACGCACATGCGCAGTTAAACGTGGAAATCTGGAATTTGCAGTCCAAGTTATCCTGCTCCTCCACAGGCTGTGCTATACCAATAGACTCAGCATTGAAATCAATGTAAAGGTGTGAAGTTGCGGTACTTACCCACTAGTTATCCATTAAACACGACAGAAAAAGTTAGGGCTGGTGCATTCAGGTGTAAGTGAATTTTTAACAGCACGATAAGTCATAATTAATGCCAAACAGCCCTCTAGCCCTGAAATTTTAATTTTACATCTGTGGAGTCTCATTCCTTCAGAATTTAATTAGTGTTGAAGATTTTAAAAAAATGTAATTAAAATAATTTTTTTATTTTAATTTTTTGGTCTGTCTCTTTTACCTTTCTCTCTTAACCCCATCTTTCTTTTCCAATATTTATTTTGCTTTCTTTACATGATTTAAATCTAATTTATAATTCCTGGCTTATATTTCCTGGTGTAGACAGTGTGGCTCAGTGAGGATTCTTCAATCTAGTTGAAGAGCCTCGCTGTTACATGTCCTGCTCACAGATGCCACAGACCTCCTGTAGAAGCCGCTGTGCTGGATCAGCTGCCCGATGACAGCAAGTTTTTGATCAGAAGCCTGCAAAAACTCTCTGGGCAGCTGTCAGCGTAGTGAACGACGAGCACCGTTCCTTCACCGTTTACTGCACATTCTGGGCCAATGCCTTCTTGTGTTATGTTGCATTCTTCCTCAGTGTTAGCTATACCACCCATTTAATTTATGAAGAGAAATATTTGAATTTATATAGCACCTTGCACAATCTCCCAAAGTGTTTTACAGCCAATGGAGTGCTTTTGAAGTGTACTCACTGTTGTAATGTAGGAATTATGGCAGCCAATTTACACAGAGCAATGTTCCACAAACAGCAATGAGATAATGACCAGATAATCTTTTTTTTAGTGATGTTGATTGAGGGATAAATATTGGCCAGGCACCAGGATAACTCCCCTGCTCTTCTTCAAATAATGCCTTGGGATCTTTTACATCCACCTGAGAGGATAGACGGTAGATCAGTTGAACATCTCATCTGAAAGACAGCACCTCCGACAGTGCTCCCTCAGTACTGCACTGAAGTGTCAGCCTCGATTATGTGCTCAAATCTCTGGATTGGGACTTAAACCCACAACCTTCTGACCCAGAGTCGAGAGAGAGCGCTACCCACTGAGCTACAGCTGACACTTAACTAGTCAATCTCCTATGACATTGCACACGGGGAGTCAAAACCAGGTGAAGTAGGAATAGAAGCCAAGTAATATAATCCAGATGTAATTTAGTCCCCATTTTAAACTAATACATTCTGTCCTTATTTTTATAATCCCATTGCAAAACAGTGATTACACCTTCTTACTAGTGGAGGTGCCACTAGAGGCAGAATGCACTCACAGCATGACAAGCTTAGATAGGCAGTTTTAATTATAAATGTGGACATGGGAATTTATAATAGAAACATTTGACAGGAGGTATACACAGATGTAAAATTTTGATATGTAATATAGATGGATAGCAGTTGTAACTATAACACCAACACTGTAACAGAATATCACACTATCTTTGTCAAACTGTTTCTCCTGGATTTCTCACGGTCCTTTATCTCCTGTTCCTAGTGACTGAATTATCCCACCTTTTTACACGTGTCATTTTTCTGCCAACTTGTGAATAGCTCTGTGATCTTTGTTTTTCTTCTCCTCTGCTGGCAGCATAGTGTTTTCAATTGTTAATATTTTGTCATTTTTTAAAGCTATGCTCCTGTTTTTTCATTGCTATTCTCTGTTCAAAGGCCTGTTATCCAAAGATTTACTTTTTGGCCTGTGTACACAGTACAGTACTTTGAGCCTGGCAAGGGACCATATCATATATTGAATTCCAGCCACTTAGAAGCTGGGTTTAACCTATTGAAATTTCTCTTGTTCTATACCTCATTGAAGAAATCCGCAAATGCTATAATATTACTGAACTTGATACCTTACTTCCTCCCTCATCTGTTTCCTTTACCGTGAAAATGTAATAATTTGACTGTGAAAGTATTGAGTGTTCTCAAGTTTGCTTGCATTTGAGGCTAAGTTGTGGTGAACTTGTCCCATGTTATAATTCATTTTTAGTTACTGCTTCAGCAGTCTTTTTGCAGGAAGTCTATTTGCCCCTACTGTTCTTCCTCTTATCAATATAGATGAACCTATCTGCTGTCTCAAATTCCACTACATCACACAGCAAAATGCTTCCCTGATACCCACCATGTTCACGGTATCTCACCACCTTTGGGTGAGGCAGCACATTTCTTCGCCATTTCCCTTATATGAGAACCTGAATTAAGCAGTTGATGATGAGTAAGCCTGGTATGTGTTAGTGAATGGGACGCCGACATCATCCTGAACTGTCCTTGCACCACGTCAAAAGTAGAAATCAGTCAAATAGTTGACATAGAAACTCAAACAGCAGCTGTTTTGCAGGTATTACCTGGAAGCTGATGACTTGAACATTGGCTTGTATATCCAGGTTTGATTGGGTTGCAGTGAGGCAAGCAGTTATTGTTGAACCTCCAACTGGTGGAACCACCATTTGGTGTGATATGGTGTGTATCATGGTGTGGGCAAGAGAATATTGTCAATACATTCATAAGGCAAGCTATGCTGATCACCATGCTGCTCAGGAGAAGTTCTTGGTATCTGCAGTCCTCCCAGTCACAGCTTAAAGCTGCATTTGTCAGTTGTCTACAAAAAAGAATTTTGCAAGCTGCCTTTCAGCAGTTTCAGACAGAGAAATCTTCCCTGTCATGGATCCCTTGCCATGGTGTTTGCTATGGGCATTGCCATACAAGATTGTATAATGTGGGCAGAACAGGAGCTGGAGGAAGATGAAATGACAGAGACATGCTAGATAAGGTTACACCAAGAAGAAAATGACCAACTAGAACTTTCCCTCCATCAGAGTCTACAGACCTTTATATATATCCTTTCAAACACAAAACACAATGAACAGACTAACTTCAGAACACTGGACTTAATATTGCAAAGTGGTTTTACTGTGCATATATATTTATATCAAGTGCGTCTTATAACCATCGTGCTTACCATGGTGAATCTCTGTGCTGCTCTTAAATTTATCTTGGTGTTGTACTGAAGTGCTACCTTAGGGCCAAAGATGCCCATGGTGCTTGGCTACATTGAGATAAAATGAGCCCCTTGGGATCAAAGTGGCCTTCATCTCAGGGCTTCTGAGACCCAGGAGGGCTGTTCAGCAGGCTGCAGGTGGGCATGCAGCCTGGTCCTATATCCTGACACTTGCATAAACAGGGATCTGAGGAGAACTTCTTCAAGGTAGGCATTCCTAGAAGAGGTGTGGCAGTGAACCAAACACTAGTACGATAGCAAAATACTGCAGATGTTGGAAATCCGAAATAACAACAGAAAATGCTGGAAAAACTCAGCAAGTCAGGCAACATCCGTGGAGAGAAATTTGAGTTGACGTTTCGGGTTTGACCCTTCTTCAAAACTGGAGAGAAAACAAGGTTGAAGAGCCAAAAACGGGATCTGAGGGGGTTGGCTAGAAAGATGACATAATATGTCACTAGGAGAGAGGACAACATCATGAAGAGGGATTCCAGGCATTCCATTTGTTCTGTGTCCTGGATCAGCAGGAGGGAAAACCTAATGGTATTGGTTAGGTCCTGCAGAACGTGAGAGATGTTGCCCAAAGCTCTTGAAAGACCCTTTCCTACATTACAACAGCACTTAATTGGCTGTAAACTGCTTTGGGGCATCCTGAGGTTGTGAAAGGTGCTATATAAATGCAAGTCTTTTGTTTTCTTTTTTCAATCATTCTCCTTAAACGACTGAGGGGCTGAGGTCAACACACCATTACCAACTGCAGGTAGTGCTGTATTGTGTCAAATCTTCTTTGATATTAGCACCGAGAATTGTATAGAACTTTGCCGTGACCCCTGTCTTGGGTTCTCCAAAATGGTCCTTAGTGCTTCAATGTGATTATGAGGTCAATTGATAACATAAATTGACACCCAGTCTAACAAACTAACTAACCACTTGAGAACACAAGGGGGTAAAAATTGGGTAGCACCCTCTTTGAGGTGCTACCTTCGCCAGGGTGCTAAAATTAGCGCCCGAAAAAGTTAGCGCCCCCGCGGCTGATTTTCCCAGGTAGCACCCCGAGAGGGAGGAGGGGCACTCCTGGAAGCCACCCGCGTCCCTCTTGGGGCGCTGCGAGGTAATATTGTGGCGCAACGTGCCACGGTACTGCAGGCCTTCCTCCCCTTATTAAAGGGGAGGGGCCTGGCGCAGAGTGTCCTGGCACCCAGCAGGGCCACCAGGGATCGGGAGTGCCGGCAAACGAGCCTGGCACTCGTGAGGAGTGCTGGGATCACGGAGAGCAGCCGGCAACAAAAATGGGAACAGGTGCTGGCAAGCAGCCAGCAACAAAAATGGCCGCCCGCCACCTCACCTTTAACTAGCGCCGCCCCGGCCACAGGTAGGCTCCCCTGACCCCGGCAGACATAGCATCTGGCGGTAAGTCAGGGGGTGCCACCCAATGTTACAGCCGGGGAGCGAGCGGGGCGCTGCGTATGGCGATGACGTCATCGCTGGCGGCGGAGCACCGCCGCTAACCTTCCGTTGAATCTTGCGGGAGGCGCTAGTGGCTCTGCGCCTAGGCACTAGTTGATTTGCGCCCCGTTAGGGCCCTAAGAGGTGCAAATCAAACGAATTTAGCCCCCAAGGAACTTTAATGTCCCACTCTTTCTCTTCTGGTATTCTAATGGTAGAGCATAATATTTCAATTAAATTGCCTTTTTTGGCATTTATTTTGGATTGTGGCTTTTTTTTCCATTGTGATATAATATTTTTACCATAACAATGTGTTGAATCTGTGCAATATTGTTGCTCATAGTTAAATGTGACTGCACAAGTGTCCTTAGTTGCCCTTGTTTTTCAAGTATCAGCACTGATAATTCCTAAGCATTCCCTTGCACAGCTTTCTTTCCTGTTTTTAGAGGAAGCCTCCCTTGTTTTTCTCCTGAATCGTCCTCTTGTGTCTGAATGATGTCATCTGCAGTCTGTGAGGACTGAACTATTTCAAATCCTACTGATTGTTTCAATTTGCCTTGGATTTTACAGTTGAATCTATCAGTTATAAAATCTTCAATAATTAATGTTGTGTCCGTGTGTTAATAGAGACACTGAAGACAGGAGTTGGTTTCACAGGTGTTTACTGAACAAAGTCTGGAGGGGAACTAACTGATACAACACAATATACAGGCTTATATAGCCCGAGTGGCCATTACTGGCATTACAGTACACAGGGGGCTCTTAAAGGCACATACACTACAATTCCTCCCCTTTTAGCCAACCAGTACATAATATTTTAAGTAATCATTAATTACATATTACCAGAAAAATAATCTACACATTGCTGCAGTTAATCAATTATAAGTCAGTCTCTCTGGAGGCTTCCTGACTCAGTCCGGATAACGCCTCGGTGGTGTAGTAGCTTCTGGTGGTGTAGTAGGTTCTTTTGGCAAGGCTGATTCGGCTTGAATGCCAGTGTCGGGTTCATCGGGTTCCAGTATCACCGGATCGGAGGTAGATACTATGGGTATCTCTACTTCATCATTAGGCGTATAGAGTTGTGGTGTAGGTTGTCCCTTTTCGGATGACTCTATGATTTGGTCAGCATGGTGCCTTATTATGCTTTCTCCAATGTCCACGGTATACATCAGCGGTCCTAGTCGTGTGCAGATAGTTCCAGGCTGCCATTTCTCGGTACGGTAGTCCCGGGCCAAAACTTGTTGACCTATCTGGAAGGTTCTAGTTGGCCTTTCATTCATGCCTTGAAATTGTCGGTTCTCCACGTCCCTTCTGATGTTTGGCTTGATCAAATCCAGCCGGCATCTTAGGCTTCTATTGAAGAACATCATGGCGGGAGTTTGGTTTGTAACCATATGTGTTGCATTCCTGTATGCAAACAAGAAGTCATCCACCTTATGCTGAAGTTTTATGTCTTCATTACCCATGGCCTTTATGACCTTCTTGAAGGTCTGGACAAACCTTTCAGCCAATCCATTGGTGGCGGGATGGTATGGGGCGGATGTGTAGTGCTTAACCCCATTGTTTTTTAAGAACTTCCTGAATTCTTCGGACACAAATTGCGGTCCATTATCAGAACAGATCTGTTCAGGCAGCCCATTCCTGGCAAATATGGTCCTTAATACTGTGATGGTTTTTTCCGTGGTGGTGGAGGACATCTTTATTACCTCCGGCCACTTGGAGTGTGCATCAACCGCGATTAAGCACATTGAGTCCATAAATGGACCAGCAAAGTAGATGTGTACCGTTTGCCATGGAGATGAGGGCCACTCCCATGGATGTAGAGGGGCTTGTGGTGGAGCGTTTTGGACCTTCTGGCATCCTAGGCAGCTCTTGGTCATTTCTTCGATGTCCCCATCGATACCTGGCCACCATACAAACGCCCTGGCTAGGTTCTTCATTTTCACTCCACCCAGATGCCCCTCGTGAAGCTCCTTTAGAACTTTATCCTGGAGTTTGGGTGGAATCACCACTCTGGATCCACACATCAAGGTTCCTCGGCACACTGACAGCTGTTCTCTTCTTTGCGAGAATGCTGGCAACAGTGGTTCGCCATGTGCTGGCCATCCCTTCACTGTTAAATCGTAGACTCGTGAGAGAGTCGGGTCATTTCTAGTTTCCCTTTCAATGGCAGAATTTGTTACTGGTAGACATTCGATTATGGTAGAGTGGAAAATCTCCACTGGGTCTACGGTAGGTACCTCTTCTACCGTTGGCAACGGTAGGCGCGATAAACCGTCAGCATTCCCATGCTGTTTTGATCCTTTGTATTCTATGTTATATTGGTGTGCCCCTAGAAAAAGGGACCACCTCTGTAGCCTTTGCGCTGTCATAATGGGAACACCCTTTTTAGGGTTGAATATGGAGATGAGGGGTTGATGGTCAGTCAACAAGGTAAATTTTTGACCGTGTAGGTAATGGTTGAATTTCTTCACTCCCCATACCAGGCTGAGTGCTTCCCTGTCGATTTGGCATAGTTACGCTCAGCTGAGTTCAATGAGCGTGACGCAAAAGCTATCGGCCGTTCCGAGCCATCAGGGAATTTATGCGATAATACCGCTCCTACGCCGTAAGGGGATGCATCGCACGCCAGTCTGATTGGCAGTGATGGGGTGTAATGAGCCAAAACTTCTTTGGACGTGATTAAGTCTTTGCATTTATGGAAGGCACGTTTACAGTCTTCGCTCCATTTCCAAATTACTCCTGTTTGTAGCAGTTCATTAAGAGGGTGCAGAAGAGTTGATAAGTTCGGTAAAAATTTATGATAGTAATTTATTAATCCCAGGAACGATCTTAATTGTGAAACATTTTCAGGTGCTGGGGCTTTTATGACCGCTTCAATTTTTTCAGGTGACTTATGCAACCCTTCCTTATTAATTATGTGGCCACAATATGATATTTGATTCTGGAAAAATTCGCACTTGGGGCGATTTGCTCGTAGGCCCCGTTCTCTCATCCTAGTGAGCACCTGCTCCAAATTGGCAAGGTGCTCGTTGTCATTTTCTCCTGTTACAAGGATGTCATCTAGGTAGCATTGAGTCCCCGGAATCCCTTGGAGGACTTGCTCCATAGCTCTTTGCCAGATAGCTGGAGCGGATGCTACTCCGAAAACCAGTCGATTGTACTGGTACAGGCCTTTGTGTGTATTTATCGTGAGATACTTTTTAGAGGCCTCTTCAGCCTCCATCTGTAGATATGCCTGTGCCAAGTCAATTTTGGTGAAACGTTTCCCTCCGGATAGTGAGGCGAAAATATCTTCTATCCTCGGAAGAGGATACTGTACCGTGTGAAGGACCGGTTTTACAGTCACCTTGAAGTCTCCACAGATGCGAATTTTTCTTTGTTCTTCAGATTTATCATTATTCAACGTTTTCTTCATGACTGGGACGATGGGTGTTGCCCACTCGCTCCAATCTATTTTGGATAATACGCCTGCCTTTTCCAAATTCTCCAGCTCTGCCTCGACTGCTGGACGAATTGCGTATGGCACCGGTCTTGCCTTAAAAAACTTGGGAATTGCCGCATCTTCCACTTTTATTGAGGCGGTGATGCCTTTCAAGGTTCCTAGTTTCTCTTGAAACACTTCTTTGGCGTTGGCCAAGATGTCTTTTAATCGTTCAGGTATGACGTCATCATCATTTTTTTCCTTACTGGTCACCGTCAGTGCCTGAATGGAGTGCCAGTCTAAACATATTTTCCTGATCCATTCACATCCCAACAGCGGTGGACCACCATCTTGTAGAACGTATAAATACAACTTTTGTATTTCCTTGCCGTTGTATACAACAGGCACCCTTATTTTTCCTTTGGGGTATACTTTCTGCCCCGTATATGTTTTCAAGATAATGGATGTGTCTTTTAAAGGTATATGCGGAAATAGCCGCTCGTAATCCCATCGATTTATGACGGTCAGAGCTGATCCTGTATCTAGCTCCATTTTAACTGGGGACCCTGCTATTGTGAGGGTAACCCAAATGGTCTGGTAATCTTCTTTGGCAATTACATTATGTAATTTGAGACAGCTTAGTCTCTTGTTTTCGGAGTCGCTATCGCTCTTCTGGTCTTCGGAGCTACTGTCCGTCATCATTTGTACCATTCTGTACTTTTCTTTATTGATTTTTTTTTTCCTGTCCGTGGATTTTTTTTGTCCAGATCGGCATACCCGTGCAATGTGTCCAATCTTTCTGCATTGCCTGCATGCTTTGTCCTTGAACCAGCAGTCCCCCTGGTCATGGGTGGATCTGCCGCAGCGATAACATCTCTCGAAACCCTGTGTCATTTCATGGGTGCCGAAGTCCTGTGTCTTATGTTGTATCTCTGCAGCTCCTCTTGCGGCTGCTTCGTATGATACAGCCATACTGAAAGCCTTGTCCAGTGTTAAATCTTTCTCAGAAAGCAGCCTTTTCTGTGTTCCTTCACTTAGGAGACCGCAGACGAATTTGTCTCGAAGATAATCTGCTAGTCCTGCCCCGAATTGGCAGTGCTTTGATAGCTTTCTTAATTCGGTGAGGTAATCAGCATTACTTTCATTCTTGTGTTGATTGCTCTTGAAGAATTTGAATCGTTCCGCTATCAGCAGCGGTGTTGGGTTTAAGTGCTCCTGTAGGGTATCAACAATTTCTTTAAAATTCTTGTCCTTTGGTTTGGCTGGAGTGATTAAGTTTCGTAACAGCCCATATGTCTTTGCGCCCATTAGATTTAGAAGTACTGACGCTTTTTTATCATTTTCTATTCCATTTGCGGTGCAATATACCTCCACTCTTTCCACATATATGGTCCAATCCTCTATATCGTTATCAAAAGCATCAATATTGCCAGCCTTAGGCATCCTGGAAAAAAAGGGCGCTTCCCACGCTTTTCTTTCTTTTCTGCAGAAAAGATATGGCGCTTCCCCGCCGCTGCTGCCGATGACAACGCTGTTTTCCGCAGTTTTTATTTTTTATTTTTATTTATTTATTTACAGGTGGAGACTCGTTCCCGCCAGACTCTCTCTGCTAGGTCTGAACGCCGACCTGCTTGCAGCGCCGGCCGTCTCCCGAGTGCTCCCTCCCCGTCTGTTACTGCTTGCCTCCGTCTTCGCTGCTTGGCCTCGCTGCAGAGCCAGTCGCTGGAGCCCCAGCCCGACGCCCAGGAAGGATTATTGCAGTACCTGCCACCAGCTCGGCTAGCTGATGAAACCACAGCTTTTTCTTTTCCTTGCTTTTCTTCGACTTTGGACGTCAGAGGAATCGATGTCCTTGAGGTGCTGCCGAATGGCAGGTAAGTCCGTTTCCAATTCGTCGCCACTGTTGTGTCCGTGTGTTAATAGAGACACTGAAGACAGGAGTTGGTTTCACAGGTGTTTACTGAACAAAGTCTGGAGGGGAACTAACTGATACAACACAATATACAGGCTTATATAGCCCGAGTGGCCATTACCGGCATTACAGTACACAGGGGGCTCTTAAAGGCACATACACTACAATTAATCTCTCCAGGGTAGAGTTGTGGTGAGGGGAAGGCGAAAGCAAGAGATGCTTACTCACACCATGCGCAGCTTGTACATCAGAAGATATTGTGAGATGCAGGGGAAGTGGGATGTGAGAAGGAGGATAACATATGAGGATACCAGCATATGCTGCCCCTGCCCAGAATGGCCAGCACTGTCTCCTCCCAAAGGGGTAAAGTAAAGCTAGGAATGTGAGGTGTTCCTTGTGTTTGGTAGAGATTGTTGGTAGGTGAGTGATGGGCGGGGGGAGGGGGAGTCGTTGGTTGTGCATTGAGCAGTGTGTGAGGCTAGTGGCACAGTTGGTAGTAGAAGGCTTTTGAAGATGCATTCACTGATTTTGACCAGTGGTCTGAGGTCATGAAACTTGTTTGGACACTGGAGCCAGGTCCTGGGGGCAACACTGCTGGCAGTGACGGCCTCGGACATCTTAAAAAAAAATTAATTCCTGGGATGTGGGCGTTGCTGGCAAGGCCAACATTTATTGCCCTCCCTAATTGCCCTTGAGAAGGTGGTGGTGAGCCGCCTTCTTGAGCCGCTGCAGTACGTGTGGTGAAGGTACTTCCTTTGTGCTGTTAGGGAGGGAGTTCCATGATTTTGACCCAGCGACGATAAGAACATAAGGAATAGGAGCAGGAATAGGCCATACGGCCCCTCGGGCCTGCTCCGCCATTCAATAGGATCATGGCTGATCTGAACCTAGACTCACGTCCACTTCCCTGCCCTCTCCCCGTACCCCCTAATTCCCTTATCTGCTAGGAAAATGTCTATCTCCATTTTAAATTTATTTAATGTTGCAGCTTCCACAGCTCTCTGGGGTAGCAAATTCCATAGATTTACTACCCTCTGAGTGAAGAAGTTTCTCCTCATCTCAGTTTTGAAAGGGCAGCCCCTTATTCTAAGATTATGCCCCCTAGTTTTAATCTCACCCATCAGTGGAAACATCCTCACCGCATCCACCTGATCAAGCCTGTAAAGTCTGTGGGTTGTACAGTTAATAACGACACAGACTTCAGGAGTAACAAACAAACAGGTCTTTACTATTCAGAGGTCAGGGCGAATCTGCCCCAGTTATCCTGCCACAACACTTATATACTGGTGTGGTCACTGTCGGTATTACAGTATACAGAAGCCAAACAAATAGTGCCACACCTAAAGTAGTTCTCTTAAAGGTGAACGGTTACATTCAATAGTTCCCTTAAAGGTAGACGGGTACATACACTACAAAGCCCCCTCACAATCTTATATGTTTCGATAAGATCGCCTCTCATTCTTCTGAACTCCAATGAGTAGAGTCCCAACCGACTCAACCTTTCTTCATACGTCAACCCCCTCATCTCTGGAATCAACCGAGTGAACCTTCTCTGAACCGCCTCGAGAGCAAGTATATCTTTTCTTAAATATGGAAACCAAAACTGCACGCAGTATTCCAGGTGTGGCCTCTCCAATACCCTGTATAACTGCAGCAAGACTTCCCTGTTATTATACTCCATCCCTCTTGCAATAAAAGCCAAGATTCCATTGGCCTTCCTGATCACCTGCTGCACCTGCATACTAACTTTTTGTGTTTCATGCACCAGGACCCCCAGATCCCTTTGTACTGTAGCACTTTGCAGTTTCTCTCCATTTAGATAATAACTTGCTCTTTGATTTTTTCTGCCAAAGTGCATAACCTCACACTTTCCAACATTATATTGCATCTGCCAAATCTCTGCCCACTCACTTAGCCTGTCTATGTCCTTTTGCAGGTTTTTTATGTCCTCACTCACTGCTTTCCCTCCCATCTTTGTATCGTCGGCAAACTTGGATATGTTGCACTCGGTCCCTTCCTCCAAATTGTTAATATAGATTGTAAAGAGTTGGGGTCCCAGCACTGACCCCTGCGGAACACCACTAGTTACTGATTGCCAGCCCGAGAACGAACCATTTATCCCAACTCTTTGTTTTCTGTTAGATAGCCAATCTTCCACCCATGCCAGTATATTACCCCCAATTCCGTGATTTTTTGTGTGGAACCTTGTCAAATGCCTTTTGGAAGTCCAAATACACCACATCCACTGGTTCCCCTTTATCCACCCTGTATGTTACATCCTCAAAGAATTCGAGCAAATTTGTCAAACATGACTTCTCCTTCGTAAAACCATGCTGACTCTGTCCTATTAAATTATGTTTATCCAAATGCTCTGTTACTGTATCCTTAATAATGGACTCCAACATTTTGCCAACCACAGATGTTAGGCTAACTGGTCTATAGTTTCCAGCTTTTTGTCTACTTCCCTTCTTAAATAAGGGTGTTACATTAGCAGTTTTCCAATCTGCCGGGACCTTTCCTGAGTCCAGGAAGTTCTGGAAAATGATCACCAATGCATCCACAATCCCTACCGCCACTTCTCTCAAGACCCTAGGATGTAGGCCATCAGGTCCGGGGGATTTATCCACCTTAAGTCCCATTATTTTATTGAGTACCATCTCCTTAGTAATTTTAATCGTGTTTAGCTCCTCCCCCCCCCATTGCCCCCTGTTTGTCCAGTATTGGGATATTTTTAGTGTCCTCTACTGTAAAGACTGATACAAAATATTTGTTCAGCGTCTTTGCCATCTCCATGTTCCCCACCACTAGTTTCCCAGTCCCATCCTCTAAGGGACCAATGTTCACTTTAGCCACCCTTTTTCTTTTTATATAGCTGTAGAAACTCTTGCTATCTGTTTTTATATTTTTGCTACTTTACTTTCATAATCTATCTTCCCTTTCTTAATTAATCTTTTAGTTATTGTTTGCTGGCTTTTAAATGCTTCCCAATCTTCTATCCTCCCACTAGATTTGGCTAATTTATATGCCCTTGTTTTCAGTCGAATACTATCCTTTATTACTTTACTAAGCCACAGATGGCTGTCTTTTCTTTTACTCCCCTTTTTCCTCAGTGGAATATATTTATCTTGAAAGATGTGAAATATCTCCTTGAATGTAAACCACTGCTCTTGTACCATCTTACACTTTAATCTGTTTTCCCAGTCCACTTTAGTCAATTCTACTCTCATACCTTCATAGTCTCCTTTATTTAAGCTTAGTACGCTGGTTTGAGATCCAACTCTCTCACCCTCAAACTGAATTTGGAATTCAACCATATTATGGTCACTCATTCCAAGGGGATCCTTTACTAGGACATTTTTTATTAATCCTGTCTCATTATACCGGACCAGATCTAAGATTGCCTGCCCCCTGGTTGGTTCAGTTACATACTGCTCAAGGAACCCGTCCCTAATACACTCTATGAACTCTTCCTCAATGCTGCCATGCCCAATTTGATTAGTCCAGTCAATATGAAAGTTAAAATTCCCCATGATTATAGCTGTTCCCTTATTACAAGCCCCAACTATTTCCTGATTTATACTCTGAACAACAGATTTGCAACTGTTAGGAGGCCTATAGACTACACCCACTAGTGACTTTTTCCCCTTATTATTCCTTATCTCCACCCAAACTGTTTCACTATCCTGATCCTTTGACCCAATATCATTTCTGACTATTGCAGTGATTCTATCCTTGATTAGCATAGCAACCCCACCTCCCTTTCCTTCCTGTCTGTCCTTCCTAATTGTCAAATACCCTTGTATGTTTTGTTCCCATTCATGATTATCTTGCAGCCATGTTTCCGTAATGGCCACCAGATCATACCCATGTGTAGTTATTTGCACTGTCAACTCGTCAATTTTGTTACGAATGCTGTGTGCATTCAGATAAAGAACTTTCAAATATGTTTTCTGACAATTTATTCCTGCTTTTACCCCTTTTACTACTTTACCTTTATCATTACACATTCTGTCCCTTCCTGACATGCTCTGGTTTTTAATTCCCCCACTGCTACCTTGCTCTATTGCCTTCTCCGCTGTCATTTTCATTTTTCGCTCTCTTAAAACCTCCCCCCCACTAATTAGTTTAAAGCCCTCTCTACAGCCCTAGTTATTCGATTCGCCAGGATTCTAATCCCAGCACTGGCCAAGTGAAGTCCATCCCAACGGAACAGCTCTCGCCTGTCCCAGTACTGATGCCAGTGTCCCAGGAAGCAAAACCCATTTCTCCCACACCAGTCTTTGAGCCACGCATTTAACTCTCTAATTTTATTTACATGTGGCTCAGGTAGTAATCCAGAGATTATTACCCTTGTGGTTCTGCTTTTTAATTTGGCCCCTAGCTGCTCAAACTCCCTCAGCAGAACCTCCTTCCTTGTCCTATCTATGTCGTTGGTACCAACATGGACCACGACAACTGGATCCTCCCCCTCCCACTCCAAGTTTCTCTCCAGTCCAGAGGAGATGTCCTTAACCCTGGCACCAGGCAGGCAACACAGCCTTCGGGACTCTCACTCTCGGCTGCAAAGAACTCTATCTATCCCCCTAATGATACTATCCCCTACCACTACAACATTTCTTTTAACTCCCCCCACTTGAATGGCCCCCCGCTGCACGGTGCTGTGGCCAGGTTGCTCATCCTCCCCGCAGTCCCTGTTCCCATCCTCACAGGGAGTAAGAGCCTCAAACCTGTTGGACAAGAGCAAGGGCTGCGGCTCCTCCAACACTACCTCCTGGATCCCCGTACCTGCCTCACTTCTAGTCACACCATCCTGACCCTGGCCACGGACTACATCTGAATTAATTAATCTAATTGGTGTGACTACCTCCCGATACACAGAGTCCAGGTAACTCTCCCCCTCCCTGATGTGTCTCAGTGTTTGAAGCTCGGACTCCAGCTCTTCAACACTGAGCCGGAATTCCTCGAGCAGCCAACACTTACTGCAAATGTTCACCGTGAGCATCAATGGTGCCCACCAACTCCCACATATTGCAGCAGCAACACATCACCTGATCTCCCATTCTATGTAATTAATTAAATTTATTAATATTATTTTTAAATACCCTCTGCCCCGATTCTAGATGATGAATATCGCACCTTAGAAACTATAAACCACAGAGTTTAAGCTTAAAAAGAGAGAAATACTTACCAACCAATCACTTACCCGCTTTCTGGTGACGTCACACTTGGTTTACTTTTTACCTCTCTCCTTCCCTCTGACTTCAGAGACTGGAGATTGGTACGCCTTACCTGGGTCTCTGAAGCCTTTTTAAGCTTCCCGCTCGCGCCTCCCGCCGACACCCGCGGTCTGAGGCCTTACCTGGGTCTCTGAAGCCTTTTTAAGCTTCCCGCTCGCGAACAGTGATATACTTGCAGGTGATGGTGTTCCCATGCACCTGCTGCCCTTGTCCTTCTAGGTGGTAGAGGTTGCGGGTTTGGGAGGTGCTGTTGAAGAAGCCTTGGTGAGTTGCTGCAGTGCATCTTGTAGATGGTACAACCACGATGCGCTGGTGATGGAAGAAATGAATATTTAAAGTGGTGTATGGGTGCCAATCAAGCGGGCTGCTTTGTTCTGGTTGGTGTCGAGCTTCTTGAGTGTTGTTGGAGCTGCATTCATCCAGGCAAGTGGAGAGTATTCCATCACACTCCTGACTTGTGCCTTGTAGATGGTGGAAAGACTTTGGGGAGTCAGGAGGTGAGACACTCACCGCAGAATACCCAGCCTCTGACCTGCTCTTGTAGCCACAGTATTTATGTGGCTGGTGCAGTTAAGCTTCTGGTCAATGGTGACCCCCAGGATGTTGATGGTGGGGGATTCGGCGATGGTAATGCCGTTAAAAGTCAAAGGAGGTGGTTAGACTCTCGGTTGTTGGAGATAGTCATTGCCTGGCACTTGTGTGGGGCGAATGTTACCTGCCACTTATCAGCACAAACCTGAATGTAGCCTTGCTGTATGCAGGCATGGACTGCTTCATTATCTGAGGAGTTGTGAATGGAACTGAATACTGTGCACTCATCAACAAACATCCCCATGTTTAACCTTATGATGGAGGGAAGGTCATTGATGAAGCAGCTGAAGATAGTTGGGCCTAAGACACTGCCCTGTGGATCTCCTGCAGCGATGTCCTGGGGCTGAGATGATTGACCTTCAACAACCAAAACCATCTTCTTTTGTGCTGATATGACTCTAGCCAGTGCCGAGTTTTCCCCCGATTCCCATTGACTTCAGTTTTACTAGGGCTCCTTGATACCACACTCATTCAAATGCTGCCTTGATGTCAAGGGCAGTCACTCTTTGGAATTCAGCTCTTTTGTCCATGTTTGTACCAAGACTGTAAAAAGGTCTGGAGCTGAGTGGTCCTGGTGGAACCACTCTGGTCCCACATTCTTCTTTCTGGAAGGCCTCCTGGCCCTCTGTGGGTGCTAACACATTAACAACTATTAGCAAGGTCACATTAACTATCTGAGATTGTCCAGGTCATCTCCTGTTCCTTTGTAAATTCAGAGAGGAAACATTAGGTTAAATTGATTGGCAGTTAAACCATCAAGATGGCCATTATGTCAAGGTCTGGAGGTTTAGTGAGAAGGAACCTTACTTCAATATACATTCTGGGCAAAGTCTCACACATCCCATGCTACCTCAATCAGGTTAGACAGACACGATTTGCCTTCAACAAATCGATCTGAACTGCAGGAGCAGATTTAACGTTTCATCCCAAAACCACTTTCCATGGGAGCAAAAGAGCTTGTAGAACTGCCATCTAATTTAAGATGAAAAAGTGCTTCCCTCCTCCTCCCGCCTTGGTATTATTCGGCTTTAAACAGACACTCATTCACATCAACATTTCCAGTTCAGGACCGTCTTCTTGGGTTACACATCCACAGCTCACCTTTGTCTGCATTGCACTGCATGAATTGAAATGTGAAACATAAAAAAAAGTTTGCCTGAAGAGGTTCACCAAGACACTCACTGTCTAGAGAGCAGGATAATTTTTTTTTGAAAAGGTTAACCTAAAACTAAATACATTCCAAATATAAAATAATAAAAATATAACTGTATTCACTTTCCTGCTTACCATGCACATTGAGATCCTCAACTTTCTCCGATCAATAACCGGCTCCCGCTGTGTGTTGTTCCAAAGTGTGGCCGGAAACTGCCTTCCTGTGCAAAGCAGGCGAGGAGCAGGTTCAGGAAACTGAGCGGGGGTGAGCGCAGGCCTCAGCAGCATTGAGTGCACATCTCAGGCCCCGAATCATAGCCGCCGGGCCCTGCGGACATGTGGCGAGGGCCCCGGCACCATTAAATCACTGCTCCAGCATCTCCCCCATCCTCCCTGCCATTTCCTGGTTTCTTCACCCGTTTCCACCGAGTCTGTCGTGTATGTGCCTTTAAGTCAGAACTACTTTTACAGCTCCTGTATACTGTAGTACCGGCAGTGACCACACCGGTATATAAGCTTTGCGCATGCCTCTGTACCCCCAGTCTAGAGACTACCCTCCTCCAGTAAAGACCTGTTATTTGTTAATGTACAGCATCCGTGTGATTATTTAATAATAGCATATCCACTGAACCACGGATCCAACAGTGGCAACGAGTGTCGATTTGAATCTAACTGCAACATAAAAAAAAAAAATAGTCGAGGCTCGGAACACGGGCGTCGACCACAAGCAACCGCCCAGCAGTCAGGCAGAGATCCAACTTCGCAGGGGAGGCTGTGGAGAGCCGGGCTTGGTTCCCCAGCCACAACGAGCAGTAAGAGACCGACGACAGGTCCAGCGCAGACCCGTCCTGAGCAGCGGCGGCTGGAGCCGACTGACGGCGGAGAGAAAGCCGAGCGGCGTCGACGGGGTAAGACAGAGGGTGAAGAGCGCAGGGCGCAGCCGGGGGTTGAACACCGAGCGGCGTCGAGAAAAAGAAAACAAACCGGAGAGAGAGAGGGTAAGAAACAGCCGGGTTCTAGACTGAGCGGCGTCAAAAAATATAAAAAGAAGAACACGCAGAGCACAGCCAGTGCTCACGGGCTGAACAGGGTCTGCGGGGCGAAGAAAGGGGAGGCGCCATTGAGCCGCGGAGAAGACGGAAGAGCGCGGGAGGCGCCATTTTTAGAAGCCGCAGCGGAGAAGAAGGGCGAGCGCGGGAAGGAAGGAAAGTACGGGAGACGCCATTTTGTGCCAGCGGAGAAGAAGGGGAAGCGCGGGAGGTGCCATTTGTGATAGTTCACTCACACCCAAGGATGCCGAAGAGTGGCAGTATCTCTACGTTCGACAATGAAGTCGAAGATTGGGCGACATATGTGGAACGTATTGAAGTGTACAGCAGGGCGAATGAAGTGCCAGATGCTAATAAAGCACTGGTTCTGTTAAATTCCATGGGTGCAAAAACTTACGGGTTACTGCGAAATCTAATAACCCCAGAGAAGCCGGTAAACAAGAATTTTGAAAGCATAGTAGAAATCCTACAGGACCACTTAAACCCCACACCGCTGCTGATAGCAGAACGATTTAAGTTCCATAAAAGGAACCAACACAAAGACGAAAGCAATGCTGAGTACCTAACGGAACTGCGCAAGCTATTGAAACACTGCCAGTTTGGAGCGGGACTAGCAGACACGTTAAGGGACAAGTTTGTGTGTGGGCTACAAAGTGAAGGAACCCAGAAACGGCTTCTATCAGAAAAGGACCTTACGCTGGACAAAGCTTTCAGTATGGCAGTATCACACGAAGCAGCCACAAGGGGTGCTGCAGAGATACAACGGAGACCGCAAGAATATGGCACCAATGAAATGTCCTATGGAACAGGGAAGTGCTATCGCTACGGCAGAACAACACATGACCAGAAAGATTGTTGGTTCAAGGACCAAGTGTGCAGACAGTATGGGAAAGCAGGACACATAGCAAGAATCTGCAGGTTTGGGAAGAAAACCAACAGTAAGAAATCTCCACAGGAGAAGTACAAAAAGGTACACCAGGTGATGGACAGTGGTTCAGATGAACAGAAAAGTGACACAGACTCCGAAAGCAAGGAGCTGGGTTGTCTGAAACTACATAAGGTAACTGAAATGGAGGATCACCAGACTATCTGGGTTACACTCAAGATAGACGGAGTCCAAGTGGAAATGGAATTGGACACAGGGTCAGCTCTAACAGTCATAAATCAAAGAGACTACAAGCGGCTATTTTCACACATACCCTTGAAAGCTACAGAGATTGTCTTGAAGACGTATACGGGGCAAAAAGTCTACCCCAAAGGAAAAATAAGGGTGAAAGTGACATATAAAGGCCAGGAAATACCTAAAATGGATGTTTATGTATTGCCAAAAGGAGGACCACCACTGCTAGGACGTGAATGGATCTGGAAGATACAATTAGATTGGCATTCCATACAGGCACTGAAGGTTGAGGCCAAAAAGGATGACGACGTCACACCTGGACGACTGTCAAAAATGCTAACTGACGCAAAAGAAGTGTTCCAGGAGGGACTAGGAACACTAAAAGGAATAACAGCAATGATTAAAATAGAGGAAAATGCAAACCGAAAGTTTCTGAAGGCCAGACTAGTGCCTTATGCGATCAGACCAGCTGTTGAAGCAGAGCTGGAAGGGTTGGAACGTTCAGGAGTACTGTCCAAAGTGGACTGGAGCGAGTGGGCTACACCCATCGTTCCTGTAATGAAGAGGTCATTGAGTTATACGCCTGGGGAACCAAAGAAGGTCCGCATCTGTGGGGATTGTAAGGTGACAGTGAACCCAGTCCTTCACACGGTGCAATATCCGCTTCCACGAATTGAGGATATTTTCGCCTCGCTATCTGGAGGTAAACGCTTCACCAAAATTGATCTAGCCCAGGCGTACTTGCAAATGGAGGTAGAAGAAGGTTCGAAACATTAACTTACGATCAACACCCATAAAGGTCTCTATCAATACAACCGGCTGGTGTTTGGAGTAGCCTTGGCTCCGGCTATCTGGCAAAGGGCGATGGATCAGGTCCTGCAAGGGATTCCAGGGACCCAGTGTTATTTGGACGACATCTTGGCCACGGGCGAAAATGACGGTGATCACCTCGCCAACTTGGAGAAGGTGCTCATCAGATTAAAGGAGTATGGGCTACGAGCTAATCGCCACAAGTGCGAGTTTTTCCAGAAACAGATCTCGTACTGTGGCCACGTCATCGATGAAGAGGGGTTACATAAGTCCCCTGACAAGATTGAGGCAGTAGTCAAGGCTCCAGCACCGGAAAATGTGTCACAACTGAGGTCGTTCCTCGGGCTGGTAAACTACTACCACAAGTTCTTACCAAATTTGTCTACGGTATTACACCCGCTGAACACCCTACTGCAAACAGGGGTACCATGGAAGTGGGATGACGAACGTAGGCGAGCTTTCCAGAAGTGTAAAGAATTGATCACATCAAAAGAGGTGTTGGCCCATTTCAACCCAGCACTACCAATTCGTTTGGCATGTGATGCATCACCCTACGGTATTGGAGCGGTGCTATTGCACAAATTCCCAGACGGGTTGGAGAGGCCAGTAGCCTTTGTGTCTCGGTCACTAACTTCAGCCGAGCGCAACTATGCCCAGATTGACAGGGAGGCCCTCAGCCTAGTATGGGGAGTAAAAAAATTCAACCACTATCTGCATGGGCAGAAGTTCACCTTGCTGACTGACCACCAACCACTTGTCTCCATCTTTAATCCTAAGAAGGGCGTTCCAGTGATGACTGCACAGCTGTTACAAAGGTGGTCCCTGTTTCTAGGGGCGAATCAATATGAAATAGAATATAAAGGCACGAAACAGCATGGGAACGCTGATGGGCTATCACGCCTGCCACTGCCTACTGTGGAGGAAGCACCAGCGGTGGACCCTATCGAGATATTTTATTCGTCAATAATTGAACGATTGCCAGTAACAAACGTGGATATAGAGAAGGAGACCCTCAATGATCCGACGCTGTCACGGGTATATGAATTGATGGTGAGTGGATGGCCAACGCACGGCGACTCACTGTTGCCAGCATTCTCATCCAGAAGAGAACAGCTGTCAGTATGCCAGGGGACAGTGATGTGTGGATGCAGAGTGGTAATTCCACCCAAGTTAAGGTAGAGAGTGCTAAATGAGCTACATGAAGGTCATCTGGGGGGAGTGAAAATGAAAAGCCTTGCTAGGGCTTATGTGTGGTGGCCGGGGATCGATCAACAAATCGAGGACCTAACCAAGAGCTGCTTAGGATGCCAGAAGGTCCAAAATGCACCACCACATGCCCCTCTACACCCATGGGAGTGGCCCTCCTCTCCATGGCAACGGGTGCATATTGATTTCGCTGGTCCATTCATGGACTCAATGTTCTTAATAGCAGTGGATGCTCATTTGAAGTGGCCTGAGATGATAAAAATGTCTTCAACCACTACAGAGAAAATGATTGCAGTCCTACGGACCATATTTGCCAGAAACGGTTTGCCAGAGCAGATTTGCTCTGATAATGGACCACAGTTTGTGTCCGACGAGTTCCAAAAATTCATGAAAAGGAATGGGGTAAGGCATTACACATCCACCCCGTATCATCGAGCCACAAATGGATTGGCTGAGAGGTTCGTACAAACCTTTAAGAAGGCGATAAAGGCCATGTGCGATGATGAAATTCCACTACAGCATAAGATGGACAATTTCTTATTAGCCTACCGAAACGCGACACATGCAGTTACCAACCAGACCCCGGCCATGATGTTCTTTAACCGAAGGTTGAGATCTCGTCTGGACTTGCTCAGACCAAATGTGCGAAGAAATGTTGAGGACAAACAATTCCAGCACATCAATGAGAAGCCGACAAGGAGCTTCAATGTAGGGCAGCCAGTCTTGGCCCGTGACTATCGAACAGAGAAGTGGCAACCCAGAACGATATGTACAAGGCAGGGGCCATTAATGTACACAGTGGATGTCGGGTAGAACATTGTGAGACGCCACGTCGATCAGATCTTAGCCTCACAGGAACGCGTCAACCCCATGTCTCGAGTACCTGGGGATGAACCCGACATACCGGTAGCATCTACTTCAGACCCAGTAGCAGTGGAACCCGATGAACTACCCGATGAAAAGGGGTCAGAATCGCCTCTGCAGCAAGAACAAGAACCTCTGGAAAGGCGCTATCCCGAAAGGGTCACGAAGCCACCCCAAAGACTGAATCTATAAATGGACTTTTGTTGGTTAATGTACATGTTGAAATGTTAATTGTTATTTGAATATTAGGGGTATTACTAATCTAAAAGGGGAGGAATTGTAGTGTATGTGCCTTTAAGTCAGAACTACTTTTACAGCTCCTGTATACTGTAGTACCGGCAGTGACCACACCGGTATATAAGCTTTGCACATGCCTCTGTACCCCCAGTCTAGAGACTGCCCTCCTCCAGTAAAGACCTGTTATTTGTTAATGTACAGCATCCGTGTGATTATTTAATAATAGCATATCCACTGAACCACGGATCCAACAAAGTCCGACTCTGTTTCTCTCTTTTGAGAATGCACCATGGCCCTGGGGAGCATGCGCACTCTCAGCGTGGAAATCAGCATGGTGGATAGAGCAGTTGTTGGGGCTCAGAGAATTGTGGGTCCTGCAGCCACCATTCATCAACAGTTGTCCGAGACAACGCTCACCGGGTTCCAGGGCTCCGTATGTTAGCAAATGCTGTTCCAATTCGGATCGGCTGTGTGAGGTCCCAAACGACTCTCCCTGTGAGGATTCCCGGGCCATTCTCTCATCATTGGGTATTGGGCCCCTCCCCCTGCTCCGGCTGTCCAGCTCACTGCACGTCCTGTGAATTTAAGTGCATGGGACCTTCCAGCTGGCTGCTCGACCATGCACCCGCGTACTTTACAGGGACCATTGCTCGAGCCTGCTATCTAAAATGACAGCCTTGCTTTAAGAAAAGGCAACCTCGCTCCAGGGTCGCTATAGCCACGCTACATTGGGCCTCCTGATGAGTGCACAGCCTGAAGAAGCGGGTTGGTCACTCGGATGTGCATTGTAATCATTCAAATCAGTAGACAGCACCAAAATAACGGTGTTGCCTGTGCTCTTTTTACAGGCGCGAGCAAACCTCGCCCCACGGTGGCACTGTCCATTTTCGGACCTTATCAAATTTCTAGGCATTAGTTTTTCCTAGTTATGATCTGGAATGCACTCTCTGAAAGGGTGGTGGAAGCAAATTCAGTTGTAACTTTCATAAGGGAATTGGATAAATACTTGGAAAGGAAACATTTGCAGAGCTATGGAGAAAGAGCAGGGGAGTGGGACTAATTGGATAGCTACTTTAAAGAGCCAGCGCAGGCACGATGGGCCGAAGGGCTGCCTTTTGTGCTGTATGATTCTATAATTCAAGCCTCATCCCTTTGTTACATTGTGCAATTCCCTATTAAAAGCTTGGTTTGAATCTGCCTATATTTCCAAATTATGGCCATTGAGTGGTTCTGCACTAAATAACCTTGGTTAGTTCATACAATACTGCAGGCACAGTGTGCAAATGATGGAGGGGGTGGATACTGATTACAGTCACAGAAGCACTAATGAAGTGTACCGCTGTGACCTGGATGGCGATGAGCTTCTTGATTGCTGTTGCAGTTGCACCCTTCCAGACAAGTGGTGATTATTCCATCAGGCTCCTTATTTAAGCCTTGCAAGCAGTGGAGAGGCTTTGAGGGTTCAGGAAGTGAGCCACTTGGCAGGGAACTTGGTGATGATGGTGCCATTGAAGGTCATAAGGACATGGTTGGGCTTTCTCTTGTTCAAAATGATCTGCTCTCATGCATTTTACTGGTCATCCTGCTACTGGGGTTGGCTTCTCTTTCTCTGCTCCTGCTGCACCATGTGCCTCTTCCTCATCCTGATGCATGAGAGAGAGAGCATGCTTAATCTTCGTGTGTTGGATGTTACATAGCTTTGCAATACAATGATTATTTTGGACACCTTTGTTGAGAATGGAGGGACACCCAAATAGTCCAAATGGTGTGCTCCACAGTAATTCTGGTTGTTTTTCTAATTCTGTTCTTTTGTTATTTAGTGGTTTCTCATTAGGTTCATCAGCCATGGCTGCAGAGAATAGCCCTGGTCTGCTAACAGCTATCTGTTCAGTTTATTTAAGCCTTCAAGTAATACGGTTACCATGGACTGCCGCATAATGAACCCATCATGGGTGATTCCTCGATAATGGGCATTTAGTTACATTATGATGTTTCTGCTGTCAGACAATATCAGGATATTAAATGAATGGAAGCCTATTCTGTTCATGTAGGCAACAGGATTGATGTAAGGAGCCCTGATGGCCATGCGGGAGCCATTTACTATGCCTTTGGACTGTTTTTTCAAACCTTGCCAGTTGGTGGTACTTCTGTGCTGTTGCCCAGCTGGTGCCTTCTGTAGCATTGCTCCTTGTAAGCATAGCTGCTATCACTTCCTTTATACCAGCTGGTCTTGCCGATTCCCCCTTGTGGTGGTTTGGAAGGATCCAAGAGTAAGAATACTTAATACGATGGTAACCTTTGCAGATAGGGTTAGCTGTCCCTATGGTTGAAATTGTCTGTGGGCCAACTTGGAGCTCTGTGACAACCCCTGTGCTGAATTGGAGATGGCAAAGACTGATCCCTAATTTGTGAAAGCAGGAGCATTATTAAAGTGTATAAATGCAGGTCCTGATGGATGTGGACATAATGGGGCAGGTTTTCCTGTCCTTGAACCTGGTTGTATTGGATTGCCTGGTTGCAGTGCAGAAAGGAGAATCAGGTGAGCAGGACCACCACACGTAAGGGATCCTGCCTGATTTTTCATTTGTTAATTTAAATGGACGGCAAACTCCGTGTCAAGCTGCTCACTGGCTTTCTGTAGCTGACATTGTGGTGTGTTTTCCTCCGTTCACTAATCACAGAATCACAGAAACCCCACAGTGCAGATAGAGGCCATTTCGGCCCATCGAGCCTGCACCGACACATATCCCACCCGATCCCCGTAACCCCTACACCAACACATATCCCACCCTATCCCTGTAACCCCACGTATTTAATCCCCCTAACACTAAGGGTTAATTTATCATAGCCAATGTTAGCAATAAAGTTCATGTGCGTGTAAAGAGTTTTCTTTCTATATTAGAAAATGGAGGAAAATATCAGCTGTATGGGTCCTTGCAGAAGAGCGAGCCCAGAAATGACAAGTCTTCACCAGGAAGGAAAGAAGAATAAAAATACAAATATGTATTTTATCTCTTAACATTTTTTATCATACCTAAGTGAGGAGGAGTTTTTAACAATTGCTGTTCTCATATGTGCTTGCACCAAATTTCATGGTATTAAAGCAAATGCATTAAAAAGTACACAGAGAGATTTAGCACAAGTATGTTAAGCATTGTATGGGATTGGCACCAGTTAGAAAATATACCCTATATTCCTTATCCAATAATCTTAAAGTCAAATTCCTATTATGTATTCCCTGGTTTTGTTCTTTTAATCTAGAAGAACATGAGGACCTGCTTATCTCAAATGCATCTTCATGATAAGAAAATAGTTAGGGGAAAAATTCATCCCTTAGCGCCTCCCATTAGCGCCAGCAGATGGTGCTAACGGGACGCTAGAGCATTATCGCCGGGGCGAGGCGAATCCAACACCGCACGCCAAATCCCACACCTCGTAATGCTGCCAGTAGCAGTTATCACCGGGAGCCTCAACGCCAGGTGGATCGTGAAGTCAGTGAGTGTGCAATGCTCACTGAGCACCCGATCTGCAAAATTGATTGTCGCCACCTACCTTAGCGCCTTGAGTAAACAGCAACAGGGAGAGTTGCCGTGAAGCAGCAGGAAGTCGGCTCCAGGGACGTTATTTAAAGGGATCATCAGTAATGAGCCACAGCTGTAGGTTAGTGGAGTTTCAGCGGTTTCTTGTCAGTTTCACATAGTCCAACAGTTTCATTCAGTAATTTCAAGGTTATTTTGTATCGGGGTGTTGTGGCAACTAAAAAGTAGCTACATTTATTCTCAAAAAAATCAAACTGCTACACTTGGTTACATTAATTGGGGCTGTACTGGCAGTCAACCTTGCCATCCAGGATCTATGGCGGAGGAAGCGGAGGCAGCGAGAAAGACTGGAACATGTGGCCAGAAGGAGGAGGAGGAAATTAGGGCTCTCAACCCTCTGAGGGTATTCCGAGAGTACTTCTCCCACCTCCAATTAAGCGAGGAGCAGTGCATTAGAAGGCTCAGTTCACCAAGGAGGTGGTCACAGAACTCTGCCACCTCCTGCAACCAGACCTCCAGCCTCAGATCAGGGCAACCACGGCTCTCACAGTGGCAGTCAAGGTCACAACCGCCCTCAATTTCTTCGCCAGTGGATCCTTCTAGTCTGCAACAGGAGACATATCTAACATCTCGCAGTTTGCTGTCAATTGCTGCATCCGGGAGGTCAAAGAGGCTCTCTACAGTAGGAGAAGGGGCTACATTTTGTTCCTCATCACCAGAGAGAATCAGGACGAGCGTGCATGTGGCTTTGCCAGGATAGCGGGATTCCCCATGGTGCAGTGTGTGATTTACTGCACCCACGTGGCTTTGCGGGCACCGCATAGCAATCCTGAGATTTTCCGTAAGTGCAAAGACTACCAATCACTTCATGTGCAGTTGGTGTGCGACCACAGACAGCAAATCCTCAATGTCAATGCCCGCTATCCTGGCAGCAGTGGCTGCAGCAGGGCTGGTGGAAGGCTGCTGAGTGTCCGTGCGGGAGACTTCAGATGGCTTTGCAGGACGCTCTCGACCAGCTCTGGGCCTGGAAGACCCGGCTGTAGACTGCACCACCTCCGCATGGGTGGCAGCAGTCTGGGCTGGCTGGATGACAGGCAGTGACAAGGGCAATGGCGGAGTGGCAATGGTAGGAGCAGGAATGCTGTCATCCTGAGAGAGGACAGCAGGTTCCTGCTCCACTGACCCACTACCACTCCCCCAGGGCAGCACCTCAGCATCCCAAGCAATCTGTTGGAGCACAGATTGCTGGCCTGCTGCAACACCATGAAAGCCCCGGTTGACGGTGATAGACCCAGCCATGATGGCAGCAGTCAGAGCTGGCGTGGCATCAAGCTGAGATTGCATGCGAGCAGTCTGAGATTGGATGCCACCAACCATAGACTGCATTTAGCACTAAGACGTTGCGTTGCTTCTGCCTGTGCTGCAGTAGAAGCTGCCAGATCGCCCATCACAAGCAGCACCAGGTCTGGGTCACCACAGTCTCTCTGGGAGTCCACCATCCTTTGCAGACTGGAAATGATGGGCTCCATGGTGTGCGCAGAGCCTTGTGCAATGTTGGAGGCGGACTCCTCCGCACTCCTTATCATTGCTGAGAGGCTCTTCGGCACCCTTGCCATTGCACCCATCATCTCGGTGTGCATGCCCATCACCCTTCTTCTAAATGCCTCCCCATCGAGGTCCTCATCTGAGTCCTGTGCCGCAGAACTCTCCCTCCCGGGAGCTGGCCCCCGAGCTACCCTTTCCCCCGGCCTTGCTGCAGCCCACTCATCCCCGGTGCCTCACCCTGTGCAGATCCCGCTACTATACTAGCCTCTAAAGAATGCGTAGTGCCAGTATCTGAGCTGGTGCCTGTGGGTGAGACATGCAGTCACACGGTGTGTTCTTCCTCCTCCGCTTCTCCCTCCTCGCTATCAACGGTGCCCTCAGGGACAGACTGCTCAGGTGCTTGCTCATTATCTGAAAGCATAAAGGCACAAGAGTCGGGTTAAGGTGAGGGGAGTGGGGCAGGAAGGGAGAAATGCATGCATACAGCATGATTAGCTGAAAAGTGCGAATCGCTTGTGGGGTGGGAGGGAAGTGGGATGTGAGAAGAAGGAGTAGGGATGAATATACTGTTGTTGTCCCCAAGGAGGTTAACATCACTGGTGGCCATGGCACCCACCACCTGGCGCTCAATAATCTCCAGCACTCTATTCTCCAGTGCGGACAGTGATTGAGTGTTGGCTTGTCCCCCGCCTGTGCGCTCCTGCTCCCTCCTGTTGTGAGCCATCTTGGCCTGCAAGAGAAAGGAAAGTGTGTGAGTGAGTGTGGAGCAATGTGTTTGGATGATGTGCCTGCCATAGTTGAATAGCTATCATTGTGTGCAAGGTGTGAGATTGTTGGTGAGTGAGTGCTGTGGGTGTGGTCCTTTGGGCAGTGTGTGAAGATTGTGGCAGAGATGGTGGTATGTAGCATTTGTTGAAGCATTAACTCACCCTAACCACCCGAGTGAGATTGTTAAATTTCTTCCTGCACTATGTGTGGGTCCTGGGGACCACAGTGCTGCCCGAGATGTGCAGCGCTTGCTCCTTCCATATGGTTTAGAAGACTTGTGGCGAGGGCCTCCTGCCACTTACCGGGTAGAGCACCGCCTTCCTTCCCTCCACAGCGAACACCAAAGCCTCCAATGCTTGATTGCAGAATCTGTGGGATCTCTCCCTGGGGTGTGGAAATGCCATGAGTACAGCTGCTTGAGTCATCCGGCTCCTTCTACTTGCCTTGCCCTGCTGCTGCTTGCTGCAGCAGCTGCACAACCAGCAATGCTGAGAATGAGGTTCTGCAGCATCAATAAACCTCCCCTTTAAATACTGAAAAAAGCCAGTGGCAATGATGACTTGCGATTAGACTGCACCCGATATTGGTCCACCCTTTTAATGTAATGCCAATGAGCTTGGGCTTTAAGACTTGAATTAGGACTCCAATCATTTTTTTGAGCAGTGAGCATGAATTTTGTGTGCAGTCTTGTAAGGGGTTTTCCTCGAGAGGTTTCCCTGAGGTTTCTCTCTCTAGAGGCCTCTCTCTCTTGCACAGTAAAACTTTGAGTGGTTCGACCCACTCACCCCTTAGATTCTATAATCTGGACTTAGGCGCAGGAACTGCAATGCAGAGAAGACTCTTGTAGACCAAGTTTGATGAATAAAAATGAAATTTTATTGCAAATGGAAAAATATCAAATCAAATGCAACAAAGACAAGAGTACGGTACATGGGAGGGAAAAACAAATACAAACAAATCATAACGACATTATACTAACTAAGGCAAATATAGGCATCTTACACTCTACAAAGATCATCATGAAATAAACACATGGAACATTGAGGGACAACAACTCATGTTAATTGTACCCTTAAATCCACCCCCTTATTAAACCTAACTAGATCTGATTGTGAAGGGCCAGAAACATGCTCACCAATCCCACTAGGAAGTGCAAGGTTTTGAAAACGAGGCTGCTGGGGCTGCAACGACTGTCCGATTTTAAACTGTCCTTTTTCTCCGCTCTCTTTGTGACTGTCTGAGCTTGTTGATTCAAGCTTCCTCCAACGTCTTCTCCCAAGCTGTGTCTTCCTCCTCAAGCTGCGTTCCGGGGTGCTGCGTCCTGGTCCTGTGTCTCAACTCGTCCAAGCTGTCCCTGGGGTTGTTGCCCCTGTCAAGTCGTGTCCCACTGCCGTGTCCTCCAAGCTGCTTGTTCAGCTTGCCTCGAGTATCGCTTCCAACCCGGTGCTTCTGCTTGTCTCAACTGCTGAAAAGTCTCTTCAGTTATACCTTTCTTCCTGAGGCTTCACTTCCCGCCCAAAATCAGGTGAGTCTTTGTTTTAACTTTTGGTGGGCTTTGAGCACAGCGGGGCAGTTATTATATTTAAAATCATTTTAAGCGGCTGGTAACAGGCCCATCTCTGGTTTGAAATGGCTTTCATTGTTGTTAATTTCGTGCTGATCCTGTTACCGGGCCCTTGGTGTTGTCCTCATGAATATGTTATTGTCTCTTTCGTCTGGTTCAACATTTAGATGGCCTCTGTCTCCAAGCATCTAATCCATATGTATGCCTGTGGGTCTGGCTTTTTTTTTCTCTCAGAAAACAGCTTCCAGAACTTGCTATGGGTTCAATCCACATAGTTGTCTGAGGTTGTGCAGGAACCATTTTAAAGTGTCCCAATAAGCTGGTCACATGATACGGTGGCCATTTTGTATGCCCCTTTTCTGGGCTTCTTTTAAAACAGTCTTTAAAATCATGGCCTCTCCTGCCCATTGATCCTTATTAATATGAAATCCAATTTTGCGAATCCTACACTCCCCCCTGATGATACTGTAACTTGCTTGGAGTATCATAATTCCGGGTGAGCAAAATGTTCTGTCCTTCCCCAATCTAACCATCCCCAGTGTTTACCTATCCATGACCCCACAACACATGCATTTCCCATTTCAGAAAAATCTAGTGTACATTAAGCATCTATAGATGGCAATACCTTGGAGTTAAAAAATCTTACAACTTACTTCCAGGCATGGAGGGGGGCCTTATACCCCTACATCACCTAGTACATACACATTATCAAATAATAATAATCACGTCTAATAAACTTCAATAATAAAATGAAATACATACGAAAATCCAAAAACACATGAATACACATCAAAAAAAAATACAGAGGAGGGAGGGAAACTTTAACTTTATACAGAGCAGCAAAATCTAAATGGGTGTCTCTTCTTCTACCCGCACATAATGCTCCCTCCATTCCCCTCTATTCTCATACTTTTGCGAATGTTTGACCTTTTTACAGTGTACAAACAACGAATCACCTTAAAACTTAAACTAAACTTATGTACAGCGCCGCCCGTTCCCGGGCGGCTTGCCTAATCCCTGATCTGACTGCAGCTCACCACTCCCTGTGGCGGGGCTGCAGTGACCTGTATCTCTGGTTCCCCGCAGCCTTTTGCTGTTAAACGGGGACTGTGCTTTCTTAATGATTTCTGAAGTCGGTGTCTACTGGGAGTGGGTGACTCGGGCCAAGACTTTACAGGCTGAGGCATTCGGGCCGACCTGCGAGAAGGTACTTTGGGCGTGGCTCCCTTAGCGAGTGGGCCTTCGGGTGGGACCTCAGCTCTCGCAGCCCATGGCTCTTCCACGACAGTAGGCTTCGGCTCCCTTCCCTCAGGCTCCGCCCCTTTGGGATTTGGGCAGGCTCCCTTGGTGAGTGGACCTTTGGGTGGGACTTTGGCTCTCACAGCCCGTGGCTCTTCCACGACTGTGGGCTTCGACTCCCTCCCCTCAGGCTCCGCCCCTTCGGGAATTGGGTCTGTGACAGACGGCTCCTCCCCACCTGTCCTTACAGGTGGAGGATCTCTGCCCCCAATTTCTACCTCCCCCACGCTCGAGTCGAGGGCGGAACCTCCGTCCACCGACTCCGACTCCTCCTCCAGAATCGTGTCGAGGGCGGGACCTTGCTCTTCGGGTCCCTCCTCGTCTGAGTCCCAGGCCATCGGGGAAGCCTCCCAGGTGGGCGGGATGGCTCCTCCCCTCAAGCAGGCTGCAACGCCAGCTTGTGTGGTCTGTGACTCTTTACTTGCCTCAGGCTTATTGCTTTTACTCTCAGACCTGGCTTTCCCTGCTGGTTCTTTTGCACCTGGCTTAAACAGTTTACACTGGTCATGAACCATTTTAAAAACCCTTAGCTGACCCTCTAAATTGCCAGCCCTCGCTGTTAACCTGGCGTTCTCCTCCCTTAAAACCTGCTCAACTAACTTAGCCTCCGCAACCTGGCACCGCAGGTATTCCTCCATTTTACAGGAGGCCTCTTCCTGTGCATGTCTTTCTAGAGGACACAGGTCGACAGGCTGCGCTGGCTCTAGTCAATTGGGCACAACTGTCGGGGTTACGGGAACGACAAGGCCGGTGGTGACAGCTATTTTCCCCTGTGAAATCATCAGAGACCGCATTGTCTCTAAAATCGATTCAATCGCAGCGGGATCCACAACTGCACCAGCTCCTGGTGCTGGGGCAGGAGCTACGGTTTGGTTTTGGGCTGGTGCTGAGGCGGCGGTCTGGGCTTGGGCTTGGACTGCGGGAAATTTCCCTCTATTATCCTTCCACGGATTTCTACAGTCCTTGCGCCAATGTCCATCCTTCCCGCACCCATAGCAATTGAGCTTGGCTTGGACAGGGTGATTCCCTTCCTGCCTCCACTCCTTCTTGCTTGGAGCTGCGGGTTTTATCTCATGCACCTTTCCTTTCTGGGGAGGTGTTTCCTGACTTCTGCTGTTCCTGTAACCTATCGTGAGCTGATCAAGTACTATCTCCTCCGTGGAGCGGGGGTTATTGGGGTCAAACCATGTTTTGGCCTGCTCCCTCACCTATGGCAAGCAATTGGTGACCAGGCACCGGAGCCAATGAGCCCTTTGACCAGCGTCCAGCCCGTCCCGGGCCGCCCTGCCCGGGCAGCTGCGCCGATATACTGGCCACAACCTTCCGGCGAAAACCCGTGGGGGCTCTCCCTCTAGCTGTACCGTCCTATCCAATCGGAGGAACGGACTTCCATCATTTTCCCCCATAACCTCCAGGACCTCGTCCCGTAAATCCTCATACACCCTGTGCCCTCTCTTGCTCTCGTCAGAGAGACACTGGAGGATCGAGCTTTCCAGGGAGAACAGCAGCATTCTGGACTGCTCTCTCCCGTCGCAGTCATTAACTGCTGCGGTCTGCTCCACGTCCCTAAAATGGACGGAGGGATCTCCTGACTCGGAGAGTTTTGGGATGTGGCTTATCATTGCCCTTAGCTGTTGTGCGCTGTGGGGCATTATGATCTGATTCACGAGGGGTCCGTCATCGCCATTGTCTTCGTTCGGACCGAGCCTCCGGTGTCGAGCGGGACACATCGGTGCCGGCTTCGACCCTACTACCTGGGGTTGCTCTACCTCAGGAATCTCTTCGACTAACTCCACCGTTTCCTCCCCCTCAACCCAAGACTCATTATAGCTGGGAGGTGCCGAGGGCTCGGTGGTTGGTACCCTAACTGCCTCTCGCGGAATCGGTCTTTTGGATTCCCTGGCTAACTGTAGATGGCTCGCTGGTGGGTTTATGAGACACACCAAGCCGTTTGCCTTCGCTAGGGCCGTTCTCAGGTCCTCTAGCTCCCTTTGGCAAGCGCTATGGTCGACGTTCTCAGACCTATCCTCGATGGCCATCTTGTACGCTGCTCTAGCTCCCAGAATACTCTCCTCCTGTGCCTTTACCTGCTGAGCTAGGCGGACACACCTGTCTCTTATTCTTACTTCACTGGACTTGGCCTCAGTGACCTGACACTCCAAGTAATCTATCTTGGTCTCATGGCGATTGGTTATGGATTGGCGTTCCTGATTCAGCGCGTTGAACGATGCAATTAGTCTCTTTCCCCCCGCAACCTTTTCCTCTACTTCTGCTAGTAACCCTTTTATCTGGGCCGTCTGTGCTACAACGACTTGGTCCAAAAGCTGGACTTGCTTCTTGTAGCACATCAGCCAGACCGCTTTTTCTACAGATCTTTTGTGCTCTTTGCTTTCTGTCCACTTGATGGCTGCGTCTAGCGGGCGCCTATCTCTTAATAGGTCGGATATCCACTGTTTTGTAAGGTTTACCTTCCCAAAAACATAATCCGCTATCCTCTCATCCATTGCATTTCGACCATTCAAACTTGGATCTACTACATTGCAATCCTGCTGCCAGACTCCTGCCTGACTCGCCATTTTCTGTAAGGGGTTTTCCTCGAGAGGTTTCCCTGAGGTTTCTCTCTCTAGAGGCCTCTCTCTCTTGCACAGTAAAACTTTGAGTGGTTCAACCCACTCACCCCTTAGATTCTATAATCTGGACTTAGGCGCAGGAACTGCAATGCAGAGAAGACTCTTGTAGACCAAGTTTGATGAATAAAAATGAAATTTTATTGCAAATGGAAAAATATCAAATCAAATGCAACAAAGACAAGAGTATGGTACATAGGAGGGAAAAACAAATACAAACAAATCATAACGACATTATACTAACTAAGGCAAATATAGGCATCTTACACTCTACAAAGATCATCATGAAATAAAGAAACACACGGAACATCGAGGGACAACAACTCATGTTAATTGTACCCTTAAATCCACCCCCTTATTAAACCTAACTAGATCTGATTGTGAAGGGCCAGAAACATGCTCACCAATCCCACTAGGAAGTGCAAGGTTTTGAAAACGAGGCTGCTGGGGCTGCAACGACTGTCCGATTTTAAACTGTCCTTTTTCTCCGCTCTCTTTGTGACTGTCTGAGCTTGTTGATTCAAGCTTCCTCCAACGTCTTCTCCCAAGCTGTGTCTTCCTCCTCAAGCTGCGTCCTGGTCCTGTGTCTCAACTCGTCCAAGCTGTCCCTGGGGTCGTTGCCCCTGTCGAGTCGTGTCCCACTGCCGTGTCCTCCAAGCTGCTTGTTCAGCTTGCTTCGAGTGTCGCTTCCAACCCAGTGCTTCTGCTTGTCTCAACTGCTGAAAAGTCTCTTCAGTTATACCTTTCTTCCTGAGGCTTCACTTCCTGCCCAAAATCAGGTGAGTCTTTGTTTTAACATTTGGTGGGCTTTGAGCACAGCGGGGCAGTTATTATATTTAAAATCATTTTAAGCGGCTGGTAACAGGCCCATCTCTGGTTTGAAATGGCTTTCATTGTTGTTAATTTCGTGCTGATCCTGTTACCGGGCCCTTGGTGTTGTCCTCATGAATATGTTATTGTCTCTTTCATCTGGGTCAACATTTAGATGGCCTCTGTCTCCAAGCATCTAATCCATATGCATGCCTGTGGGTCTGGCTTTTTTCTCTCTCAGAAAACAGCTTCCAGAACTTGCTATGGGTTCAATCCACATAGTTGTCTGAGGTTGTGCAGGAACCATTTTAAAGTGTCCCAATAAGCTGGTCACATGATACGGTGGCCATTTTGTATGCCCCTTTTCTGGGCTTCTTTTAAAACAGTCTTTAAAATCATGGCCTCTTCTGCCCATTGACCCTTATTAATATGAAATCCAATTTTGTGAATCCTACAGTCTAAAGCATTAGCACCTGGCACTAATTCTCCAACCTTTCTACTGATACCGCTCATTCTTGGGCTATAATGAATTTCTAGCCCATAAAGTCTTTAGCTAGTCATTGTGGCTGATATCCCACTGAAGCAGGGAATGCTTTATAGGCGTTTTTAAACATTTCTTGTGGATATTGGGGTACACCCACATGGCGACAGACATGTGGTGCTCCAACAATTCCAGCTGTGTTAATACTGAACAGCTGTGGCAGTGGAAACAGGTTTACTAATTCATAATATTTAACAGTATTTTGGACTTCCTATTGTTATGCATCTCATTGTACATTGATTATATGCAATCTCTGCAGTGACTACTCTTGGATGTTGAAGGAATTTCACCTGTTTAACCAGCATTGTGTCATAGTACAGGAAACTTTCTGGTATCCGGCATGGACAGGACAGATGTGGTGCCGGTTCAGCAACAATTCCGGATAACCGAACGCTATAGTAAAAGATACGGACCTTAGAGCTCCGTATAAAGCAACAAACCCTGTCTTCAGAACAACGTCCACAAGTTGCAAGCATCTCTGTAGCTTAGCAACAGCTGCAGCCAAACCCTTGCCTTCCTCCATTTGTTGCTGTGCAAGTAATAAAATTTATAAAAGTTACCTGAAACCGACTCCTGAATTTTGCCGGTTAACCGACATTTCTGGTTATTTAGGGGCCGGTTAATTGAAAGTTTCCTGTATTGCTTTTCCCCACATAAAATCAGTCACTGCACTTGAGACGTAATTCATTGTGTGAAGTTCTTGGAGACAATTTGATGTAGTAAGATACTATATAAATGCAAGTATTATTATTACAACAGCAGGTTCCCTTAATAAAATGTGCTCGTTGCTTTAGTTTTTTCGTAGTTATGTTTTATTAATTTGAACACTGTCACAACACATTTCCACACATATATTAAATAAAATTCAAAGTCCTCCAGAAATAGCTATGTAAAGAAAAGGAACTAGTAACTCAACCACAATGTTGCCAGATCAACGCATATGTTTCATCCCAGCAGTGCGCTACATTACCCTATAGTAATGAATTGTATTTGTAGGAAAAATCTTTGTTAGTAGCACACAAATCTAATTCAGTCAAGGTTTCTGCTTTGCCTTTGGCTTCGTCTGCAGTTGTGCTCCCACCTGAAAGATTCATATCACCGAAGTACTTGAATAAATGCCTGACACAAAAATAGGCCAACCATTCCTTGCCCAAAGCCTTTGTCTACAGTTGCCAACAGAGTCACATTTAACGGATTAGATTTAACTATTTTATAGTAAAAATGAGCCTCTGGAGAAGCAATATTCTCAGGATAATATATGGGAGTCGTGCTAGTTCACAGTACTTGTAATATATTAGACTAATCCTCAACTTTCGACCATGAACTCAGTGGAATGTTTGCCAAAGTGTCTGATTGCTAACAAATCAGAAGCATAACAATAGTATTTGATGCTGCAGCTTGAGAGATGCCGACCCCGAAATGGAGGTGCCTTCTGAAATGGACTCCTGCATTCCGATAGCCAAGGATGCTGACCCTGTCAGAAACCTTGGGGTCAGCTACTTTACACAATGCTGTGTGGGACAAGAACACAAGTCCCCCCAGCAGCAGGCCAGCAACATTGGGCTGGGAGTGGCGGTGGGGGGGAGAGGTGTCAGAAAATTCAGGAACATGGCAGAGCACAGGCTCAACTTGCTCATCTAAAGGGCTACATCAGGGGTGAATGGGCTGTGGTAAGAGGGGATGATGTGACAGTTGCTGAATGAGGAAAAAGATGAGCATTGATTTATTTCTGAGGCTGATGTTGAAGTTCAGACATCAGAAATCAGAGGGAGGAGGAATTCTACTTTTAGACGAGCTGGGAAGAAGCCATTGCAGCAGCAAGAGCCATGTGGAAGGAGGTGGCTGTGGCTGTGAATGCCACCTCTATAAACCCAAGAACCCCTTTCAGTGTTGAAAGAAGTTTACTGACCTCACAGCAACAACTTGCACTTATATATTGCCTTTAACGTAGTAAGGCGTTCCACGGCGCTTCACAGGAGCATAAACAGACAAAAATTGACACTGAGCCAAAGAAGGATACATTAGGATAGGTACGGTACGGTAGCATAGTGGTAATGTCACTGGGCTAGTAATCCAAGCTAAGCCTGAACTAACAATCTGGAGATGTGAGTTCAAATCCCACCACAGGCAGCTGGGGAATTTAAATTCAATTAAATAAATCCAAAATGAAAAACTTGTCTCAGTAATGGTGACCATGAACACTACCGGATTGTCGTAAAAACCCATCTGGTTCATTAATGGAAGGAAACCTGCTGTCCTTACCTGGTCTGGCCTATATGTGACTCCAGACCCACAGTAATTGACTCTTAACTGCCCTCTGAGGTTCAAGTAGGCAGCTCACCACCACCTTCTCAAGGGCGCTTAGGGATGGGCAATAAATGCCGATGACGCCCACATCCCATGAACAAATAAAGAAAGTGACCGAAAGCTTGGTCAAAGAGGTAGGTTTTCAGGAATGTCTTAAAGGAGGAAAGAGAGACAGAGATGCTTAGGGAGGGAGTACTTAGGGCCTAGATGGTTGAAGGCACAGCTGCCAATGCTAGTGCAAGGGACGTGGGGGATGCACAAGAGGCCAGAGTTGGAGGAATGTTATAGGAGAATTGTAGGGCTGGAGGAGGTGACAGAGATACTAGCACATTGAAGTCTCATATGTTCCCTTCCAACTACTATTATTACCATCCATTCCATGAATCATGGCAGAGTGTGACTGCAGGATTTGAAGACTGCTGCAGTTAATTAACATAATGCATTTCTCTCAACAAGGGAAGAGCACATAATGTCAGTATGAAGAGGAAGCACTAGCAATCATTGAACTTAACTCTGGCCAGACTGTGCCTTCAGTGGGTTTGTGAACAATGTTTCTGTGTATTCTTCAATCTCTCCATCAGCTACCTCACGAGAGATCCTCAAAGTAGTTAATTAAGCTAGCATGCTGCTCCTGCAGACCCAAGTTAACAGAACTATTTTCCTCCAGAGGCTGCAAGCCAGGAAGTAGAAGAAACGATGATGATGACCCAGAGATTGCAGTCCCTTTACCTCTGGCAACACTGGCACCTACTCACCCACCCTGTCAGTCATCCTATCAAGGCACTCAGCAGCCAAGAGATAAGCAGGAATTTTCTGCAGGTAGGTGGGTTGGGGGCGGGGGGCCTCCAAGGCAGGTGGGAAACTCTGGAGGCTGGATTTCCCACAGGCTCTGCCAACTTTAATGGTGGTTTCCCGCCCGCAACCAGCCAGATTGAGAGGCTGGCTGGCTGCGGACGGGTAGGCCTGCAGATGCAGAGAGGGAGCGAGGGTTCGGTCTGGGGGAAGGATGAGGCGGGGGGTTGGGGATCGGGGTTGGAGGTGGGATCAGGTTGGGAATCCCATTTTTAACAATTTAACAGCACCCCCATGCTCCAAACCCACTCGTTTTTTTAGGGGAACATTCTGGGCATAATCTCTCGGGGGGAGGTGTAAAGGGGAAAGAATGACATTTCATTTATATAGTGCCTTACACATCCTTGGGACAGCCAATGAATTACTTTTGAAGTGCAGTCACTGTTTTAAGATAAGTAACGCAGCAGCCTATTTACACAGCAAAGTCCCACAAACAGCAATGACATAAATTACCAGTTAATCTATTTTTGTAGTGTTGGTTGAGGGATAAATGTTCACCAGGGCATCAGGAGAACTCCACTGCTCTTCTTCAAATAGTGCCATGGGATCTTTTATGCCCACTTGATAGGGCTGACAGGGCCTTGGTTTCACGTCTCATCCGAAAGACAGCATTGCTGCCAGTGCAGAACTCCCTCAGTACTGCACTGGACTGTCAGCCTCAATTATGTGCCCAAGTCTCTGGAGCGGAGCTTGAACCCATGACCTGGCTCAGAGGCAAGAGTGCTACCAACAGAGCCAAACCTGATACTATAATGAAGTATGGTGGGTACAGGCCTACTGGTGGTGATGGGAGCAATTAGAGGGAATGAATTAGAAGTATCACACAAGAAGGGCATTGACACAACTTGAAAGTATACTGAAGTCATTGTGATTCTTCCTACAACATATTGATGATAATAAGCCTGGTGACACCATTGCACGTTGCTGATCAGAAGGGCTCAAGGATTTCCTCCCAGGTTGACGTCTTGGAGTTACAGTAGTTGTTTGGGAGGAAATTACAGGGACATTCTAGGTTGTAAGAAGTGAGGGTTCCCCTACAGGAGAAATCTATGAAGCTACATTCAAAGAAAATATTTAGTGGTAAAACCCAAAAATGTAATTTCTTCTACCTTGGGTCATTTTACTCTTGATATATTTTTTGCCTCTGTGTTTCAGACTATTTTCATAGGTGAGTTGTCATTCTCAACATTGTTGAGAGTGTTTATACTTGCCCTGATATCCAGGTAAGTTGTGTGCCCAGGATAATGAGCAGAAAACTCTTCTTTAGATTGCTTTGGCTATTGGTTCCATCAGATGCCTCCGCAGGAACCTTACTGTGCCATCAAGAAATGGCAGAGAGACACTGCAGTATAACTTGTTTTAGCCTTTATTGTCAAATTAATTTATTGAACAGTAAATGAACAAGTGAAAATAATTATTGACATCTTTACAGTAGATGCTAGATTTTGCTAACTGGTCACATAGAAAAATAATAAATATTAAACTATATATTACAATTATTTTTTATGTATGTAGTTTTTTTTATATTTTCCCAACTGTGGGAGTTTTGAATAGCTAAGACTTTAAAGTTTCAGCCAGATTCACTCCAAAGATTGCTGAAAGGCTCTTGCTTAAACTCAAAGATTTAAAAATGAACAAACTGATATAAACAGTAACTATAGCTCGGCAGAATTTACATACCGTCTGTTCAATTAAAAAAAACTGTCAATCAAGAATATATCTGAACAATAGTACAAAAGCAGAAAACTGCCCTTGCACCCAGGCTCACCAATAACTGTCTCCTTAGGAGAAAGCAGATGGCAGCTGCATGTGAGATTGCAGAAGCCACCTGTCAATTCTCCCGATCAGATGAGGCTTCACAGAAACATCAGATCTTGTCACCTGCAGATACATATAAACAGAATAAAAATATTTCTCACTACATTCTCTCACCTGTCATACTTACCTGTGCACCATTGCACCCATCACACTACCTCTGCAGTTGTCATTTGCACACTTACACTGCAGCAGACCCACAGCTTGCCTCGCTGACCCTGGCAGGGTTTCCCGGCGTCGGGAAGTCCGCATCAGCAGGCTGAAAATGATGAAAAGCCTCTTAACTGCCTGTTAACTACCTGTTAACAGGCAGTTAATTGGCTCTAATCCCCTTCCCGCCGCTAGGAGGTTGGTCCCTGCGCGAGTCGGGGACCCGCCTCCCGGGAAGATAGTTCAGAGGTAGGTTGGGACCCGCTCCCAATTTTTCTGATTTTTCCAGCAGTCCCGCCTCCAAACCAGCCCAATGTTTCAGGTCTGTGACCCTTCGTCAGAACTAGAAAAAGTTAGAGATGTAACAGATTTTAAGCAGGTGCAGAGGCAGGGAAAGGGGGGGAGGGGAGGAAAGAACAAAAGGGACGGTCTGTGATAGGGTGGAAGGCGGAAGTGGTTAAATACTGCAAATGGGGATGGCAGAATCATCAACAGCTGCTGCCTGAAAAAATAGGAGCAGAGGTTAGAGTCTGAAATTGTTGAACTCAGTGTTGCATCCAGAAGGCTGTGAAGTGCCTAATAGAAAGATGAGGTGCTCTTTCTCGAGCTTATGTTGAGCTTCATTGGAACAGTGTAAGAGGCCGAAGACAGAGAGGTCAGAGTGGGAGTGGAGCAGAGAATTCAAGTGACAGGCGACCGGAAGCTCTTCTTTTCTTTTCCCAGAGAGCAGTGAGCCTCTCGAATACGTTGCCAGCTTGTGTACTGTGTGCTGACTCTCTGCAAGCCTTCAAGAGGGAACTGGACCAGTTCTTGGCTGCGGCAGAGTTCGCTTCATATAAAGGGTAAATGGATTAACAGTTAACATATGTATGGTGAATGTGATTTCCTGGACTGGGGATTGGAGAGGATTTATCTAGATTTTCCCCCCCCTTGTTGGCCCCGGGTTTTTTTCTGTACGGGGTGGGGTGGGCGTAGGAAGTGTCTAGTCATGATGCTCCAGGCATCATGAGTGTGGGACAAGCTTGAACTACCAGCTGGTCTTTCCTGCCCATTATTTTCATATATTTGTATGAAGTACTTTTCAGACCACTTTCTGTAAAAAGAGCAGACGCACGGGACAATATTACAATAGTTGGTACAGAAAGGTTTTATGTTACGAACCCTAAGCAATTCTATCGTTTAACTACATATTATGCAGTAACAAGTGCACTCTATATCGTAGGGAACACAAGGTCTACTTACGAGAATGACCAATGACAATGAATACAAGAGAATATCTAATATAAATCCCCCAAATTGTTACGGCACATCACAAAAGGAAGCAGACACTGATGAGGAGTAAGAAGTAGAATTAAGTGAGGTAATCAAAAGCTTGGTCAAAGAGACTTTTGAAGGCGGCGAGTGATGTGACAAGGTGGAGGGCTTCAGGAAGAGAATTCCAAAGTGTGAACCCATACTGATTGAACGCTCAACCACCAATGGACATTAAGCAATAGCCGGAAGAATGAAGGGTGTAAACTGGGTTGTAGTATTGGAGAAGGTTACAGAGACTAGGGAAGTAAGGTCAAGAAGGGATTTGTAAATGAGGCAAGGATATTGAAGTCAATGCACTGGTGGATGTGGAGCAGTTAGGATGATCGAGCGTTCGTTCTGCTTCATTTTCCATGAGCTTAGTGTTGCCACAGAGCTCTCAGCAATTTCATGTCTTGCGGCAGCAGTCAGTCTACCTGGCTGTGCCGGAACTGCCCTTGGATTAGCAGTTGCATGGTTTGTGCCCTCCGTGTTACATTTGTAATATTGAACGTTCCTGAAATCACCCCTCTGTGAAACGCTAGGTTGTACAGTCGTTGGCTCACAAGAGGCCAGACTGTCACCTGGTTCAGTGAATCATCGCCAGTGTTACACATAGTCTTCCTATCCACTTGATATATTTCTGGCACTTATGAGCCTGCATAATACTTGGCTTGCTCAGTCATTTTACTTAAGTTTCTAGTTTCTTGGTTAAGCAATTATATTCTTAAATCATCTATAAAAGCTTCCAGAAAAATGATTCCTTAACATCTCAATCAAACGATGTTACATTCTTTTCCTCTAATCACAATTTCCATATATCCTTCATGGATAAAGTTTTAAATCCCATTTACATACTTCTGGCATGAGGTTAGAAGCAGAATTGCTTGTTTTGCTACATCATTCTGTACACTTTAGTTTAGATTTATTTGAGAAAATGCAGTAAGTACCCTATCGCTGAGTGGCATTACCAGCATGTCTGCCCCTACTCCTCTCCTTCACTTTATTAAAAATTGAAACTTCCTTAAAAATCTGTTAATGCTGTTCTTTTCCTTAAAATTTGGAATAAGATCATATTTATTAAGTCTGTTTGTACTGAATTATGGGCTGAATCAACTGGATGCTCACTCACCAATCTTATATTCATTACCCCTCGATCTGCTAATTTGAGTGCTCACCTTTTCCACTGCTTCATGTCTGTGCTGCTCATCCATGTGCTGATATTTATGCTTGTTTTCTTCAGTTTTTCCTTGTACCTGTGCTGCTCCTTTGCCTCCTGCATTGCTACTCTAGGCATTCAGCTTCACATCATTGCCGGTTTTCCTCCACTACCAGTTGAGCTAATTTTATTAATTTCTACTTCTTTCTGTGTTCTTGTGTTCATTGTATTTGCTGTTTGCTTCTGAAAATTTGATTTAAACATTAATGTCTTTGGCTCTGAAAATCTGTGGGGCAGGGGGTGTGTCGGGTTTTGGCGTAAGTGTCTAGATGTGCCCACCACTGCTGACCCTGCCAAAGTTCACTCATTTAGTTGGAGGTCCCTTCATTTGCCTGGCATTATGGGCACCTGCACCAGTAGGGGCGTATTTAAGGTGCCCACGATTGTATTCATGTCAGTGAATCCAGTGATGCATTTTGCTTCTAAACATCAATTCATCTTCAGGGGTACAGGCCTCAATCCTGGCCCCAGATTCATAGGCACTGGGCTCGATTTTCCAAGCCCCGAGGAGGCGGGTTTGGAGGTGGGAGTGGTGGGAAAATTGCAGAATCGGGGGTCAGGAACCCATCCCGCCCCCAACACACCTCCGTGCCAATGTCCCAGGAGGCAGGTACCCGACCTGAGCTGGGAGCCACCTCCCCGAGGCAGGAAGGGGATTAGTGCCAATTAACTGCCTGTTAAGGTGGATAGGCAATGGCAAACATTTAAAGATCGCATGGATGAACTACAGAGTTTGTTCATCCCTGTTCAGCATAAAAATAAAACAAAAAAGGTGACTCAACCGCGGCTAACAAGGGAAATTAGGGATAGCATAAGATCCAAGGAGAGGACATATAAATTGGCCAGAAAAAGCAGCAAACCTGAGGATTGGGAGCAATTTAGGATTCAGCAAAGGAGGACGAAGGGATTAATTAAGAGGGGAAAATAGAGTGTGAAAGTAAGCTTACAGGGAACATAAAAACTGACTGTAAAAGCTTCTATAGATATGTGAAGAGAAAAAGATTGGTGAAGTCAAGCGTAGGTCCCTTGCAGTCAGAATCAGGGGAATTTATAATGGGGAACAAAGAAATGGCAGACCAATTAAATACATACTTTGGTACTGTCTTCACAAAGGAGGACACAAATAACCTCCCAGAGATGTTGGGGAACATAGGTTCTAATGAGAGGGAGGAACTGATTGAAATCAGTATTTGTAGGGAAATGGTGTTAGGGAAATTGATGGGATTGAAGGCCGATAAATCCCCAGGGCCTGATAATCTACATCCTAGGGTACTTAAGAAAGTGGCCCTAGAAATAGTAGATGCATTGCTGGTCATCTTCTGAAATTCTATAGACTCTGGAACAGTTCCCATGGATTGGAGGGTAGCTAATGTAACCCCACTATTCAAAAAAGGTGGTAGGGAGAAAACGGGGAATTATAGACCAGTAAGCCTGACATCAGTAGTGGGGAAAATGCTAGATTCCATTATAAAAGGTGTAATAGCAGAGCACTTGGAAAACAGTGACAGGATCAGAAAAAGACAACATGGATTTACAAAAGGTAAATCGTGCTTGACCAATATACCGGAATTTTTTGAGGATGTAACTGGTAAAATAGATAAGGGAGAACTAGTGGATGTGGTGTATTTGGACTTCCAAAAGGCATTTGACAAGGTTCCACACAAAAGATTACTGATCAAGATAAAAAATCACAGGATTGGGGGTAATATACTGGCATGGGTGGAAGATTGGCTATCTAACAGAAAACAAAGAGTTGGGATAAATGGTTCGTTCTCGGGCTGGCAATCAGTAACTAGTGGTGTTCCGCAGGGGTCAGTGCTGGGACCCCAACTCTTTACAATCTATATTAACGATTTGGAGGAAGGGACCGAGTGCAACATATCCAAGTTTGCTGATGATACAAAGATGGGAGGGAAAGCAGTGAGTGAGGAGGACATAAAAAACCTGCAAAAGGACATAGACAGGCTAAGTGAGTGGGCAGAGATTTGGCAGATGCAATATAATGTTGGAAAGTGTGAGGTTATGCACTTTGGCAGAAAAAATCAAAGAGCAAGTTATTATCTAAATGGAGAGAAACTGCAAAGTGCTACAGTACAAAGGGATCTGGGGGTCCTGGTGCATGAAACACAAAAAGTTAGTATGCAGGTGCAGCAGGTGATCAGGAAGGCCAATGGAATCTTGGCTTTTATTGCAAGGGGGATGGAGTATTAAAACAGGGAAGTCTTGCTGCAGTTATACAGGGTATTGGAGAGGCCACACCTGGAATACTGCGTGCAGTTTTGGTTTCCATATTTAAGAAAAGATCAAATCAAATCAAATCAACTTTTATTGTCATTGTTAGTGCACAAGTGCAGTACAACGAAATGTAGGCTTGCGGCTCCCGAGAGTGTACAATTTGGATTAGGACACTTAAGCATTTCAACATACATTTGTACATATATATTAGCATATACTTGTTCTCGAGGCGGTTCAGAGAAGGTTCACTCGGTTGATTCCAGAGATGAGGGGGTTGACGTATGAGGAAAGGTTGAGTAGGTTGGGACTCTACTCATTGGAGTTCAGAAGAATGAGAGGCGATCTTATCGAAACATATAAGATTGTGAGGGGGTTTGATCGGGTGGATGCGGTGAGGATGTTTCCACTGATGGGTGAGACTAGAACTAGGGGGCATAATCTTAGAATAAGGGGCTGCCCTTTCAAAACTGAGATGAGGAGAAACTTCTTCACTCAGAGGGTAGTAAATCTATGGAATTTGCTACCCTAGAGAGCTGTGAAAGCTGCAACATTAAATAAATTTAAAACGGAGATAGACATTTTCCTAGCAGATAAGGGAATTAGGGGTTACGGGGAGAGGGCAGGGAAGTGGACGTGAGTCTAGATTCAGATCAGCCATGATCCTATTGAATGGCGGAGCAGGCCCGAGGGACCGTATGGCTATGGCCTACTCCTGCTCCTATTTCTCATGTTCTTATTAGTGTGTAAAGTTAAAGCACATGGGATTGGGTGTAAGGCACTGACTTGGATAGAGAACTGGTTGGCAGACAGGAAGCAAAGAGTTGGAATAAACGGGTCTTTTTCCAAGTGGCAGGCAGTGACTGGTGGGGCACCGCAGGGATTGGTGCTCGGACCCCAATTATTCACAATATATATTAATGATCTAGATGAGGGGACTAGATGTAATATCTCCAAGTTTGCAGATGACACAAAGCTGGGTGGGTGTGTGTGCTGTGAGGAGGATGCCGAGAAACTCCATTGTGATTTGGACAGGTTGGGTGATTGGGCAGATGCATGGCAGATGCAGTACAATGTGGATAAATGTGAGGTTATCCACTTTGGTGGCAAAATCTGGAAGGCAGATTATTTATCTGAACGGCAATAGATTGGGAGAAGGGGAAGTGCAACGAGACCTGGGTGTCCTTGTGCACCAGTCGCTGAAGGTAAGCATGCAGGTGCAGCAGGTGGTTAAGAAGCCAAATGGTATGTTGGCCTTCATAGCGAGAGGATTCGAGTACAGGAGCAAGGATGTCTTGCTGCAGTTGTACAGGGCCTTGGTGAGACCACACCTTGAGTATTGTGTGTTCAGTTTTGGTCGCCTTATCTGAGGAAGGATGTTCTTGCCATGGAGGGAGTGCAGCGAAGATTCACCAGACTGATACCTGGGATGGCAGGAATGACGTATGAGGAGAGATTGGGTCGATTGGGCTTATATTCGCTGGAGTTTAGAAGAATGAGAGGGGATTTCATTGAAACTTATAAAATTCTAACAGGACGAGACAGACTAGATGCAGGAAGGATGTGCCCAATGGCGGGGGAGTCCAGAACCAGGGGGTCACACTCTAAAGATAAGGGGTAAGCCATTTAGGACAGAGATGAGGAGGAATTTCTTCACCCAGAGAGTGGTGAACCTGTGGAATTCTCTACCACAGAAGGCAGTTGAGGCCAATTCATTAAATATATTCAAGAAGGAGTTAGATATATTTCTTAAGGCTAAAGGGATCAAGGGATATGGGGAGAAAGCAGGGACAGGGTACTGAATTTGGATGATCAGCCATGATCTCATTAAATGGCGGAGCAGGTTCGAGGGGCCGAATGGCCTACCCCGCTCCTATCTTCTATGTTTCTATGTTAACAGGCAGTTTTTTGCCTAATCCCTATTTTTAGCCCTGAAGTGTGGGCTTCCCGACGGCTCCGAACCACGCCAAATTAGCGAGGCTGACCGTCAGTCTGCAGGGGTTGGAGGGGTCGAGATGTCAGGTGTGCAGGTGAGTGATGGGTGCATGTGTGCAGAGGTAAGTGTGTGAGGTAAGTGTAAAGTGTTTTAATAAGTATTACTTACCTTTACTTTCTCCTGCAGGCTTCCTTCCTTCAGTTCTCGGGAGTCCCTCATCTCACCGGCACAGAAAGCAGAATGGCTGCTGAACTGTCAAAAGCTGCAGCCTCTGCTTTCTGGTCTGGAGAGCTCACTAACTGAGCCTGAGTAGACGGTCTCAAGTTAGAAGACAGATTGTCAGTGTTTGACAGCTTCACAGAGCTGTCAAACGCTGTTTTTTCATCTGTCAAAAGCTTTTGACAGATGAAATGTCAATCGCTGATGTCACCAGCAACCAGGTGTCCCTTAATTGGCCCGCTGAGCCTGCTGGGTGGACTTAACAAGGTCAATCAAGGGAAAATAGCATGGATTGGCCACAAGTCGATGGAGGCGGGACTACAACCCAAAAAGTGGGAGTCCCGCCTTCAAAAGCTCCCCATTGACAAAATCGAGCCCACTGTATCTGGGCGTCATTTATGGCCGTTCCACTGAAGTACACCTACAGAAATATTGGTGGGAGTATACTGGAAGAGTTGCAGATTTTCAGCCCCCTTGTTTGATCTCTGCATAAGATTTATTTCACTTTAATAGCTGCCACCAATTGTTACAATTTAGGGTTTTCCCCAACAAATTTCTTGTGCTTCTGGAGAAACTACACTTTCAATAAGCAAATTGAACCTCTTATGATCCACAACTTATGCTTTTTATTGTCTGCCAAATAAGGGTTAATGTAGCCCAGGTATAACAATAACAAATTACTGTATATCGCTTACTGGAGAATACACGGGACACCAACTGTTGGGCTGCTTTCTTGTTCTTTTTCATCTTGTTACTTTAAACGCCAGATTACACACACTCAGTTGTAGCAATGCAGGATCAGTCTTTATTGAAACCCCACACTATCCACAACCAGTATGGGCTCTGTGAGACATCACACTTTATAGGCTGGATTTTGCCAGGCCCGAGAAGGTGGGTTTGGAGGCGTGTCAGGTGGGAAAGTTGCAAAAAATGGCGGCGGGCTCCGATCCCGTCTCCAGCCCGCCTCTTAGCAACTTTCCCAAAAGTGGTCTTTCAGACCACGTTTCGATCCCACCTCCAAGAGGCGGGATAGGCCCTTAAGGGCCTCTATAATGCCGTTTTGAGAGGCCTTTCTGAGTTTAACACATTTCCCCTGTGCTGCACTTCTCTGGAACACGCCAGTTAATCCTGGTGGGCTCACAAGTGGATGGCTTACTTCTTTTTCTTCTTCTTCGGCAGTCCCTTCGAACCGAGGATGACTTGCTTTCACGTTAAAACTGAGTTCGCAGGTGACTGATGAGTCCAGTGCAGGACCTACAGTCTCTGTCACAGGTGGGGCAGACGGTGGTTGAAGGGACAGGTGGGTGGGGTGCTTGGGTTGACGTGCGCTCCTTGCGCTGCCTGCGCTTGGCTTCTGCTTGCTCCCAGCGAAGAGACTCGAGGTGTTCGGTGCCTTCCCGGATGCTTCTCCTCCACTTTGTGCAGTCTTGGGTCAGAGATTCCCAGGTGTTGGTGGGGATGTTATACTTTTTCAAGGAGGCTTTGAGGGTGTCCTTGAAGCATTTCCTCTGCCCACCTGGTGCGCTCTTGCCGTGCCGGAGCTCCGAGTAGACCAGGGCCTCAAACCTGGCACTAAGCTCATGGTCTACAGAGCAGCAGTGATACCCGCCCTGCTGTATGCCTCAGAGACATGGACCATGTACAGCAGACACCTCAAAGCACTGGAGAGGTACCACCAACGCTGCCTACGCAAGATCCTGCAAATCCATTGGCAGGATAGGCGCACCAACGTCAGTGTTCTTGCTCAGGCCAACATCCCCAGCATTGAAGGTTTGACCACGCTCGATCAGCCCCGATGGACGTGTCACATTGTCTGCATGCCCGATACGAGACTCCCAAAACAAAATGGCTTACTAACATCTGCAGCTCCACCATTAAAAAGGAGTTTTCAACAATGATCATTTGCAGGTGGCAGAACTTTGTTTTCTCAGGTCTGGGAGAACTTTTAGCAGGCCTACTCATTGTGGAAGTTTTGAAGCTGAGATCCATCTCCAGCGGGACCTCCTGGGAAACCCCTCTCCCCACCTCGAGTGAGCGCTTCCTCAACTGCGGTATATACCAGAAGCATGGGAACCATTTATTTCCTTTCCTCCTGGACCTCAGATTCAGACGAAGACCAGCCGTGGCAGCAGCAGAACCCAGAACAACAGCAGCGCCAACAGCAGGAGCAACAACAGGAGCGCCAACCTGCTGCTCACCCACCTGAAGCTGCACAGGCCAGAAGGCGCCAGCGCAGGGAAGCACGTCGCCGCAGGAGATACCCCCCAAACAGGGTCTACAGACAGAGGATCAGCTACCTCAACATGACTGAGCAGCAGTGCCAAAGGAGGCTCAGACTTTCGCGAGAAGTAGTGGGTGACATCTGCTCAATGCTGCAGCAAGACCTGGAGCCCAGAGGAGCGCGTGGACACCCCTTACCAGTGGTCATCAAAGTCACCACCGCACTCAACCTTTTTGCTTCAGACTTATTCCAGGGATCAACAGCCGACATCAGTGCCATCTCCCAGGCAGCCACACACACTTGCATCATGCAGGTAACCGATGCCCTCTTTGCCAACGCGCACAATTACATCAACTTCTCCAAGGATCAAGCAAATGTAACCGCACGTGTGGTTGGATTTGCTAATCTGGCAGGCTTTCCAAGGGTGCAGGGCGTTGTTGACTGCACACATATGGCCCTTAAGGCACCCCATAACAATCCAGGTATTTTTGTCAACCGCAAGGGCTTCCACTCCCTCAACGTGCAGCTGGTGTGTAACCACAATAAGGAAATTTTGCATGTTTGCACCAAGTAGCCTCGCAATTGCCATGACTCCTTCATCCTGCGGTAGTTTAGTGTTCCTCCGCTCTTCAGTCCGCCAGACCAACTTTTCAGATGGCTACTTGGAGACAAGGGCTATCCCCTGAAGACATGACTAATGACGCCATTGAGGAGGCCATCCAACGAAGCTGAGGAGCGCTACAACTGCAGCCACATTTCCACCAGATCCATAATCGAGCCTTTAAATAGCGCTATCCCAGTCCCTTCCTGACTGCAAAACGCTCCCCTCAACCTGTCGTTGCTAGCGGCAGGCGGTAAGGCAGGGGGCACCACTCAATATCCGGTCTGGGGCGCTACCAGGGCATTGCACACTCGACTGACGTCATGATCTGCCGGCGCAGGAGATCGTGGCAGTAGTGTTTAGCACCGCCACAAAATGTCTAGTTAATTTCGTGAGCGGCGCAAACCTCGCCGCGCCCGGGCGCTAGTTGCTTTGCGCCCCATTAGCACCCTCTTAAGGCGCTAACGGGAGGCGCAAACCAACTGAATTTTTCCCCCATAAGATTCTAAGGGGGCTTGACAGGGTAGATGCTGAGAGGATGTTTCCCCTCGTGGGGGAGTCTGGAACTAGGGGGCATAGTTTCAGAATAAGTGGTCGCCCATTTAAGACGGAGATGAGGAGGAATTTCTTCTCTGAGGGTCGTGAATCTTTGGAATTCTCTACCCCAGAAAGCTGTGGAGGCAGAGTCATTGGGCCGGATATTCCGATCCCTACGGGTGTGTATGCGCTGTGTACACACCCGTAGGGACATCGAAAATGCCGGTTTCAGGCATGCACAGCGCATGCGCTGAAAACTGGCATTTCTGATCTGTCAAGAATGCTCTTGACAAATCGGATGCCTGCCCTGGAGAAGGGCCTCTGCAGGCGGATAGTTCCGCATTCTGGAGAACCTCCGCTCGCAGAAAACCCTTTGAAATCTTACGCCTGGAGCGTAAGATTTGAAAAAAGTGAAAAAAATTCATTTATCATTTAAAAATACTTTAGAAAAGGTAAGTTTATTTTTAGCCCCATAAAAACTTTTAATTATTTTTTTCAAAAAATTAAATTTTTGTTTAAAATATTTAATTTATTGTAATTTAAACTAATTTTAAAAATGTGAAGTTTAAATTTTTTTTAATTTAATGTTTTAGTGTTCTTGGGGTGATCTCCATTCATATATTTGACAGGTCTATCTGTCAAGTGTATGAAGGGAGATTCCCCGCTTTGATTGGCTCCCCATGACCCACATGATCCTAGGGACGTTTGCGAACCGCATGCGCCTCTGGGATACGTGGGCCCTGCGCATTTCGAGTTGGAGAGACCCAGGAGCGGAAGTGTCCGCACCTCGGGAGCCCTCAGGTAAGTGCGTAGATTTTTTCCAGATCGGAGGCCTCTGCATGCGGGAAGCCTCCGATCAGACAATACGGCCCATTAAATATATTCAAAGCTGAAATCGACAGACTTTTGAACTACAGGGGAGTCAAGGGTTATGAGGAATAGGTAGAAAAGTGGAACTGAGGCCAAAATCAGATCAGCCATGATCTTATTGAATGGCGGAGCAGGCTTGAGGGGCCGAATGGCCTACTCCTGCTCCTATTTCTTATGTTCTTATGTAACATTTGAGGTACTCAGGTAATGTGAATCCTCATTCCCACACCCACGATGTCCTTTCATTGCCTCAAAAGCTGGAAAAGTATCTCATTGCTAGAGTACAATGCATATAACCACAACCTACTTTGTCATATTTATTTATAGATAAAATATATTGAAGCAAAGATATAGCAAGATACCAAACAGCGCAATACTTATGCAACAGGATGTTAATAAGTCCACAAAGGGTTTTCAGGAAGGTGCTTTTTAAATCTTTTAGTGAATTGGGCCTTGGGCCTCCTTTGAACCGAGTTTCTATTACAAACATGTAATGGCTAGGCTAATAGACGACTGAAGATCCTGAGAGGGAGCCAGCATTCTATGAGAATCTTTTTATTTGATGAAAAATAATCTCTTGGTCTTAACAAAAGTGCCCAGGCAGAAACCCAGCACATCAAACAATGTGTCAATTGTTCCAGAAACAACACTCCTTATTATTATGCATACCCTCACACTTGTTCTTGACACCTTGAACTCACATTTTGCAAGATGAATTCACAGAGTAGTAACATGCAGGCGGTCCACGGGCACAAACAGGGCTGCATGTAGTGACACCGCTATTCCCGGCCAGAATGGAGATGAGTGTGTAATTCCCCCGTCAATCACACCTGGAAACCACACTGCTGTAAGTGGACCGGAATTGATTTTACGCGCATAATTCTCCACTCACTCAATTTTGCTGGAGAAATAATCAATTTTTAATATTTATATATATGGATAAATGTAAGATGATGCACTTTGGTAGGAAAAACAGAAACACCATGGAAAATATAAAATTGAATGGGATAGAAGAGCAAAGGGATCTAGGGATACAGGGGAACAAATCGTTCAAAGCAGCATCGCAGGTCAGCAAAGCAATTAAAAATGCCAGCAAAGCAATTAAAAATGCTAACAAAGCACTGGGATTTATTTCTAGGGGTATAGAATTCAAAAGTAGTGAAGTTATGTTAAACTTGTATAGGACCCTGGTCAGGCCGCACTTAGAGTACAGTTCTGATCTCTATACTATAAAAAGGACATAGAAGCACTGGAATGGTACAAAAAAGATTTACAAAAATGCTACCAGAACTGAAAGATTACAACTATCGGGAAAGATTGAACAGGTTGAACCTTTTTTCTTTAGAAAAGAGAAGACTTAGCGGAGACCCGATAGAGGATTTCAAAATTATGAATGGGTTGGATAGGGTAGATGTGGAGAGAATCTTTCCACTTGTGGGAGAATCCAAAGCTAGGGGCCATAAATGCAAGGTAGTTACTAAGAAATCCAATAGGGAACTAAGGAGAAATTTTCAGAGAGTGGTTACAATATGGAACTTGCTACCACAGGAAGTGGTTGAGGTAACTAGCTTAGATGCTTTCAAAAGGAAACTAGATGAGTACATGAGAGAAAAGGGAATAGAAAGATATGCTGAAAGGCTAATTTGTGCACTTGGAGGTATTGAGACTCAAGATCAGGATGGGTGGTGTCATGGCTGCCTTAGATTGGATCTCGGACAAGGAGCAAGATGACCATCAGCAGCAGCAATAGCCTGCTGCGGAGAGACCTGTAGGTGGTCAGCACAGATGGGAGCAGCAGCAGAGGGGTCGAGGTCGTAGGGGACACTACCCATGTAACATGCTGTTCAGGCAGAGGCTCAGCTTCCTTGACCTCTTGGAAGAGCAGTGCTTCCGGAGGCTGAGGTTGTCATGTCAGGTGGTGGCAGACATCTGCAGCCTCCCAGAAAAAGATCTGCTCCCTGCTGGACCTGGCAGCCACACGTTACCAGTGGTTGTGAAAGTGACCACCGCTCTCAACTTTATTACCTCCCAGATTTTTCCAGAGCGCTACCAGAGACATAGCCAGGATCTCCTAGTCAGCTGCACATAAATGCATAAGGCAGGTGATTGATGGATTATTTGCCAGGGCTGACAATTATATCAATTTCGCCTGTGATGACACTAGTCAGAATGAGCGGGCGCCTGAGTTTGTGTCTCTGGCTGGCTTCCCACAGGTGCAAGACATTGTCGACTGCACACACATGGCAATCCGCGCATCCCTAGATCAACCAGGAGTATTCGTAAACTGCAAGGGATTCTATTCAACCAATGTTCAGTTGGTGTACAACCACAAGAAAAGGCTTATTGCAGGCTTGCGCAAAAGTCCCTGGGAGCTGCCATGACGCTTTCATCCTGTGGCAGTCCAAGCTCCCCAATCTACAATCAGACTTAATGGGTGGCTGCTAGGAGACAAAGGATACCTACTTCAAACTTGGCTGATGACATCTGTGAGGAACCCCACCAATAAAGCCCAGGAGCGGTACAATGAAGCCCAGGAGTGGTACAATAAAGCCCAGGAGCGGTACAATGAAGCCCAGGAGTGGTACAATGAAGCCCAGGAGCGGTACAATGAAGCCCAGGAGCGGTACAATGAAGCCCAGGAGCGGTACAATAAAGCCCAGGAGCGGTACAATGAAGCCCAGGAACGGTACAATGAAGCCCAGGAGCGGTACAATGAAGCCCAGGAGCGGTACAACGAAGCCCAGGAGCGGTACAATGAAGCCCAGGAGCGGTACAATGAAGCCCAGGAGCGGTACAATAAAGCCCAGGAGCGGTACAATGAAGCCCAGGAGCGGTACAATAAAGCCCAGGAGCGGTACAATGAAGCCCAGGAGCGGTCCAATGAAGCCCAGGAGCGGTACAATAAAGCCCAGGAGCGGTACAATGAAGCCCAGGAGTGGTACAATGAAGCCCAGGAGCGGTACAATAAAGCCCAGGAGCGGTACAATGAAGCCCAGGAGTGGTACAATGAAGCCCAGGAGCGGTACAATGAAGCCCAGGAGCGGTACAATGAAGCCCAGGAGCGGTACAATAAAGCCCAGGAGCGGTACAATGAAGCCCAGGAGCGGTACAATGAAGCCCAGGAGCGGTACAATGAAGCCCAGGAGCGGTACAATGAAGCCCAGGAGCGGTACAATGAAGCCCAGGAGCGGTACAATGAAGCCCAGGAGTGGTACAATGAAGCCCAGGAGTGGTACAATGAAGCCCAGGAGAGGTACAATGAAGCCCAGGAGCGGTACAATGAAGCCCAGGAGCGGTACAATGAAGCCCAGGAGCGGTACAATGAAGCCCAGGAGCGGTACAATGAAGCCCAGGAGCGGTACAATGAAGCCCAGGAGCGGTACAATGAAGCCCAGGAGCGGTACAATAAAGCCCAGGAGCGGTACAATGAAGCCCAGGAGCGGTACAATGAAGCCCAGGAGCGGTACAATGAAGCCCAGGAGCGGTACAATAAAGCCCAGGAGTGGTACAATGAAGCCCAGGAGCGGTACAATAAAGCCCAGGAGTGGTACAATGAAGCCCAGGAGCGGTACAATGAAGCCCAGGAGTGCTACAATGAAGCCCAGGAGAGGTACAATGAAGCCCAGGAGCGGTACAATAAAGCCCAGGAGCGGTACAATGAAGCCCAGGAGCGGTACAATGAAGCCCAGGAGCGGTACAATAAAGCCCAGGAGAGGTACAATAAAGCCCAGGAGCGGTACAATGAAGCCCAGGAGCGGTACAATGAAGCCCAGGAGCGGTACAATGAAGCCCAGGAGCGGTACACTAAAAGCCAGATGACCACCAGATGTGTCACAAAGCAAGCGATTGGCATGCTCAAGATACGCTTCAGGTGCCTGGACAGATCTGGAGGCACCCTTCAGTACACACCAGCCAGGGTCTCCTGAATGATCATGGTGTGTTGCACGCTGCACAAAATTGCACAGCAACGAGGATTGGCGCTGCAGGAGGAACAAGCCACTGAGCACACATCATCTGCAGATGAATCCGGCCCTACAGCCTTTGAGATCTCTGCGCTCCTCCAATTCTGGCCTCTTGCGCATCCCCAATTTTAATCACTCCAGCCTTGCGCTGCCTAGGCCCTAAGCTCTGGAATTTCCTCCCGAAACCTCTCTGTCTTTCTACCTCTCTATCCTTCTTTATGTGGCTCGGCGTCCAATTTTGTTTGATATCGCTCCTGTGAAGCACCTGTGAGCATTTTACTACGTTAAAGGCGCTATATAAATGCAGTTGTGTTGTTGAGAGGGAGGAGGAAGAGGAAGATGCTGCCTGGGGTTCCAGGGATTCCCTTATAGCTGTAATGTTCAGTTAGTCACTACCACTGGACCAATATAACAATCACATCCAACGGCCACTCTCCCACCCCACACCCCCTAGTCCCACTGACAAAAAGCAGTCCTGTAACCAACCATCTACCCATTGCACATCCCCCCATTGGTCCTGTCAATTCATATCTTCCCATTCATCAACAAGCAGCTGAAAAGGCAACTTCCCACTCGGCAACCAAGAATGGGCAACACTGGAAAGTGGCGCAAAGTAATAAATTTGATGTGATTCTACTAAACAATGGAAACTTAACAACAGAACATTTGTCAAACACCCATGTGCATACCTTTGTTGAACTACAAAGCCTTACTCTATTTCCTAATCCCTCCTACACGGTACAACCCCTGTGGCTTCAGCAGAAGTAGAAGCAGGCTGCTTAGATCCCTGCTCTGTTGAGATGTGCAGGACAGACTCGACCATCGGGAGACGAGGCAGCATGTCGGGTACTGGCTAGGGTGGCGGGGGGGGCGGTAAACGGGTGAGACGTGGGAGCGCTGAGTGGAGTTCCCACTTCCATGTCCCCTTTTTCCATCACCCCTCTCATGGGCCAGCCGCACTTCACGCCCAGCACTCTGCTGGCGAGCAGCTTGGTGCAGATCAGTGATGTGCTGTAAGGTCAAGGCTAAAGTGTCTGTCATCCTATTTAAGGCGCCAGACATGTTGGCATCTAGAATCTGCATGGCTGTGGTCAAGGGCAAGTGGACTATATTTTAAAGAGCTTGACAACAAAGAAAAATAATTTAGAATGGAGATTTTCTATTGAATATAATGACTCGGACTGCATGCAGCCAGCTAGGCACTGGTCACCTATATCTAGACTAACTTCACTACAAAACAAAAAGATCTTCACACAGAGCTCTGGAAACACAACCAGCTGAAGCCTTTTTTAAATTTGGATTTTCCCTAACTAACTAAAATCATATAAAATGAAGACAGAAACTGGTGTTTCTGTCATGGAGCATCTATAGAGACAGGAACCCTTGGTGTTACTCCATCAAGTTGAGTTATTTATAATTGGAAGGGTGAATAGCTCAAGGTCCCAAGTTTTGTTGCAGTAATTCAATTTGCCCAGAAACCTGTGCTTAGCTCATTGTTAAATCACATTGTCAAATTCATGAGACTAGCTTTACAGATAATAAGGAGCCCCATAAAAAACTATCCTAGCCAAACATTAATCATTCCAGAAATTCGGGTCTCCATGGGTGAGTACGCATGGGGTACTCACCCGTAAGCCCAATGGAAGTGCCGGTTTCATGCATGCACTGCGCATGCGCAGGAAACCGGCACTCCCGTTCCCCTGAAAGAAGGGGTTCAGAGGTGGAACGCGTGCACAGGAGAGGCAGCGTGTGCGCATCGAACTTATGTTCTTTTTGCAGGTTTTCCCGGGAGGGTAAGTCTCCAGGAGTTACACTTTTAAAAAGCAGGCGCAAGGCCTGCTTTTTACAAAGTAAGTGGTGGATTAATTAAAATTAAAACATTTTTTTCACAGGTTTATTATTTTTAAATACTTTAAAGAAAGGTAAGTTTATTTTTAGTCCCGTTAGAAAATGTAATTAATTTTTTCAAAAATTTAAATTATTGTTTAAAATAGTTATTTCATGTAATTTATAGTTATTTTAAAAATGTGATGATTTAAAAAATTTATTTGAAGATTTAGTGATGTTTTGGGCTCATAGTATTTATAGGTTTGACAGGTCTTCCTGTCAAACTGATGAATGAAGCATTCCCTACTACCATTGGCTCTCATGGCCCACCGAACTAACTGCGCCCCTGGGATACGCAAGCACTGCGCGCCGGCAGATGGAGGAGGCCCAGGATCGGAATCCCACGCGGGCCCACAGCTCAACAGCCGGCGCGGTAGGTAAGTGCAGGTTGGGGGCTTGCACCCGCGGGAAGTCCCCGACCCGAATTTCTGGGCCAATACATGATCTGTATCAGTACCCTTTCAAATAAACGTGCAGCCATATAATGTCAGAGTTCATTAGTGTGAACAGAAGTGGTTGGTGGTTGATCATGCATATTAACATTGATGAGATATATCTTGATGTCGGGCTTTAAATATTAAAAATGTGAAAGATGAAAATACTCGGATTTTAAAAAACTTGATTAATTGACTGATTCATTTGTTAATGGACTTTTATGGGTGTATCATTGCAGTATACAGGAAACTTTCGTTTAACCGGAGGTTAAATGTCCGGAGAGCTCTATCTACCAGCAAAATTCAGGAGCCGTTTCCAATAAGATTTTTTACTTCTCGTTGCTTTTTTTTTCCAGTCAGGCTCTGCAAGGTCTAGCTGAAGCTGTTGCTTAGCTACAGAGACGCATTTAAGCTGCGGCCGACTGTTTTGAAGCTGTTGCTAAGCAACAGGGTTTGTTGATTCACACGGAGCTCAAAAGCTCTGTATGTTTTAACATTAGCGCTGGTTTCTACGGCAGTTTTGCTGGAACGGCAACAGCTCGGTCCCGTTAGTGCCGCATACCAGAAAGTTTCCTGTACTTTTAATTTTAGTATTTTAGGTATTTAACCAACAATCTCAACGACATACTACCACACAAGTATTAATTTGCTATAGCAATGCATGGTAATATGTAATTTGGGCATGATTATTAAGTATTTAAAATGCTAGGATTGAAAGCATACTGCAACAATAGACCTGTAAGACCCCGCTTACAATAGTTACAATGGTGTGACAAATGAGCACCTTATATTTGCAGTACAGCTTTACAATGTTGCCTGTAACTCCTATGAATCTTCTATATATATATAAAAAAGGATCGTGGTGTCTGTCTGTCTGTCCGGGGCATCACTCAAAAGTTATAGAGCATAACTACACATATGTTATATCAAAAGAAAGCTTATGATTAGGGGAGTCTCATAGGTGTATTTACTTTTTGGTCAGACAAAAATTGTTCGGACAGATACAAAAAATGTTCACAAAACGGACAAAATCCGCTCATTAGCGGTTGACCAATCCTACCGCTCATTAGCGTTGAGTGACATGATGGTTGACCAATTGGGGGGGGTTTCATAGTGTTTGTGGGCGGGGCCTAATCCTTCAAACTGCTGAGCTGAGGTGAGTGGCGGCCATTAAAGACCGGCCGGGCCTGAAGCCAAAAAAATGGTAATGGAGGTGAGGAAATTATTGATTCATTAGTATTGATTCAGGAATTTCTCTCTCGCTCTCTCTCCTTCCCCCCCTCTCTCTCTCCTTCCCCCCCCCCCTCTCTCTCTCTCTCTCTCTCCCGAAACGGGAGCTTAGCTGAGGTGAGTCGCGGCCCGAGAGCCCGGCTGGGCCTGAAGCGCTAGGCCGCGCATGGTCACCGCGGCCTGCCTCTAAGTCTTTCCGCCCCACTCTCTCGCTCCTTCCCCCCCCATCTCTCTCTGTCCCCTCTTCCCTCTCTCTCTCTCTCTCCTCTTCCCTCACTCTCGCTCTCTCTCTCCTTCCCCCTCTCTTTCCAACGAGCCGTCCCCGACCTAAATCAGACACGGGAGTCCGGAGTGAAAGGCCTTTCACTGCCGCCTGGCCAACCAGGTCCAAAGGCCCGCCTGGTTAAACATGAGGAACCCCGGGCTCGCTTCTGAGCGATGGGCACCCGGCCTCCTGGTGTCGGATATACTCCGTTCTGGTACTGAGGTGAGTCAGAGGGAGAAGAGAGGGTGAGAGGGAGAGAGAGGGAGAGGGGAGGGAGGGAGAGAGAGGGAGGGAGAGAGAGAGAGAGGGGCAGGGAGAGAGAGGGGCAGGGAGAGAGAGGGGGGGAGAGAGAGAGGGGAGAGAGAGCGGCAGGGAGAGAGGGGGAGGGGGAGGGAGAGAGAGAGGGGCAGGGAGAGAGGGGCAGGGAGAGAGAGGGGCAGGGAGAGAGAGAGGGGGAGGGAGAGAGAGAGGGTGAGGGAGGGAGAGAGGGGCAGGGGGAGAGAGGGGCAGGGAGAGAGAGGGGCAGGGAGCGAGAGGGGGGAGAGAGAGAGGGGAGAGAGAGAGCAGCAGGGAGAGAGAGAGGGTGAGGGAGGGAAAGAGTGAAGGGGTGGGAGAGGGAGGGAGAGCTCGAAATCTTCCTTCCTTCGGCCGCCGCAATTCAAACTTCCCGCCGACCTCACAAAATGGCGGCCGCCCTTCTTCACCCGCCGGGCTCTGAGTCCAGCCCCTTCCCCGGGGTGTCTTCCTCTCTTCTCTATCTCCTTCCCTCACTCTCTCCTTCCCTCTCTCTCTCTCTCTCTCTCCTTCCCTCTCTCTCTCTCTCTCTCTCCTTCCCTCTCTCTCTCTCCTTCCCCCTCTCTCTCTCTGTCTCTCTCTCCTTCCCTCCCTCTCTCTCCTTCCCTCTCTTTCTCTGTCTCTCTCTCCTTCCCTCTCTCGCTCTCTCCTTCCCTCTCTCTCCTTCCCTCTCTCTCTCTCTCTCCTTCCCTCTCTCTCTCTCTCCTTCTCTCTCTCACTCCTTCCCTCTCTCTCTCTCTCTCCTTCCCTCCCTGTCTCTCTCTCCTTCCCTCTCACTCTCTGTCTCCTTCCCTCTCTCTCTCCTTCCCTCTCTCTGTCTCTCTCTCCTTCCCTCTCTCTCTCTCCTGCCCTCTCTCTCTCCTTCCCCCTCTCTCTCTCTCCTCCCCTCTCTCTCCCTCCTTCCCGCTCTCTCTCTCTCCTTCCCTCTCTCTCTCTCGCCTTCCCACACAGACAGACAGACAGACAAACTCATTTAGATATATATAAAAATTATTTCTACTTTTCATAACAACATGCCCTCAAAAAACCCTCGGCACCGCCGGGCACTCCAGCTAGTTTAAAATATTGCTGCTGCCAGTTGTCAGGACCCCAAATGGCTTCCAGACTTCATACTGGAGGAATTAACGGATTACCAATTTCAACAAACTTCCAACTGCCATCATCTGCACGCCAAAAATATAAAAACAACTTAGAACATTTAAGGAAAAAAGCAGTTCTATTTTACGATTTTAGAATTGATGTGCCTCAATAAATCCGAGACTCGATGTTAGCGAAACAAAACAAGGCTTTTATTGACTTAGAAGGTAACACACAGAGGAGAATGTATCTTCCATCCAGAGGTCTGCCGTACTGGATGTGCTGCAGGCTGGGCCAGCTTACATAGGAGCCAGGTATGGGCGGAGCCCTACACACAGTACAATACAATGGAAATGAAACTGAAACCAACCACAGTCACAGGCAGAGAAATACTGATGAGTGATGAATGGAATATTTCATCACATTCACCCCTTCTATAGATTTAGTCTGTTCGGGGGTTTGATAGTCCTCTGCGACCGACGTGGCTGTTGTGGTGCCGCGGGTGTTGGCTGGGTGTCCCCAGTGGCCTCCTGGGTCTCTGCCGGGGGTGCCGCCAGGGTTGTTGAAGGGGTAGTTGGTGGGGGTACCATTGGTCGATGTTCTTCCGGGGGTGATGAAAGAGTAGTGGGTGGGTAAGGGTTGCTGTGGTCGTTGTTGCTGCTGTTGTCGTGGTTGTTGTCGTTACCGGCTGGGGCGACGTCTTTTATGGACACGGTGTCCTCCCTTCCGTCGGCGTGCCGGACATACGCGTATTGGGGGTTGGCGTGGAGTAGGTGCACTGACTCCACGAGAGGGTCCGTCTTGTGGTCCCTCACATGCCTTCGCACGAATACCGGACCTGGGGTGGAGAGCCATGACGGCATGGATACGCCTGAGGTGGATTTCCGGGGAAAGACAAACATTCGCTCGTGAGGCGTGGCATTAGTGGCAGTACACAATAGCGACCGTATCGAATGGAGCACATCTGGGAGGACTTCCTGCCAGCGGGAGATAGGGAGGCCTTTGGTCCTTAGAGCTAGAGTGACTGCTTTCCATACTGTCCCGTTCTCTCGCTCCACTTGACCGTTACCCCGGGGGTTGTAGCTGGTGGTACGGCTCGTGGCGATCCCCCTGGACAGCATGTACTGGCGTAGCTCTTCACTCATGAAGGACGCCCCCCTATCCGTATGGATGTAGCTCGGCATACCGAACAGGCAGAACAGGCTGTTGAGGCATTTAATGACCATGGCGCTGGTCATGTCTGGGCAGGGGAAGGCGAATGGGAAACGAGAGTATTCGTCCACAATGTTCAGAAAGTAAACATTGCGGTCGACGGACGGGAGGGGGCCCTTGAAATCTAAGCTGAGCCGCTCAAAGGGCCGTGTAGCTTTGATTAAGTGGGCTCTATCTGGGCGGTAGAACCGAGGCTTGCACTCAGCGCAAGTGCGACAGTTCCTGGTCAGGGACCGAACTTCCTCAATCGAGTAGGGTAAGTTGCGGGACTTTATGAAGTGGAACAGCCGCGTGACCCCTGGGTGGCAGAGGTCATTGTGGAGGGTCTGTAGCCGATCCCCGGTGGCGCTGGCACACATCCCTCGTGAGAGGGCGTCGGGGGATTCGTTAAGGGCCCCTGGCCGGTAAATGATGTCATAATCGAAGGTGGAGAGCTCGATCCGCCACCTAAGAATCTTATCATTTTTAATTTTCCCCCTCTGTTTATTATTGAACATAAACGCTACCGACCGCTGGTTGGTAAGTAGGGTGAAGCGTTTGCTGGCTAGGTAGTGGCGCCAGTGGCGCACTGCCTCCACGATGGCTTGGGCCTCCTTTTCTACGGAGGAGTGTCTGATCTCGGGCCCTTGGAGGGTCCTCGAGAAGAAAGCTACGGGCCGCCCCGCCTGGTTGAGGGTGGCCGCCAAGGCAAAGTCAGACGCATCACTCTCCACTTGAAAGGGAGTGTTCTCGTCCACTGCCTGTAGCGTGGCCCGCTCAATATCCTGCTTAATGCTTTTGAAGGCGGCATGGGCCTCAGCAGAGAGCGGAAAAGAGGATGCTTTCAAGAGGGGGTGGGCTTTGTCGGAGTAGTTGGGGACCCATTGGGAATAATAAGAAAATAACCCCAGGCACCTTTTCAGGGCTTTGGGAGTGTTGGGCAGGGGCAGCTCCCGTAGGGGGCGCAATCAGTCGGGGTCTGGTCCGATTTCCCCATTCTCCACCACGCTGCCTAGTATGCAGAGGCGCGTGGTGTTGTAAACGCACTTGTCCTCGTTGTAGGTGAGGCTGAGTTTTTGTGCGGTTTTCAGGAACCTCTCGAGGTTCGAGTCGTGATCCTGCTGGTTGTGACCGCAGATGGTGACGTTGTCGAGGTAGGGGAAGGTTGCCTGCAAGTGGCGGTCATCGACCATGCGGTCCATCTCCCTCTGGAAGACCGAGACCCCATTCGTCACCCCAAAGGGGACTCTGAGGAATTGGTAGAGGCGTCCGTTCGCCTCAAAGGCGGTGTACGGGCAGTCCTCTGGTCTGATAGGGAGCTGGTGGTACGCTGACTTGAGGTCGATGGTGGAGAACACCCGGTATTGGGCGATTTGGTTCACCACTTCTGATATGCGGGGTAGCGGGTAGGCGTCTAGTTGGGTGTACCTGTTGACCGTTTGGCTATAGTCGATCACCATCCGTTTCTTCTCGCTACCCCTTACCACCACCACTTGGGCGCGCCACGGGCTATTGCTGCGTTCAATAATGCGCTCTTTCAGGAGCCTGTCTACCTCGGTCGCGATAAACCGTCTGTCCTCCCAGCTGTACCTCCTGCTTTTGGTCGCTATTGGCCGGCAGTTAGGGGTAAGGTTCGCGAATAGCGAAGGCGGCTTTACCTTCAGGGTAGCCAGACCGCACACTGTGAGGGGCGGCTGGGACCCACCGTAATTGAGCGTGATGCTTTGGTGGTAGCACTGGAAATCCAGGCCCAAGATCACGCTCGCACATAGATTCTTCATGATTCATACTTTAAAATTATCGTATACAGTTCCGTTAACGGACAATTGTACCGTGCAGTAACCCATAATGGTCGATGTCTGGGCTTTATCAGCCATAGAGATGGTACCCCGAGTAGGGACCACCTTTAGGGAGAGTTGTTGTACCAGTTCAGGGTGGATAAAACTCTCCGTGCTGCCACTGTCAATTAAACATTTAACCCTGCACCCATTTACCTCGATGTCCACCATTGATTTGGATAGCGGGTGCGGCCTGGTCTGGTCCACTGTGACCGATGCCACTGTAGGGCCCTGATCGAGACAAGATGGCGTCCACGCTGTCTGCTCACAAAATGGCGGACCCCACGAGGTCGGGCAAGATGGCATCCAAGATGGCCGCTCCCACGGCGCACACGCGGCGGTGGCGGGTTTTCCGGCGGGGTTCCCTCTGCACACCTTCCCGAAGTGCCCCTTCTTACCGCACTTAAAGCAGGTGGTGCCTTTCGCCGGGCACAGGTTTCTGGTGTGCTTCGGCTGCCTGCAGAAGTAGCAGTTGGGTCCCCGACGCGTCGCGGCTGTTGTAGGGCTTCTGGGGGGAGAGCGGGACCCCGACGGTGTCGGGCTGCCGGGCGGGGAAGATGCCTTCCAAGATGGCAGCGCCCTTGGTGCACACGTGGCGGCGTGGACGGCGCGGGCTGAAGAGTAGGCATCCAAGTTTCTCTGGGCCACATCCAGGGATCATGCTGTGTCCGCAGCCTGTTTCAGGTCCAATCCCGTTTTTTCCAGCAGTCTCTGCCAGATGTAAGTGGAGCTGAGGCCTGTGATAAAGGCATCGGGAACAAGCTCGTCAGTGTACACTGCGGCTTTTACATCTTGGCACTTGCAGTCTTTGCCAAGCGTTTTCAGGGTGCCTAGGAACTCCTCCACCGATTCCCCAGGTCACTGTGCGCGAGTAGCGAGCAGATGCCTAGCATACACCTCATTCGTAGGCTGCTGGTAATGCGCCTTTAAGATGTCGCAGGCGGCCGGGTACGTGTCGGCATCTTGGATGAGGGGGTAAACCCGGTGGCTTACCCAATTCCGCAGAATTCCGAGTTTCATACTCGCAGCGTCCGTAGCGTCTTTGACGGCTGCGGAATTGTCCAGGAAGAATTCCATACACATAAACCAGTGTCCGAAGCGTGCCGATGCGTCCAAAGCGTGCTGGTCCAAATCCAAACGTTCGGGTTTCAAGAGTTGATCCATTGTGTTGAAAATTATGTCAATAAAATTGATGTGCCTCAATAAATCCGAGACTCGATGTTAGCGAAACAAAACAAGGCTTTTATTGACTTAGAAGGTAACACACAGAGGAGAATGTATCTTCCATCCAGAGGTCCGCCGTACTGGATGTGCTGCAGGCTGGGCCAGCTTACATAGGAGCCAGGTATGGGCGGAGCCCTACACACAGTACAATACAATGGAAATGAAACTGAAACCAACCACAGTCACAGGCAGAGAAATACTGATGAGTGATGAATGGAATATTTCATCACAAGAATGCTGGTTAAAGTCCTTTGGTATGGCAGTTCAGCAAGTGAAAGTGGCAAGCGTAAGGTTGATCAAAATCACAGAGAAATCTATAACTTGATTGATTAACAAAATGCCAATCACCTTCTCACTACCATCTTGAGCTAAGCAGAGCTATGTTGATTAGACACCTATAAAGGGAGACAGTGACTTGTCTTGGCAGTGTTTGGTGATGAAAGGTTGCAGCACAGGGTCCTTGGGGGAAAAATTTGGTGCACTAACTTCGCCGGTGTGCTACTTTTAGCGCCCCGAAAAAGTTAGTGCCCCTGTGCCGTAAATTCAGTGGTAGCGCCCCAAGCAGGAAGCGGGGAGCTACTGGAAGCACTCCCCCTCCTTCCTGGGGCGCTACCACTGAATATCGTGGCACTCCGTGCAACAGCGCCACACGCGTCGGCATGTAGCGCTGCGTTATTGCAGGCCTCCCTCCCCTGATTAAAGGGGAGGGGCCTAGCGCCGTGCACACCAGAGCCCTGCTGGACCACTGGGGAGCGGGGTGCCGGGAAAGTAGCCCGGCACACAAGAGGAGTGCTGGGCTGAGCAATCGTGGCCGGCACCCCGAATGAAAGAGGGGAAGGGGGCAGGTGCTAGCAGGCGGGCAGAAAAAAATGAACCGCCCAACACCTGCCTCTTTAAATACCACTGCTGCGGCTGCACAGACGCCACCCTGACCCTGTCGGACATATCGTCCGGCGATAGGTCAGGGGGCGCAGCCAAAGTTTGCGGCCGGGGTGCAAGCGGGGTGCTGCGCACGGTGATGACGTCATCGCTGGAGGCACAACACCGCGGGGTGCTATCGGCTACTGCCGCCACTAACCTCCCGCTGAATTTCGCGGGAGGTGTTAGTGGCGCCGCACCCGGGCGCTAGGGGCTTTGCACAAAGCAACCCAATTTTCCCCCCCTTGAGTGTTGTTAGCTGAAGCCTCGGCTCTCCTATGGGAGACGAAGTAGGATCACCTGAACCAACCAGAGAAGCAAGAAGTGACGGGAGGGTTCTTGGTGCACAGGAAATTAGTATATTTCCTGCAGCAGTCTGAAATCATACTTGCCATCATTTGGTGAATGAAAACCAGGGCATCCGGTGAGAAAGAATCTTCCATTGCAGAAGTTTCAATGGGCAGTGTTCAGTATTGTGTGTTGGTGGGTGTGTATATCAAGGGAGGAGCAAGAGATGATTAATCCAAGGGGTAAAATCTGCATTTAGACAGACTTGCAGTGTCTCAGGCTCTGTAGCAGTAGATATCTTTAAAAATCCCAAGGTTCTATATTAAAAGCAGCACTCAGTGTACAGCTGCAATAGGCTAATGCTGACAGTGCAAGCTGTCAGAAGGAAATCTGTATCTCCCTGTTCTGTTGTCCCGATTGCATAAGTGGGAGGGGCATCCTTCCCAGTTATTTTCCATAATGGGGAAGCTTTGAGCCGATATTTATATACAAAACAGTGGGAGCACTCATAAAATCAGGACTCACTTTTCTGCCTTCAGGACTCTGGCCAATACAGTGAAAATTCAAATTATCCTGATGAAATCATAACAATTGTCAAATACACGACTACAAAAGAGTAAACAGTAAGCAATTTTGAAGTGAAAATCTGACAGTTAAGAATCAAAATCTAATAGAGATGATTTGAATGTATTAAATGATATTTTAAAAGGTTAATTTATGTGATTTACTCCAATTAGCTTTGGTTAAAGAGTGGAGGTCAGTTCCAATCCTAGGCTGTTCCAATAGTATTAAGACAATAGAAATAGCATAAGATTGGCTAGATATAGCCAACAATAGAATATACTGAAGTGATTTTAAGATAAAGTACATTCTATACTCATTACAGCTGTTTGCAGATGAGAAGCTATGTCACTGACTAGTCTAAGCAACAGTAAATCAATTGATAAAAAAAAAAGCAGATTGTGATTAATAAAGAATTAGCAATAACAAGAGAAGCATAGTTAAGACCAGCAGCTCTGCTATGTATTGTGCTCGGAATAATAATGATTAATTACTTCATTAAAATGAAATTAAAATTGTATTAATTCTAATGTATTTTAATTAAGTGTACATGTACACAGATAATTTACTACGGCAGCTTAGTAAATTTTGCCATGATTTAAATTAATATTTGAGTGCCAAACTGTCTTTTAAAGGAACAGTGAATTATTTTTTGAAGATCTGACTTAGGACTGCTCTATCCAAAAGAATGAGGAAGCCTCTAGTATACGCTAAAGATAATGCTGGGAAACTGTGAACTGTGTTGATAAAGCCTGCTACTTTTGAAATGATCTGTAATCATCAGCAATCTGGTGATACGCTCATTGAAACCAAGCTTTATAGATTCGCTGCCATAATTAAAATAGCATGCAGCATAATACAGGTTAGTATTGGCTATCAATGTCAGTATGTTAGTGGTCTAGATTATGAAGTTTGCCTGCTTTCTCAATAGAAGGAGTTGGATTGGAATGAGGAACATTATCATGGATGTAACAGTGTTAGCTATGCCGTTTATTTCAAAATTGATTTTACTTTTAATTATGTTAGCCTTTCCCCATAGAAGCTTTAAATGTAATTCAGTATTTTCCATTTATATTTCTGCAACACTTGAGGAAGATTGCCAGCAGGTATACTTAAGGTACTGTAGACTCTACCCAGGTTTGATGTCTCTTCAGGAATGCCTGAAACAATCCTACATAACTGAAATTATGGGATGCAGGATTGACAAATACTCACACCTTCAGTGGTGTTGAAAGCTATTGCAGTTCCCAAACCCATTTCCTCATTTTGATATTCTTTATGGCAAGCATTCTGGATTGCTTTGGGAATTTCTAGTCTGGCCACTGTGAAGGACATCCTTATTCTTGTCCTGAGAAGAGGGCTCACTCATCTCTTTCACTTTCATCCATTTAAAGTTTATCTTTTCACCCTTCCATACTTTTGTCTCCTCAGACCCTTATCCAGTTTTGCCTCTCGTCTTCCCTCTCTGTTCCATCACTGTTGAAAGGGCTGCTCCTATTAGAGGGTGTCATAGTTAAACACAGCTGCTTGCGATGGCCACTGGATCACTAGGGACTTGAATTCATTGGTAAGATTTTGGGAAGATGCTCAACAACAAGCACATTCTGACATTGCTGCACTGTCAGTTCATGACTGGATGGACGTCTTTAAAATGCAGCTATGTCCAGTGAAGGCCACCGATAGGTCACATGGCACACTGTGTGGGATCTGCCAGCCCCTCTTGTTACAGTGGTGACAATCCTTTACACTTACCATTTCTTCTCTCCATTGACATCATGCAAGTAAAGATTCAGAACCTACTGTGACCTCTGAGATGCCCCAAACTATACCCATACATCTGTTGCCTCTTATTTTCATTTTAATGCACACTTCTACAATATTTTATGAATGACAATTCCACAAACGTCAATTCTATCCATTTTCATTTAAGAAGGCATAGAGGAGGGGTAAATTGAGCAGATCAAAGGCATGGAAAAATGAATGCTATAGTTATGGAATAGGTCAAAGAATGTGTTCGAAAGATAAGCTTAAATATTTTTATATAAATGTAAGGAACAAAGGAATACATGTTTGGAAATAGAAGTATATGCAGCCTGTGAGGTTATTGAAAGACCTTTGTGCAGATATCTTTTCCCACAGAACTGTTGCTTTTAGCAGCTGCTTCATTAGCAGCGACCACAGTGCCCAGCATGGAAATTCCATTAGACATGCCAGGGGTAGTGGTGGATTTGGAGGAGAAAGAGGAATTCTTGCAAAGAGAAGGGAGGGAGCTGTGACTGCACTTCAAAAATCGGACTCATCAGAAGAGCCAAGTCTACAGACCTGGTCACACCTATTTGGTGAGGTCTAAATATACCTCCTTTCACAGTCTACATTTCATGAAGGAGGCTGTCATAGAGTTATGTTGCATCCTCAAATCTAACCCCTAGACAAGATCTACAACAAGGACAGCCTGGCTGTGAAGGTTAGCATAGCGTCAAAGTTTCACATTACTAGATCCTTCCAAACCACCACTGGTAACATTTGCCACATAAGTTAGCCTTCAATGCACCAATACATAAAAACGGAACAGAGGCCTTGTTCATTAGGGGAAACATTTTCAACGCTTTCTTCATGAAAAGGAGGCAACAGAAAAGAAGTTCCTCTTAATATCTAACCTAGTTCTATGCTTACGTAACGTATACTTATGTCCCTTGGTCTTCGTTAACCTGTCTAGTGCGAACAGCTTATCCAGATGAACTGAGTCTAATCCTAGAGCAGTGTAATGAATTGGGTAAAGATAAGCAGTGTGACAGGAAGGGACAAAGGCCTAGAAATTCAGGTGGTTTGCGCCACCCGTTACCGCCATGAAATGCCGAATAAATGGCAGCCAGCGCTCTTCTGCCAGCTGGTGGCAGCTCCAGCAGTGGACGGCATTTTGCAAGTGCCAGTAGCACTGCCGGTAAATAGGGATTTAAATAACCAAGATCATGACATCAGTGAGTGTGCAACACTCACTTGATGCCCGATCTGCAGTATTCATTGTCGCCATTGAACTTACCGGCATGTCTAAACAACAACAGGGAGAGCAGGCGTCCAACAGCAGGAAGAAGGCGGCAGCAGCAATATTTAAAAGGATCATCAGCAATCAGTTGCACCTGACATGGTTATGCAGTTTGAGTGGCTGCGTGCTACTTCCTGCAACTCCAACAGCTTTCTTTACTTATTTCAAGGTTCTTTGGTAACAGGGAGTGTTGTTGCAGGTGAAGAACTCTCATTATTTTTTAAAGGCTTCTGCTCACTACACTTGCTCACAGGCATGGGGACTTTACTGGCAGTCGACCTCGCCCTCCAGGATCTATGGCAGAGGGAGCGGAGGCACCAAGGAAGACAGGAACATGCGCTCAGAGGGAGGAGGAGGAGGACCATGAGGGCTTGCAACAGGAGGCCTTATCCACCTAGGCTCTTCCGACAGCACGTCGCCTATTTCCAATTAAGCGAGGAGCAGTGTATTAGGAGGCTACGCTTCACCAAGGAGGCGGTCACAGAATTCTGCCACCCCCTGCAACCAGACCTGCAGCCTCAGAGCAGGGTGACCACGACTCTCCCAGTGACAGTCAAGGTCACCGTGGCACTCAATTTCTTCACCAGTGGATCCTTCCAGTCTGCAGCAAGAGACATAGCTAACATCTCCCAGTTCACTGTCCATCGCTGCATCTGGGAGGTCACTGAGGCTCTCTACACCAGAAGAAGGGACTACGTTGGTTTCTCTCTCAGCAGAGAGTAGCAGGACGAGCGCGCATGTGGTTTTGCCAGGATAACAGGCATCCCCATGGTGCAGGGCGCCATCGACTGCACACGCGTAGATTTGCGGGCAGCATATAACAATCCTGATATCTTTTGTAACCGCAAAGGCTACCACTCACTTAATATGCAGTTGGTGTGTGACCATACAAAGCGAATTCTCAATGTCAATGCCCGCTATCCTGGCAGCAGCCATGATTCCTTCATCCTGCACCAGTCCGGTGTGCCAACAATCTTCCAGCCACCGCAACAAATACGAGGGTGGCTGCTCGGAGACACGGGCTATCCGCTCTCCACCTGGCTCATGACTCCCCTCCACAACCCCAACGTTTGTGCCCAACACTCATATAATGAGAGCCATGCTGCCACCAGGAACATTATTGAGAAGACCATCAGGCTACTGAAGCAATGATTCCACTGCCTTGACCACTCAGGAGGAGCCCTCCAGTACTCGGCAGAGTGGGTGTCCCATTTCGTGGTGGTCTACTGCATGCTTCACAACTTACCATCATGAGGGCACAGCCCTTGCCACCAGGGTTGCACCACTACCTCAGGAGGAGGACGAGGGAGAGGGGGAGGACAAGGAGGAAGAGGACAAGGAGTAAGAGGAAGAGGAAGGAGGGAGGAGGCAGGCAGCCAATCATCCATCCGAACGGGCTGTCTGATTCGAATGAATGAAACATCAGATCTCCATTGCTCACCACATCCCCATCATACCTTCCCTGTCTCATGGAATATTAGATCATTATCCTGGGCACAAAGCTGAAATGAGAGATGCCAAAAAATTAATAGATTTATCAATAATCACAGGACACATATTTACAATAATACCATTAACCTATCACTCTTGTGCAATCCCTGCACCATCTCAGCATGGGCGGCAGCAGTCTGGGCTGGCTGGCGAACAGGCAGTGGCAAGGGCAATGGCGGAGTGGCAGTGGTGGGAGCAGGATTGCTGTCCTCCTGAGAGAAGACAGGAAGTTACTGCTCCACTGATCCACTGCCACTCCCCCGGGGCAGCACCTTCGGATCCCTAGCAATCTGTTGGAGCACAGATTGCTGGCCTGATGCAACCTTTGCGAGCCCCGGTCGATGGTGGTAAACCCAGCCACGATGGCAGCAGTCAGAGCTTGGTTAGCTTCATGCTGAGACTGCATGAGAGCAGTTTGAGCTACCGCTGCAGCACTGAGACATTGGCTCGCTTCCTCCTGTGCTGCAATGGAAGCTGCGACATCACCCATCACACACGCCATCATGTCTGAGTTGCCACGGTCTCTTCGGGAGTGTATCATCATTTCCAGGCTGGAAATCCTCGGCTCCATGCTCTGCGCAAAGCCGCGTGCAATGTTGGAGGCGGACTCCTCCACGCTCCTTGACGTTGCCGAGAGGCTCTCTGGCAGCCTTGCCATTGCATGTATAATTTCAGTGTGTATGCCCATCACCCTTCTTCTGAAGGCCTCCCCATCGACATCCTCAACTGAGTCCTGTGCAGCAGAACTCACGCGCGAACACACCCTCCGGAGAGCTGAACCCCGAGCTACCTTTCCCTCTGGCCTTGCTGCAGCCCACTCGTGCCTGGTGCCTGAACCTGTGAAGATTCTGCTTCTACACTAGCCTCTAAAGTTCGCGTAGTGCCAATTTCTGAGCTGGTGTCTGCGAATGAGAGATGCAGTGACGCGATGTCTTCTTCCTCCTTTTCTTCTTCTCCTCCTCCCTTAATCACAGCGGTGCCCTCAAGGACAGGCTTCTTGTTGATTATCTGAAAGCAGAAAGGCACAAGAGTTGGGCTATGGTGGGGGGGGGGGTGGTGGAGGGGGGCTGGTGGCGGGGAAAGCCAGAATGCATGCATACAGCATCAGTAGCTTAAAAGTGAAAAAAGATTGTGGGCTGAGGGGGAAGTGGAATGTGAGAAGGAGGATTAGGAATGACCATACCGTTGTTGGCCCCAAGGTGTTCAACCTCGCTGGTGGCCACGCCCTCTACCATGTGCCATCTAATGATCTCCAGCGCTTGCTCCTCAAGATGGCATAGCTGTTGAATGTCCGCCTGTCTGCTCCTGCTCATGCCAATTATGTGCGACCTTGGCCTGCAAGAGAAAGAGAAGTGTTGAGTGAGTTTAGTGCAATGTGTTTGGGTGATGTGCCTGCCATAGTTGAATAGCAGTCATTGTGTGCAAGGTGTGAGATGTGGGTGTGAGTGTTGATAGGTAGAGATTGTTGCTTTGTGAGTACTGGGGGTTGGTGCATTGAGCAGTGTGTGAAGCTTGTGGTGCAGATGGTGGTATGTGGCATTTACTGAAATAACAACAGAGAATGCTGGAAAAACTCAGCAGGTCAGGCAACATCAAAGAAGGGTTTCAACCCGAAATGTCAACTCAAATTTCTCTCCACGGATGTTGCCTGACCTGCTGAGTCTTTCCAGCATTCTCTGTTGTTATTGTGGCATTTACTGAAGCCTTCCCTCACCTTGACCACCCGTGTGAGGTCGTTAAACTTCTTCCTGCACTGGGTGTGGGTCCTCGGGACAACAGTGCTGCCCGTGACATGGTCTGCGATCTCACGCCACATGGTCTGGGATGTGTGTGGCGAGGGCCTCCTGACTGTTTGTGGGTATAGGACCCTTCGCCTCCTCTCCACTGCGAATACCAATGCCTGTGGAGCTTCATCGGAGAACCTCTGGGCTCTCTCCCTCTGTCTAGGTTCTGCCGTGACAATTTGTAACTGGCTCTTGCTTGTCCTTAAGCTTGTTCAATTTGCTATTGGGGCAGCTGAAGACCCAACCACCCTGAAAATGAGGTGCTGCAGCATTAATGCACCTCCCTTTAAGTAGTGGAAAAAGCCTATGGCGAGCACGACTGTGAATTAGACTGGCCCCAATATTGGTCCACCTGTTGAGTGTTAAGCCAATGAGCATCAGTTTTAGCACTGAAATCATGACTACAATCGAGTTAATGAAGAGTGAGCATGAATTTTGTGTGCTAACTAGACAATTTTCATTTGGCGCAGCTTTACCTCATTTAGTCTTAACACTGCCCATTTTTGGGCTATATCCAATTTCTAGGCCAATATTTTTTAAATGGCGAAAAACGATTAAATGTTAGTGTTCAGAGAGATTTAGATGTCCTCGTACAGGAAATACAAAGGGGGAGAAATTCATTATAGCCCAGGAATGGACACTAAAGTTTGAGATTTAGCGCCAGGCGCTAATGATTCAGACTGAACGCAAAATTCAGTCTCATTGCACAAAGAAAGGTTTGGAGTGCTAAATCAATGCTAATGGCCTAGCTCAGTGGCGTTAAACTCAAAGCGCTAACCAGTAGTCTAATCTCAACTCACCATTGCCAAAGGCTTTTCGCAGTACTTAAAGGGGAGGCTCATTGATACTGCAGCACCTCATTTTCAGCATTGCTGGCTGTGCAGCTGCCTCAGCAAGGAGAAGCACAACAAGGAGAAGGAGACGGAGGACTGAAGCAGGTGTGCTCCTGGTAGATCCACCTCAGTCGGGTGGTCAGGGTGATTGAATGATTCATCAAATGCTACATACCACCATCTGTACCACAAGCTTCACAAACTGCCCAAAACACCAGGCCCCCAGCGCTCACACACCAACAATCTCTACCTACCAACACTCACACCCACATCTCACGCCTTGCACACAATGACAGCTATTCAACTATGGCAGGTGCAAGGGTCACTAGTTGTTGGAATGATTGTGATATGTGTGATATGTTTATGCATAAATTTATTCATGAAGTTTGCAATATTTTGTGGTCTCTCTCATTTCAACTTTACGCCCAGGAGGATGCTGTGATATGGCATGACAGAGGGATGGCATGATGGGCATGTGGTGAGCAAAAGGGATCTGGGGTTTAAGTCATCCTGGTGTGAAGCTGGAGGTCTGTTTGGAGGAGGTGGTAGAATTCTGTGACCACCACCTTGGTGATGCGGAGCCCTTTAATACACTGCTCCTCGCTTCATTGAAGGTAGGAGAAGTGCTCTCAGAATACCCTCGGAGGGTAAGGCCTCCTGTTGAGAGCCCTCATGGCCCTTCTCCCTCTGGCCACATGTTCCAGTCTTTCTCACTGCCTCCGCAGTAGATCCTGGAGGGTGAGGTCGACTGCCAGTACAGCGCCCATTAATGTAACCGAGTGAAGCACTTTGATATGTTGTCAGAATAAATGTAACTAATTTTCAGTAGCCACAACATTCCTGAAACTAAACCTTTAAATGACTGAATTAAACTGTTGCACACTCTCAAACTGACAAGGAAGCAGTGAAACAGCACCAGCCTGACAGCTGCGACTCATTACTCATCATCCCTTTAAGTAGTGCCCCTGGAGCGAGCATTCGCCTGCTTGATGACTCTTCTCCCTGTCGCTGTCGGGGCGAGGCGCTAAGGCAGGGGACAAAAATGAATTTGGCAGATCGGACGCTCAGTGAGTGTTGGACGCTCAGTGAGTGTTGCACACTCACCGACATCATGATTTGCCTGCCATTAAAGTCCTCAGTGGTAACTGTTAGCGGCGGTGCTATGTTGCGGGGGGGGGCCCGTCTTTGCCGTGCAGCGCTGGAGTCACCTCGCCCCAGCGCTACTGCCTCAGCACCCCGTTAGCGCCCCCGCCAGGTGCTAACAGGAGGTGCTAACCAACTGAATTTCTCCCCCAGAGAGTTAACATACAGGTACAGCAAGCAATTAGGAAGGCAAATGGCATGTTGGCCTTTATTGCAAGGGGGTTGGTGTACAAGAGTAAGCAGGTCTTGCTACAGTTGTACAGGGCTTTGGTGAGAACACACCTGGAGTACTATGCACAGTTTTGGTCTCCTTATCTAAGGAAGGATATATTTGTCTCAGAGGCGGTGCAACAATGGTTCACGAGATTGAATCCTGGGATAAGAGGGCTGTCCTATGAGGAGAGATTGAGTAGATTGGGCCTATACTCTCTGGAGTTTAGAAGAGGTGATCTCATTGAAACATATAAGATTCTGAGGGAGATTGACAGGGTAGATGCGGAAAAGTTGTTCCCCCTGGCTGGAGAGTCTCGAACTAGGGGGCATAGTCTCAGGATAAGGGATTGGCCATTTAAGACTGAGATGAGGAGGAATTTCTTCACTTGAAGGTTGTGAATCTTTGGAATTCTCTGCCTCAAAGGGCTGTGGATGCTGAATCGTTGAGTATATTCAAGGCTGAGATAGATAGATTTTTGGACTCTAGGGGAATATGGAGATCGGATGGGAAAAAGGAGATGAAATCGAAGATCTGCCATGATCTTATTAAATGGCGGCGCAGGCTCGAGAGGCCATATGGCCTACTCATGTTGCTAATTCTTATGTTGTTATGTTCTTTGATTATTTTGAAGATCCCAATCAAATATTGTTGAAGTCTATGCTATGATAGTTTAAAAAGCCTCAGCTCTCTGAGCCTATTGTAGTAACTGAGGGCCTTTGTGTATTAATCTAGAGACCCTCATATGAACTTTTTCCAGGTCTCTGTATCAATCACCATGTGAGGGGACCAAAATTGATCTCGATCTTCCTTGCTGCAATGCTCCATCTCACCCTCAGTAAGCTCCCCGCTGGAGTGGAGCTAATCTACAGAACAAATGGGAAACTGTTCAACCTCCGTCGCCTCCAGTCCAGATCCAAGGTCGTCCCATCCTCTGTCATCGAATTACAGTATTCAGATGACGCTTGCATCTGTACTCACTCAGGCCAAACTCTAAACCATCGTCAACACCTTCACCAAAGCATACGAGAGCATGGGCCTTACACTAAACATCCGTAAGACAAAGGTCCTCTACCAACCTGCCCCCGCCACACAGTACTGCTCCCTGATTATCAATATCCATGACGAGGCCGTGGACAACGTGGACCACTTTCCATACCTTGGGAGCCTACTGTCAACAAGGGCAGACGTCGATGACGAAGTCCAACACCACCTTCAGTGTGCCAGTGCAGCCTTCGGTCACCCGAGGAAGAGAGTGTTTAAAGACAAGGGGCTAAAAATTCGGTATCGCCGCGCCAGGTCTTTAGTGCCCGAAATTTAGCGCTGGGCCGAATTCCCCTAGCGCCCGCCTGAAATTCAGTAGCGCCGCCCCAAGACGGAGGCGGGCGCTATTGGAGGGTTTGGCCACCTCGTTTGGGGCGAAGAATGTCAGTTTCCGGTGCCCAGCTGCCGCTGCGGCAGCCGATGCGGTGCGGCAGGCTGGGGTACTGCAGGCCTCCTCCTTCTCTTAAGGAGGAGCTGCCTGCAGCCGTGAGATCGCCGCTGGATTCCCCCGTCAAATGAGCCCGGCACCACGGAGAAGTGCCGGGCTCGCGGGAGTCACACACCAATGCCGCGGGGGGGTGGTGCAGGAGTCCGGGGAGGGAGGTGCGGCCAGGCGGCTGCCGGGAAAGCGGCCGGCCGCCCCTCCACCTTTATGCGCCGGCCTCTCGGAGCTGTAAGGCACCGTTTTGCAAACGCTGTTTGCGGCCGTGACGGGCGAGGCGGCCGCAACTGAATTTGGCCATCGGGACGGATTACCATTGGAACCGGGGCGCTGCGCACACTGATGACATCATCGGTGCCGGCGCAGCGCTACCGGCTAACGCCGATGTTAGGGACCAACTCAATTTCGGGCCCTAAAAAACTTCCGGCGCAAACCACTTTATAGCCAATAAGTGGGCGCAAACGCGACTGAATTTCTAGGCCATGGACCTCAAACCTGGCACCAAGCTCATGGTTTACAGAGCAGTAATGATATCCGCCCTGCTGTATGCTTCAGAGACATGGACCATGTACGGCAGGCACCTCAAAGCACTGGAGAGGTATTACCAATGCTGCCTCCGCAAGATCCTGCAAATCCATTGGCAGGATAGGCGCACCACGTCAGTGTTCTCGCTCAGGCCAACATCCCCAACATCGAAGCTTTGACCACGCTCGATCAGCTCCGATGGACGGGCCACATTGTCCGCATGCCTGATACGAGGCTCACAAAACAAGCACTCTACTCGGAGCTCCGACGCAGCAAGAGAGCCTCAGGTGGGCAGAGGAAACGCTTCAAGGACACCCTCAAAGCCTCCTTGAAAAAGTGCAACATCCCCACCGACACCTGGGAATCCCTGGCCCAAGACCGCACAAAGTGGAGGAGAAGCATCCGGGAAGGCGGCAAACACCTCGAGTCTCTTCGCCGGGAGCAAGCGGAAGCCAAACGCAAACAGCAGAAGGAGCGCACATCAATCTAAGCACCTCACACACCCACCCCTTCAACCACCATCTGCCCCACCTGTGACAGAGACTGTAGGTCCCGCATTGGACTCATCAGTCACCTGAGAACTCATTTTTAGTGTGGAATCAAGTCATCCTCGGTTCCGAGGGACTGCCTAAGAAGAGGAAGCACCAAAACTGGACACAATATTCTATATGAGTCCTGACCAAGGCTTTGTACAAGAGACAGGATAGTATCTCTTGCTTTGTATTTAATCATCCTGGCAATACAATGAATAGGAAAGGTTTTCATTTCATTATAATGCAGGTGTTGTCAGACTGTAGTAACAGAATTATGCAAGTAAATTAATGAAATTCTGTCATCAGCCACAATGCCTTCATTTTTCACAAGTTCACCTGTATTAGAAGGAGGACAGCTGGCTGCTAGGGGACTAATGATACCCACTCCAGCCCCACCTAATGCAGCCTCAGCTCTGCTTTTCAGAACTCCCTCCCAAAACCCCTTCACTTTTCTACTTTTTTCTGCGTCTTTAAAAGCCTTCCGAAAACCTATCTCTTCGACCATGCTTTAAGTTTTCTATTGTTGCTAGTTATCTGCTTCTTCTCTGTGGCTTGGGATATTTACGACTTTAAAGACCTATATAAATGCAAGTTGTTATCATATAGATTACAATGCCACAGTAATTGTGATCACTACTGTACTGTAAATGGGAAAATTGTAATTTTAAAATAAATTTTGCAATATTTGCACCAAATGGAGAACCTGGTAAATTTAGATCAACTACATTCCATAATTTCTGTAGTTTTTAATTAATGTTTATTTTCTCACTGGACATGTCGTGATCGTCTCCTTCAATCCCTCTCCCTTGTCTCCTCCACCCTCACCTCCAACAACAAGTGCAAGGAGCTCATGGACTTCTTTGTCTCTAAGGTACCTCTGCCACTTCCCTTCCTTCCCCTCGCCCACCGGGCCATACTTCCCCTTGCCCTAGCCCTGAACTCACAGCTTTCTGCAGTTTCTCTCCGATCTCCCCTCTTGACCTCTCCATGCTCATCTTGTCCATGAGATCCACTTCCTGCTCCCTCGACCCTATTCCCACTAAACTGCTGACCACCCAACTTCCTTTTCTGGCTCCCATGTTAGCTGATGTTGTTAACAGTTCTCTCTCCTCAGGTACTGTCCCCCTCTCCTTCAAGTCTGCCGTCATCACCCCTCTCCTCAAAAAAAACCCTTGACCCCTCCGTCCTTGCAAACCTCCAACCTCCTTTTCCTCTCTAAAGTCCTTGACAGTGTTGTCTCCTCCCAATTCCGTGTCCATCTTTCCTGGAACTCCATGTTTGAATCCCTCCAATCAGGTTTCTGCCCCTGTCACAGTACCGAAGTGGCTCTTAACAAAGTCACAAATGGCATTCTTTGTGACTGTGACAAAGGTAAACTATCCCTCCTTGTCCTTCTCGACCTGTCTGCAGCGTTTCACATAGTTGACCACTGGATCCATCTCCAACACCTCTCCACCGTCGTCCATCTAGGTGGGACTGCACTTGCCTGGTTCCATTATTATCTATCTAATCATAGCCAGAGAATCAGCTGCAATGGCTTCTCTTCCTGCTCCTGCATTTTTACCTCTGGTGTCCCCCAAGGATCTATCCTTGGCCCCCTCCTATTTCTCATCTACATGCTACCCCTCGGCGACATCATCCGAAAACACAGCAACAGTTTCCACATGTACGCTGACAACACCCAGCTCTACCTCACCACCACTTCTCTTGACCCCTCCATTTTCTCTAAATTGTCAGACTGCTTGTCTCATCCAGTACTGGATGAGCAGAAATTTCCTCCAATTAAATATTGGGAAGAATGAAGCCATTGTCAGCCACAATCTCGGTTCCCTAGCCACTGACTCCATCCCTCTCCCTAGCATCTGTCTGAGGTTGAACCAATCCTGGAATGAGCTTTCGACCACATATCCATGGCATAAGTAAGACCGCCTATTTCCACCTCTGTAACATCGCCCGTCTCCGCCCCTGCCTCAGCTCATCTGCTGCTGAAATCCTCATCCATGCCTTTGTTACCTCTAGACTTTACTATTCCAACGCACTCCTGGCTGGCCTCCCACGTTCTACCCTATGTAAACTTGAGGTCATCCAAAACTCAGCTGCCCCTGTCCTAACTCGCACCAAGTCCCGTTTACCCATCACCCCTGTGCTCACTGACCTACATAGGCTCCTGGTTAAGCAATGCCTCGATTTCAAAATTCTCATCCTTGTTTTCAAATCCCTCCATGGCCTCGCCCCTCCTTATCTTGTAATCTCCTCCAGCTCCACAACCCCATGAGATATCTGCTCCTCCAATTCTGGCCTCTTGAGAATCCCTGATTTTAATCGCTCAACCATTGGTGGCCATGCCTTCAGCTGTCAAGGCCCTAAGCTCTGGAATTCCCTCCCTAAATCTCTCCGCCACTCTACCTCTCTTTCCTCCTTTAAGACGCTCCTTAAAACCTACCTCTTCGACCAATCTGCCCTAATATCTCCTCATGTGGCTCGGTGTCAAATTTTGCTTTATAATGCTCCTGTGAAGCGCCTTGGGACATTTTACTATGTTCAAGGCGCTATATAAATACAAGTTGCTCTTGTTGTTGTTGATCAGACAGACCCAATGGATTTTTCTCGGAGACATTTCCTGCAGCTTCAGCAATGGCATATAGTAAATAATAATGTTGTGGATGAATGCAGTCCCAGTTTTCTCTTTCTAAATGCTTTTTTGTTGACTGTCCATCTAAACAGTCAGTTTAAGAGCTAACAACCCAAACCTAACAAGGAATGGAACTGTCACTTGATTAATAGGGGTTTAGTTTGCTCTATAAACTATTCTGTGTAACACACAATAAGTGCTTACTTTTCCACAAGTAGATACTATATATGGCTGCTTACACTAGATATTAATGTATAAACATGGAGATGTCACTCAAGATCACAAGTTAGGTTTATACTTTGATGAGGGCTCCTCAGGTCACTTCTTCCCGAATACTGTCCCTACTGATGCAACATTGTTGCAGAAGAATGAGAGCCGTGTATCCAAGTTTGCTGACAACACCATGTTCGTAAATAGTAAACAGTGTAGATGGGAGCAGAAAGTTGCAAAGGGACATTGATAGATTAAGTGAGTGGGCAAAACTGTGGCAGATGGAGTTGAATGTGGGGAGATGTGAGGTTATCCACTTTGGACCTAAGAAAGATAGATCAGAGTATTTCCTACATGGTGAGAAGCTGGGAATTGTGGAGGAACAGACAGATTTAGGGGCCCAAGTACATACATCACTAAAAGCTAGTGGACAGATACAAAATATAATTTGAAAGGCTAAAGGAATGTTGGCCTTTATCGCAAGAGGGCTGGAATACAAAGGGTTAGAAGTTATGTTACAGCTGTACAGAGCTCTGGTTAGACCCCATTTAGCATACTGCGTTCAGTTCTGGGCATTGCTCCTCAGGAAGGATATAATGGCCCAGAAATTCGGGTCGGGGGCTTGCCGCGCATGCAAGCCCCCGATATGCACTTACCCGACGCGCCGGCCGTTGAGCTTCAGGGACGCCTGGAATTGCTGTTTTAAAATGTTGACTCCCGGGCAGCGTCTGACGTCACGCCGCCCAGGAGTGCAGCCAGCGCGAAGCCTGTAGCGCGCTGTGCAACTGAGACACGCCCCTTGAGGTCTCAGTTTAATAGGACATGCCCCCAATGTTTCTCACAAGCTGCTAAGCATTTTTACATGCAAAGCAGCATTTTAAATAGGTTTTTGGTATTTTTATGAAGCTTTTGGTAACTTTTATAAACTTTTAAAAATGTTTACATTATTTTGAAGAATCTGAAGTAGTTTTAAACAGAATTAAAGCAATTTAAAGACTTTTAAAAGCCCTAAAAGAATTTTTTTAATTCCATTTATTTATTTAGCAATGTCGTCGTCATACGTGTCTTCACACTGTTCCCTTTGGGGAACTGTATGAAGTGGTGGAAGGATTTATGGCCATGATTAACGCTCATTCCGTGACCGTAACCATCTTTGAACCAGCCATTAGGGTGGTTAGTCCTATGGCGGGAGGGTTTTATGGGCTCCCACAAGCTATACAAGGAGGGGGGGCCACCCACACCCACAGACGCAAATATCCCACTGGATGTCAACCCAGAATTTAGAGCCGGAGCTCCGACTCCACTTGCCGGGACTGTCTGGAGCGGGGTTCGAAACCCTATCCCGTCTGGCCCGGCGGCGGGGATCCTACCGCTACGCCAAAGGCCCAATCCGATTAGCAACGTGAAATGGCTGGAATGAGCACAATTCACGGCATTAAAAGAACTCACAATTGAACTGATGATGACCTCAGCAATCTCCTCAACGAGGTGGAGGTGCAGCGCCTGCTCATCATTGGTAATGAGAAGTCAAAGGCGCCGCAAAAAGGACAGATGATAGCTTGGTCTTTCAAGTGGCAGCATAGGGCTCCAGTCACGGGGAGGGAAAAGGCGCAGGAAACGTATGGGTGTCACCTTTTGCGCGGAGTGGGCCTTTTGCGTAGCGGTAAGCATCCCCGCCGCTGGGCCAGAAGGAGTAGGGTTTCGAAGCCCACTCCAGACAGTCCCGGCAAGTGGAGTCGGAGCTCCAACTATAAATTCTGGGTGGACATCCAGCGGCATACTTGCGTCCGCGGGTGTGGGTGGCCCCCCCCCCTCAGATGGGTTGTGGGAGCCCGTAAAACCCTCACGCCATAGGACTAACCACCCTAATGGCTGGTATGAAGATGGTTATGGTCACGGAAGGAGTGTTAACGTGGCCAGAAATCCTTCTACCACTTCATACAGTTCCCGAAAGGGAACAGTGTGAGGATACGTACGACAATGACCTCTTGCGCAATGCACCTCCTTGGACCCTCAGTCGCAGATGCGAGGGGGCAAATCGTGCAATTGTAAAATTTTTCATTTTATTGACATGTAAAATGTTGGCCCAGTAATTCCCTTCCAAACGCGCAAGTACGGTCGGGGTACTTACGCGTCTGGCTGGAGGAAATGCCGGTTTTCAGCATGCACAGCGCATGCGGGGAAAACCGGCATTTCCTGTCCTCTGAACGAAGGGGTTCAGAGGCAGTACGCGTGCGACTGCACAGGCAGCGCATGCGCAGTAAAATTCGCCGCTTTCATTCATGCTTTCAGTGAGGTCAAGTCCTTACATCTTACACATGAAAAAAGCATGAGTACAGTTGCTCCAGAGGCTGCGGAGGAAGATATTTCTTATCGTGGAGCTTCTGAAAGGCAATATTTTTGTTTGGGAAAGGGAGGAAAGTTATTTTAAGAAATGCTGAGGTAAGTTTTAAAGTTTATTTTTGTTTTTTAAAACGGGTTTTCAGTACTGTAGGTAGAAGGGTCAATTGTGGCTATGTGAATTGAATTTGCTGTGTTTATTAAATGTGAAAATGACTCCAACATTTTTAAGAAAGAAACTTTTCATCAGTAATATATTCTTTTAAGTAATTATGTATGTATGCCTGTATATATTCCTTTGCGTGTATGTATATATTCCTTTACTTATGTGTATGAATGTATGTATTTAATTATGACTTTCAGAGAAAGTAACTTATTGGAAAATCATAATTAAAAACATACATTCATACACATAAGTAAAGGAATATAAAACATATATACATATACGTAAAGGAATATATGCGGACATACATACATAATTACTTATTACTGATGAAAAGTTTCTTTCTTAAAAGTGTTGGAAATGTTACATTACTCATTTTAGAACACTCATTCTCACATTCAATTCACACAGCCACAATTGCTCCTTCTACCTACCGTACTGAAAACCCGTTTAAAAAAAAAAATTTCAACTTTAAAACTTACCTCAGCATTTCTTAAAATAACTTTCCTCCCTTTCCCAAACAAAAATATTGCCTTTCAGAAGCTCCACGATAAAATATATCTTCATCCGCAGCCTTGGAGCAACTTTACACATGCTTTTTTCAAGTGTAACTTGTAAGGACTTACCCTCACTGAATCCATGAATGAAATCGACGAAGTTCACTGTGCAAGCGCTGCCTGTGCAGTCGCACGCGCTGTGCCTCTGAACCCCTTCGTTCAGAGGACTGGAAATGCCGGTTTTCCCCGCATGCGCTGTGCATGCTGAACACGGGCATTTCCTCCGGCCAGACGCGTGAGTACCCCAACCGTACTCACGCGTTCAGAGAGGAATTACTGGGCCATTGTGCTTTGGAGGGGGTTCAGCACAGATTCACCAGAATAATACTGAGGCTAAAAGGGTTAAATTATGAGAACAGGTTGCATAGACTAGGCTTGTATTCCCTTGAGTATAGAAGATTAAGGGGTGATCTAATTAAGTTGTTTGTGGTGGTTAAAGGATTTGACAGGGAAGATAGAGAAACTATTTCCTCTGGTGGGGGATTTCAGAACAAGGGGACATGATCTTAAAACTAGAGGTAGGCCGTTCAGGGGTGATGTCAGAAAGCACTTCACACAAAAGGTAGTGGAAATCTGGATCTTTCTCCTCCAAAAAGCTGTTGAGGATAGATCAATTGTGTAAAGTCTGCGCCTCAATAATACACGGACTTTGGGAGAACAGTTTAACAGGTACTTTACTGAACAGAGGGTACGCTTTTGTTTGGACCCAAAAAAAACCGAAACAAATTGGACTGTAAATTAACAAAAGTTCAACTAAAACTTAACAAATCAAATTAAAATTTGGTTTTCCGGGTTGATGATTCACTCCAGTCCCTGCGGCGCCCACCGGTTGCGGAAATACTCAAGTGTGTCGGCGGACACCGCGTCCTCCATCTCCAGGGCCACCCGGGCGCGAACATGGCCGCGGAAGAGAGGCAGGCAATCCGGCCGGACGACCCCCTCGACCGCCCGCTGCCTAGACCAATTGATGGCTCTTTTAGCCAGGCCCAGGAGCAGGCCTACAAGGAGGTCCTCCAACCTGCCCGCTCCCCTCCGCACCGGGTGGCCGTAGATCAAGAGCGTGGGACTGAAGTGCAACCAAAAATTGAGGAGCAGCCCCTTCAAATAGTGAAAGAAGGGCTGCAACCACTCACACTCGACATAAACGTGAAACACGGACTCCTCCAGGCCGCAAAAAATGCAGGCGGCCTGGGAGTCCATGAACCTACTTAAAACCATATTGCACGGGACCGCTCCGTGCAACACCCTCCAGGCCAGGTCCCCGATGGAACAAGGGAGGACTCCCGCGTAGAGAGCCCTCCATTGGGGTCCTCTGCCTCCGCCGGTCGGCAAGACGCCACGCCAAGGCGTGTCCGGACGGCAGACGAAGATGGCAAAGTGGAGAGTGTGCAGGAGCAGCCCATACAGGAAACCCCTCCATGTGGAATGAAAAGGCACGGAGGGTATTTCCTCGAGACGGCTCAAGTTGTGAGGCGCCGGTTCCCGAGGGGAGTTTCGGGGCCGGGTGCCGATGAGGAATTCCGTCCGAATGGGGGTAAGCTCGGACAGGATCGCCCCACATGCTTGAGCCGCCTCGATACACCTAGTGGAGTCGGGGCCCAGTGCCACTTTCACCGACTCGATGGCTTCGACCGCGAGCCGGACGTTAGCCCAGGACAGGCGCTGCGCCAGCTCCTCCGGCGCCATCCAGCCCGCTCCTTTGCCATCGAGCAGGTCCCCGACTCTGGTCACCTTGCCAGGCACAGCCCTGCCCTCTGCCAGCCGCCCGAACCCGCGGTCATGGAGGTGCGGATTCCTGAGCAGCGGCTCCCGAAGGAGAGCCGCCGCTCCTGATGGGGGAGAGCTCCGCCTGGAAGCGACGTAGTTCCAAACCCATAGCAGTTCCTGGTAGAAGACAGGCAGCTCCCACAGGCCGGCACGCCTGCAGCCCACTTTCACAAACAGGAGCTGCGTGTCGTAATTGAGGCCGTGCAGCTGGCGGAAGAAATACGTCGCCAGCGCACACCATCTCGGAGGATTCTCGACGTACAGGTATCTCTGCAGCGTCTGTAGACAGAAAGTCGCAGCCTGGGTGCGAAGGCACACCAGCGCCTGACCGCCCTCCCTAAGCGGGAGACTCAGAACCGCAGCAGAGACCCAGTGCTTCCTTTTGTCCCAGAAGAAGTCGATGAACTTCTTCTGCATCTTGACGGCAAACGCAGGGGGAGGGATCAAAGTGACCAACCGGTACCACAACATGGCGGCCACCAGCTGGTTTATGACCAGCGCTCGACCCCTGTAGGACAACACTCGGAGCAGTCCTGTCCAGCGTCCTAGGCGAGCGGTGACTTTGGCCTCCAGCTCTTGCCAGTTCGCCGGCCAGGCGTCCTCGGCAGGGCTAAGGTAGACTCCCAAATAGAGGAGGTGCATGGTGCTCCAGGCGAAAGGCCTGAACTCCTCCAGCAGGGAGCCCACCCGCCACTGACCCACCAGGAGTCCGGAACATTTCTCCCAGTTGATCTTGGCGGAGGATGCGTCCGAGTAAATCTGCTGGCATTCCCGCATCCTCCGCAAGTCAGCGGGATCCGTGACCGTGAGGAGCACGTCATCGGCATAAGCCGAGAGGACCACCTCCACGCCCGGCCCTTGCAGAGCCAGTCCCGTCAACCTCTTCCGCAAGAGGCGCAGGAATGGCTCCACGCAAACGGCGTATAACTGACCTGACATGGGGCATCCCTGACGCACCCCCCTCCCAAAGCGAAGGGGCGCCATCAAGGACCCGTTAACTTTAATCAGACACTCCGCGGCGGCGTGCAGAAGTCAGATCCGGGCGAAGAAATGCGTCCCGAACCCGAATGCGCGCAGAGTCCCGAAGAGATACTCGTGATCCACCCTGTCGAACGCCTTCTCCTGATCCAGGGAAAGGAAGGCGACCGACAGACCAGCCCTCTGGGAGTGGTGGACCAGGTCCCGGGCCAGATGGATGTTATCATGGATGGTCTGGCCCGGGACCGTGTAGGACTGGTCGGGGTGGATCATGTGGGCCAGCACGGTGCCAAGGCGAGCAGACATGGCCCTGGCAAAGATTTTATAATCCGTGCTGAGGAGGGAGACCGGGCGAAAGTTCTTAAGGAGGCGGAGATCGCCCTTCTTAGGCAGCAGGACAATGACCGCCCTGCGCCAAGAGAGGGGCATCTCCCCGGTCGCCAAACTTTCCCCAGGACCCGCGCGTAGTCGCCCCCCAAGACATCTCAGAACGCCCTGTGGAACTCCACGGTCAGCCCGTCCAGCCCCGGGGACTTTCCCCTAGAGAGCTGGTGGAGGGCGCCGGTCAGCTCCACCAGGCTTAGCGGAGCATCCAATTTTTCGGCGCCCTCCAGGCTGACCTTCGGCAGATCCTCCCACAAAACTCTGCGCGCATCCTCGCTGGACGGATCCAGAGAGAACAGAGCCGCGTAATAGGCGCGGGTCTCTGCGCTGATTCCCTCCGGATCCGAGACCAGAGATCCGTCGTTGGCCAGCAGCCCCAAGAGCTGCTTTCGGGCCCCCCGTCTTTTTTCCAGCGAGTAGAAGAAGGGGGAGCCGCGGTCCAGGTCCCGCAGGAGCTGGATCCGCGACCTCACGTACGCGCCTCGGGACCCGTCGAGCTGCAGGTCCTTCAGCGCGCCCTTCTTCTCTTCGTACACCTTCCGCAGGGCCGGGTCCTCGACGACCTGACCGAGACGGGACTCCAGGACGAGCACCTCCTTCTCCAACCGTCCGACCGGGCCTCCCGCCTCTTGGTCGACCCCTTCGCGTACTCCTGACAGAAGAGACGGACGTGAGCCTTGCCCACGTCCCACCATAGCCTCAAGGAGGGGAAGCCCCCCCGCTTCCTTCTCCAGTCGGCCCAGAACCGATGAAACGAATCCCGGAACCGCGCGTCCTCCAGCAGCAGGTTGTTAAAATGACAGTACGTGGACCCCCCCCGCGTGCGCAGCGGAGTGAGCTCCACCCACACCAGGTGGTGGTCCGTGCACGGCACCGGCCACATGGAAGCTGCCGGAACGCAGGAGGTGTATGCCCAGGAAATGTAGAGGCGGTCGATTCTGGACCTTCCTCCCCCAGACCTCACGCTAGTGAAGGCGCTGGAGTCGGGGTGGAGATTTCGCCAGACGTCCACCAAGTCGAAGGACCCGACCAGGTCCCTCAACTTCTCCATCACCGCCGGGCTTCGCGGGGGACCAGAACGGTCCCTCGCCTCGAGGGTGCAGTTAAAATCCCCCCCCGAGGATGACGCACTCGCCCACGTCGACGGTGCCCAAAAGAGCGGACATTTCTCAAGGATGTCACTGAACGGCTGCAGGGCATTCTGAAGGGGGAGGGTGAACAGGCAGAGGTCGTGGTTCACATTGGGACCCACGACATAGGTAGGAAGAGGGATGAGGTCCTGCAACAAGAATTTAGGGAGCTAGGTAGCAGATTAAAGAGCAGGACCTCAAAGGTTGTAATCTCTGGATTACTCCCGGTGCCACGTGCTAGTGAGTATAGGAATAGGAGGATAGAGCAGATGAATGCGTGGCTAAAGAGTTGGTGCAGGAGGGAGGGCTTTAGTTTCCTGGATCACTGGGCCTGCTTCTGGGAAAGTTGGGACTTGTACAAGTCGGACGGGTTGCACCTGAACCAGAGCGGGATAAATATCCTTGCGGGGAAGTTTGCTAGCACTGTTCGGGGGGTTTAAACTAAAATGGCAGGGGGTTGGGAACCTGAGCAGGGAGACAGAGGAAAGGAAAACAGGGATAAAAGCAAAAGATAGGAAGGAGAAAAACAGAAGTGGCAGTCAGAGAAATCAACGGTTTAAATCAAACATGGCCACAGTAAATAATAATTCTAATAGGTCTAAGAGCGTTAAAAAAACAAGCCTGAAGACTTTGTGTCTTAATGCGAGGAGCATTTGTAATAAGGTGGATGAATTGGCTGCGCAAATAGAGGTAAACGAATACGATTTGGTTGGGATTACAGAAACGTGGCTCAAGGATGGCCAAGACTGGGAACTCAACATCCAGGGGTATTCGATATTCAGGAAAGATAGGCAAAAAGGAAAGGGAGGTGGGGTAGCATTACTGGTTAAAGAAGGGATTAATACAATTGTAATGAAGGATATTAGCTCTGATGATGTAGAATCTGTATGGGTAGAATTGAGAAATACTAAGGGGAAAAAAACATTAGTGGGAGTGGTATATAGACCTCCAAACAGTAAGGTGGAGGTTGGGGATGGCATTAAAAGGGAAATTAAAGAAGCATGCAATAAGGGCACAGCAGTCATCATGGGTGACTTTAACCTACATATAGATTGGGCCAACCAAATTAGTAACAATACTGTGGAGGAGGAATTCCTGGAGTGTTTACGGGATGGTTTCCTGGACCAATATGTCGAGGAACCAACCAGAGATCAGGCCATCTTAGACTGGGTATTATGCAACGAGAAAGGATTAATTAGCAATCTTGTTGTACGAGGCCCCTTGGGTCGGAGCGATCATAATATGATCGAATTCTTCATTAAGATGGAGAATGAAGTAGTTGACTCAGAGACAAGGGTCCTCAATTTAAATAAGGGAAACTACGATGGTCTGAGGAGCGAGTTGGGTAGGATTGAGTGGGGAATGGCGCTCAAAGGGTTGACGGTGGATAGGCAATGGCAAACATTCAAAGACCGAATGGATGAGCTACAGAATTTGTTCATCCCAGTTTGGCGTAAAAATAAAACAAAAAAGGTGACTCAACCGTGGCTAACAAGGGAAATTAGGGATAGCATAAGATCCAAGGAGAGGACATATAAATTGGCTAGAAAAAGCAATAATCCTGAGGATTGGGAGCAGTTTAGGAGTCAACAAAGGAGGACAAAGGGATTAATTAAGAAATGGAAAATAGAATATGAGAGTAAGCTGGCAGGGAACATAAAAACTGACTGTAAAAGCTTTTACAGATATGTGAAGAGAAAAAGATTAGTGAAGTCAAGCGTAGGTCCCTTACATTCAGAATCAGGGGAATTTATAATGGGAAACAAGGAAATGGCAGACCAACTAAATGCATACTTTGGTTCTGTCTTCACAAAGGAGGACACAAATAACCTCCCAGAGATGCCGGGGAACAAAGGGTCTGATGAAAGCGAGGAACTGAAAGAAATCAGTATTTGTAGGAAAATGGTGTTAGGAAAATTGATGGGACTGAAGGCCGACAAATCCCCAGGGCTTGATGGTCTACATCCCAGGGTACTTAAGGAAGTGGCCCTAGAGATAGTAGATGCATTACTGATCACCTTCCAGAACTCGATAGACTCTGGAACAGTACCCATGGATTGGAGGGTAGCTAATGTTACCCCACTATTCAAAAAAGGTGGTAGAGAAAGAGCGGGGAATTATAGACTGGTAAGCCTGACATCGGTAGTGGGGAAAATGCTAGAGTCTATTATAAAAGATGTAATAGCAGAGCACTTGGAAAGCAGTGACAGGATCGGACAAAGTCAACATGGATTTACAAAAGTTAAATCATGCTTGACTAATCTACTGGAATTTTTTGAGGATGTAACTGGTAAAATAGATAAGGGAGAACCAGTGGATGTGGTGTATTTGGACTTTCAGAAGGCTTTCGATAAGGTCCCACACAAGAGATTAGCGTGCAAAATTAATGCACATGGGATTGGGGGCAAGGTATTGACTTGGATAGAGAACTGGTTGGCGGACAGAAAGCAAAGAGTTGGAATAAACGGGTCATTTTCCGAGTGGCAGGCAGTGACTAGTGGGGTAATGCAAGGATCGGTCCTAGGACCCCAGCTGTTCACAATATATATCAATGATCTGGACGAGGGAATTGGCTGTAATATCTCCAAATTTGCAGACGACACAAAGCTGGGCGGGAGGGTAAGCTGCGAGGAGGATGTCGGGAAACTCCAGTACGATTTGGACAGGTTGGGTGATTGGGCAGAAACATGGCAAATGCACTATAATGTGGATAAATGTGAGGTTATCCACTTTGGTGGCAAAAACAGGAAGGCAGATTATTATTTGAATGGCAATAGATTGGGAGAAGGGGAAGTGCAAAGAGACCTGGGTGTCTTTGTGCACCAGTCGCTGAAGGTAAGCATGCAGGTGCAGCAGGCGGTTAAGAAGGCAAATGGTATGTTGGCCTTCGTAGCAAGAAGGTTCGAGTACAGGAACAAGGATGTCTTGCTGCAGTTGTACAGGGCCTTGGTGAGACCGCACCTTGAGTATTGTGTGCAGATTTGGCCACCATACCTGAGGAAGGACATTCTTGCCATGGAGGGAGTGCAGCGAAGATTCACCAGGCTGACACCTGGGATGGCAGGAATGACGTATGAGGAGAGATTGTGTCGATTGGGCTTATACTCACTGGGGTTTAGAAGATTGAGAGGGGATCTCATCGAAACCTATAAAATTCTGTCAGGTCTGGACAGACTAGATGCTGGAAGGATGTTTCTGATGGCCGGGGAGTCCAGAACCAGGGGTCATAGTCTAAGGATAAGGGGTAAGCCATTTAGGACTGAAATGAGGAGGAACTTCTTCACCCAGAGAGTGGTGAACCTGTGGAATTCTCTGCCACAGAGGGCGGTGGAGGCCAGTTCATTAAATATATTCAAGAAAGAGTTGGATATGTTTCCTGAGGCTGAAGGGATCAAGGGATATGGGGAAAAGGCAGGGACAGGGTACTGAATTTGGATGATCAGCCATGATCACATTGAATGGCGGAGCAGGCTCGAAGGGCCGAATGGCCTACTCCTGCTCCTATCTTCTATGTTTCTATGTTTCTTTGAAGAAGCGCACTTGCTGCACACCGGTCTGAGGGGCGTACACGTTCACTAGATGGAGCGGCACGCCCCCCAGGCGAACAGTGACCTGGAGCAAGCGGCCCGGCACGTGCTCCTTGAGCCCCAAGATCTCCGGCTGAAAATGCGGGGCCAGCAAGACAGCCACCCCGCTGGAATTGTTGGAGAGGTGACTCATGCTGACCCCTCCTTGCCACTCCAGGAGCCACGTGGCTTCGTCTCCCGGAACAGTGTGGGTTTCTTGCAGGAAGCACACCGCATACTTCCCGTCCCGAAGGACCGAGAAGTTATTGAATCTGCGGCGCGCCTCCCTGCTGACGTTGATGTTGAGGCTGGCTATGGTTATCTTCATGTCAGAAGCATAGTGCAACCTCTACCTACACCTAACGGGGGGAGGAAGCGCAGCCGCTGCTCAGCCCCCACTTCCTCAGCAGCCCATTGAGGAACGTTCTGAGCCGATGCAGCTCGAGTGGGTTCACGCCCTCGTCCGCGCCCATGATCTTAACGGCGGCGCGGACGGACACGGTGAGCAGCGCCAGCTCCGACTACCTGTCGAGGGCCAGCCGGACCTTATTGCACCGACCCAGGCACGTGGCCATAAAATCTCGGAGTTCCCTTATGGGAATGAGGAGAGACTCGACAAGGGGCACGAGGTCATCCATCGCCTCGTCGGCGCTGGAGTCCAAATCGTCCTCCGTGCCCATCACCGAGTCCCCATCCTCCTCCAGGGGTTCGTCACCAGCGGCCGACCCGTCCGCCGCGCAGTGCGCAGCGAACGGCTCGGCCGCACCAGCCAGCCCCGCCTCCGTCCGGATCCCACCCCCAGGATAGGCGGCAGAGGATTCCCCCCTGGGCTCCTCTAGTGGCGCCGGGCCAGAAGACGGCGGCGGTTCAGAGCTCCCCTCCACCTCAGACGCTGGGACGACCGGAGAAACCGGGGAGAGAACGATTCCCAGCTCCTCCAGTACGTCCGGCACCAGAGACACAGCCAGGGGGCCATCCACCTCCCCGCCATCAACCTCCGGCCCAGCGGATGGGGTGTTTTGGATTAAGACCTCTACCAGGTCGAGCAGCCCCTGGGAGATGTCCGGGTCGCATTGGGCGAGCTCATTGTCCTCGAGCTCACCCGACCCAGACCTCAGGCCGCCCGACCCGGCGAGGGGTAACGGCACCGATAAAATGTCAATTGCCGCGGGTTGTCCCGCGCCCACCCCCATGGGCAGGGTCTCGTCCCCATCCCCGGGAGGCATGTGCCGGACGGACACATCTGCCTCAGCCTCCCGAGGGACAGGCGACCCCCGCCAATCGCTGGTGGTGATGACAGCGGGGTGGGGGGGGCGCAGTACCCGCGGTGGGCGACGACTCCCCCTGCTCGGAGGGACCTTCCTCCTCCCGGTACTCCTCCTCTTCCAGGGGGTCGCGCCTCCTTTTTAGCATGGAGGGAGCAAGGGAGACCTCCATGACTGCAGAGGCCTCCTCCTCAGCTCCCTCCGGCGGAGCAGGTTTGTTGGGTTCCTCGGGCCCGAGCCCGGCCGCAGTTATTGGCGTTTCCGCTACGGCGGTTGCGGCCATAGGCTCGGGCACGAGGCCCCTCCCACTCACGTTTGCCCCGATTACCTCCGCGAGGAGCGCGGGTGTAAGGGGCTTAAGGGGCAAGGGCTGGCCCTCCACGGGGGGACCCGCCCTAAGGTGTTTTGATCTTTTCCGCGCCTTCTTTCCGGCTGGACGCGCTCCCTCCCCCCTGCTGGAGGCCTTGGTGGCATCGGCCTCCGACGTCGACCGCGCATCAGCGGTTCCCGACGCGCAGGCAGATCCGGGGGGAGAAGCGGCGGCGGCGCCAGCCTCGGCCGCACTAGATGATCTGGCGGCCTTGGAGGCAGGGCAGTTTTTCCGAATGTGCCCCACCTCCTTGCAGGTGTGGCACCGCACACCATCCGACGTCCAGAAGACGCGATAGGCGGTCCCCTCGTGGAGGACGACGAACGCCCCGTCCGTGTCCTCCTCCCACGCCAGCTGGATGAACAGCTGGCGCCGGAAGGAGAAGACGTGGCGAAGGCTGGCCTCCCGGAAGCCGAGCGGGATGGGTGTGATCCCCGACCTCACCTCCCCAAGTTGGCTTAAATGGGGGAGGAGGAGCTCACCAGGAACATAGGGTGGGACGTTAGAAATGACGATCCTCTGTGCGGCGGCCTCGAGAGGATCCATCGGCAGGAAGGTCCCGCCCATGGTGAGCCCCTTGGCGACGGCCAGGGACACCGCCCGCTCCGACCCCAGGAAGAACACAGCCTTCCCGTACATTTTTGAGGCCGCTACGATGGCTGAGGGGCCGACAACCCCAGCCATGGCTTTAATGCAGGCCTCAATAGTCATAGTGGGGTGAGTGTAGCTCTTCACCCCAAGCTTTTTTGTCATCAGTCTGAATGGTGACGGGGCAGCAGAAGCAGCGGGAGCAGCTGTGGCTGTGGCTGCCACTCCCGCATACGTCTTGGCTGGCCCCGTCACCGGCGACGATGCAGTCGCCATTCAGGGGTGGTATTATAAAGGGCTACACTCACCCCAAGTCACAGGCCTGAAGGTGTTAATGGCCTCAGGTATTTTTTGGTCCTCTATTGAGCAGAGGGAGCTGTTTAAAATGAAGGCACACCTCTCCCCTTATTGATTGAAATTGGGAGAGGGGCCTTCTCCCCTCTGCTCAATAGGCAATTAATCAATAAAGATGAAATGAAATTAAAGTGCCTAGAGAAAGAGGCAGAGAGAGACAAAGAGAGAGAGAGGGGGGGTGGGAAGGAGGGAGGCCGCAAAGGCAGGGTTGCCACTCAGTATGGTGGGTGGGTGGGTGTTGGCAGGGGTGCACTCTCCGATGGAAAATTAAAAGTCTTTGATGGTGGTGGTCTTCTGGCAGGGGGAGAAGATGCCTTCACCTGGGAAAGCTGGAGATGCCCCAGGCTCAGTCCCACACCAGGTCTTAACGATGTAATAAATGAAATTAGACTTTACCTAGGCAGCTCCAGCTGTCCCAGGTCAGGCAATAGAAGGGGTGCTTATTAGTGGTGTGTGTGGCCTAGTTTTTAACAACAGCCACACACACACACAGACACCCCTTGATGATCCGGCCTTGTTTCTTCTTTTCTCCCCCCACCTAAAATACAAAGTCTTTGGGAGACTGCCCCAAATAACACCCACCTGTAGATGTTCTGAAAGATGATATTCCTCCTTCCTTCCGAACAGTTGGTGTTGGTTGATGGTGGTTTCTCTCCCCTCTCTCCCTCTCCTGAAGTGGAGGCCAATTTGGGGAGGCAGTAATGGGAAAGGCCTCTCCCCTGGTTGATGTTGTTGCTGGCCTCCTTTCTCCTTCTCCTCCTCTGTCCTCTCTCTCCAGGCACCTCTGTTGTTGTGATGATGATGGTGGAGGTGGTGGTGGTGACCTATCATTGTCCTCCTCTTCCTGGTCAGGAGACCGCCACTTTCCACTCTCCATTCTCCTGGTTTGGCTGCTCCTTCTCCTCCTGCTGACTGAGGCAGCTGCACAGCCAGCAATGCTGAGAATGAGGTCTGAACAGGAGGGTACTCTTTTGTTAGTACCAAAAAAAGCCAAATTGGTCTGTAAACAAAAGTTCAACTAAAACTTAACAAATCAAATTAAAATTTGGTTTTCCGGGTTGATGACGCACTCCAGTCCCCGCGGCGCCCACCGGTCATGGAAATACTCAAGCGCACTGGTGGACACAGCGTGCTCCACCTCCAGGGCCACCCGGGCGCGAATATGGCTGCGGAAGAGAGGCAGGCAATCCGGCTGGACGACCCCCTCGACCGCCCGCTGCCTGGACCAATTGATGGCTCTTTTAGCCAGGCCCAGGAGCAGGCCCACAAGGAGGTCCCCCAACCTGTCCGCTCCCCTCCGCACCAGGTGACCGTAGATCAAGAGCGTGGGACTGAAGTGCAACCAAAAATCGAGGAGCAGCCCCTTCAAGTAGTGAAAGAGGGGCTGCAACCTCTCACACTCCATATAAACGTGAAACACGGACTCCTCCAGGTCGCAAAAAATGCAGGCGGCCTGGGAGTCCGTGAACCTACTTAAAACCTTATTGCAAGGGACCGCTCCGTGCAACACTCTCCAGGCCAAGTCCCCGATGGAACAAGGGAGGACTCCCGCATAGAGAGCCCTCCATTGGGGACCTCTGCCACCGCCAGTCGGCAAGACGCCACGCCAAGGCGTGTCCGGATGGTAGACGAAGATGGCAAAGTGGAGACTGTGCAGGAGCAGCCCGTACAGGAAACCCCTCCGCGCGGAATGAAAAGGCACGGAGGGTATTTCCTCGAGACGGCTCAAGTTGTGAGGCACCGGTTGCCGAGGGGAGTTTCAGGGCCGGGCGCCGATGAGAAATTCCGTCCGAACGGGGGTAAGCTCAGACAGGATCGCCCACGTGCTTGAGCTGCCTTGATACACCTAGTGGAGTCGCGGCCCAGTGCCGCTTTCACCGATTCGATGGCTTCGACCTCGAGCCGGACGTTGGCCCAGGACAGGCGCCGCGCCAGCTCCTCTGGCGCCATCCAGCCGGCTCCTCCGCAATCGAGCAGGTCCCCAACTCTGGTCACAGCCCTGCCCTCCGCCAGCCGCTCGAACCCGCGGTCGTGGAGCTGCGGATTCCTGAGCAGCGGCTCCCGAATGAGAGCCGCCACTCCTGACGGGGGAGAGCTCCGCCTGGAAGCAACGTAGTTCCAAACCCATAGTAGTTCTTGGTAGAAGACTTGCAGCTCCCGCAGGCCGGCATGCCTGCAGCCTACTTTCACAAACAGGAGCTGCATGTCGTAATTGAGGCCGTGCAGCTGGCGGAAGAAATACGTCGCCAGCGCACACCATCTCGGAGGATTCTCGACGTACAGGTATCTCTGCAGCATCTGAAGACGGAAAGTCGCAGCCTGGGTGCGAAGGCACACCAGCGCCTGACCGCCCTCCCTAAGCGGGAGACACAGAACCGCGGCAGAGATCCAGTGCTTCCTTTTGTCCCAGAAGAAGTCGATGAGCTTTTTCTGCATCTTGGCGACAAATGCAGGGGGAGGGATCAAAGTGACCAACCGGTACCACAGCATGGTGGCCACCAGCTGGTTTATGACCAGCGCTCGACCCCTGTAGGACAACACTCGGAGCAGTCCTGTCCAGCGTCCTAGGCGAGCGGTGACTTTGGCCTCCAGCTCTTGCCAGTTCGCTGGCCAGGCATCCTCGGCAAGGCTAAGGTAGACTCCCAAATAGAGGAGGTGCGTGGTGCTCCAGGCGAAAGGCCTGAACTCCTCCGGCAGGGAGTCCACCCGCCACTGACCCACCAGGAGTCCGGAACATTTCTCCCAGTTGATCTTGGCGGAGGATGCGTCCGAGTAAATCTGCTGGCATTCCCGCATCCTCCGCAAGTCAGCGGGATCCGTGACCGTGAGGAGCACATCATCGGCGTAAGCCGAGAGGACCACCTCCACACCCTGCCCTTGCAGAGTCAGTCCCGTCAACCTCTTCCGCAAGAGGCGCAGGAATGGCTCCATGCAAACGGCGTATAACTGACCGAACATGGGGCATCCCTGATGCAGCCCCCTCCCGAAGCGAAGGGGCGACGTCAAGGACCCGTTAACTTTAATCAGACACTCCGCGGCGGCGTACAGAAGTTGGATCCGGGCGACGAAATGCGTCCCAAACCCGAATGCGCGCAGAGTCCCGAAGAGATAATCATGATCCACCCTGTCGAACGCCTTCTCCTGATCCAGGGAAAGGAAGGCGACCGACAGACCAGCCCTCTGGGAGTGGTGGACCAGGTCCCGGACCAGATGGATGTTATCGTGGATGGTCCGGCCCGCGACCATGTAGTACTGGTCGGGGTGGATCATGTGGGCTAGCACGGTGCCAAGGCAAGCAGACATGGCCCTGGCAAAGATTTTATAGTTCGTGCTGAGGAGGGAGACCGGGCGCCAGTTCTTAAGAAGGTGGAGATCGCCCCTCTTAGGCAGCAGGACAATGACCGCCCTGTGCCAGGAGAGGGGCATCTCCCCGGTCGCCAAAAAATTCCCCCAGGACCCGCGCGTAGTTGCCCCCCAATGCGTCCCAGAACGTCCTGTGGAACTCCATGGTCAGCCTGTCCAGCCCCGGGGACTTTCCCCTAGAGAGCTGGTGGAGGGCGCCGGTCAGCTCCGCCAGGCTTAGCGGAGCGTCCAATTTTTCGGCGCCCTCCGTGCTGACCTTCAGCAGGTCCTCCCACAAAACTCTGCGCACATCCTCGCTGGACGGATCCGGAGAGAACAGAGCCCCGTAATAGGCGCGGGTCTCCGCGCTGATTCCCTCCGGATCCGAGATCAGAGATCCGTCGTCAGCTAGCAGCCCCAAGAGCTGCTTACGGACCCCCCGTCTTTTTTCCAGCGAGTAGAAGAAGGGGGAGCCGCGGTCCAGGTCCCGCAGGAGCTGGATCCGCGACCTCACGTACGTGCCTCGGGACCCAATGAGCTGCAGGTCCTTCAGCGTGCCCTTCTTCTCTTCGTACACCTTCCGCAGGGCCGGGTCCTCGACGACCTGACCGAGACGGGACTCCAGGTCGAGCACCTCCTTCTCCAACCGCCCAACCCGGGCCTCCCGCCTCTTGGTCGACCCCTTCGCGTACTCCTGACAGAAGAGACGGACGTGAGCCTTGCCCACGTCCCACCATAGCCTCAAGGAGGGGAAGCCCCCCCGCTTCCTTCTCCAGTCGGCCCAGAACCGACGAAACGAATCCCGGAACCGCGCGTCCTCCAGCAGCAGGTTGTTAAATTGCCAGTACGCGGACCCCCCCCACGCGCGCAGCGGAGCGAGCTCCGCCCACACCAGGTGGTGGTCCGTGCACGGCACCGGCCGCATGGAAGCCACCGGAACACAGGAGACGTACGCCCGGGAAATGTAGAGGCGGTCGATTCTGGACCTTCCTCCCCAGACCTCACACTAGTGAAGGCGCTGGAGTCGGGGTGGAGATTTCGCCAGACGTCTACCAAGTCGAAGGACCCGACCAGGTCCCTCAACTTCTCCATTGCCGCTGGGCTTCGCGGGGGACCCGAACGGTCCCTCGGCTCGAGGGTGCAGTTAAAATCCCCCCCGAGGATGACGCACTCGCCCGCGTCAATGGAGCCCAAAAGAGCGGACACTTCTTCGAAGAAGCGCACTTGCTGCGCACCGGTCTGAGGGGCGTACACGTTCACTAGATGGAGCGGCACGCCCCCCAGGCGAACAGTGACCTGGAGCAAGCGGCCCGGCATGTGCTCCTTGAGCCCCAAGATCTCCGGCTGAAAATGCGGGGCCAGCAAGATAGCCACCCCGCTGGAATTGTTGGAGAGGTGACTCATGCTGACCCCTCCTTGCCACTCCAGGAGCCATGTGGCTTCGTCTCCCGGAACGGTGTGGGTTTCTTGCAGGAAGCACACCGCATACTTCCCGTCCCGAAGGACCGAGAAGTTATTGAATCTGCGGCGCGCCTCCCTGCTGCCATTGATGTTGAGGCTGACTATGGTTATCTTCATGTCAGAAGCATAGTGCAACCTCTACCTATACCTAACGGGGGGAGGGAGCGCAGCCGCTGGTCAGCCGCCACTTCCTCAGCAGCCCAGTGAGAAACATTCTGATCTGAGGCAGCTCGAGCGGGTCCACGCCCTCGTTCGCGCCCATGATTTTAACGGCGGCGCGGACGGACATGATGAGCAGCGCCAGCTCCGACCACCTGTCGAGGGCCAGCCGGATCTTATTGTGCCGACCCTGGCACGTGGCCATAAAGTCCTGGAGTTCCCTTACGGGAATGAAGAGAGACTCGGCGAGGGGCACGAGGTCATCCAGCGCCTCGTTGATGGTGGAGTCCAAATCGTTCTCCGTGCCCATCACCGAGTCCCCATCCTCCTCCAGGGGGTCGTCACCAGTGGCCGACCCGTCCGTCGCGCAGTGCGCAGCGAACGGCTCGGCCGCACCAGCCGGCCCCGCCTCCGCCCAGATCCCACCCCCAGGATCGGCAGCAGGGGATTCCTCCCTGGGCTCCGCTAGGGGCACCGGGCCAGAAGACGGCGGTGGTTCGGAGTCCCCCCCCGCCTCAGACGCCAGAACGACCGGAGAAACCGGGGATAGAACAATTCCCAGCTCCTCCAGTACGTCCGGCACCAGAGACGCAGCCAGGGGGCCATTCTCCTCCCTGCCACCAGCCTCCGACCCAGCGGATGGGGTGTTTTCAATTAAAACCTCCACCGGGACGAGCAGCCCCTGGGAGATGTCCGGGTCGCATTGGGTGAGCTCATTTTCCTCGAGCTCGCCCGACCCAGACCCCAGGCCACCCGACCCGGCGAGGGGTAATGGCACCGATAAAATGTCAATCACCGCCGTGGGTTGTCCCGTGCCCACCCCCACAGGCAGGGTCTCGTCCCCATCCCCGGGAGGCATGTGCCGGACAGACACATCTGCCTCAGCCTCCCGAGGGACAGGCGGCCCCTGCCGATCGCCGGTGGTAATGACAGCGGAGGTGGGGGGCGCAGTACCCGCGGCGGGTGATGAATCCCCCTGCTCGGAGGGACCTTCCTCCTCCCGGTCCTCCTCCTCTTCCAGGGGGTCGCGCCTTCTTTTTAGCACGGAGGGAGCGAGGGAGACCTCCATGTCTGCAGAGGCCTTCTCCTCAGCTCGCTCCAGTGGAGCAGGTTTGTCGGGTTCCTCGGGCCTGAGCCCGGCCGCAGGTATTGGCGTTTCCGCTACTGCGGTTGCAGCCACAGGCTCGGGCACGAGGCCCCTCCCACTCGCATCTGCCCTGATTAATCCCGCAAGGAGCGCGGGTGTAAGGCGCTTAAGGGGCAAGGGCTGCCATCCACGGGAGTCCCGCCCTAAGGCGTTTTGATTTTTTCCGCTCCTTCCTTCCGGCCGGACGCGCTCCCTCCCCCCCCGCCAGAGGCCTTGGTGGCATCGGCCTCCGACGTTGACCACGCATCAGCAGTTCCCGATGCGCGGGCAGATCCGGGGGGAGAAGCGGCGGCGGCGCCAGCCTCGGCCGCACTAGATGATCTGGCGGCCTTGGAGGCAGGGCAGTTTTTCCGAATGTGCCCCACCTCCTTGCAGGCGTGGCACCGCACACCGTCCGACGTCCAGAAGATGCGATAGGCGGTCCCCTCGTGGTGGACGATGAACGCCCCGTCGGTGTCCTACTCCCACGCCAGCTGGATAAACAGCTGGCGCCGGAAGGAGAAGATGTGGCGAAGGCTGGCTTCCCGGAAGCCGAGCGGGATGGGCATGATCCCCGACCTCACCTCCCCAAGTTGGCATAAATGGGGGAGGAGGAGCTCACCAGGAACATAGGGCGGGACGTTCGAGATGACGATCCTCTGCGCGGTGGCCTCGAGAGGATCCACCGGCAGGAAGGTCCCGCCCACGGTGAGCCCCTTGGCGACGGCCAGGGACGCCGCCTGCTCCAACCCCAGGAAGAACACAGCCTTCCCATACATTTTTGAGGCCACAACGATGGTTGAGGGGCTGACAACCCCAGCCATGGCTTTAACGCAGGCCTCAATGGTCATAGTTGGGTGAGTGTAGCTCTTCACCCCAAGCTTTTTTGTCATAAGTTTAAAAGGTGATGGGGCAGCAGAAGCAGCGGGAGCAGCTGTGGCTGTGGCTGCCACTCCCACATAAGTCCTGGCTGGCCCCGCCACCGGCGAAGATGCAGTCGCCATTATGGGGTGTTTTTATAAGGGCTACACTCACCCCAAGTCACAGGCCTGAAGGTGTTAATGGCCTCAGGTATTTTTTGGTCCTCTATTGAGCAGAGGGAGCTGTTTAAAATGAAGGCACACCTCTCCCCTTATTGATTGAAATTGGGAGAGGGGCCTTCTCCCCTCTGCTCAATAGGCAATTAATCAATAAAGATGAAATGAAATTGAAGTGCCTAGAGAAAGAGGCAGAGAGAGACAAATAGAGAGAGAGAGGGGGTGGTGGGAAGGAGGGAGGTCGCAAAGGCAGGGTTGCCACTCAGGATGGTGGGTGGGTGGGTGTTGGCAGGGGTGCACTCTCCGATGGAAAATTAAAAGACTTTGATGGTGGTGGTCTTCTGGCAGGGGGAGAAGATGTCTTCACCTGGGAAAGCTGGAGATGCCCCAGGCTCAGTCCCACACCAGGTCTTAACGATGTAATAAATGAAATTGGACTTTACCTAGGCAGCTCCAGCTGTCCCAGGTCAGGCAATAGAAGGGGTGTTTATTAGTGGTGTTTATCAGTGGTGTGTGTGGCCTAGTTTTTAACAAGAGCCACACACACACACAGACACCCCTTGATGATCCGGCCTTGTTTCTTCTTTTCTCCCCCCACCTAAAATACAAAGTCTTTGGGAGACTGCCCCAAATAACACCCACCTGTAGATGTTCTGAAAGATGATATTCCTCCCTCCTTCCAAACAGTTGGTGTTGGTTGATGGTGGTTTCTCTCCCCTCTCTCTCTCTCCTGAAGTGGAGGCCAATTTGGGGAGGCAGTAATGGGCAAGGCCTCTCCCCTGGTTGATGTTGTTGCTGGCCTCCTTTCTCCTTCTCCTCCTCTGTCCTCTCTGTCCAGGCACCTCTGTTGTTGTGATGATGATGGTGGAGGTGGTGGTGGTGACTTATCGTTGTCCTCCTCTTCCTGGTCAGGAGACCGCCACTTTCCACTCTCCACTCTCCTGGTTTGGCTGCTCTTTCTCCTCCTGCTGACTGAGGCAGCTGCACAGCCAGCAATGCTGAGAATGAGGTCTGAACAGGAGGGTAACGTCAGACTGAAATACAGAAGCCTGCTAGGGCCTTTTATACAGGGGTGGTCACTGCCGGTACTGCAGTCTAAAACCAGTTCTTCCCTTAAAGGTACATACACAACAATTCCTCCCCTTTTAGATAAACAGTACATAACATTCATTTAACAACTAAATAATAGCTAATTACAATTACAATTTTCTCGGTACTATATACATCAACTGAAATAATAATTTATAAGTTCAGTCTTTGAGGAGGCTTCCTAGTCCTGACTGGATAGCGCCTTTCTCGATTATCCTATTCTTGCGGTGGAGTCGATTCTGGCTCATTGTCATTGGTTGGTTCGTCAGCTTCCAATACCACTGCTTCTGAGGTAGACGCAATCTGTACTTCGGGCTCATTACCAGGTGCACATGCTCGTGGTATAGGTTTGGCTTGTTCCTGAGACTCCAGAATCTGGTCAGCATGGCGTCTCACGATGCTCTCTCCAACGTCCACTGTGTACATTAGTGGTCGCTGCTGTGTGCATATCGTTCCTGGCTGCCATTTTTCTGTTCGGTAGTCCCGGGCCAAGACTGGTTGACCTATCTTGAAGCTCCTGGTTGGCCTCTCGTTGATGTGCTGGAATTGCTTATCCTCAACATCTCGTCTTATGTTTGGTTTGAGCAAATCCAGGCGACATCTTAGCCCTCGGTTGAAGAACATTATGGCTGGAGCTTGGTTGGTGACTGCATGTGTCGCATTCCGGTAAGCAAACAAGAAATTATCTATCTTGTGTTGTAGTGGTATGTCGTCGTTACACATCGCTTTTATTGCCTTTTTAAAGGTCTGAACAAACCTTTCAGCCAATCCATTTGTGGCTGGATGATATGGGGCAGATGTGTAATGTTTCACCCCATTATTCCTCAGAAACCTCCGGAAATCCTCGGACACAAACTGTGGCCCAAAGCTGTTCTGGCAAACCATTCCTGGCGAAGATGGTCCGTAGGACTGCAATAGTTTTCTCTGTGGTGGTGGAGGACATTTTGATGACCTCTGGCCATTTCGAATGGGTGTCCACAGCGATTAGAAACATTGAGTCCATAAATGGACCAGCAAAATCAATGTGTACCCGTTGCCATGGAGATGAGGGCCACTCCCATGGGTGTAGAGGGGCCTGTGGTGGTGCATTTTGGACTTTCTGGCATCCTGAGCAGCTCTTGGTCAGGTCCTCGATTTGTTTATTGATTCCCGGCCACCACACATAAGCCCTGGATAGGCTTTTCATTTTTACCCCTCCCAGATGACCTTCATGAACCTCATTTAGCACTCTGTCTCTCAACTTGGGTGGAATTACCACTCGGGATCCACACATCAAGGTCCCATGGCACACTGACAGATGTTCTCTCCTTGGCGAGAATGCTGGCAACAGTGAGTCGCCATATGCTGGCCATCCCTTCACCGTCAAATCATAGACCCGAGAGAGTGTCGGGTCATTTCGGGTTTCCTTCTCTATACTTGAGTTTGTAACAGGCAGACATTCGACTATGGTCGCATGGAATATCTCAACAGGGTCCACTGCAGTTGCTTCTTCTACTGTAGGCAATGACAGCCCATCAGCGTTTCCATGCTGCTTCGTACCCTTGTATTCTATGTTGCACTGATGTGCCCCTAGAAAAAGTGACCATCTTTGCAGCCGTTGCGCCGTCATCACCGGAACGCCCTTCTTTGGGTTAAAAATGGAGACCAGTGGCTGATGATCAGTAAGTAGGGTGAATTTCTGCCCGTGCAGATAGTGATTGAACTTCTTCACCCCCCACACCAGGCTGAGGGCCTCCCTGTCAATCTGGGCGTAATTACACTCGGCTGAGGTTAACGAGCGCGACGCAAAGGCTATTGGCCTCTCTGAACCATCAAGGAATTTGTGTGACAGCACCGCTCCAATGCCGTAGGGTGACGCATCACATGCCAACCGAATCGGTAGTGTTGGGTTGTAGTGGGCCAATACATCTTTTGAAGTGATTAGGCATTTACATTCCTGAAAGGCACGCTTACACTCATCACTCCATTTCCATGTTACTCCAGTTTGCAGCAGGGTGTTCAGTGGGTGCAGAATTGTAGATAAATTCGGCAAGAACTTATGGTAGTAGTTCACCAGCCTGAGAAACGACCTCAGTTGTGACACATTTTCCAGTGCTGGAGCCTTGACTACAGCCTCAATCTTGTCTGGCGACTTATGCAACCCTTCCTCATCAATCATGTGGCCACAATACGAGATTTGTCTCCTGAAGAACTCGCATTTGGGGCGGTTGGCTCGTAGCCCATATTCCTGCAATCTAGTGAGCACCTGCTCCAGGTTGGCAAGGTGTTCACTGTCATTTTCGCCCGTCACCAGGATGCCATCCAAATAACACTGGGTCCCTGGGATCCCTTGCAGGACTTGTTCCATTGCCCTCTGCCAAATAGCCGGGGCTGATGCTACCCCGAATACCAGTCGATTGTACTGGTAAAGGCCTATGTGAGTGTTTATCATGAGGTATTTCCTAGATGCTTCTTCCACCTCCATTTGTAGATACGCTTGGGCCAGATCAATCTTTGTAAAACGTTTCCCTCCAGATAGTGAGGCGAAAATATCTTCTATCCGTGGAAGTGGATATTGTACTGTGTGCAGGACTGGGTTCACAGTCACCTTGAAGTCCCCACAGATGCGAACCTTCTTCGGCTCCCCAGGCGTGCTGCTCAATGATTTCTTCATTACAGGAATGATGGGTGTGGCCCACTTGCTCCAGTCCACCTTGGACAGCACACCCGAGTGCTCCAGACCCTCCAGTTCTGCTTCAACGGCTGGGCGGATCGTGTACGGCACCGGTCTGGCCATAAAAAATTTTGGGTTTGCGTTATCTTCGATTTTTATTGTTGCCTTTACTCCTTTTAGAGTCCCAAGTCCTTGTTGGAACACCTCTTTCGCGTTAGTTAGAATTTGTGACAGACGTCCAGGTGCGACGTCATCATCCTTTTTGTCAGTCACAGTTAGCGCCTGAATGGAATGCCAATCCAATTGTATTTTTCGGATCCATTCACGTCCCAATAATGCTGGTCCTCCATCTTGTAGTGTATATATATGTACAGTTTCTGTGTTTCCTTGCCGTTATATTTAACTGGCACCCTTATTTTTCCTCTGGGGTAGACCTGTTGCCCCGTGTATGCCTTCAATACAATGGATGTGTCCTTTAAGTGTATGTGTGAGAATAGCCGCTCATAGTCTCGTCGATTCATGACAGTTAGGGCTGATCCTGTATCTAATTCCATCTTTACTTGGGACCCTGCTATCATGAGGGTGACCCAAATAGTTCGGTGATCCTCCTTTGCGATCACGTTGTGTAACTTTAGACAACTTAGTCTCCTGCTCCCGGAGTCCTTATCACTCTCCTGATCTTCCGAACTATTGTCTGTCATTTTGTTTACTTTCTTGTACTTTTCCTTAGTAGTTCTTGTAGTGTTGGTTTTCTTTCCCGACCTGCAGACTCTCGCTATATGGCCCATTTTTCTGCATTGCCTGCATACTTTGTCCTTAAACCAGCAGTCCTTCTGCTCATGGGTTGTTCTGCCGCAGCAATAGCACGTTTCTGCTCCATACGCCATTTCGTTAGCGCTGTATTCTTGTGGTTTCTGTTGTATTTCCGCAGCTCCCCGTGCTGCTGCTTTGTAGGATACTGCCACGCTGAAAGCCTGTTCGAGCGTCAGGTCCTTTTTCGAAAGTAGTCGTTTCTGGGTTCCTTCAATCTGGAGCCCGCAGACAAACTTATCCCGTAAGGTGTCTGCCAGTCCTGCTCCGAACTGGCAGTGCTTCGATAACTTGCGTAGTTCCTTGAGATAGTCAGCATTGCTCTCATCTTTGTGCTGGTTTCTTTTATGGAACTTGAATCTTTCTGCTATCAGCAGCGGTGTAGGGTTTAGGTGTTCCTGTAAGATATTAACAATCTCCTCAAAACTTTTCTCCATTGGTTTAGCTGGGGTAATTAAATTCCGCAATAGGCCGTACGTTCCCGCGCCCATCAAATTTAATAATACTGACGCCTTCTTTCCATCGGCCACCTCATTTGCCTTGCAGTACACTTCAATTCTTTCCACATACATGGTCCAGTCTTGTACCTCGTTGTCGAAAGCAGTGATACTGCCACTCTTCGGCATCTTGGGTGATTCTTCCCCAATGGGATAAAATGGCACCTCCCACGCTTTTCCTTCTTCCCCTTGCTGCCACGCTGCTCCTAGCGTTCTACAGGGTAATGGCGGTGACCCGCGGCTTCGGCGCGTCTCACTTTCCTTCCCCCCGTTTATTTTCTCTCCGCTGCCCGGTTCTTGAGCACCAACCGCGCCCTGTGCGCTCCACCCTCGCTCTCTCTTTTTCCTCCCGGCGACGCTGCGTGGCCCATTTTGTAGAGCCGCTCGATCGAGCTCGAGCCCGCCGCAGTCCGGAAGGGTCAGCGCACTACCTGCTACCAGCACGATTTGCTGGAACACCTTAACTGGGGAGCCAAGCTCAGCTCTCCACAGCCTCTCCCGCAATTCTCCGAACACCGATGAATCCTTGGGCGGTTGCCCGCGGTCGATGCCCGTTGCTCAGACTTTGACCTCCAAGAAACTTCTTCTCAGGGTGAGATCCCCGTTAGATGATGCAACACTGCAGGTGAGTTCGAACTTACTCGTCGCCACTGTAAAGTCCGCACCTCAATAATACATGGACTTCGGGAGAACAGTTTAACAGGTACTTTACTGAACAGAGGGTAACGTCAGACTGAAATACAGAAGCCTGCTAGGGCCTTTTATACAGGGGTGGTCACTGCCGGTACTGCAGTCTAAAACCAGTTCTTCCCTTAAAGGTACATACACAACAAATTGAAAATTCCAAGACTGAGATTGATAGATTTTTGTTAGGCAAGAGTATTAAGAGTTACAGAACCAAGGCGGGTAGATGGATTTGATACAGATCAGCCATGATCAAATTGAACAGGCTCGAGGGGCTGAATGGCCTACTCCTGTTCCTATGTTCCTGCTTAATTTGACCATTTCCCCTTGAAAGGGATTGACTGTTCTAGACACAATGAAGTTGCACTTGGAATGAGCCAGGTGCTATGGAAGTGGAAAAAAAACAGCTTACTTAGAGAAGAGGGGGCAACTTTAATAAGGTGGTGGCATTACAGGGTCAGGGGACTTAGCTGTGAATTAAAAGAGGATATAAACCAAAGCCCTGGGGAGATGAACCCTTAGAAGCTGATGAACCCTCAGCAGCAGATGAAACCTTAACAGGATTTAAACCCAGAGGAGCCGATGAAATGTAGCTGCGTGCTTGGCAGACAACAGATTGATTGTGGGTGAGCTTATATATTTCATGGCTATATTGCTGTTTTGTACATAAACGGTTCTGTAATATGCCTGTCCTTTGCTGAACTAAGTCAACTGAAGTGAGATTTATGTATTTGAAGAAATCTGATGCTAACTAAACAATTAATTATATAAACAAATCTATTTATTGGTGTGGTTATCCATACTTGAACCTAAGGCACAAATCCCATCTCCCTGGCTAGTGAACCACAGTCTGGTTCGCCAGAGATAGCGGTCAGTAGGGAGGTACTTGAGATAGAGGTACTCAGGTCCTGACCCTCATTGAAACATATAAAATTCTTAAGGAGCTTGACAGGGTAGATGCTGGAAGGATGTTTCCCCCAGCTGGTGAACAGTGAAAGCTGAGGATGGCTTTAAGTGAGGTGAGCGCCACCTCACCAACGACTACTTTACTCCTGTTCAGCTGGTTGCTAGGAGAGGTCGTTAATTACAGCGCTAGCCAGCAAATTGGCATGCTGCCTCTTTAATGAAGTGTTAGGGGCCAATTTAATTGGTAATCAGAGGCTTAATCATCCTCGGGGCAGCTTGTTAGATCCATGATTCTGAGAGTATGATGTTTTTCAATAACCACACGGATGCTGTAACTTAACAATAAACAGGTATTTACTGGAGGAGGGTAGTCTCAAGACTGGGGGTACAGAGGCATGCGCAAGGCTCATATACAGGTGTGGTCACTGCCGGTACTACAGTATGCAGGAGCTGTAAAAGTAGTTCTGTCTTAAAGGTACATACACTACAATTCCTCCCCTTTTAGATTAGTAGTACCCCTAATATTCAAATAACAATTAACACTTTAACATGTACATTAAACAACAATAGTCCATTTATAGATTCAGTCTTTGGGGCAGCTTCCTGACCCTTTCAGGATAGCGCCTTTCCTGAGGTTTTTGTTCTTGGTACAGAGGTGATTCTGGCCCCTTTTCATCGGGTAGTTCATCGGGTTCCTCTGCTACTGGTTCTGAGGTAGATGCTACCGGTATGTCGGGTTCATCCCCAGGTACTCGAGACATGGGGTTGACTCGTTCCTGTGACGCTAAGATCTGATCGACGTGGCGTCTCACAATGTTCTCCCCGACATCCACTGTGTACATTAATGGCCCCTGCCTTGTGCATATCGTTCCGGGTTGCCATTTCTCTGTTCGATAGTCACGGGCCAAGACTGGTTGTCCTACATTGAAGCTCCTTGTCGGCTTCTCATTGATGTGCTGGAATTGTTTGTCCTCAACATTTCTTCGCACATTTGGTCTGAGCAAGTCCAGATGAGATCTCAATCTTCGGTTAAAGAACATCATGGCCGGGGCCTGGTTGGTAACGGCATGTGTCGCGTTTCGGTAGGCTAATAAGAAATTGTCCACCTTATGCTGTAGTGGAATTTCATCGTCGCACGTGGCCTTTATCGCCTTCTTAAAGGTTTGTACGAACCTCTCAGCCAATCCATTTGTGGCTGGATGATACGGGGCGGATGTGTAATGCCTTACCCCATTCCTTCTCATAAATTTTCGAAACTCTTCGGACACAAACTGTGGTCCATTATCAGAGCAAATCTGCTCTGGCAAACCGTTTCTGGCAAATATGGTCCGTAGGACTGCAATCGTTTTCTCTGTAGTGGTTGAGGACATTTTTATCACCTCAGGCCACTTCAAATGAGCATCCACTGCTATTAAGAACATTGAGTCCATGAATGGACCAGTGAAATCAATATGCACCCGTTGCCATGGAGAGGAGGGCCACTCCCATGGGTGTAGAGGGGCATGTGGTGGTGCATTTTGGACCTTCTGGCATCCTAAGCAGCTCTTAGTTAGGTCTTCGATTTGTTGATCGATTCCCGGGCACCACACATAAGCCCTAGCAAGGCTTTTCATTTTCACTCCCCCCAGATGACCTTCATGTAGCTCATTTAGCACTCTCTCCCTTAACTTGGGTGGAATCACCACTCTGGATCCGCACATCACTGTCCCCTGGCATACTGACAGCTGTTCTCTTCTGGATGAGAATGCTGGCAACAGTGAGTCGCCATGTGTTGGCCATCCCCTCACCGTCAAATCATATACCCGAGACAGCGTCGGATCATTGCGGGTCTCCTTCTCTATATCCGCGTTCGTTACTGGCAATCGTTCAATTATTGACGAATAAAATATCTCGATAGGGTCCACTGCTGGTGCTTCCTCCACAGTAGGCAGTGGCAGGCGCGATAGCCCATCAGCGTTCCCATGATGTTTCGTGCCTTTATATTCTATTTCATATTGATTCGCCCCTAGAAACAGGGACCATCTTTGTAACCATTGTGCAGTCATCACTGGAACGCCCTTCTTAGGATTAAAGATGGAGACAAGTGGTTGGTGGTCAGTCAGCAAGGTGAACTTCTGCCCATGCAGATAGTGGTTGAATTTTTTAACTCCCCATACTAGGCTGAGGGCCTCCCTGTCAATCTGGGCATAGTTGCGCTCGGCTGAGGTTAGTGACCGAGACGCAAAGGCTACTGGCCTCTCCAACCCGTCTGGGAATTTGTGCGACAGCACCGCTCCAATACCATAGGGTGATGCATCACATGCCAAATGAATTGGTAGTGCTGGGTTGAAATGGGCCAACACATCTTTTGATGTGATCAATTCTTTACACTTCTGGAAAGCTCGTCTACGTTCGTCATTCCACTTCCATGGTACCCCTGTTTGCAGTAGGGTGTTCAGTGGGTGTAATACCGTGGACAAATTTGGTAAGAACTTGTGGTAGTAGTTTACCAGCCTGAGGAACGACCTCAGTTGTGACACATTTTCCGGCGCTGGAGCCTTGACCACTGCCTCAATCTTTTCAGGGTACTTATGTAACCCCTCTTCATCGATGACGTGGCCACAATACGAGATCTGTTTCTGGAAAAACTCGCACTTGTGGCGATTAGCTCGTAGCCCATACTCCTTTAATCTGGTGAGCACCTTCTCCAAGTTGGCGAGGTGATCACTGTCATTTTCACCCGTGACCAGGATGGCATCCAAATAACACTGGGGCCTAGAAATTCAGTTGCGTTCGCCAGCCGTTAGCGCCATAAGAGGGGTAGATTTCGAGCGCTAGGCACTTAGCGCCCGGGCACAGGCCGATCTGCGCCTACGCCCAACTTCAGTTGACATTTAGCGCCGGCGCAAAGTGTTTGCGCCCGCTCAGCTGCGTGCGCAGCTTATGACGTCATTTCGTCGTGCAACGCTGTTTGTGCGCCCCAAACCGGAACTTCAGTGGCGCCCGCCCAATGTGGGCGTGGCGCTGTTAAGAACTGTGAAGTGGAACGCAGCAGAGGCCCTGCGGGCCTCGGGGAGCGCTAATTAAAGGGCACTCAGACTGGACTATAAAGGCCAGCCATTTTGCTGCAATGACTTTAGTGCTTTGGATTTCTGGACAGAGACCAAGGAACAGACCTTACTGATTTGGGACAACATAGGAGAGGTATTTTTGGCTTCTGGCCAGAGCTTGGAAATTTGACTCATTGTGATTTCACTGTTTGCAAGTATATTATGGGGGCTGCATGGGGTTCCAACCCTCAGTTCCAGCATTATGTGCGAAGGGCTCGCAGACACTGTGTGAGAGGGGCAGCCATGCCTAGATGCAGAGGGGCCATCAGGCGTCGGCAACGTAGGCCTTACCCACTCAGGGAATACCGGCAGCAGGTGTCCTATCTCACCATGACTGCCACGCATTGTGTTAAGAGGCTGCGCTTCAGAAGGGAGGTGGTTGCAGAGATCTGCCAGCTGCTTCACAGAGATCTGTGTCCACAGCTGATGTGCAGGACGTCTCTGTTGGTGGAAGTGAAGGTCACGGTGGCTCTGAACTTTTATGCAAGCGGCTCCTTCCAAGCCGCTGCTGGGGACATAGCGAACATCTCCCAGTTCGCCGTGCATCGCTGCATCCGGCAGGTCACCGATGCCCTTTTCGCAAGGAGACACCAATTCATCTCCTTCCCCATGACCCTAGAGAGGCAGGAGCAGCGTGCAGTCAGATTTGCCAGGATCGCCGACTTCCCCATGGTGCAGGGCGCCATTGACTGCACGCATGTGGCTATGCGGGCACCTATCGACAATGCCGAGGATTACCGCAACCGGAAGGGCTACCATTCCCTCAATGTACAGCTGGTGTGTGACCACAGGCAGCGCATCCTAGCTGTCAATGCCCGCTTTCCAGGAAGCAGCCACGATGCATTTATCCTGCGCCAGACTACTGTGGCTGACATGTTCCAGGCACAGCCTCCCCCAAGGGGATGGCTTATCGGGGACAAGGGCTACCCTTTGTGTACATGGCTCATGACCCCGCTCCGCGCGCCCAGGACCCCTGCTGAGGAGGCATACAACGAAAGCCATCAAGCCACAAGGAACATCATAGAGCAAACGATTGGCGTCCTCAAGCAACGGTTCCGCTGCCTGGATCGTTCCGGCGGATCTCTACAGTATTCGCCGGATAGAGTCTCCCAGTTCGTCGTCGTTTGCTGCATGCTGCACAACCTGGCTATCCGCAGGACTCAGGCACTGCCACCTCACGTTGGACCACCACCTCAGGAGGACGAGCAGGAGGACCATGAGGAGGAGGAGGAGGAGGAGGAGGAGGAGTACCAGCCCAGGAGGGAGCCACAAGGTCCAAGGGCCGTCCGCCGGCGGCTTATTGAACGACACTTCTAGGCCCCCTCTCAGGGAATGGCTTGTGGCAATGAACGCACCTGAATGCAGCTGCTCCGCAAGCCCTCAGCCGGTTAACGCAACAACCACTTGAAACATGACACATGGACAAGCTGAATAAATAAAAAGCTTTATTTAACAAACTCAGGGCCCTTCCCACATGAAACACAAAAACAGACAAGACCCCCAAAAAACAGTCAAAAACATATCTCACTCCCACAACCTGCGGAGGAATAACAAAACTTGTCCATCCAATTGGCCTTCATCCTCGGCCTTACCAAGACAAACCCCCCCATACAGAACACAAACACCCCCATCTAAAAAAACATTTGCCTTCATCTTCGGCCTTACCAAAATAAGCCCCCCCCATACAGAACACAAACACCCCCATATAAAAAAACATCTGGCAACACACTCTACTTGGTGTGCCGAGAGGGCGGGTCCTTGTGCAGGCTTCTCCGGCCCCTGCCCGACCTGCTGCTCCGCCTCAACCTGGGCCCTGTGTGTGTTGCAAGGCTGGGGGAAGGCTCCTGAGGGGCACAATGCGTGACGGAAGATGCCCTTGGGGGTCGGCCTAGACGAGGTCCGGCCCTGGAGGGGCCGGCTGCTGACTGCTGCAGCTGTGGCTGGCCAGCATCAGTCTCTCCAGCAGCTCGTCGCAGCTTTGCTGGGGGAGTGGCAGTGGCGGCTGCAGCAATGGGGGCAAGCTGGCTGATGCCAGGCGCTCGCTGGTCGCCAGAGACACTGGCACTCGGCCGGGCTGGCACTGCAGCAAGCGCAGCAATCTGGTGAAGGCCAGACCGCTGTGCTGCAGCAGCGCGGCGGGTGCCCTGGCGATGCGTCCGTGACACAGCGAGTGTGGCAGAAGTGAGTGCCCGTACTGCCCTGGTCTGTGCTCGCATCAGACCAGCCAGTGTCTGCACGGCACCACTCATGAACTCTCGACTCGCGTCCTGTGCTGCCGCGAGTTGTTCCACACCCCTGGCCTGTGAGTCCCCAAAATTGGCCACACTATGAGCCAGGGACTCAATGGCCTGAGGCAACTGTCCCACAACCCCCATGAACTCGGTGTGGCGCCGCTCCGAGTCCGCGGACATTTGATCAAGGAGGCGCACCTCCTGGGCGAGGACCGTCTCCGGACTGGAGGCTGGACTCTCCCTCTGGGGAGAAGGCCGCCGAGCTGGCCGACCCTTCCCGCGTGGCTGGACGCCACTGGGCCCAGCAACTGCCCTCCCCTGCAACACTTCCCCCCTCTGGGGAGAAGGCAGCCGTGCTGCCCGACCCTTCCCGCGTGGCTGGACGCCACTGGGCCCAGCAACTGCCCTCCCTGCAACACTTCCCCCCTCTGGGGAGAAGGCAGCCGTGCTGCCCGACCCTTCCCACGTGGCTGGACGCCACTGGGCCCAGCAACTGCCCTCCCCTGCAACACTTCCCCCCTCTGGGGAGAAGGCAGCCGTGCTGCCCGACCCTTCCCGCGTGGCTGGACGCCACTGGGCACAGGAGCTACACCCCCCTGCAACACTTCCCCCTGGCTCTCTTCCAGGCAAGACGTGTCCCCTCCATTGCCATCCCCTGGCGCGGATGAGGGATCCCCCGATGTGCCGCCTTCCTCTTGGTCCTCGTCGTCCTCCTCTTCCGAGGGACTGACACTCGCAGCTTCAGGGACCTCCTCCTCACCAGCTGAAAGCAGGAAGGCACAAGAGTAGCTTTAGAGTGAGGACAGGGTATCAGCGAGGGAGGCATGAGTGGTGGCATTATGCGCATTGGTGGGACAGTGGCAAAGGATGTAGATCTGAAGCGCAAGGGGAACGAGAGAGGTCCAAACGGTCATGTCCTTACCATTGGGGCCCAGCACAGGGTCGGCATCTCCAATAGCAACGGGGCCAATCACCCGGGCACGCAAGAGTCGAGCCACGCGCTCCTCCAGCTCACTGAGCTCCTGGAACTGGACACAGCCTCCCCCGGTGACAGTCCGGCTCTTCAGATTCTGCGCCAGCTTGGCCTGCAAGAGAAAGGACGGCCTCTAAGTACAGTGTGGTGCCCTGTTGTTGTGTGCACAGCCTCCCATGGTGGAATAGCTTGGCCAGTGTGGTGCCCTGTTGTTGTGTGCACTGCCTCCCATGGTGGAATAGCTTGGCCAGTGTGGTGCCCTGTTGTTGTGTGCACTGCCTCCCATGGTCGAATAGCTTGGCCAGTGTGGTGCCCTGTTGTTGTGTGCACTGCCTCCCATGGTCGAATAGTGTGTCAAGTGCAGAAAGTGCTATTGATGATCATGCCAGTGCCATAGCTGCTGGAGGAGGGCTGGCCATTAGGCCTTTGAGGTCCCTTTGCCCATAATGTGAGGTGCACATGCAAGGATGAGGAGGACACTGGAAAGGGTACTCACCCTGACCATCCGAGTGAGGTCGTTAAACTTCTTGCGGCATTGGTCACCAGTCCTGGGGACATCGCTGTTGGCTGTGACCCTCTGGGCGATTTCCCTCCAGGCTCTCCTGTACAGCCTCTTGGGAGCCTTCTTGCCACTGTCCGGGCACAAGATATCTCTGTTCTTCTCCAAACCCCTAAGCAGCACCCTCAAAGCATGGGCAGAGAAGCGCTGCGCTCGCTCACGGGCCCTCTGCATCGTTGCTGGCGCTATTTCTCTCCAGCAGCAGTGTTTAGGCCTAGCTGGAGGGCTGCAGTATCCAGGGCGTGGCAGCAGACCAAGTCGACCCTTCCCCCTTTAAGAGCTGGCCGGCGTCAGGGTGTCTGCTGTCAATCAAAACATGACCGCACCTGCGCTGCGCCCGGCCTCGGCGGTATGAGTCTGCACCGCCGGCTTAGCGCCTAAAGATAGGGGTGCAACGCCAGTTTTAGCGCTCGCCCAAACTCCTTGGCCAAAGCTACTGAATATCGGCGAAATGGCCTCCACTTTCCGGCGGGCGCAAACTTTAGCGCCCGCCCGACTTTACCGCCCCAAACGTGGCTATACTGAATTTCTAGGCCTGGGTCCCTGGAATCCCTTGCAGGGCTTGATCCATTGCCCTTTGCCAGATAGCCGTAGCCGAGGCTACCCCGAACATCAGCCGGTTGTATTGATAGGGACCTTTATGAGTGTTAATCGTAAGGTATTGTTTCGAAGCTTCTTCTACCTCCATTTGCCAGTACGCCTGGGCTAGATCAATTTTGGTGAAGCGTTTACCTCCAGATAGTGAGGCGAAAATATCCTCAATTCGTGGAAGCGGATATTGTACCGTGTGAAGGATTGGGTTCACTGTCACCTTAAAATCCCCACAGATGCGGACCTTCTTTGGTTCCCCAGGCGTATTACTCAATGACCTCTTCATTACTGGAACGATGGGTGTAGCCCACTCGCTCCAGTCCACTTTGGACAGTACTCCTGAATGTTCCAACCCTTCCAGCTGTGCTTTGACAGCTGGTCTGATCGCATAAGGCACTGGTCTGGCCTTAAGAAACTTTGGGCTTGCATTTTCCTCTATTTTAATCATTGCTGTGATGCCTATTAGTGTTCCGAGTCCCTCCTGGAACACTTCTTTTGCGTCAGTTAGCATTTTTGACAGTCGTCCAGGTGTGATGTCATCATCCTTCTTGGCCTCAACCTTCAGTGCCTGTATGGAATGCCAATCTAATTGTATCTTCTGGATCCATTCACATCCTAGCAGTGGTGGTCCTCCATCTGGCAATACATATATATCCATTTTAGGTATTTCCTGGCCTTTATATGTCACTTTCACCCTTATTTTTCCTTTGGGGTAGACTTTTTGCCCCGTGTATGTCTTCAAGACAATCTCTGTAGCTTTCAAGGGCATATGTGAGAATAGCTGCTTGTAGTCCCTTTGGTTTATGACTGTTAGGGCTGATCCTGTGTCCAATTCCATTTTCACTTGGACTCCGTCTATCTTGAGTGTAACCCAGATAGTCTGGTGATCCTCCATTTTGGTTACCTTATGTAGTTTCAGACAACCCAGCTCCTTGCTTCCGGAGTCTGTGTCACTTTTCTGTTCATCTGAACCACTGTCCATCACCTGGTGTACCTTTTTGTACTTCTCCTGTGGAGATTTCTTACTGTTGGTTTTCTTCCCAGACCTGCAGACTCTTGCTATGTGTCCTGCTTTTCCACACTGTCTGCACACTTGGTCCTTGAACCAACAATCCTTCTGGTCATGTGTTGTTCTGCTGCAGCGATAGCGCTTCCCTGTTCCATAGGACATTTCATTGGTGCCATATTCTTGCGGTCTCCGTTGTATCTCTGCAGCGCCCCTTGCGGCTGCTTCGTGTGATTCTGCCATACTGAAAGCCTTGTCCAGCGTAAGATCCTTTTCTGATAGAAGCCGTTTCTGGGTTCCTTCACTTTGCAGCCCACACACAAACTTGTCCCTTAATGTATCTGCTAGTCCCGCTCCAAACTGGCAGTGTTTCGATAGCTTGCGCAGTTCCGTTAGGTACTCAGCATTGCTTTCGTCTTTGTGTTGGTTCCTTTTATGGAACTTAAATCATTCTGCTATCAGCAGCGGTGTGGGGTTCAAGTGGTCCTGTAGGATTTCTACTATGCTTTCGAAATTCTTGTTCACCGGCTTCTCTGGGGTTATTAGATTTCGCAGTAACCCATAAGTTTTTGCACCCATGGAATTTAACAAATCCAGTGCTTTCCTAGCATCTGGCACTTCATTCGCCCTGCAGTACACCTCAATATGTTCCACATATGTCGCCCAATCTTCGACTTCATTGTCGAACGTAGAGATACTGCCACTCTTCGGCATCCCTGGGTGTGATTTAACTGTCAAAAATGGCGTCCCCCGCGCTTCCCCTTCTTCTCCGCTGGCACAAAATGGCGTCTCCTGCGCTTTCCTTCCTTCCTGCGCTCGCCCTTCTTCTCCGCTGCAGACACTGTTCAGCCCTTGAGCCCTGGCTGTGCTCTGCGTGTTCTTTTTTTTCTCGACGCTGCTCGGTCCTGAACCCGGCTGTTGCTTTACCCTCTCTCTCTCCAGTTTTTTTTTTTTTCTCTCAACGCCGCTCGGTTTTCAACCCCCGGCTGTGCTCTGTGCGCTTCACCCTCTGCCTTACCTCGTCGACGCTGCTCGGCTTTCTCTCCGCCGTCGGTCGGCTCCAGCCGCCGCTGTCTGGGAAGGGTCTGCGCTGTACCTGTCGTCAGTCTATTGCTGATCGTCGTGGCTGGGGAACCAAGCCCGGCTCTCCACAGCCTCCCCTGCGATGTTCACTCTCTGCCGGACGACTGGGCGGTTGCTCGTGGTCGACGCCCGTGTTCCTGGCCCCGACTTTCTTACACCGCCCTCCCGGAGCGAATCCTCGAAGGGAAATGCAGAGTTGCAGGTAGATTCGAATCGACACTCGTCGCCACTGTTAGATCCGTGATTCTGAGAGTATGATGTTTTTCAATAACCACACGGATGCTGTAACTTAACAATAAACAGGTATTTACTGGAGGAGGGTAGTGTCAAGACTGGGGGTACAGAGGCATGCGCAAGGCTTATATACAGGTGTGGTCACTGCCGGTACTGCAGTATACAGGAGCTGTAAAAGTAGTTCTGTCTTAAAGACACATTCACTACACAGCTGTTCTTAACATACACGCTTAAACTCCTTTAACAACATGGCATCTTGCGCTAAAGACGGGCTAACCAGGCGTTGCAGCTCAAGACCCCATCTTGGCCACCTCAGAGGCTCTTTAGCGCCTAAACTACCAGCGCTACAGTGGGGAAAATAGCCCCCTCTATGTTTTACTTTGTATGAGCTGTCGACTTACTTGATCACTTTGTGTGAAGTGCAAACATAATTTCATTCCTCTACATGTATGTTAATAAGGGCTCCATCTATTCTTGCTGTGCTGTAGGAGGTAGAGACTGCTTTATTGAAATATACATGTTTTTGCTATTGGCTACGTGTTTTGCCACAGAGGAATCAAAATTAATTATGTGTGAAAGTGCTGGCAACTTCATGCTGTGCAAAATGTACTTTGCACTATTTCCAGATTTACAAATGTGTGCTCCCAACTTCCCTTCTGGGAATGAACAGAAAATCACCAAGTGTACCTGCAATGCCCTGATATGAGTTCCAGGTTGGTGAGACCCCATGCCAGGAGCATGCATTCATAAAATTTACCACTAAATGCCATGTAAATGCATTGAAGAAGTCAATAATATTGTTGTATCAACATATGAGGTTTTTGTGTATTGAAATTGTTTTACTTTATTTTGTTCACAGATTAACAAGTTACTGGCCAAGCTTTGGGAGGACCTGGAGAAGGCTCTGTGGTGGACTCAGTCATTCCTGCCACTCAGCATTACATTGTTTTCTGCGTGGCATGTTTTCTGTGCCTGCACGTTGGTTTTCTGCCACCAGCAGATTTGACATCCTGCTGTGTTCTCCTCACTGTTCTCTGCTGAAATGGCTGTGGCAGAACTGAATGAAGGTGACGACTCCTTTGTAGAGATATGAAGGACATTGTTCTATAACAAATTTGGGCTACAAATATCCTAAGATGCTGAAGATTCCAGAAACGCACGAAATTATTTGTGTAGTTCAAATGCAACTGAGGAATATGAACACGGAAATTCATACGAATTAATGACTTTCCCAACTATGAGAAAATTGAGGTGACCATTATTAACAGTACCTTAAAATGACTTGGATTGGAGAAGATTGTTAAAAAAAATACTGTATCTCATTCTTAGCTGACTGCTGTGACTCTGGAATATAATTTATGCTCTTGTAGAATATACAGAACTGCTCTATGATCAGGCACTCAGGCCACTTGAGTTGGTTTTCAGTGTCCCTTAACTTTTGTGCTTTACTTTGGTCCTTTGTTTATTGTATTTTATTTTTTTACTTTGCATTTATTTCAGGTTGTTAATTTGATCCCTATGATGCTGATATAAAGCAATTTTAGAAATGTCTTTGTTTTCTTCAGTTTCATAGTCCATATATTAACTTGATTTTCTGGAGTTGGCTGTGGCAGTCAGAGGCACCTATGATTCCCATTAAGCCCTGATGTGGAGCCATATAAGTCTTATTAAGTAAAAACAGAAAATGCTAGAAATACTCAGTAGTTCAGGCAGCATCTGTGGAGAGACAAACAGAGTTAACGGCTGGAATTTTGCCAGCGCTCAGAGTGTGGGTTCGGAGGCGGATCCGCTGTCAAAATAGCAAAGATTGACAACAGGTAGGAAACCCGCTGTGAACCTGCCTCCATGCGAGTCTCCCAGGTGTCGGATCTGTCAGCGGAGAACTGACCCGACACCAAGCGGCGGGGGAGACAATTGAGCTCATTAAATGACTTGTTAAGAGCCAATTTAATAGTACTTTGAGGCTTCCTTCCAATTTTACGTTGTCCCCCATGGGTTACTCGCTGCTCGGGGAACATGCCAGCTCACTCTGGCGTGATTTGAGTCTGCTCTGATTTTTCTGACAAGCTGACAGCTGCAGAAGTGGTGTAAAGGATGCCACATTGCAGATGGTCAGTTTCAGAGCGCAGAAACTGTTGGTTACTGCATTTATAATACATATAGAGATTTCTTTAGCTTGCAAGTGTTTAGAGCCAACTGTATGCCCAGTGTCACCTCACTGGAACAACCTCTCTCACCATTGACAGATCGCTTCTGTCATCTCACCTGCAGCTGCCATCTATTGCAGCAACATTGGTGCCCTTGAAAAAATCAGACCTTGGTCCTCTGAATCCTTCCACGATCAGCCCCCACACCAACATCACCAACCTCATCACCAACCTTCTCCGCCATCACCTGATGCTGCACAGGACACAGGGCATCAGCCCCTGACAATATTGCTGCTCGGGAGGCCAGCGATGGCATCACCATGGCCAGATTTACTGCACTTGATGCTGTAAACCCTGGCTACCACATGATGCGGCAGGTTGACACCATCCCACACCAGTACCGTAAAGCATTCCTTTAATGTCCAAGCCGTTCCATGCACACTCAACACTATAGTTGGGGGGTGGGGGGGGAGTTATGTCTCAACATTCACTGGAACTCAGTAAGACACTTCTCAAGGTGTGCACAGATCTGTCCAATAAGGGGCAGTGTTGAAAATATAGATTTCACTGTATGACAATGTTGTGTATGTACCTTTAAGAGAATAACTGGTCTCAGACTGCAGTACCGGCAGTGACCACCCCTGTATAAAAGGCGCTAGAGAGCCTCTGTTGTTTAGTTTCGTTATGGACTTCCACCAGTAAACATCTGTTTGTTTTCACTCCTGCTAGTCCGTGTCTAAATCACTCACGGACTTAACACTGGCGACGAGTAAAGAAACGAACTTACCTGCAACTCAGCAGCAGCTCCGACGACGTTGTTGAAGGTCGGAGCCAGAAGAAAGAAAAAAAAATAGAGGCCATTGAAACTCGAGAAACGGGCGTCGACCGTCAATCATCGGGTTCAAGGCTTTGCAGGAGCCAATTTCCAGAGCCAGGCTGGGTTCCTCGGTCCGTGGTTTCCCACCTAATCGGGCTGGTGGCAGGTAGTGCTCTGATCCTTCCTGGGCTGCGGCGGGCTGAAGCTCGATCGGGTGGCCTTTCAACGGGGCCGGGCAGCGAGTCGGGAAGCAAAGAGAGAGAGAGAGGGTGGAGCACACAGGGCGCGGCTGGTGTTTCGAAGCCGGGCAGCGTTCGGACCTCAGAAGAGGGAGGGAAGTGTCTCAGAGGGTCCGCTCCACGACGGGAAAATAATAAAAGAAAAAGAATACGCGCAAGAAACCGTGGAAAGCAGCGCTAACAACAGCGGGGAAGAAGACAAAGCGCGGGAGGTGCCATTTTGTTAAATCGGAGAAGAAGGCAAAGCGCGGGAGGCGCCATTTTAGATTTGCAAGATGCCGAAGACTGGCTGTACCACTGCTTTTGATAATACATTAGAGGACTGGACCACGTATGTGGAAAGAGTAGAGGTATATTTTGAGGCAAACGATATAGCGGAGGGGAAAAAGGCATCGATATTGTTAAACTTAATGGGCGCTAGAACGTACGGCCTATTGCGGGATCTGATTACTCCAGCCAAACCGAAGGCGAAGAATTTTAACGAAATTGTTGCTGTTCTACAGGAGCACTTAAACCCTGCACTGCTGTTGATAGCAGAAAGATTTAAATTCCACAGGAGAACTCAGTACAAAGATGAAAGCAATGCTGAGTATCTTACGGAACTGCACAAGCTATCAAAGCACTGCCAGTTTGGAGCAGGACTGGCAGATACCCTATGGGACAAATTTGTCTGTGGACTCCTGAGTGAAGGAACACAGAAGAAGTTACTCGCAGAAAAAGAGCTGACGCTAGATCAGGCTTTCAGCGTGGCAGTATCGTATGAGACAGCAGCCAGGGAAGCTGCAGAAATTCAACAAAAACCACAGGAATACGGCACCCACGAAATGACACGGGGATTTGCAAAATGTTATCGCTCTGGCAGAACTAACCATGACCAGAAGGACTGCTGGTCCAAAGACAAAATATGCAGACAATGCGGGAAGATTGGACACATTGCACGAGTTTGTAGGTCTGGGAAGAAGACCAGCGACAACAAAAAGGCTACTAAGGAACCGTACAAGAAAGTACAAAAGATGACAGACAGTAGTTCCAAAGACCAGATGAGCGATAGTGAATCCGGAAACAGGAGACTAAGCTGTCTCAAACTTCACAATGTAATCGCAAAAGAGGATCACCGAACCATTTGGGTCACTCTCTCGATAGCAGGGTCCCAAGTTAAAATGGAATTGGATACAGGATCAGCGCTGACCGTCATGAATCGACGAGACTATGAGCGGCTATTTTCACACATACCCTTGAGAGAGACATCCATCATCTTGACGACGTATACGGGGCAAAAAGTATACCCCAGAGGAAAAATAAGGGTGCCTGTCAAATACAATGGCAAGAAAATACGGAAATTGTATCTCTACATACTGCCAAATGGTGGACCACCGTTATTGGGATGGGAATGGATCAGGAAGATAAACTTAGATTGGCATTCCATTCATGCAATGACGGTGGATGGTAAAAAAGATGAAGACGTCACTCCTGGACGATTGTCAACAATCTTAGCTAACGCCAAAGAGGTATTTCAACAAGAACTGGGCACGCTTAAAGGCGTAACCGCCACGTTAAAAATAGAAGAGAATGCAGTTCCCAAGTTTTTCAAAGTGAGACCGGTACCATATGCAACTCGCCCAGCCGTCGAGGCAGAGCTGGAGAATCTGGAGAAGGCGGGCGTGTTGTCTAAGGTCGACTGGAGCGAGTGGGCGACACCCATCGTTCCTGTCATGAAGAAAACGTTAAGCAATAACTCCGGAGAGCCAAGGAAGATTCGCATCTGTGGGGATTTCAAGGTGACGGTGAACCCTGTCCTTCACACAGTACAATATCCTCTTCCAAGGATAGAAGACATCTTCACCTCACTGTCTGGAGGGAAGCGTTTTACAAAAATTGACCTAGCACAAGCATATTTGCAGATGGAGGTTGAAGAGTCCTCCAGGAAGTATCTCACGATAAACACTCACAAAGGTCTTTACCAGTATCATCGATTGGTAGTCGGAGTAGCATCGGCTCTGGCGATATGGCAAAGAGCGATGGAACAAGTCCTGCAAGGGATTCCGGGGACTCAGTGTTACTTGGACGACATCCTTGTAACAGGTGAAGATGACAGTGAACACCTTAACAACCTAGAACAGGTGCTCACTAGACTACGGGAACATGGGCTGCGAGCCAACCACCCCAAGTGCGAATTTTTTAAGAAACAGATATCGTATTGTGGCCACGTGATTGATGAAGAGGGGTTACATAAGTCCCCTGACAAAATTGAAGCGGTTGTTAAGGCCCCAGCGCCTGAAAATGTGTCGCAACTGAGGTCATTCCTCAGGTTGGTGAATTACTATCATAAGTTTTTGCCGAATTTGTCGACAATTCTGCATCCACTGAACGCCCTGCTACGAATGGGGGTAGCATGGAAATGGAGCGATGATTGTAAACGTGCTTTTCAGAAGAGTAAGGACTTAATCACTTTGAAGGAAGTATTGGCTCACTACAACCCAGCACTGCCAATCAGGCTGGCGTGTGATGCGTCTCCCTACGGCATTAGGGCGGTACTGTCACATAAATTCCTTGATGGTTTGGAGAGGCCGATAGCTTTTGCGTCACGCTCGTTAACTTCTGCCGAGTGTAACTACGCCCAGATTGACAGAGAGGCCCTCAGCCTAGTGTGGGGGGTGAAGAAGTACAATCACTATCTGCACGGTAAAAAATTTACTCTACTAACCGATCATCAATCTCTTGTCTCCATTTTCAACCCTCAGAAGAGCGTACCGATAATGACAGCACAACAGCTGCAGAGATGGTCCCTTTTCCTAGGGGCACACCAATATGACATCGAGTACAGGGAAACTAAACAGCATGGAAATGCTGATGGATTGTCATGTCTACCGTTGCCGACGGTGGAAGAAGAAGACCTTGCAGTGGATCCAATGGAGTTATTCCACTCGACCATAGTCGAATGTCTCCCTGTGACGAATGCAAACATAGAAAAGGAAACACGGAATGACCCGACACTATCACGGGTCTATGATTTAACGGTGAAGGGATGGCCAGCACATGGCGAACCACTGCTGCCAGCATTTTCGTCAAGAAGAGAACAGCTGTCAGCGTGCAGAGGAACCTTGATGTGTGGATCCCGAGTAGTAATTCCACCTAAGTTGACGGATAGAGTGCTCAATGAGCTTCATGAGGGTCATCTGGGTGGGGTAAAAATGAAGAGCTTAGCCAGAACGTTTGTGTGGTGGCCGGGAATCGATAGAGAAATCGAAGAGATGACCAAGAGCTATGCAGGATGCCAGAAGGTCCAAAACGCCCCACCACAAGCTCCTCTGCATCCATGGGAGTGGCCCTCATCTCCATGGCAAAGGGTGCACATTGATTTTGCTGGTCCCTTCATGGACTCGATGTTTTTAATTGCGGTGGATGCACATTCAAAGTGGCCAGAGGTAATAAAAATGTCCTCAACCACCATGGAAAAAACTATCGCAGTTTTACGAACCATATTCGCCAGGAATGGGCTGCCTGAACAGATTTGCTCTGACAATGGACCACAGTTTGTGCCTGAAGAGTTCCGGAAGTTCTTAAAGAACAATGGTGTTAAGCATTACACATCTGCCCCATATCATCCAGCCACTAATGGATTGGCTGAGAGGTTTGTCCAAACATTCAAGAAGGCTATCAAGGCAATGCGTAATGAAGATATACCCCTACAACACAAGGTGGACCACTTCTTGTTTGCCTGCCGGAATGCGACACATGCGGTTACCAACCAAACTCCAGCCATGATGCTCTTCAATCGAAGACTACGATGCCGCTTGGATTTGGTTAAGCCAAACGTCCGAAGAGATGTGGAGAACAGGCAGTTTCAGAATATGAATGAAAGGCCGACCAGGAGTTTTAAGATAGGTCAACCAGTTTTGGCCCGGGACTACCGCACTGAGAAATGGCAGCCAGGAACGATTTGTACACGACAAGGACCTCTCATGTATACCGTGGACGTTGGGGAGAACATTGTAAGGCGCCATGCTGACCAGATTCTAGAGTCACTGGAAAACGTCAACTCCACACCACGATCTGATACACCTGGTAATGAAATCGACGTTCCAATTGCAGCTACCGCAGAACCGGTAATATTGGAAGCAGATGAGCCAAACAACGACATTGATTCCGACTCAACATTGCCAGAAGAACCTGATACTCCAAAGAGGCGTTATCCAGACAGAATTAGGAAGCCTCCTCAAAGACTGAACTTATAATTGCTTAAACTTAACCAATGTATCTGGCAACAGTAATTGTGATTGTAATTCGTTATCATTAGTTGTTAAATGCATGTTATGTACTGTTTATCTAAAAGGGGAGGAATTGTTGTGTATGTACCTTTAAGAGAATAACTGGTCTCAGACTGCAGTACCGGCAGTGACCACCCCTGTATAAAAGGCGCTAGAGAGCCTCTGTTGTTTAGTTTCGTTATGGACATCCACCAGCAAACATCTGTTTGTTTTCACTCCTGCTAGTCCGTGTCTAAATCATTCACGGACTTAACAGACAACACATTACAAGAAACTTCACATAGACATTGGCTAAACCTCTCAAGTGCCTACCCTTGTGTGTTGTTAGTTGTTTTGCTTGCAGTAGGATGAGGGTGAGTGTGAGGGGTGGCTAGTGAGATGAGGAAGTGATAATGTAGATAGAGAGGGATGGGTGGAGGTGCAAGGTAAGTTGCTGTGAGTAAGGATGTGCAGGAGAAGGGTATGGAAGGCAGAGTGATGGGGATATGTTGAGTGGCACAGCAGGGTGAGTTTGAGTGTGGTTTTGCAGTAACGTTTCGTGATCCACTGAGATCATTGAAAGGTTGGCGCCACTACAGCCAGGGACCCCTGACGACATCCCTGCTTTTGCCCTCCTGTGCAATGTGCAACCAGGCTGCGTTGGTGTCCTGGAGAGGTCTCTTCCGCCTTTGGAAGGGAAGAGAACCTCCCTGCGTGCTGTGACTCCATGAAAGGAATCATTGGAGAGCCTGGGTGCAAGCGTCCACCTTGGTGCAGTGCTTGTCAGTGTTTGCTGCTTCTTCTTCTTCTTAGGCAGTCCCTCGGAACCGAGGATGACTTGCTTCCACATTAAAAATGAGTTCTCAGGTGACTGATGAGTCTAATGCGGGACCTACAGTTTCTGTCACAGATGGGACAGACGGTGGTTGAATGGGCGAGTGGGTGGGGTGCTTGGGTTGACGTGCACTCCTTGCGCTGCTTGCAAGAGACTTGAGGTGTTCGGCGCCTTCCCGGATGCTTCTCCTCCACTTTGTGCGGTCTTGGGCCAGGGATTCCCAGGTGTCGGTGGGGATGTTGCACTTTTTCAAGGATGCTTTGAGGGTGTCCTTGAAGCGTTTCCTCTACCCACCGTGTCGGAGCTCAGAGTAGATCGCTTGTTTTGGGAGGTTCGTATCGGGCATGCGGACGATGTGACCCGTCCATCGGAGCTGATCGAGCGTGGTCAAAGATTCGATGCTGGGTATGTTGGTCTGAGTGAGAACATTGATGTTGGTGCGCCTATCCTGCCAATGGATTTGCAGGATCTTGTGGAGGCCACATTGGTGGTACCTCTCCAGTGTATTGAGGTGCCTGCTGTACATGGTCCATGTCTCTGAGGCATACAGGAGGGCGGGTGCTTGGTGCCGGGTTTGAGGTCCTGGTCTTCAAACACTCTCTTCTTCAGGCGACCGAAGGCTGCACTGGCACACTGAAGGCGGTGTTGGACTTCATCATCGACGTCTGCCCTTGTTGACAGTCGGCTCCTGAGGTATGGAAAGTTGTCCGCGTTGTCCAAGGCCTTGTCGTGGATTTTGATAATGGGGGGGTGCAGTACTGTGTGGCAACGGCAGGTTGGTAGAGGACCTCTGTCTTACGGATGTTTAGTGTAAGGCTCATGCTCTCGTATGCTTTGGTGAAGTTGTTGACGATGGTTTGGAGTTCGACCTCCAATTGTGCGCAGACGCAAGCGTCGTCTGCATACTGTAATTCGATGACAGAGGATGGGACGACCTTGGATCTGGACTGGAGGCGACGGAGGTTGAACAGTTTCCCGTTAATTCTGCAAATTAGCTCCACTCCAGCGGGGAGCTTACTGAGGGTGAGATGGAGCATTGCAGCAAGGAAGATCGAGAAGAGTGTTGGTTTGATGACACAGCCTTGCTTGACCCCAGTCCGTACGTGAATTGGGTCTGTGGTGGAACCATTGGTCAGGATCACGGCTTGCATGTCATCGTGAAGCAGGCGGAGGATGGTGACAAACTTTTGAGGGCAGCCAAATTTGAGGAGGACACTCCATAATCCCTCACGGTTGACAGTGTCGAAGGCCTTTGTGAGGTCAAAGAAGGCCATGTACAGCGGTTGGTGCTGTTCCCTGCATTTCTCTTGTAACTGACGAGCGCTGAAGATCATGTCCATTGTGCCCTTAGTGGGCAGAATCCACATTGCGACTCTGGGAGGAGCTCTTCGGCCACTGGGCGAAGGCAATTGAGGAGGATTCTTGCGATGACTTTCCCTGTGGCAGACAGCAGGGAAACTCCTCTGTGATTACCGCAATCGGACTTGTCACCTTTCTTGAAGATGGTCACAATTATGGTGTTTCTGAGATCCCCTGGCATGCTCTCCTCCTTCCAGATAAGAGAAATGAGTTCGTGAATTCACGCCAATAGTGCTTCTCTGCCATGCTTTAGTGCCTCGGCAGGGATTCCATCTGCTCCTGAGACCTTGTTGTTCTTCAGTTGTCGGATGGCCTTTTCAACCTCATGCCGGGCTGGAGTTGTGCTGAGATGATGGCGGGTAGCATGCTGCAGGATGGGGTTGAGGACACTCGCGTCGAAGACAGAGTCTCAATTAAGGAGATCTTCGAAGTGCTTCTTCCAGCGGGCACTGACTGCCTCCCTGTCCTTGATAAGTACCTCTCCATTCTTAGCCCGCAGTGGGGTAGGACCTTGGGTGCTTGGACCGTAGGTGGTCTTGACTGCACTAAAGAATCCACGCATGTCGTGGTTGTTGGCTAGCTGCTGGATCTCCTGCGCTTTCTCCACCCACCATTTGTTCTTTAGGTCGTGAGTTTTTTGTTGGATCTCGGCCTTCAGGCGTCTGTAGAGCTGCTTTCTTGCTCTCGAGTTGTGTTGCTGTTTCCAGATCAGGAATGCCTTGCGCTTGCGGCTTATTAGCCCCTGGATCTCCTGGTCGTTCTTGTCGAACCAGTCTTGGTGTGTCCTGGTCGAGTGACCGAGCGTCTCTTCACAGGTGCTGATTATGGAGGCCTTGAGTGCAGACCAGGCGTTGTGGACACTCTGTGTTTCTGAATCACTGGGGGTCGTCAGGTTGTTTGTGAGGCGCAGGCTGAATAGAGCTTTCTTAGTGGGATCTTTGAGTGCTCCAGTGTTGATTTTCCTGCAGCATTGTTTTTGTTGCCACCGCTGTTTTGGGGCTACAATGATGGAGATGACATTAGGCGGTGGTCTGTCCAGCAGTCGTCAGCTCCTGTCATGGCGCAGATGAAGCGGACGTCCTTGCGGTCCTTCGCTCGGATGATGACGTAGTTCAGCAGATGCCAGTGCTTGGAGCGAGGGTGTTGCCATGAACCCTTGTACTAGTCTCTCTGACGGAACAAGGTGTTGGTTATGACACGGCCATGTTCTAAGCATTTCGTCAGGAGGAGGGTACCGTTGGAGTTGGCTTTCCCTACCCCCTCTCTGCCGATCACACCTCCCCAGAGGCCTGTGTCCTTTCCAACTCTGGCGTTAAAGTCACCAAGGAGGATCAGCTTGTCGCCCGTTGGAACTCGGGACAGGGATTGTTCGAGGCTGGAATAGAATTCCTCTTTGGTCTCATCTGTGGCTTCCAGTGTTGGGGCGTACGCATTGAAGATGGTAGCGAACTGGTTCTGGGCTAGGGTGAGCTGAAGAGTCATGAGGCGCTCGTTTATACCGCTAGGGGAGTCTCTAAGACGCCCAACTAGTTCATTTTTTATGGCGAAGCCTACCCCATGGAGGCGGCGTTCGTCTCCATGTTTGCCTCTCCAGAAGAAGGTGTAACCACTGCCTTACTCCTTGAACTGGCCTTCCTCTGCCCGCCGGGTCTGACCTAGGCCGGCGATGTCAATGTCGAAATGTCTGAGCTCCCGGGCAACGATAGCAGTATGGCGTTCCAGTCTGTCGCTGTTGGGATTGCCCATGAGGGTCCTGACATTCCAGGTCCCGAACTTCATTTTAAAGGGTGGAAGATGCCTGTGCGTGAATTCTTTTAACGTGGGGTGGCCATTGCACACCAGCTACCACACGGTCTTGACAGAGCAAGGTCTTGGTCCAATGGCAAGGGGAATTCAAGACGACTGGAGACCAGGTTCTGCTATAACGGCCTAGCACACACACACAAACATACTGCTACTGTCCTCCTCCCTCCTTCCCGCAGGTCCTCTCTGCCTGGGTTTCGTAGGACCTCGCTGTTGGCCCATGCCACACCTTCCCTGGGCCCCGATTCCGCTGATGGTCTACGCTGCGCCACTCCTGGACCTTGACCTCGCTGCTGGGTCCCGGCCTCGGACATGAATGATGTTGTCTCTCACAGGATCAATTTAGCACTGATATTCTCGTGATCCCTGGCCCCGAGCTCCACTCGCGATCCACTAGTCACAGTGTTTGCAGCACCTCAATGCTGTCAAACACTGACAGAACAACTGTCAAACTCCATGTGGCCGTGGTCCCTTTAGGGAAACCGGCTGCTGACGCATCATCAAATGACGTCATCAGACCCGCTTCCTGTTAATTGGCTGGGAAGCTCACAAGGCCAATCAAGGGAAAATCCCTTTGACAGAGCGGCTGCAGCTGGGAGCGGAACCAGAACCTGGAAACCAGCTTTCTCGCGAACATCATGACACCGCTGAGAAAATCCAGCCCAATGTTTCAGGTCGATGACATTTCATCAGTACTCATAAGTCTTATGAAGGCCTGGTTTATATTTTCAATCTTGCCAAGTCACTAATTGTACATTAATCAGCTGTACAGGGGCCTTTGAAGTAGAGGAGCAATGTATCCACTACACAAATACAGGACACTGATTAGTTGTTAATGGACTGGAAGAATGTCTTATGACAGTATGTGAGTTGATAGGATGTGGGGTTGGGAGGGACTGCTGGAGGGAAAGGATGCAGTTTGGGAGAGCTTAAAGATTGCTGGAGCAACAGAGAAATCAGTGAGTGACAGAGAGAGAATTATAGAGAGAAAGGGGAGAATAACTGAAGCACAGAGAGAGAGAAATACAACTATTGTGAACATACAAGAATGGTGGATAGGAATATACCAGCAAGTCCATTGAGTCTGTCCTATACAGTTATGTTGCAATTAAGCATCATGACTCCCAATCCTCCCACCCAGCAGCATCCATGTAATCTCCTGGGAGAGACAAAAATACAGAGGAAAAAACCTCTGGTAAATTCTGGTAAATTCCTCTCCGATTGCTAAAACTGATCAAGTTGAGTTCAGAAGACCACAGTGATTATGAGGCACATCACCCAACATTGCACCTACTGTGTTCAGTAACGGACCCAACACAGATCCCTTCGGGACTCTACTTGTATCCAGTTGTCATGCAGAATGCTACCATTAATAACAATATTCTGCCTATGAGAATGCAATCTATTCCTTATCCAGCCCAAGATCTGCCCTCCTATCCCACAGATCTATCTTATAAATTTGACTATTATGTAGCATCATGCCAAAAGGTTTTTGAAAATCCAAATATACTACGTTGACTGGGCTACCTTCATCTACCAACCTAGTAACCTCCTCAAAATATTTAATCAAAATATCAAAATCAAAATATTTGGTGAGACATGGGGGGGAAAATTGAGTCGCGCCACCTTTGGGTTGCTAACTTCGCCGGGGCACTACTTTTAGCTATTTTTCATTTAGCCCTCATCTCCTTTATGTATCCTTTATTTTCACCAGTCTATGTCGTCACATTTATTAACATTATTATCAGAATACATTAGCTCAGGTAACTTTCCTCAATCTCAAGTACTAAGATTGTAAATTTGAATAATTCCAATGAACTTCTGATTAGGTATCTTTATATTATTGTTAACATACTGTTTATGAGTGATTCAGCGTGTTACTACCTTGATGCTGGGTTAAGGTATTTCTCAGTGTAAAACAGTTTAAATTGTTTCAATGTCCACATATCAGGATATCATTCCACCTTTGGGACCAAAGAGATGTCTCACTTTATAGGCATAACATGAGCATATGTGCATTAATGCTGAATTCCTATAAAAATATATCTGGAGCCCAACAGAAATATTATCACATATCAAAAATAACTTGCTGAAAGTTTTCCTACATATTACTCTGTGCTTTCTCTTTCCCATAAATGATTTTCTTTTTGTACAATTCCGCTCATCTTTTTGGTAACATGGCTATTCTCTTATTATTTTACCATTTGATACAGTTTCTAACAGGAGCTCTTGGGGGAAAAATTCAGTTGTTTGCGCCTCCCGTTAGCGCCTTAAGAGGGCGCTAATGGGGCGCAAAGCAACTAGCGCCCGGGCGCAGCGATATTTGCGGCGCTCGCGAAATTAACTAGACATTTCGCGGCAGCGCTAAACACTACCGCCACGATCTCCTGTGCTGGCAGATCGTGACGTCAGTCAAGTGCGCAACGCCCCGGTAGCACCCGGGACCGGATATTGAGTGGCGCTCCGTGCCTTACCACCTGCCGCTAGCAACGACAGGTTGAGGGGAGCGTTTTGCAGTCAGAAAGGGACTGGGGGAGCGCTATTTAAAGGTGACCGCTTCCTGCCTTTTTTTGTTGGTGACATTTTTGCACCATGCATTCTGAGAGAGAGAGAAAGACTTCTGGAGAGATTCAACGCTGTGTGAAGGGGTTTTCAGTACTGAGCAGTACTTTGCGGGTTCATTTTGATTTGCCCTTCCTTGCTTCGCCAGTGCTCTGAGGTAGCGCCTCGCTCCTCGGCCTTTGCACCTTAAGACAGGTGTGAAGCGCCTGATTTAGCGCTCCAATCACCTCCAGGGGCGATAATAGCTAAGTTTGCCGTCGGAGGCGATAATTAGCGCCAGGCGCTAAACTTTGCGCACGGCCGATGATGGCGCCCCAAACGGGGCGATATTGAATTTTTCCCCCCTTATTTCTTACCACTGAATGGCTGTTAGCTGGTAAGACTCAGAGTTGGCAGAAACTTGAAATACACCTTGGCCTAGATATCGCTGGAACTGATAAGCCTGAGGCACACCTGATATTGGAATTCGGGCCTCATTTACCTGGTTCTAGGGAGCTGCAGATGCCTGCTGACCGTCCCCAGACAGCTGGCTGGCAAAGAGGATATCAATTTTGGGCCACAATGTGGAGGGAAGCGGGCAACTGGGAGAGAGGAGAAAGTGATCGAGAGGGAGGGGACGACCACAGTGGGGGTGGCGGTGGGCGGGGGAAGTGATCAAGTCCAATACCGTACACTTGCTTTGCTTGTCTGGTACCCAGCATTTAATTTGTGTTCAACCCACTTTAATCTCCACGTTTTCATTTTAAGAACAACAGAGACCTGTTTGTGAATTAGTACATTTTGTTATGATAACCAATGACTTAGCTTACATCATGCCTACATAACAACAGTGATGGTGCTTAAAAAGAACTCCATTATCTATAATGTGCTTTGCATTCTCCTCAGGATGTGGAAGTGACTATATAAATGCAGATTCTTTCTTTTTCTTTCTCTGGAACAGAATACTTTAATATTATGCTTGTAACATTGACCACCTTCATTTTAATTGTTATTTTCACAGGACCAGTAGAAAAGCTGAAAGCACTGCTGATGTGTGCTTTCTGTCCATTTTTTCATATGGAATCATTCAATATATTTAAGTTTGTCCCCAGAAACTGCTTTTTTTATTATTTGGGCATCTTTGGTGTTATTCAGAGCCAGCAATGCTGTTGTTCCTCATAAACTAGTGCGTATGACCCCTGATAGATTATATTCCATATTTCACTTATCCCACCCACCAATCTGAATATGGTGTCACTCCCAAGGACCTAAAAGTTTTCAAGTCCTTTTTTGGACAACTGTTCTAATTTATGTACTTTTGTTGTTTTACCAGTTGTGCCTCATAGCTATGTTATTGACTCAAGCTAAGCTTTTACAAGGTTGAAATTCTACTACCTGGCAACAGCTCTATGTTATCAAGGACATTTGGGTTTGTAACCTCAGTTATCAATAAAAATATTACCATTTTTTGTCTAATCTATAGTGAAGTCTAAAAATGTATCAACAGGGTTGATGAAGCATGTCCTGAGTTGTCTTTGTGAGTCCCATAAAATGTTAACTTGTGGAGATCTGACTGAATAAACATCTTTCAGGATTTGTTTTTCTTTGGGCAATTTTTCTTATCTTTTTATACCATATTTGTCCTAGAATGAAAGATTCATGGCACTATTCAAAGAAGAACAGAATAATTCTCCCAGTGTCCTGCCAACATTTATCACCCAACCAACACCACAAAAACAGATGAACTAGTCATTACCTCATTGCTGTTTGTGAGACCGCGCTGTGCACAAGTTGGCTGTTGTGTTTGCCTCCATAACAGTTACTACATGGAAAGGGTAAATAGGGAGGTGGCAAAGGGGTTAATCTAGTAAGACAGACGGAGGGATCTACAAGAAGTGAAACCAGCCTAAATATAAATGAAACAGGAAAGGAGAGCATAGGAAAGACTGAACTAAGGGAGGACATAGATGGCCAGGGAATAAATAGTTATAGAACAGGAGTGTAAAAAGATGGTTACAAATAAAGTGAGAGAAACTACTATTAAAATGAGTTAAACTGTCTGTACAGCAATGCACAATATGTCCGTAATAAAACAGGGGAACTGGAGGCAATAATATATTGTGAGGAACCAGACATAGCAGGGATTACTGAGACATGGGGGGTGGGAATTTTGCCAGCCCTGGAGAGGTGGGTATGGAGGTGGGACTGCCGGGAAGATGGCAGAAACTGGGAGCAGGTACCAAACCTGCTCCTAACCCACCTCCGTGCCATCTTCCTGGGAGGCGGGTCCCCGGCTCGCACAGGGACTCATCTCCTCGAGGTGGGAAGGGGATTACAGCCACTTAACTGCCTGTTAACAGGCAGTTAAGAGGCTTATCCCCATTTTACCCACACAAGTGTGGGCTTCCCGATGGCTGCGAACCTCGCCAGGGTCAGCGAGGCGAGCAGTGGGTCTGCAGGGGTGCGAGGGGTCGAAAAGTGTGCTGTGGAGGTGAGTGATGGGTGCAAGTGTGGACAGGTAAGTATGAGAGGTGAGTGCAAAGTGTTAGAAAAAGTTTACTTACCTTTGATTCTTTCTGCAGGCTTCAACCCTTGGGGATCCGGAGGTGCCTCATCTCAATGGCAGAGATGACAGAATGGCTGCTGCATTCTCCGATGCAGCAGCCATCTGATTTCTGCTAAGGAGAGAGGTTTGGTAAGTCTTCAGTCCAAGGGCTTACCTTTGAACAGAGATTGTCAGTGTTTGACAGCTTCTCAAAGCTGTCAAATGATAACAATTCATCTGTCAAAAAATTTTGACAGATAAAACGTCATACGCTGATGTCCTCTGTCACCAGCTTTCCCTTAATTGGCCGGTTAAGCCCACAGGGTGGGCTTATCAAGGTCAATCAAGGGAAAATAGTGTGGGTTGGCTGGACGTCGTTGGGGCAGGACTGAAACCCAACAAGCAGCAGTCCTGCCCCCAATGTGTCCCCATTGATAAAATCCAGCCCATGGCTACAGAAAAATCAGGACTGGGAATTAAACATTGCAGGGTATAACATATTTAGAAAAGATAGAGAGGGAAAAAGGAAAGGCGGAGTAGCTGTACTTATTAGCGATAACATAATGGCAGTAGAAAAAAGTGACACAGCTATCAGCAGGACAAAATAGAATCCATATGGATAGAGATAAAAAGATAATAAAGGATCAATCACACTAATAGGCATAGTCTACAGACCACCTAATAGTGGAAGGGAGGTGGAGGAAGAAATATGCAAACAAATTAGGGAAATGAGTAAAAAATATAGAATAGTAACCATGGGGAGTTTCAACTACCCCGATAGTAATTGGCCAGGAGAGGTAGTTAAAGGAATGGAGTTCCTACAATGTGAACAGGATTCCTTTCTAACCCAATATGTAAGAAGCCTGACAAGGGAGGATTCACTACTAGATCTAGTAATGGGGAATGAACCAGAGCAGATAAGAGAAGCAAAAGTAGGGGAACATCTAGGCAATAGTGACCATAATATAATATGCTTTAAGATAATAATTGAGAAGGACATAAGTATGACGAAGATCAGGGTAATAGATTGGAGAAAAGCTGATTTTGTGGGGCTGAGAATAGAACTTGAGAAAATATGATGGACAATAATAATGGCAAACAATGATGTAGAACAGCAAGAAAAATATATTCCGCTAAAAAACAAGAACAAAATAAACACTAATGAGACACTAGGAATGAATAAAAACATGAGGAAAAAATTGAGGATAAGGAAAGAGGTATATACTAAGTATATGGACAGCAGGGGAGAGCATGACAAGGGGAAATACAAAGAGATTAGGAGAGAAGTAAAAAAAAATTAGGAAGGCAAAGAGGAACTATGAAATTAAATTATCAAGGCACATAAAACAAAATAGTAAAATATTCTACAGGCACATAACTAAAAAAAGGAAAGGGATGGACAGGATAAAATCACAGGCAGCGATAGAGAAATGTCAGAAATAGTAAATAATTACTTTGCTTCAGTATTTACCAGGGAGACAGATCATGTGGACATGACATTGGATGATGAGATTAGAAATAAGATAACTGCATTTAAAATAAAGAGGAGAAATATTAAATAAACTAATCGAACTCAAAGAGGATAAAACCCCTGGTTACATCCGCACATTTTGAAAGAATCTAGGGAAGAGATAGCAAAGGCACTACTACACATATTTAATAATTCATTAGAAAAAGGTGTAGTTCCAGAGGACTGGCGGGGAGCTAACGTAATACCTATTTTAAGAAGTGAGATAGAACATCTCCAGGGAACTATAGACTAGTCAGTTTAACATCGGTGGTAGGAAAAATAATGGAATCCCTGCTAAAGGAGAAAATAGAAGAACATCTAGAAACCAAGAATATAATAATGAATGGGGGGGTGGTGGAAACCAAGGGTCTAATGAGGGTGAGGAACTTAATATAATTAATATAAGTAGAGAAAAAGTACTAGAGAAACTAATGGGACTAAAATCCCCTGGACCTGATGGCCTACAACCTAGGGTTCTAAAAGAGGTGACTGAAGAGATAGTGGATGCTTTGGCCGCGATTTTGCCGGTGCTCAGAGAGGCGGGTCAGAGGTTAAATTCCTTTTGATTGACGGCGGATACCGAACCCACCGTCAATCCACCTCCAAACAACCTTCCCAAGTGTCGGGTCCCCGATTTGCAAATGGACCCGACACCTAGCGGCGGGAAATGGATTAAAGGCAATTACCTGCCTATTAACAGGTACTTGTCAGTAGTTTTCAACATGTTTTTCAATTTTCCTGCTTCTGGGTCGGGTTTCATGATGTCTGGACAACACGCCAGGTAAGTGTGGCGTGTTGTGAATCTGGTATAATGTTTGTGAAAAGGTGACAGCTGCAGAAATGGTGTGAAGGATACAATGTTGCACATGGTGAGTTTCAGAGCAAAGAAAATGTTGGTTACTGCATTTTTAAAACCTATACAGATTTCTTTAGCTTACAAGTTTTTAAATCCAACTCTATGTCCAGTGCCACCTCATTGGGAGAACCTCTCTCACCAGTGACAGATCACTTCTGTCATCTCACCTGCAGCTGCCATCTATTCCAGCATATGGAGGGAGTCATTGGAGCGCCTGGGTGCAAGGTGGGACAGTAAGCTGTGAGGAGAACACAAAGGCCGCAATTTTGTAAATGGATGCGGTTTGGGAGCAGGTCAGCTGGTTTCCGGGTTCCAGTCCCGCTCCCAACTGCATCTGGCCCACAGACGTGATTTTCCCTTGATGGACCTTGTTAAGCCCGCTCTGTGGGCTTGCCAGCCAATTAAGAGGAAGCTGGTCAGATGACATCATTTGATGATGCGTCATCTGTTGGTTTTCTTAAAGGGACCACACACAATTTTTTTTGACAGCTCATTTCTCAATGTTTGACAGCATTGACAATCACTGTACAAAGGTGAGCTCTTGCACCCAGGCTCTCCAGTGACTCCCTCCATAGGCTAGAACAGATGGCAGCTGTAGGTGAGGTTACAGAAGTGATCTGTCACTGGTGAGAGAGGTTCTCCCAATGAGGTGGGACTAGACATCCAATTCAAAACTTGTTACCTACAGAAACGTGTAAATGCATTAAAAATGATTTTCCCAACATTTTCTTACCTCTGAAACTCACCAGTGCACCATTGGATCCTTCACACCACTTCTGCAGCTGTCATCAATGCAGAAACATTACAGTAGACTCACAACACGCTACACTTACCTGGCGTGGTGTCCGGACATCGGGAAGCCCGAGGCAGAAGCAGCAAAATTGAAAAAGAGCCTGTTAACAACTGACAAGTACCTGTTATCAGGCTGGTAAGTGGCTTTAATCCTCTTCCCACCGCTAGGTGTCGGGCCCATGCACAAATTGGGGACCCAACACTTTTGAAGATTGATTGGAGGTGAGTTGACAGCGAGTTTCCTACCCGCTGTCAATCGTTGCGATTTTGACAGCGGTCTCGCCTCCAAACCCGCACTGAGCGCCAGTAAAATTCTGACCAAAGAGTCTGCAAAGGGATATAGATAGACAAAGTGAGTGGGCAGTAAGGTGGCAGGTGCAGTATAATGTAAGAAAATGTGAGGTTATTCACTTTGGTAGGAAGAATAGAAAAACAATATTTTTTAAATGGTGGGAAACTTTCAAATGTTGGTGTTCAGAGAGATTTGGGTGTCCTCGTGCAAGAAACACAGAAAGCTAGCATGCAGGTACAGCAAGCAATAAGGAAGTCAAATGGCATGTTGGCCTTTATTGCAAGGGGGTTGGAGTATAAGAGTAAGGAAGTCTTGCTACAATTGTACAGGGCCTTGGTGAGACCACACCTGGAGTACTGTGCACAGTTGTGGTCTCCTTATCTAAAGAAGGATATACTTGTCTTGGAGGCGGTGCAATGAAGGTTCACCAGATTGATTCCTGGGATGAGAGGACTGTCCTATGATGAAAGAGTGTGTAGAATGGGCCTATACTCACTGGAGTTTTGAAGAATGAGAGGTGATCTCATTGAAACATGCAAGATTCTGAAGGGGATTGACAGGGTAGATGCTGAGAGGTTGGGCCCGATTTTGTGGCTTGTGTGGGAAATGGTCGGATTCCCCAAATGTGGGGTTCTTACGCACAAAAAAATGTCAGCCAGCTCCATGCAATTTTCCCTCAAGTGGCCAATTAATTCCCAGCATGTGGGCAGCCTTGCTAATTGTCCATTTCTAGTCAGAAAGCCCCACAGTATGATGTCATCATTCGTGGTGCTTTCAAGGTCCATAGCAAGCATTGCATCCTCTGAAGGCTTCCAAACGAACCATACAGGATGGCAGAGGAGCCTGCAGCAGCTGTAGCCAGTGCCAGACCCCGAGCTGCCTCCAAATTTGACGAAGCTTCACTGCAGGCATTATTGGATGGGGTTAGGGCCCACAGGGAGGTCCTCTTCCCTAGGTCAGGCAGGACGAGGCCTCCCACTGAGACCAAGGCTGCATGGATGCAGGTGTCAGCAGATGTCAACTCGAATGTGCATGTAACCTTGGCATCAGATCTCTAACTCCTTCCTCTACTCCCCCACAGGACCATCCAGAGCCCCCATCCCCACTGTGGAGGAGGAAGAGGCTGTGCAGCCAGACTCCTCAGAGGAAGCTCCAACCTCTGAGGGAGCAGAGGTAAGCGCACCCAGCACCAGCGCAGACACTCACACCTTGGGGGGACCTTCGGGGCATAGAGTAGACAAGTGAGCCTCAGCAGATTCTGGAGACAGGGACAGCAGTGGAGAGTCCTTGTCGGAGGGCGCAGGACTCTGCCAGCTCAGCTCAGCTGCGCTACATGTTGACCCTCTGCCTCTGGGTCTATCCGCAAGAGAAGAGGTGATGGATCTCCATGCACAGATGCAGGAGTCTCTGGCAGGTTTTGTCTCCAGGGTCGCTGCGAGTGTGGAGCGAATGGAGGAGTCCATAGTGACCATGAGCAGAGCCTTTGTGAAGTCATTGGCGCATGAACGCATCACCATGGAAAGGTTGGCAACCTCCATGGAGGAGATAACTCGGCAGGGTACGGAAAACATGGCGAGTGCTCATAAGCGAATGACATCTCTTGAGCAGCGTTGGCCATCTATTGAACAGAGAAACCAGACCTTCATGGAAGTCCTTCTGAGTAGGACTGCCAGTGCAGAAACGGGTCCCCATGGCCCCCTAAAGCGCAACAAGGTGCTCTCAAGCCACTTCCAAGCGCTGGCCCCTTCTGGCCTGTGCAGCTTCAGGTGAGTGAGCAGCAGCCTGGTGCTCCTGGTGCTCATCCTGCTGTTCCTGGTTCTGCTGCTGCCGCCTCTGCTGCTGGAGATCCTCTAATGGCAAGAAGGGAAGGAAAAGAAGGTGTCCCATGCTTCTCGTAGATGCCTCCGCTGAGGAAGCGCTGAGTGAGGGTGGTGAGAGGGGCTTCCCAGGAGATCGCATTGGAGAAGTGTGTGAGGCTCCAACCTTCCACTGCTGTGCCTAAACCTTGAAGAAGTAGCCCCAAGCTTGCAGCAACAAGGTCCTTCACCAAACAATTGCTGTCCCTTTAAATCGTAGCTGTCCCGAATGACCTGCAGCTGACAGCAAGCAAGCTGGCAAGCTTCATGCCAGGTTTCATCAGCGGGGTTCCCCGCAGGCGTGTTTAGCGTGGGGAACCCCACAAAATCGCAACGGCCCCTGAAAACCGGCTTAAACATGGAAATAAGTGGTAATTAGTGTTCTGATGGCCAGTCCCGCCAACGGTAAGCGGGATTGAATTGGGTCGCGGAGAAATGGCAGTCCGAAAGTCGGACGGGGCAGGGAATCAGGCGGGGGGGTGGTTGCGACCCGCTTTTTCGGCGATTTTTGGCCCCCGGCCGCATGAAAAGCCGCCCGACAGCTGCCAGAAAATCGGGACTGTTGTTTCCCCTGGATGGAGTGTCTAGAACTAGGGGGCATAGTCTTAGGATAAGAGGTAGGCCATTTAAGACTGAGATGAGGAGGAATTTCTTCACTCAGAGGGTTGTGAATCTTTGGAATTCTCTGCCCCAGAGGGCTGTGAATGCTGAGTCTTTGAGTATATTCAAGGCTGAGATAGATATATTTTTGGACTCTAGGGGAATCAAGGGACATGGAGATTGGGCGGGAAAGTGGAGTTGAGGTCGATGATCAGCCATGATCTTATTAAATGGCGGAGCAGGCTTGAGGGGCCGTGTGGCCTATTCCTGCTCTTATTTCTTATGTTCTTATGAATAGTCAGCATGTATTTCAAAAGGGGAAGTCTTGTTTGGCCAAACTCATTGAATTTTTTGAAGAGGTACAGAGAGAGTAGACAAGGGTAATGTAGTAGATGTAATTTATCTAGATTTTCAAAAGGCCTTCGGTAGAAAGAAACAAAGACTTACATATATATAGCGCCTTTCATGACCACCAGACATCCCAAAGCGCTTTACAGCCAATGAAGTACTTTTGAAGTGTAGTCACTGTTGTAATGTAGGAAACAAAGCAACCAATTTGTGCACAGCAAACTCCCACAAACAGCAATGTAATAATGACCAGATAATCTGCTTTTGTTATGTTGATTGAGGGAGAAATATTGGCCAGGACATCCGGGTAACTCCCCTGTTCTTCTTTGAAATAGTGCCATGGGATCTTTCACGTCCACCTGAGAGAGCAGACAGGTTTAATGTCTCACCTGAAAGACGGCACCTCCGACAGTGCAGCACTCCCTCAGTACTGTAGTGGAGTGTCAGCCTAGATTTTTGTGCTCAAGTCTCTGGAGTAGGACTTGAACCTACAACCTTCTAACTCCGAAGGAAAGATTGCTACCCACTGAGCCACAGCTCACACTCAGCTGACATAAGGTGCCACATAATAGACTAATAAATAAGGTCAGAGAATGCGGAGTCAGGGGACAAGTAGCAGAATGAATAGCTAGCTGGCTTCAAGACAGAAAGCAGAGAGGAGGGGTAAAGGTTTGCTAATTAGAGTGCAGGACGTGGGAATTGATGTTCCACAAGGATCAGTGCTGGGATCACCTCTTTTTGCATACAGTGCCTCAGTGACCTCCCTTATATAGCAGTGGATGATGAACTGGGAGATATTGCAAATATCGCCTGTTCCAGTCTGGAAGGAGCCTGACGCATATAAGTTCATGGCCATGGTCACCTTGACAGCCACTGGCAATGTGGTCCTCAACCTGCTCTGAGGCTGCAGTTCTGCCTGCAACAGGTGGCAGATTTCAGTGAGCACCTCCAGTGAAGTGGAGTCAGCACACACACTGTTCCTCACTGAGGTTGAAGTATGAGAATTGCTCCCTGAAGACCCTGGGTGGATATGGCCTCTTGCTGAGAACCCTTCTCCCCCTCCTCCTCCTCCCTCTTCTAGCAGCTTGTCTGCTCTGTGCCAACTGTGCTCATTCTCCCTGACATGCTGCAGGCCAAGGGGGATACAAACTACTGCACCCGTGTCTGGGAGCAACTGGTCTGAGCAGACCCCTTGCAAGTTAGTACCAAGTCCTTGAGCACGTGACACACCACCCCCTGTAGACTTTAGGCAACTTTAAAGAACTCTAGAAAGCATCAAACACTTCTACAAACTCAGCAACAGCTAATAGAAATCAATCAGCAAATAATCTGTATGTTGGTGATGATCCCTTTAAATAGCATTGTTGGGGAATCCTTTCTGCTGTTCAGCTGTGAGAGGTTAAGAGAGGGCATTAGCTCCAGTGTTGAGGTCGACAATGGCGTGCAACGCAGGCGCCATATCAGTGCTGCACGCCACGATCTGCCTACTCTGCATACTTCTGGCGCACGCTCTCTGCGTTGATGCTAACGCCCTCACCAAAATGGTGTCTGGCATGGCCTGCACCAGATGTGTGCGTACACTGCTCGGATGCCACTGTGGACACAAAACGGCACCCAAAGCGCAGAAAAAACGGGCGCTACGGAGCTGAATTTTGCGGTCAGGCAGTTTAACAGAGAAGGCAGCCAGCTGCAATTTAAAATGGATAAGTGTGGAAGTAAAATTAAGAAATGGGAGAATGCAGTCAATGGAAAGATGAACAGCAAGACTTAGAAGTTCAAATATAAAAGTCCTGGAAAGGGCTATGCAGGTAGATTTCTTTTTTTTAATTTGTTTTTTTTATGGGATGTGGGCATCACTGGCAAGGCCAGCATTTATTGCCCATCCCTAATTGCCCTCGAGAAGGCAGTGGTGAGCTGCCTTCTTAAGCTGCTGCAGTCCGTGTGGTGAAGGTACTCCCACAGTGCTGTTCGGGAGGGACTTCCAGGATTTTGACCCAGCGACGATGAAGCCATATAAAAAAGGCCAACAGCATTTTGGATTTTCTAGATAAGACCATAGAATACAAGAATAAAGACCACTTTCAGGTCCCTTACTGAGTATTCTTTCACTGGTGTACACCCTCTTGATGGCAGGAACCCCGCTGGGAGCCTGTCGTTGCGTCCGTAAGGAGCCTTGACCCATTTTCCTGGGGCAATATGAAGGGGATGAGTAGAAGTCCCGCCCCACCGGAACTCTGCTCTGAAGAGGAGAATTCTCCTTCCAAACTGCCTGCACTTTTCACAACCAGAATTTCTGGAGGGGAGGGGGAGGGTGACTCCTCTGCTATTTTAGTGGGTAACTGCACAAACTGGGAAGGCACTGCGGAACAGCATGCCAACATGTCATCCACTTCAGGACAGGACAGCAGGAAATTAGGGCAGGAGATAAATAGAAAAACTATTTTCCTTGATCCTCAAGAATTGTTTAAATATTTTGAAAAGCAATATAAAAAAGCATTGGCTATTATGGTGTAGAGGAAAAGTAAACAGTCATGAGCAAAGGTGAAGCTTAATATAGTGTATTGTTTACATAATGTAGGCTGTTAGGTATGGACTTGACAACTGGGGGAAAACACATTGGGGGAAAAATTCAGTTGGTTTGCGCCTCCCGTTAGCACCTTAAGAGGGCATTAATGGGGCGCAAAGCAACTAGCGCCTGGGCACGGCGATGTCTGCGCCGCTCCCGAAATTGACCAGACATTTTGCGGCGGTGCTAAACAATACCACTCCGATCTCCTGCGCCCGCAGATCTTGACATCATTCGAGCGTGCAACGCCTTTGTGGTGCCCCGGACAATGACAGGTAGACTAGAACGTTTTCCAGTTGGTGTGGGGCTGTGGGGGGGGGGCGCTATTTAAAGGCGGCCTCTTCCTGGCTTATTCAGTGGTAGACATTTTTGCACCAATCACTCTGACAGAGAGAGAGATTCTGAGAGAGAGAAGGAGAGACTTCTGCATAGAGTCAATGCTGTGTGAAGTAGTTTTGGCTACTGAGCATCACTTTGCAGGTACTTTTGTTTTTGACCTTCATTACTTTGATTGCCAAGAGACTATGGGGGCTGCACTGATTCTGGGCATCGTCCTGCGCCTGCAGATTCAGAGGCCACAAAGACGCAGAGAAAGTGTGGCAATCATGGCCAGACGGAGGAGGGCCAACAGGCCTCTGTACAGGAGACCTTACCTTCCCAGGGCATCCGGGAACAATTCTCCTACATTAATTTGTCTGAGGAGCAGTGTTTGCGCAGGCTGCGCTTCAGCAAGGAGGTGGTCACTGAGCTCTGCCACCTGCTGCAGCCAGATCTGCAGCCTCTACTGAGGATCAGGACATCTCTGTCAGTGGCAGTGAAGATCACAGTGGCTCTGAACTTTTATGCCACTGGCTCCTTTCTAGCAGCTACCGGGGACATCCAACACCCCTGCTGAGCTGTGGTACAACAAGAGCCATCTCGCCACCAGGAACATCATTGAGCAGATGATCGGCATGCTCAAGCAACGGTTCCGCTGTCTGGACCACTCAGGAGGAGCACTGCAGTACTCGCCTGAGCGAGTCTCCCTCTTCATAGATGTGCGCTGCATGCTGCATAATCTGGCAATCCTCAGGACCCAGCCAATGCCACCAGGCCTTGGAGCACCACCAGAGGAGGAGGAGGAAGAGGAGGAGGAAGAGGAGGAGGATGATCATCAGCAGCACCAAGGTGGGAGGGAGACCCACAATGTTGAAACTGCAAGGGTCGTCCGTCAATGGCTGATAGCAAGCCGCTTCTAGGCCCCTGCTGAGGAAATGGCTTCTGCCATTGAGAACAATATGAATGAAACCAACCCGCAACCCCTAAGCCGGCCAAGGCAGCAATGATTCAAAAGACCAAACATGTATATTTTGAATACAAAAACTTATTTATTTTACAAACTCTGTGTGTGCCATTTCTTCATGACAAACTAATGGAAAGAAACACAAAAAACATAACTGGTTCTCACAACCTGGAGATAATGTCCAAAACACTAAACAAAAGTTTGAGCACGAACCTCGGCCTTTAATAAAAAAATTGACCAACATTTTGTCACACCTCCTACTTTTTGCCCTTTGAGGGTGATCTCCTTCCCTTGTGCACTTCCCCCTTCCCACCCTACTGTTCCTCCGTAATGGGGCCCCAGTGGCTGCAGCAAGGCTGCTGGAAGGCTGCTGTTTGTCAGAACCTGAGACTGCAGATGCCCTTGAAGGATGGCCTCGACCAGCTCTGGACCTGGAGGGCCTGGCTGCAGACTGCGCCAACTCTGCATAGGCGGCAGCAGTCTGGGCTACAGGTGGTAGAAAGTGCGATGGGGAAGCGACAGTGGTGGCAGCAGGAATGACACACTGGCACTTCCACGGGGCAGCATATCAGCATCCGGAGCAATCTGCTGGAGCACAGATTGCTGACCTGCTGCGGCATGGTGAGAGCCCCGGGGAAAGGTATCCGGACCAGCGACAATGGCAGCAGTCAGTGCTTGTGTGGCCTCAATCTGAGTCTGCATCAGAGCAGTCTGAGATGGGGTCATGGCAGCCAGTGACTGAATTGCAGCACTAAGCTTTAGCGTGGCATCCGCCTGTGCTACAGCGAAGTGCTCCACACTCCTTGCCAGTGATCAATGCATTCGGGCACCCTTCCCACTGAACCCATGAGTTCAGTGTGCATGTCCACCGCCTGGGTGTTCATTTCAGCGATCAGCCACTCCTCCTTTGCATCCAGTGCAGCAGGACTCGTTGGCCTACTCTCCCTCCGGGGAGAAGGCCCCCAAGCTTCCCTATCCCCATCGCGTTGCTGCAGCCCACTGGGTCCTGGAGCTTCACCCTCATCAGACTCTTCCCCCCTGCTCCCCTCCAGGGAAGGCGTTTTCCCAGTGTGGGCATGGGCTTCCTCGGGAGAGGGTGGCGCTGATGCTCCAGCTTCCTCTTCCTCCTCGCCTGCAGCTTCACTCCCACTGCCAGCTTGAGGGCCCGTCTCCTCAGCTGGTGAATCACCATCTGAAAGCAGGGAGGTACAAGAGTGTCTTTAGCGTGAGGACAGGGGGGCAGTAAGGGAGGAATGAGTGCAACGATTTAGTAAGTTGGATTGAAAGTGTCAAAGGCTGGTGTTGTGAGGGACAAGTGGAATGAGAGAGGACAGAAAGGTGATGACCTTACCATTGCTGTCCAGAACGCGGTCGGCCTCTCCAGGGGTGACATGACCGATCACCTGGCTTGCCACAATCCTGTGGATGCGCGCCTCAAGATCACTGAGGGGTTGCAGCTGAGGCCGCCCTCCACCCGTCCATTGCTGCTGTCTCCTATTATGAGATAGCTTGACCTGCAAGAAAAAGGACGGCGTCTGAGTAAATATGCAGTCATGGTCTTGCCTAATGTGCCTCCCATAATTGAATAGCCCTTACTGTATGCAGCCATGGTCTTGTCTGATGTGCCTCCCATAATTGAATAGCCCTTACTGTATGCAGCCATGGTCTTGCCTGATGTGCCTCCCATAGGTGAATAGCCCTTACTGTATGCAAAGTGTGGAATGTGCGTGTGTGTTTCATGAGAGGGCCATAGGTGTTGGATGAGTGTTGGGCATTGGGGTTTTAAGACCCTCTGGCCATAGAGTGAGGTTGAGATGGAGGGGTGGAGAGGTATTGAAAAAAGCCACTCACCCTGACGACCCGAGTGAGGTCGTTGAACTTTTTTCGACATTGATTCTGGGTCCTGGGCACCATGCTCCTGGAGGAGACGTTCTGAGCCACCTCCCTCCACACTCTTCTGTACTTGCATGGCAAAGGCCTCCTGCCACTCTCAGGGTAGAGTATAGATCTTCTGCGTTCCACCGTGCCAACCAGAGCCTCCAAGGCCCTCTCGCTGAAGCGCTGAGCTCGTTCTCTCTCCCTCTCCATAGTCCTTGGCTGGAAGATTTAGGTACAGGTCACTCCAGGCCGAGATTCAAGGCTCCAATGAGCAGGGTGTGGCTGGAGAGCAAGATCGACCCTCCCCTTTAAGAACTGTCCAGTGCCAGTGTGTCTGTGTTCCATCACTAACTGACATCACCTGCACTGCGCCCGCGCTCTGAGTTAGCGCCTCGCTCCTCGGCCTTTGCGCCTTAAGACAGGTGTGCAGCGCCTGATTTAGCGCTCCAATCACCTCCAGGGGCGATAAACGGCAAGTTTGCAGTTGAAGGCGATAATTAGCGGCAGGCGCTAAACTTTGCGCAAAGCCGATAATCGCGCCCCAAACGGGGCGATACTGAATTTTTCCCCCATTTGCTTTTAGATCAAATAAGTGCACTCTGCAGTTCTCAGTATGTGAACAGTGATTACTGAATAACAATATTTTAAATGCACCTCACCTTTTGGCAATTCAAAATACACTTGGCTCAGCAAATGTTTTTGCAATGTAGTATCTCATCAGTATATACTTGTTTCTAATTGTAGTGTACAAGCCTTTTACACAGATCCTGAAATTTGTTGGACCTTTTTTTTTTGGATGTTAATAATTGGAATTGGGGTTTAATATGGGAAAGAGCGATGTAGCTACAGCTTTCTTTCTCTGAAAATGTCTCAACTGTCAGTGAGTGTTTTTTTTCCTCAGGTGATTAGATACAGTAAGAGCTGAGTTTTGTTGAACACAAATACAGAAACAAACAACACTGGCCAAGAAAATCAATGCCCGCTGCCAATTATTGTTGGCAGGGCACTAAAGCTTGAAATTGGGCTGATATATGTGACTGGATCTGGCCTTAGATATTGAATGATTAATAACCAGCTCGAGCTGATAATGTCAGAAAAAGAACAAAGAACAATAAGCAATGCATTAGTTAATGGATTCATGGTGTTTGTCAGCAGATCATCTCATGTTTTGTGGCTGTTTTTGCTTTATTTTAAATCCTTTCCTACAAATTTTCTCTGCTCTTGATAGGGTATGACACTGTGGATGATGGTGCCATCTGATATCTCGCCCCAGCGATTATTTGCAGACGACACAAAGCTGGGTGCGAGGGTAAGGGTAAGCTGTGAGGAGGATGTCGTGAAACTCCAGTACGATTTAGACAGGTTGGGTGATTGGGCAGAAACATGGCAAATGCACTATAATGTGGATAAATGTGAGGTTATCCACTTTGGTGGCAAAAACAAGAAGGCAGATTATTATCTGAACGGCAATAGATTGGGAGAAGGGGAAGTGCAAAGAGACCTGGGTGTTCTTGTACACCAGTCGCTGAAGGTAAGCATGCAGGTGCAGCAGGCGGTTAAGAAGGCAAATGGTATGTTGGCCTTCGTAGCGAGAGGATTCGAATACAGGAGCAAGGATGTCTTGCTGCAGTTGTACTGGGCCTTGGTGAGACCACACCTTGAGTATTGTGTGCAGTTTTGGTCGCCTTACCTGAGGAAGGACATTCTTGCCATGGAAGGAGTGCAGCGAAGATTCACCAGGCTGATACCAGGGATGGCAGGAATGACGTATGAGGAGAGATTGTGTCGATTGGGCTTATACTCACTGGAGTTTAGAAGATTGAGAGGGGATCTCATCGAAACCTATAAAATTCTGTCAGGCCTGGACAGACTAGATGCAGGAAGGATGTTTCTGATGGCCGGGGAGTCCAGAATCAGGGGTCATATTCTAAGGATAAGGGGTAAGCCATTTAGGACTGAAATGAGGAGGAATTTCTTCACCCAGAGAGTGGTGAACCTGTGGAATTCTCTGCCACAGAGGGCGGTGGAGGCCAGTTCATTAAATATATTCAAGAAAGAGTTGGATATATTTCTTAAGGCTAAAGGGATCAAGGGATATGGGGAGAAGGCAGGGACAGGGTACTGAATTTGGATGATCAGCCATGATCTCATTGAATGGCGGAGCAGGCTCGAAGGGCCGAATGGCCTACTCCTGCTCCTATCTTCTATGTTTCTATGTTAGCCTATACAGTAGAGAGTAATTTTTGCCACGTCCCTCGTATGCAGTCAGTTAATATTGGATAATCATAGATGCACTTCCGCCTGATTATCTGATGTGCACAGGCTGCATGCAAGGCCCTGGAAGTGGCATGGGGCCTTACCAAATTTACCCTTAAATGTTGGCAGGCTATTCAGCTGCCGAGGGCTTCATAAACAAAATTGACCCACACATGCACACTTTCCAGTGAAGAACAGGAGCACAGTCGAGTTTCCCCTTGGACCTGTGGGAGAGCAGCAGCGCGACCGGCGGCACTTAAAACTGGCGGGTTCAGCAGAGGCGAGGTCAGAGAGCTTGGACCTGTGGGAGAGCAGCAGCGCGACCGGCGGCACTTAAAACCGGCGGGTTCAGCAGAGGCGAGGTCAGAGAGCTTGGACCTGTGGGAGAGCAGCAGCGCGACCGGCGGCACTTAAAACCGGCGGGTTCAGCAGAGGCGAGGTCAGAGAGCTTGGACCTGTGGGAGAGCAGCAGCGCGACCGGCGGCACTTAAAACCGGCGGGTTCAGCAGAGGCGGGACCAAATCAACAGCAGAGCAGAGAGGCCCACAGCCCCGAGACCGGAGAAGCAGCGGACCTGCGCGGGAGCAGCCCGAGGCGGGAGAGCTTAAAGGCTTGAGAGGGAGCAGTCAGAGGCACCGACCAATCCAGGTTCCAGGAGAGAGCTGGTGCAGTCGGGAGAGCAGGAGGCCAGTAACTGCTGGGGCAGTCGGGAGAGCAGGAGGCCAGTAACTGGTGAGTTTAAAAGCTCACCTTTCGCGGGCTTTTTCTTTCACAGCTGGTCCAGTCAGGAGAGCAGGAGGCCAGTAACTCTTATATAAGTGGAGCTGTTGCTAAACCCGAAACACTACAGTGTAGTGTCTCCCACCCTTCCACCTCCTCTAACCTTTTAGGGGTTAGGGGAAGTTGAAAAGGTAGGTTCAATTTATTTTATTTCAGGAGCCTAACCTAGGTGGAAAAGGTTCCAGGACAGGAGGCGGCAGTGAAAATACAACACCAGAAAACAGGTAGGTGACTGGTTGGTGAGTACTTTCACAAACTTATTCTAAGTAGAATTCAATAATTAAGCTAAATCGTAGTAAATAAAAGGGTCTTGTAAGGGTTAAGTCATGGAAGGGCAGCTCAGACCCGTGTCATGCTCCTCCTGTGCCATGTGGGAAATCAGGGACACTGTCCCTGACAACTATGTGTGCAGGAAGTGTGTCCAGCTGCAGCTCCTAGCGGACCGCATGGCGGCGCTGGAGCTGCGAATGGACTCACTCTGGAGCATACGCGATGCTGAGGATCTTGTGGATAGCACATTCAGTGAGTTGGTCACACCACAGGTAAAGGCTAGCTCAGACAGTAAATGGGTGACCAAAAGGCAGGGTAAAGGCAGGAAGGTAGTGCAGGAGTCACCTGCGGTCATCTCCCTCCAAAACAGGTTTACCGTTTTGGGTACTGTTGGGGGAGATGACTTATCAGAGGAAGGCACCAGCAGCCAGGTTCAGGGCACCATGACTGGCTCTGCTGCACAGAAGGGCGGGAAAAAGAGGGATAGGGCTATAGTGATAGGGGATTCAATTGTAAGGGGGATAGACAGGAGTTTCTGTGGCCGAGACCGAGACTCCAAGATGGTATGTTGCCTCCCTGGTGCAAGGGTCAAGGATGTCTCGGAGCGGGTGCAGAGCATTCTGAAGGGGGAGGGGGATCAGCCAGTTGTCGTGGTACATGTAAGTACCAACGATGTAGGTAAAAAGAGGGAGGAGGTCCTACAAGCTGAATTTAGGGAGTTAGGAGCTAAATTGAAAAGTAGGACCTCAAAGGTAGTAATCTCTGGATTGCTACCAGTGCCACGAGCTAATAAGTTTAGAGAGAGTAAGATAGATAAGCTAAATACGTGGCTTGAGCAGTGGTGCAAGGGAGAGGGATTTAAATTCTTGAGGCATTGGAACCAGTTCCTGGGGAGGAGTGACCTGTACCAAGGGGACGGTCTACACCTGAACTGTGAGGGAGCCGATGTCCTCGGGGTAATATTTTCTAGGGCGGTTCGGGAGGATTTAAACTAATTTGGCAGGGGGATGGGAACCTAGGTAGTGGAAAAGAGGGAAGTCATATGAAGTCAGAAATAGATGGTAGAAAGGTGAGAAGCAATAAGCAAAGGAGAGAAACACAAAGGGCCAAACTAATTCATAATGAGAGTGTGAAAAAAGCAAGCCTGAAGGCTTTGTATCTTAATGCTAGAAGCATTAGGAACAAGGTGGATGAATTAGTTGTGGAAATAGAGGTAAACAAGTATGATTTGATTGGGATTACAGAAACGTGGCTGCAGGGTGGGCAAGGCTGGGAACTTAACATCCAGGGATATACAATATTTAGGAAGGATCGGCAAAAAGGTAGGGGAGGTGGGGTAGCATTGCTGGTAAAGGAGGGGATTAATGCAATGGAAAGGAAGGATATTAACTCGGATGAAACGGAATCTGTATGGGTAGAAATGAGAAATAGCAAGGGGAGGAAAACGTTAGTGGGTGTGATATATAGGCCTCCAAATAGTAATATGGAGGTGAGGGAAGGCATAAAAAGGGAAATTAGAGAAGCGTGCGATAAGAGCACAGCTGTCATCATGGGTGACTTTAATTTACATATTGATTGGACTACCCAAACTAGTAAAAATTCTGAGGAGGAGGAATTCCTGGAATGTTTTCGGGACGGTTATCTGGACCAATATGTCGAGGAGCCGACTCGAGATCAGGCCATTTTAGACTGGGTATTGTGCAATGAGAAGGGACTTATCAGCAATCTTCTTGTACGAGGCCCCTTGGGTCAGAGCGATCATAATATGATCGAGCTCTCAGTCGAGATGGAGAGTGAGGAAATTGAATCAGAGACTAAGGTCCAGAACTTAAATAAAGGGAATTACGAGGGTATGAGACGGGAATTGGGTAAGATTGATTGGGTGGTGTTTCTGGGGGGATTGACAGTGGATAGACAATGGCAAGCATTCAAAGATAGAATGGAAGAATTCCAGAACATGTTTATACCGGTTTGGCACAAAAATAAACCTAAAAAGGTGACTCAACCTTGGATAACGAGGGAAATTAGGGACAGCATAAAATCAAAAAAAAGGGCATATCAACTGGCAAAAAAAAGCACCAGACCGGAAGATTGGGGGCAGTACAAGATACAGCAAAAGAGGACAAAGGGATTAATCAGGAAGGGGAAAATAGAATACGAAAGTAAACTTGCAGCAAACATAAAGACAGACTGCAAAAGCTTTTATCGGTATATCAGGAGGAAAAGACTGGTAAAATCCCAAGTCGGTCCCTTGCAGTCCGATTCGGGAGAATATATAATGGAGAATAAGGAAATGGCAGACCAATTAAACTCATACTTTGGTTCTGTATTCACAAAGGAGGACACAAATAACCTCCCAGGAATATCGGCAAACATAGGGACTAATGAGAGGGAGGAGCTGACAGAAATTAGTATCTCTAGGGATATGGTGCTGGGTAAGTTGAGGGGACTGAAGGCCGACAAATCCCCGGGGCCTGATAAACTACATCCTAGGGTACTTAAGGAGGTGGCCCTGGAGATAGCAGATGCTCTAAGGATCATCTTCCGGAACTCCATTGACTCGGGAACAGTACCCGTGGATTGGAGGGTTGCTAATGTTACCCCAATATTTAAAAAGGGGGGTAGAGAGAAAGCAGGGAATTATAGACCAGTAAGCCTTACATCGGTTGTGGGCAGAATGCTAGAGTCCATTATTAAGGATAAAATAGCGGAGCACTTGACAAATGGGGAAAGGATCGGACAGAGTCAACATGGATTTACAAAGGGTAAATCGTGTTTGACTAATCTGCTGGAATTTTTTGAGGAAGTAACTGGTAAAATAGATGGGGGAGAGCCAGTGGATGTAGTGTACCTTGACTTCCAGAAAGCCTTCGATAAGGTTCCACACAAAAGATTATCATGCAAAATTAAGGCTCATGGGATTGGGGGCAAAGTATTAACGTGGATAGAGAACTGGCTGGCGGATAGAAAACAGAGAGTTGGAATAAACGGCTCGTTTTCGGAGTGGCAGGCAGTGACCAGCGGGGTGCCGCAAGGATCTGTCCTGGGACCCCAGCTGTTCACAATATATATAAATGATCTGGATCAGGGAATTGGATGCAATATTTCCAAATTCGCTGACGACACTAAACTAGGAGGAGGGGTGGGCTCTGATGAAGATGTCAGGAGGCTACAGTGCGATTTGGACAGGTTGGGGGAATGGGCGGATACGTGGCAGATGCACTATAATGTGGATAAATGCGAGGTTATCCACTTTGGGGGTAAAAACAGGAGGGTAGATTATTATCTAAATGGCAATAGATTGGGAGATGGGGAAGTGCAGAGGGACCTGGGTGTTCTTGTGCACCAGTCACTGAAGGAGAGCATGCAGGTGCAACAGGCGATTAAGAAGGCAAATGGTATGTTGGCCTTCATATCAAGGGGGTTCGAGTATAGGAATAGGGATACCTTACTACAGCTGTACAAGGTGCTGGTGAGACCGCATCTGGAGTATTGTGTACAGTTTTGGTCGCCCCATCTGTGGAAGGATGTTCTTGCCATGGAAAGAGTGCAACGGCGATTCACCAGGCTGATACCTGGAATGGCGGGAATGACCTACGAAGAGAGATTAAATAGTTTGGGCTTGTACTCACTGGAGTTTAGAAGATTGAGAGGGGATCTCATCGAAACATATAAAATTATGGCAGGCCTGGACAGGCTGAATTCAGAGAGAATGTTTCCAATGGCTGGGGAGCACAGAACCAGGGGCCACAGTCTAAAAATAGCGGGCAAATCATTTAAAACAGAGATGAGGAAGAATTTCTTCACTCAAAGAGTGGTGAGCCTGTGGAATTCCCTGCCACAGAGGGCTGCGAAGGCTAATTCAATAAATATTTTCAAGAGAGAATTGGATATATTTCTGAAGGCTAAGGGGATTAAGGGTTACGGAGAAAAGGCGGGGACGGGGTACTGAACTGGTAAGATCAGCTATGATCTCAGACGAAGATCAGCCATGATGGCGGAGCAGGCTCGAAGGGCCGAATGGCCTACTCCTGTTCCTATCTCTATGTTTCTATGTTTCTAACCTAGAACATTCAGTCTAATAACTTCTCCTTCTTCTCCTTCTTCTTCTTCTTCCGCTTGCTCCCAGTGAAGAGACTCGAGGTGTTCGGCGCCTTCCCAGGTGCTTCTCCTCCACTTTGTGCGGTCTTGGGCCAGGGATTCCCAGGTGTCAGTGGGGATGTTGCACTTTTTCATGGAGGCTTTGAGGGTGTCCTTGAAGCGTTTCCTCTGCCCACCTGGGGCTCTCTTGCCATGTCGGAACTCTAAGTAGAGTGCTTGCTTTGGGAGTCTCGTATCGGGCAGGCGGACGATGTGGCCCATCCATCGGAGCTGATCGAGTGTGGTCAAAGCTTCAATGCTGGGGATGTTGGCCTGAGCGAGAACACTGACGTTGGTGCGCCTATCCTGCCAATGGATTTGCAGGATCTTGCGGAGGCAGCGTTGGTGGTACCTCTGCAGTGCTTTGAGGTGCCTGTTGTACATGGTCCATGTCTTGACCAGTTAACTGAGCACAGATCTTGTATCGAGGGACACAGCCACATACTGTCTTGACCAGTTGAGCAATCAGTGGAGGCAGCAGGGGATGTTTTTCTGCTGTTCTATAAGTCACTGTGGACTCTTTAAGATGGCATTTGAAAAAGGGTTCAGTGGTGTAGTGGTTGTGTTACTGGACTAGTAATCTGGTGGCCTAAATTAATAATCCAGTAGAACGTGAGTTCAAATCCAACTGTGGCAGTTTGAGAATTTAAATTCAGTTTAAAAAAAAATCTATAAATGAAAAGCAGCTATCAGTAAAAGTGACCATAAAGCTGGAGGATTATCATAAAAACCTGATTGGTACACTAATATCCTTTATGGAATGAAACCTGCTGTCCTTACTTGGTCTGGCTTATATGTGACTCCAGTCCCATACCAATCTGCTTGTCTCTTTACTTCCCTCAGAAGTGACTTTACAACTGGGGGATGGGCAATAAGTATCTGCCTTGCCAGTGATGCCCGCATCCTGAGAAATGAATAAAAAGAAATATGAAAACAGTAAAATGCCAACCTTTAGAATTCACAACCTCAGGACATGCCAAAGCACTTTACAGCCAATTAACTACTTTTGAACAGCAGTCTCTGTTGTAATGTAGGAAATGCGGCAGCTAATTTATGCACTGCAAGCTGCCACAAACAGCAATGAAATAAATGACCAGATCATTTGATTTAGTTGTTATTTGAAGGATAAGTGTTATCCGGGACACAGGGAGAAACTCCCCTGCTCTTCTTTGAATAGTGGCAAGGGATCTTTTATGTCCATCTGAGAGAACAGGAACATTTCATCTGAAAGGTGACATGTTTGACAGTGCAGCACGCCCTCAGTACTGCACTGGAGTGTTAACCTAGAACTTGTGCTCAGGTCTCTGTACGTAGTCCAGTCTGGAGTGGGACTTGAATCCACAATCATCTGCCTCAGAGATGAGAGTGCTACTACTGAGCCAAGGCTTATCTTAATTAATCCTGCACATTTTGCATAATATTGTTCAAACTATCCATGTGCTGAATCATTGATTTGTTAAATTCAGTACATATAAATTTATGTGTCAGGTAAAAGCAATGACCCTAACATTGTTTAACAACCAAGGGCTTATTGCAACACATGTGCCAATGTTGCCATATTTTCCCTCTGCTTCTCCTCAAATACTTTTTTTTAAACAATATTCAGCAGCTTGTAATGGAAATAACAAGACTATTTCAAAATTGCTTTCTATAAATATTTTTTGCCTCTATGAGAATTGTTTAGCGTGAAATAACACACAGATGTGTTTTGTCTGACCTCAATAACATTTCTTCTTTCATAGTTCATGGAGTCATAAGCATGCACCATTACATGAACATTAAGAGAATAATTTTCTGAAAATCAACATTACAGTGCTGTTAGAAATGTGGCATTAAGATCACGGCTTTTAAAGATTTATTGCTTAGAAGCCATATTTTTCATCAAGTAATTATGTCTTGAAAGCCTGAAATTTCCAAATGTAAAGTCATGACAAAAGAGTGCACCAGAATGGTTTAAACGTTTCTGTTTCCATTCTCCCCTTTTTAGCCTCACTCACTTCTTATTCAGAACTGTAGCTGATTGGGCATGTGAAGGTTCTCTATTTATGTGTGTATTAGGCAGTATTACCACCTGCTCCAAGCCATGTGTCAGCCGTGGCTCAATTGGTAGGACCATTTCAGACTGAGATGAGGAGAAATTTCTTCAATCAAAGTGTTGTGAACCTTTGGAATTCTCTACCCCAAAAGGCTGTGGATGCTCAGTCGTTGAGTATATTCCAAGACAGAGATCAATAGATTTTTAGATACTAAGAGAACCAAGGGATATGGGGATAGTGCGGGAAGGTGGAGTTGAGGTAGCAGATCAGCCATGATCTTACTGAATGGCGCAGCAGGCTTGAAGGGCAAAATGGCCGACTCCTGCTCCTATTCCTTATGTTCTTATGTTCTTGTGTAGCACTCTCACCTCTGAGTCAGAAGGTTGTGGGTTCAAGTCCCACTCCAGAGACTTGAGCACAAAATCTAGGTTGATACTCTAGTGCAGTACTGAGGGAGTGCTGCACTGTCGGAGCTGCTGTCTTTCAGTTGAGATGTTAAACCAAGGCCCCGTTTGCTCTCTAAGGTGGATGTAAAAGATCCCATGACACTATTTTGAAGAAGAGCAGGGGAGTTATCCCCAGTGTCCTAGTCAATATTGATCCCTCAGTCAACATCAGTTTAACAGATTCTCTGGTCATTATCACATTGCTGTTTGTGGGAGCTTGCTGTGCGCAAATTGGCAGCTGCGTTTCCCACATTACAGCAGTGACTCCACTCCAAAAGTACTTCTGAAATAAAAACAGAAAATGCTGGAAATACTCAGCAGATCAGGCAGCATCAATGGAGAGAGAAACAGAGTTAATGTTTCAGGTCGATGACCCTAAGCAGAGTGAATCGCCTATGTGACTCTCCTTGTTTTAATAAGCAGAGTGACTCTCCAATGACCCTAGACTTGCAACACTGTACATGCCCTAGGACTAAGAATTACCCTTTAATATGACGTAATGCATCATGGACCATGTGGGTTCCCCATCACGGTTTTTGTCTGCTCTGAAAGGTGATAAATAGGGCGCTGTTCAGACTGTTACATTCAGATTAAAACTGATGGATTATTTACAAGTAAGATTCACGGAAGCAGAAATACACTGAAAGTTACTGATGGTACAAATACTTAGAAAACAATAAAAATTGAACGGCACAGTAATTCAATCTTACCTGAAAATGCGCGTGTGGTGGGCAGGGCAGGGCCTGCACGCTCCTGTTCATGTAGTCCCAGGCAGCACGCTAATTTATGCTGGGACTCAGGCTTGCCCCACAATTAGAAAATACATTTTTGTCAGGAGACTGGCATGTGCCAAGCGAGCACCTGTATAGGCTAATGAGCTGAACCCAGAAATCCAGGTGGGTTCAGGTCATGTCAGGCATGGGGGCAGAAATGAAGAGAAAATCAGCCCCCTTGATTCTCAATTTCCACGGGTCTGTCACTGCCAGATTTGACAGGCCTGGGGATTGTCTAGCGAGAGTCATGATGATGGGCTTCACATTCCTCAGTGATGTCCTACCAGTCTGCGCTGGTGCAGATCACAAAGCATGTTGCAGGAGTTCCCAGCAGCTGGGACATGGCAGGGAAAGGGACAGATGAGGCAGCTGTGATGAACAGGGGATCTGTCATCATTCAAATCATAAGAAAGGTTATATATATTCAATATCTAACGATTACCTATAGAAAAATAGAAACATAGAAGATAGGAGCAGGAGTAGGCCATTCGGCGCCTCGAGCCTGTTTCGCCATTTAATGAGATCATGGCTGATCATCCACATTCAGTACCCTGTTCCTGCTTTCTCCCCATATCCCTTGATCCCTTTAGCCTTAAGAAATATATCTAACTCCTTCTTGAATATATTTAATGAATTGGCCTCAAATGCCTTCTGTGGTAGAGAATTCCACAGGTTCACCACTCTCTGGGTGAAGAAATTCCTCCTCATTTCTGTCCTAAATGGCTTACCCCTTATCCTTAGGCTGTGACCCCTGGTTCAGGACTCCCCTGCCATCGGGAACATCCTTCCTGCATCTAGTCTATCTAGTCCTGTTAGAATTTTATAAGTTTCAATGAGATCCTCTCTGATTCTTCTAAACTCTAGCAAATACAAGCCCAATCGACCCAATCTCTCTTCATATGTCATTCCTGCCATCCCAGGTATCAGTCTGGTGAATCTGCGCTGCACTCCCTCCATGGCAAGAACATCCTTCCTCAGATAAGGTGACCAAAACTGCACACAATACTCAAGGTGTGGTCTCACCAAGGCCCTGTACAACTGCAGCAAGACATCCTTGTTCCTGTATTTGAATTCTCTCGCTATGAAGGCCAACATACCATTTGCCCTCTTAACCGCCTGCTGCACCTGCATGCTTACCTTCAGCAACTGGTGCACAAGGACACCCAGGTCTCGTTGCTCTTCCCTTCTCCCAATCAATTGCCGTTCAGAAAATAATCTATCTTCCTGTTTTTGTCACCAAAGTGGACAACCTCACATTTACCCACATTACACTGCATCTGCCATGCATCTGCCCACTCACCCGACCTGTCCAAATCATACTGGAGTTTCTCTGCATCCTCCTCACAGCACACACACCCACCCAGCTTTGTGTCGTCTGCAAACTTGGAAATATTGGGGGGAAAAATTCAGTATCGCCCCGTTTGGGGTGCCATTATCGGCTGTGCGCAAAGTTTAGCTAATTATTGCCTCCGACAGCAAACTTGGCTTTTATCGCCCCTGGAGGTGATTGGAGCGCTAAATCAGGCACTTCACACCTGTCTTAAGGCGCAAAGCCCGAGGAGCGAGGCGCTACCTCAGAGCGCTGGCGAAGCAAGGAAGGGCAAATCAAAATAAACCTGCAAAGTGCTGCTCAGTACTCAAAACTCCTTCACACAGTGTTGAATCTCTCCAGAAGTCTCTCTCTCCATCTCTCAGAATGCGTGGTGCAAAAATGTCACCGACAAAAAAAGGCAGGAAGCGGTCGCCTTTAAATAGCGCTCCCCTAGGCCCTTTCTGACAGAATAACGCTCCCCTCAACCTGTTGTTGCTAGCGGCAGGTGGTAAGGCGGGGGCGCCACTCAATTTCCGGTCCGGGGCGCTAACGGGGCGTTGCGCACTCGACTGATGTCACAATCTGCCGGCGCAGGAGATCGTGGCGGTAGTGTTTAGCACTGCCGCAAAATGTCTAGTTAATTTCGCGAGCGGCGCAAACATCGCTGCGCCCGGGCGCTAGTTGCTTTGTGCCCCATTAGCGCCCTCTTAAGGTGCTAACGGGAGGTGCAAACAACTGAATTTTTCTCCCATTACATCTAGTTCCCTCATCTAGATCATTAATATATATTGTGAATAACTGGGGTCCTAGCACCGATCCCTGCAGTACCCCACTAGTCACTGCCTGCCACTCGGAAAAAGACCAGTTTATTCCAACTATTTGCTTCCTGTCTGCCAACCAGTTCTCTATCCAAGTCAGTACCTTACTCCTAATCCCATGTGCTTTAACTTTACATGCTAATCTCTTATGCGGGACCTTATCGAAAGCCTTCTGAAAGTCCAAATACACCACATCCACTGGTTCTCCCTTATCTATTCTACCAGTTACATCCTCAAAAAATTCCAGTAGATTAGTCAAGAGTGATTTACCTTTTGTAAATCCATGTTGACTTTGTCCAATCCTGTCACTGTTTTCCAAGTGCTCTGCTATTACATCTTTTAAAATGGACTCTAGCATTTTCCCCACTACCAATGTCAGGCTTACCGGTCTATAATTCCCTGTTTTCTCTCTACCACCTTTTTTAAATAGTGGGGTTACATTAGCTGCCCTCCAATCCATGGGAACTGTTCCAGAGTCTATAGAATTTTGGAAGATGACCAGCAATGCATCTATTATTTCTAGGGCCATTTCCTTAACATGTAGATTATCAGGCCCTGGGGATTTATCGGCCTTCAATCCCGTCAATTTCCCTAACACCTTTTACCTACAAATACTGATTTCATTCAGTTCCTCCCTCTCATTAGACACTATGTTCCCCGACATCTCTGGGAGGTTATTTGTGTCCTCCTTTGTGAAGACAGAACCAAAGTATGTGTTTAATTGGTCAGCCATTTCTTTGTTCCCCATTATAAATTCCCCTGATTCTGACTGCAAGGGACCTACGCTTGACTTCACCAATCTTTTTCTCTTCACATATTTATGGAAGCTTTTACAGTCAGTTTTTATGTTCCCTGCCAGCTTACTCTCATACTCTATTTTCCCCCTCTTAATTAATCCCTTTGTCCTCCTTTGCTGAATCCTAAATTGCTCCCAATCCTCAGGTTTGCTGCTTTTTCTGGCCAATTTATATGTCCTATGTTGAAAGAAAGAAAGAACTTTCATTTATATAGCACCTTTCACAACCTCAGGACATCCCAAAATGCTTCACAGCCAATGAATTACTTTTGATTTATGTCAATTTATGTATAGCAAGATCCCACAATCAGCAATGAGATGAATGAGTAGATGATCTTTTTTCAGTAATGCTGGTTGAGGGATAAATGTTAGCCAGGAAACTTTGAATTTGATTACTGCTAGATTGGTTTCCCCAGGCTAGAGAGGATGCACTTTATGACCTAATATGCAAATTCTCACTCCAATCACCTATTACATTGCTAATACATTTAAATTGCAAAGAGAAACTCTATTACCTCTTGCCCTGGCAGTTCATGCTAGCACTCTTCGCCCTGACCTGATTCGATATATACCCAGGCCCAGTTCACGCTGCCACACACCTCATCATCCATCTTCTCAGTGCCACTCTTGGGTTCCCAGAGAGGTCTCTCTCCCCTCAGTATTGTTCCCCAAACTCCAGATTCTTTCCTCAGAATTGTTCTCAGTCTATCCACCCTCCATCCTGCCCAACCTGTTCTTTGGGGCTTCCTTCTATCCCTTCTCCCCACCAGTGCCTCTCTCAGCCTTTCACCTTTTCTCATCACCAAATGCCAACCTTTGACTCCCCCCCAGCACTGCTTTGGGTTCTCATACCTGCTGTTGCTGCTCTAGTTTTGAATGCCACTGTACAGTGTGGCGAGAACTCCTGGGGCTAGAAATTTGTTATAGCCAAGGAATGGGCGGTGTCAGTAGAAAAGTTGGAGAATTAGCGCCAGGTTCAAATGCTTTAGGCTGCACGAAAAATTCGTGCTAACTGCTCAATAAAATGATTGGTGTCCTAAATCAAGTCTGAAAACCCAAGCTCATTGAGTTAGACTTGAAGGGTGGACCACTATCGGGCGCAGTCTAATCACAACTCCTCATTGCCACAGGCTTTTTCACGACTTAAATGGGAGGTTCATTGATGCTGCAGCACCTCATTCTCAGCATTGCTGGCCGTGCAGCTATGTCAGGGAGCAGGAGCAGAAGCAGGAGCAGGAGCCGGAGCCGGAGCCGGAGCCGGAGCCGTGAACCAGGTGTGTTCATGGCAGGTCCACGCCCCAGGGAGAGAGCCCATAGATTCCCTGATGAAGCATTGGAGGCATAGGTTTTCGCTGTGGTGCGACAGAGGGCGGTGCTCTACACGGCAAATGGTAGGAGGCTCTTGCCACAAGTCTTCCACACCATGTGGAGGGAGGTAGCGCTACACAGTGCAGAAAGAAATTTAATGACCTCACTCAGGTGGCGAGGGTGAGTGAATGCTTCAACAAATGCTACATACCACCATCTGTACCACAATCTTCACACACTGCCCAAAGCACCACACCCCCAGCACTCGCCCACCAACAGGGGGAAAAATTCAGTTGGTCAGCACTTCCCATTAGTGCCTGCAGCTGGCACTAACAGGGCACTGATGCAATAACGCTGGGGCGAGGCAAATCCGACGGCGCACAGGAAATTTGGACCACCATTGTGTCGCCAGTACACGGTACCACCGGGGACTTCAACGCCAGGCAGATCATGATGTCAGTGAGTGCAATGCTCACTGGGCACCCAATCTGCCAAATTCATTATGGACATTTACCTTTGCGCCTCCACCAGACAGCAACAAGGAAAGGAGGCGCACAGCTGCAGGATGCTGGCTCCAGGGACATTATGTAATGGCATCCGCGTTAATCACTGGCAGCTGTCAGTCAGGGCAGGTTAGTTTCCATGGTCTCTTGTCAGTTTCAGCTTGTGGATGAATTTGCAAGAGTAATTTCAAGGTTCTTTTTTATCAGCAGTCTTCTGGCAAGTGCAAAGTGCGTACATTTATTGTTCAAAGATTCAAACTGCTATACTTGGCAACATTAATGGGGGGCTGTACTGGCATGCCACCTCGCCCTCCAGGATCTACGGCGGAGGAAGCGTAGACAGCCAGAAATACGGGAACATGTGCACGGAGGGATGAGGAGAAACATCAGGGTACTCATCAGGATGACTTAAATCCCAGATCCCTTTTGCTCACCACATGCCCATCATATCATTCCTGTGTCATGCCATATCACAGCGTCCTCCTGGGCGTAAAGATGAAATGAGAAAGACCACAAAATATTGCAAACTTCATGAATAAATTTATGCATAAACATATCACACATATCACATTTATTCTAATGACCCTTGTGCTTGCTATAGTTGAATAGCTGTCATTGTGTGCAAGGCATGAGATGTGGGCGTGAGTGTTGGTAGGTAGAGATTGTTGGTGTGTGAGCGCTGGGGATGCGGTGCTTTGGGCAGTGTGTGAAGTTTGTGGTACAGATGGTGGTATGTAGCATTTGGTGAATCATTCAATCACCCTGACCACCCGACTGAGGTGGATCTGCCATGAGCGCACCTGCTTCAGTCCTTCAGCTCCTTCGCCTTGTTGTGCTTCTTCTTGCTGAGGCAGCTGCACAGCCAGCAATGCTGAGAATGAGGTGCTGCAGCATCAATGAACCTTCCCTTTAAGTATTGGGAAAAGCCTGTGGCAATGGTGAGTTGAGATTAGACTGCACCCGATATTGGTCCACTCTTTGAGTATAAAGCCACTGAGCTAGGCCTTTAAGACTTAATGGGGGAAAAATTCAATTGGTAGCGCCACCCGTTAGCACCTTAAGAGGGAGCTAAGTGGGGCGCAAAGCAACTAGCGCCCGGGCGCGGCGATAGCTGCGCCTCTCGCGAAATTGACCGGACATTTTGCGGCAGTGCTAAACAATACCGCCACGATCTCCTGCGCCGGCAGATCATGACGTCAGTCGAGTGCGCAACGCCCGTTAGCGCCCCGGACCGGAAATTGAGTGGCACCCCCTGCCTTACTGCCTGCCGCTAGCAACGACAGGTTGAGGGGAGCGTTATGCTGTCAGAAAGGGACTAGGGGAGCGCTATTTAAAGGCAACCACTTCCTGCCTTTTTTTGTCGGTGACATTTTTGCACCACGTATTCTGAGAGAGAGAGAGAGACTTCTGGAGAGATTCAACACTGTGTGAAGGAGTTTTGGGTACTGAGCAGCACTTTGCAGGTTGGTTTTGATTTGTCCTTCCTTGTATCGATTTAGAAGAGACTATGGGGTCTGCACTCTGAGCTCTTCCCCTGGTTCTCTCCATTGTTCTTTCCAGCAGATTTGACGTACAGGTCTGTCCAGGCTGAGATTCAGACCGAGATTCAAGGATGCAATGAGCAGGATGTGGATGGAGAGCAAGATCAACCCTCCCCTTTAAGATAAAAACAGAAAATGCAGGAGAAACTCAGCAGGTCAAGCAGCATCTGTGAAGAGAGAAACAGATTTAACGTTTCAGGTTGATGACCATTCGTCAGAACTCCCCTTTAAGAATTGGACGGTGCCAGTGTGTCTGTGTTCCATTGCTGACTGAAATCATATGAGCTTCGCCAGCGCTGTGAGGTACCGCCTCGCTCCTCGGCCTTAGTGCCTTAAGAGACGTGTGTAGCGCCTGATTTAACGCTCCAATCACCTCCAGGGGCGCTAAAAGCCAAGTTTGCTGTTGGAGGCGATAATTAGCGCCAGGTGCTAAACTTTGCGCACCGCCAATAATAGCACCCCAAATGGGGCGATACTGAATTTTCCCCCCAATTTCTTTGAGCAGTGAGAATGAATTTTGCCTGCAGTCTAAAGCATTAGCGCCTGGCACTAATTCTCAAACTTTTCTAAAGATACCACCCATTCCTGGGCTATAATGAATTTCCAGCCCACAATCTCTACCTACCAACACTCACACCCACATCTCACAACTTGCACACAATGACAGCTATTCAACTATGGCAAGCACATTACCCAAACACATTGCTCCACACGCACTCACACACTTTCCTTTCTCTTGCAGGCCAAGGTGGTGCGCAACAGGAGAGAGCAAGAGCGCACAGACGGGGGACAAGCCGACACCCAACCACTGTCTGCACTGGAGAATAGAGTGCTGCAGATTATTGGGCGCCAGGTGGTGGGCATCATGGCCACTGGCAACGTTAACCCCCTTGGGGACAACAACAGTGTGTTCATCCCTGCTCCTTCTTCTCACACCCCACTTACCCCTCACTCCACAAGTGTTTCGCACTTTCCAGCTAATCATGCTGTATGCATGCAATTCTCCCTTCCTGTCCCCCTCCCCTCACCTTAACCTGACTCTTGTGCCTTTAAACTTTCAGATGATGAGCAAGCACCTGAGCAGCCTTTCCCTGAGGGCACCGTAGACATTGAGGCACGAGAAGAGGAGGAGGAAGAACACACCTCGTCACTGCATCTCTCACCCGCAGGCACCAGCTCAGATACTGGCACTACGTGTTCTTTAGAGGCTAGCATAGTAGCGGGATCTGCACAGGATGAGGCATCGGGGACGAGCGGGCTACAGCAAGGCCAGGGGGAAAGGGTAGCTCGGGTGTCAGCTCCCCGGAGGGTGAGTTCATGCACGAGCTCTGTTGCACAGGACTCAGATGAGGACCTCAATGGGGAGGCATTTAGAAGAAGGGTGATGGGCATGCACATGGAGATGATAGGTCCAATGGCAAGGGTGCCTGAGAGCCCCTCGGCAATGGTAAGGAGTGTGGAGGAGTCCGCCTCCAACATTGCACAAGGCTCTGCGCACACCATGGAGCCCATCATTTCCAGTCTACAAAGGATGGTAGACTCCCAGGGAAACTGTGACGACCCAGACCTGATGCTGTGTGTGATGGGCGATCTGGCAGCTTCCAATGCAGCAAAGGCGGATGCGATGCAACGTCTTAGGGTTATATTGGAGCCTATGCTTGGTGGCATCCAATCTCAGACTGCTCTCATGCAGTCTCAGCTTGATGCCATGCAAGTTCTGACTGCTGCCATCGTGGCTGTGCCTGCCACCATCGACCAGGGCTGTCACGGTGTCTCAGCAGGCCAGCAATCTGTGCTGCAACAGATTGTTAGGGATGCTGAGGTGCTGCCCCGGGGGAGTGGCAGTGGGTCAGTGGAGCAGGAAGCTGCTGTCGTCTCTCAGGATGACAGCATTCCTGCTCCCACCACTGCCACTCCGCCATTGTCCTTGTCGCTGCCTGTCATCCAGCCAGCCCAGACTGCTGCCACCCATGGTGAGGTGGTGCAGTCTACAGCCGGGCACTCCAGGTCCAGAGCTTGTCAAGGACGTCCTGCAAGGCCATCTGAAGTCTCCCATAAGGACACTCAGCAGCTTCCTACCTGCTGTGCTGCAGCCACTGGGCCAACGCTTCATAGGAGCAATAGAGCAGGAAAAGCCACAGTAACGACAGGCACTAACGGATTGCACAAGGGTGAAAGGTAAATATTTTTCATGTAAATATGTGTCCACTTCTTTTTGATAAATTTATTATTTTACTTACCATTCTTTTGTGGTGTGTCTCATTTCATGTTTGCGTGGTGATATGGCCTGCGAGAGGGATGGAATGATGGGGATGTGGTGAGAAAAGGGGATCTGGGGTTTAAGTCGTCCTGGTGTGAGGCTGGTGGTCTGTTTGAAGGAGGTGGCAGAGTTCTGTGACCACCTCCCTGAGAGCCCTAATGTTCCTCCTCATCTCTCTGTGCACATGTTCTCGCATTTCTTGCTGCCTATGCTCCCTCCGCCGTAGATCCTGGAGTGTAGCAGTTTGAATCTTTGCAGAATAATTGTAACTGATTTTTAGTTACCAGAAGACTCCTGATACAAAAGAACCTTGAAATTACTGAATGAAACTGTTGCAGTGGGTGAAACTAACAAAAAAACACTGAAACTACGCTAACCTGACAGCTGCGAATGATTACTGATTATCCCTTTAAATAACATCCCTGGAGCCGGCTTGTTGGTGCTGCACACCAGCTCTCCCTGTGGGTGTTTACTCCAGGCGGTGATCTAAGTGGCGAGAATCAATTTTGCAAATTGGGCGGTCAGTGAGCATTGCACACTAACTAACATCACGATCTGCCTGGCGTTGACATTCCTGGCAATACCTCTTATCGACAGCGCTAAGGGGGGGGGCAGATTTGGTGTGCACTGCTGGATTCGCCGCGCCCCGGCGATACTGGTCTAGTGCCCCATAGCGCCATCTACTGGCGCTAACGGGAGGCGCTAAGGGGATGAATTTTTCTCCCCTGATCTTCTAAGGGCTTCTGACATTGCATCAGTGGGCTCAAAATCAAAGTAGCAACAGGAATTAGGAATCCTGCAGCAGTGCTGATTTACGCTCCCTAATGCAGATGCATGGACAATGCCCATGAAATGCAAACTGGCCATGTCAAATACAGATGATCAGAGATTTCTAAACTTGTCTGTATTTTTCCCATTTTTGTAATAATAGGCAGAACAAAGTAATATGTGTGGGTAAGAAACACATATCTGTTGCTTCAGTCATTAAATATCACAAGCTTGGCACTTGGTTGCTGCTGAAACATTTTTCTCAGAAAAGATATGTATACTTTATTAATGCTTTTCCTGAAAAAGGTGTATTTCATAAAGTGAATCTATTATCTTGGGTTAGAAATGAAGCCAGATAAAATGGAGTGAAACAACTCAGCTTGGTAAGTAGGTTTCTTTAATGCTGGCTGAAATCCAAAACAACTAGTGCTCAGAGGGCCAGACTGTGCAAGATAGAAGGGTGAAAAATGGGAAGAAAGCAAAACAAAAACTCATACTGAAATTGACTATTTGCTTTGATACGATGCTTACTAATATATCATAGAATCTTATAGCACAGAAGGAGGTCATTCGGCCTGTAGTGCCCATGCTGGCTCTTTGAAAGAGCGATCCAATTAGTGCCAAAACCCCGGCTCTTTCCCCGTAGCCATGCAAATTTTTCTTTTTCAGACATATATCGAATTCCCTTTTGAAAGTTACTATTGAATCTGCTTGAACTACCCTTTCAGGCAGTGCATTCCAGGAGGGGATACTTTCGAGGATAAAAAATAAAGAAAGCAGGGGGAGTTAGAAGGGGTTGGGGGGTGGGGGCACGATGGAAAATGTCATAAACAATTTTGTGGATAAATTATTCACTCACTTATACAGTGAAATAAACTTACTTACACTTCCTGTCAGTTGTGTGCTTGTGCTTTGCAGCCTAGATTTTGCACTGGGGGGTGGGGGGGGGGGGAATTCTGAGCAGACATAGGGTGGAGTCTGATTTGTGCCCCTTTTTGTGAAGTGGACTGATTGCTCTCATTTCTGGGGTTAGCATAATCTAAATATTCGGATTTAGCCTCAGTATCAGGAGCGGCACTGATTGGGAGCTCACCTTTTGGGGGTGACAACCAACGCTCCCCTCATTTTTTTTTGAGTGCATGGTCCCTTTAACGGGCTGTGTGGCCCATTCAAAATTTCGCGCATGCGCAGAATCTCCCATTCGAAGACCGGTAAGTGGCCTGCACGAGACCTCCAGACAGCATAGCGGGAGCGTTGGTGGCAGCTAGTGTACTGCTAAACAGTGCAATCTGAGAGGGCATATCAGAATAACAGACAGGGAAGATAGTGGGCCCATTACATAGCCAAGCTAGTTTTTTATCCATTAAAGTAATTGGCAGCTGATCAGACAGACTATAAGATGGACCTGTCATCTTTCACGTCTGATACCTTGACGTGTATTATCAGCATGCACTGCTCTGCACCAGGAGTACAAAAGAGAAAGATTCCCTCTCTAATTGCTTGGTGCATGCAACTATCATCACGGGCTGCGTACTGTTACAGGGTTTGTACTTCCTCTCTTGGTAAACAAAGGTAATTCTCATTTTTATCTAATTTTTCATAACAGCAAAGAGAGAGCAACGACAGGTGGTGGACCCCCCAAATCACCACTTCCTCATCCACTACAACGAGGAAGTTCTCCAAATGCTGGAGGGAGGCCACAGAGGGGTTCAGAGATTGGGAAGTAGGAAGGCAGTTGCCAGCGGGGGGGGGGGGGGGGCGGACGGGGGTGTGGGTGGGCTTCATGATGATATTCTACTTCTCTCCCTGCTGGCACTCCTCGGACTGAAAGTCACATGTGAAAGTTTGCTCCTTGGCAACCATTCTAACATCTCTTCCTTTTTTCCTCCTTTAGACATGCTGGAGGAAGCAAACATCTGTGGAGTTGGCCTTACCAGTACTTCAGAGTACATAGTCAAGCATCAGCAAGAAACATCCACCCAGAAGAATTAGTGAGCCGGAGGGAAGTGCACTGGATGACACACAGAGCATGAGTGAGCAGGAGCGGCTAGGGATGGAACATAAGGAGGGAGTCAATGCTGACTGGGTCCTGCTTTTAATTGAAGGATGCTTGCAATTCATCAAGTGCATATGCAGGCACTGGGGGCTCTGACAGTCGGTGCGTTGTAGATGACAGAATGAGTGGTACCTTGCTGAACATCTTGGCATCACTGCTGTCCAACCTGGACATATGGTAGCTCTCAGGACATCTCAGCAGAGGAGCCCCTCAGGGCAGCTTATGCTTCCTCTATGGATTGTCATAGAGGTCTAAGGTGGCAGAATGGACAGGGCTGTCACTTCCGATCTCCAAACGATGGGGGCTGGGCTGCAGACAGTTATTTCTCCTTGGGTTTTACTGCACCTCTTGATAAGCGCTCTTAACCAGAGTGCAATGTGAAGGGTTAGTTGTGGAAAAGTTGCTTTAAGAGGGTGAAACATAGAAACATAGAAGATAGGAGCAGGAGTAGGCCATTCGGCTCTTTGAGCCTGTTCCGCCATTTAATGAGATCATGGCTGATCATCCAAACTCAGTACCCTGTCCCACTGCCTTCTCCCCATATCCCTTGATCCCTTTAGCCTTAAGGAATATATCTAACTTCTTCTTGAATATATTTAATGAATTGGCCTCAACTGCCTTTTGTGGTAGAGAATTCCACAGGTTCACCACTCTCTGGGTGAAGAAATTCCTCCTCATCTCTGTCCTAAATGGCTTACCCCTTATCTTTAGACTGTGACCCCTGGTCCTGGACTCCCCTGCCATCGGGAACATCCTTCCTGCATCTAGTCTATCTAGTCCTGTTAGAATTTTATAAGTTTCAATGAGATCCCCTCTCATTCTTCTAAAATCCAGCAAATATAAGTCCAATCGACCCAATCTCTCCTCATACGTCATTCCTGCCATCCCAGGTATCAGTCTGGTGAATCTTCGCTGTACTCCCTCCATGGCAAGAACATCCTTCCTCAGATAAGGCGACCAAAACTGCACACAATACTCAAGGTGTGGTCTCACCAAGGCCCGGTACAACTGCAGCAAGACATCCTTGCTCCTGTACTCGAATCCTCTCGCTATGAAGGCCAATATACCATTGGCCTTCTTAACCGCCTGCTGGACCTGCATGCTTAGCTTCAGCGACTGGTGCACAAGGACACCTAGGTCTCGTTGCACTTCCCCTTCGCCCAATCAATTGCCGTTCAGATAATAATCCGCCTTCCTGTTTTTGCCACCAAAGTGGATAACCTCGCATTTATCCACATTATACTGCATCTGCCATGCATCTGCCCAATCACCCAACCTGTCCAAATCATACTGGAGTTTCTCTGCATCCTCCTCACAGCACACACGCCCACCCAGCTTTGTGTCATCTGAAAACTTGGAGATATTACATCTAGTTCACTCGTCTAGATCATTAATATATATTGTGAATAGCTGGGGTCCTAGCACCGATCCCTGCGGTACCCCACTAGTCACTGCCTGCCACTCGGAAAAAGACCCGTTTATTCCAACTCTTTGCTTCCTGTCTGCCAACCAGTTCTCTATCCAAGTCAGTACCTTACCCCAATCCCAAGTGCTTTAACTTTACATGCTAATCTCTTATGCGGGACCTTATCGAAAGCCTTCTGAAAGTCCAAATACACCACATCCACTGGTTCTCCCTTACCTATTCTACCAGTTACATCCTCAAAAAATTCCAGTAGATTAGTCAAGCACGATTTACCTTTTGTAAATCCATGTTGACTTTGTCCGATCCTGTCACTGTTTTCCAAGTGCTCTGCTATTACATCTTTTATAATGGACTCTAGCATTTTCCCCACTACCGATGTCAGGCTTACTGGTCTATGATTCCCCGTTTTCTCGCTACCACCTTTTTTGAATAGAGGGGTTACATTAGCTACCCTCCAATCCATGGGAACTGTGCCAGAGTCTATAGAATTTTGGAAGGTGACCAGCAATGCATCTACTATTTCTAGGGCCACTTCCATAAGTACCCTAGGATGTAGATTATCAGGCCCTGGGGATTATCGGCCTTCAATCCCATCAATTTCCCAACACCATTTCCCTACAAATACTGATTTCATTCAGTTCCTCACTCTCATTGGACCCTATCTTCCCCGACATCTCTGGGAGGTTATTTGTGTCCTCCTTTGTGAAGACAGAACCAAAGTATGTGTTTAATTGGTCAGCCATTTCTTTGTTCCCCATTATAAATTCCCCTGATTCTGACTGTAAGGGACTTACGCTTGACTTCACCAATCTTTTTCTCTTCACATATCTATAGAAGCTTCTACAGTCAGTTTTTATGTTCCCTGCAAGCTTACTCTCATACTCTATTTACCCCCTCTTAATTAATCCCTTTGTCCTCCTTTGCTGAATCCTAAACTGCTCCCAATCCTCAGGTTTGCTGCTTTTTCTGGCCAATTTATATGTCCTCTCCTTGGATCTTACGCTATCCCTAATTTCCCTTGTTAGCCACAGTTGAGTCACTTTTTTTGTTTTATTTTTATGCCAAACAGGGATGAACAAATTCTGTCATTCATCCTTGTGATCTTTAAATGTTTGCCATTGCCTATCCACCATCAACCCTTTAGGTAACGTTCCCCAATCCATCCTAGCCAACTCGCGCCTCATACCATCGTAGTTTCCTTTATTTATATTCAGGACGCTAGTCTCTGAGTCAACTACTTCACTCTCCATCTTAATGAAGAGTTCTATCATATTATGATCGCTCTGCCTCAAGTGGCCTCGCATAACAAGATTGCTAATTAATCCTTTGTGTGTGTGCTGGTGCCCAGGGTGGACAAGGAAAGAAAGGAGAGTGTACCTCCTAATTGGTTGCTAAAGAGTACAGGCTGATTTGTGTTTTGAAAGGCTGCATGGAAGTTTCCAGGTAGTTCAGCTGCTTACACCTGTTTTACACCAGTTTTACATTCATACCTGCACCAATGGAAATTAGTGAGCAGACCTGGGAAACTCACGTGTGTAGGGGGTGGCATGTGGTGGTGGTGTTTGGCGCGTTCGCCCAGTCAGTTATGCCCCTGACTGTTTTGTGAGCGGTTCAAATCGCTCCCACGCCCCTGGGTTCTAGACACCGGACTTAGGTACAAGGCGGCGGTACAGAGAAGACTCGAGTAGACAGGTGGTTGGATGTAAACAAAAACCAGGGGCTAGATTTTCAGTTGCTAGCGCCAGCAGTTAGCGCCTTAAGAGAAGTGATTTTCGGGCGCTATGCATGTAGCGCCCGTGCGCAGCGCTGTTTGCGCCCCGCCCCAAATTAAGTTGCACATTAGCGCCGGCGCAAAGGTTAGCGCCCGGCCGGATGCGCGCGCAGAAAATGACGTCACATCCTCGTGCAACGCCCTTTGGCCACCCCGATTCCAAACTTCAGTCGGATCGCCCCATTGTGCGGCTGGCAGCCGGAGCGTTTGGAAAAAGGAACGCAACACAACCAGCGCGGGCCCCGGGGGGCGCAAATTAAAGGGGACGTGCTCTCCAATATAAAGGCCAGCCTTTTTTCAGAAAACACTCTTGTGCAATGCATTTCTGGAGACACAACAAGGAGGATAGCTAACTGGTTTCAAGCAGCAAGAGCTCAGGTATTTTTGGACTCAGGCCAGAGCGCTGCAAGTGGCCTTTTGGAAATTTGAGTGTTTGCCAGGATTTGATGGGGGTTGCATGGGGTGCCAACGCGGAGCTGCAGCTCCATGTCCGTAGGGCTCGCAGACGCATTGTGAGAGGGGCAACCCTGGCTAGAGGCAGAGGGGGCTACAGGCGTCGGCCACGTAGGCCTTACCCAGTCAGGCTATACCGCCAGCAGCGCTCCTACCTAAACATGAGTGCCGCGCGATGTGTTAAAAGGCTCCAATTCCGAAAGGAGGTGATTGCAGAGATCTGCCACATGCTTCGCCGAGATCTGCGGCCAAAGCTCAGGTGCAGGACGTCTCTGTCGGTGGAAGTGAAGGTGACGGTGGCATTGAACTTCTATGCCACCGGCTCCTTCCAATACGCTGCTGGGGACATAGCAAACATCTCCCAGTACGGCGCGCATCGCTGCATCCGCCAGGTGACCGAAGCACTGTTCAGAAGGAGAAGCCAATTCATCTCCTTCCCCATGGCCCTGGAGAGCCAGCATCAGCGCGCATTGGGATTTTCCAGACTCGGGGAATTCCCCTTGGTGCAGGGCGCCATTGACTGTACGCATGTGGCTTTGCGGGCCCCTCTGGAGCATGGCGAGCAGTATCGCAACAGGAAGGGCTACCATTCTCTGAATGTGCAGCTGGTGTGTGACCACAAGCAGCGCATCATGGCAGTCAATGACAGCTTCCCAGGCAGCAGCCACGATGCCTTTATCCTGCGGCAGAGTACTGTGCATGACATGTTCCAGGCACAGCCTCCCCCAAGAGGATGGCTACTCGGGGACAAAGGCTATCCTTTGTGCACCTGGCTCATGACCCCGCTCCACGCGCCCCGGACCGCTGCTGAAGAGGCCTACAACGAGAGCCATCAAACCACCCGCAACATCATCGAGCAAACTATTGGGGTCCTCAAGCAGCGGTTCCGCTGCCTTGATCGCTCCGGAGGAGCTCTCCAGTATTCGCCGGACCGGGTCTCCCAATTTGTGGTGGTTTGCTGCATGCTACACAACCTGGCTATCCGCAGGACTCAGGCACTGCCACCTGACGTTGGACCAGCACCTCAGGAGGAGGAGCAGGAGGAGCATGAGGAGGAGGAGGAGGAGGAGCAGGAGTACGTTCCCGGGAGGGAGCGACCAGGGCCAAGGGCCGCACGACGCCACCTTATTACACGGTACTTCTAAGCCCCCTGTCAGGGAATGGCCAGGGGCCATGAGGGAAGATGAATGCAGCCGCTCCGCAAGCCCTCAGCCGGCGAAGCCAACAAACACTAAGAAGAACAACCATGGAGACTGCATGAATAAAGATAATTATTTATTACACAAAAATGAAAAGCCCTTCCCACATGAATCCCCAAAAACAATAAACGGGCCCCACAAAAAGCCCAACAAACGACTCACTCCCACAAACTGGGGAGGAGTCACTCCACATTTCTTCAAACCGGGCCTCAACGTCGGCCTAACGCAAAAAATAAGCCCTCCAACAACACAACCATGGGCAAAATAAAGATGGCCACCGCCATATAAAAGGAAAGCTGGCCACACCCTCTACTGAATGGCCCGCGAGGGCGAGACCTTGCCCAGCCTTTTGCCTCCCCTGCCCGGCCTGCTGCTCCTTCGCAAGCTCTGCCCAGTGGCTGCTGCGAGGCTGGGGGAAGGCGCCTGAGGCTCAGATGCCCTTCCGCCAGATGCCGCTGGGGGGCGGCCTACACGGCGTTTGGGCCTCAAGGGGCTGTCTGCTGAGTGGCGCACCTGAGCCTGGCCACCATCAACTGCAGCCGCTTGCCCTTGACGCCCCAGTGGGGGAATGGCGGTGACGGATGGCGCAATGTGGGCCAGCTGGCGTCTGGGATGCGCTGGCTGGTGCTGTGGCGCGGTGGCACTCGGCCGGGCCCGCACTGCAGGATCCGCAACAATCAGCCGAGGGGCGGCTTGCTGGGATGGTCCAGCGCAGCGGCTGCCCTGGCGATGCCTGCCTGAGACAGCGCGTGTGGCAGCAGTGAGTGCCCCTGTTGTCCTGGTGTGCGCCCGCATCACATCCGCCAGGGTCTTGATGGCATCAGTCAGCATGCGGCCACTCGCGGCAGTTGCTGCCCCGAACTCGCGCACACTGGTCGCCAGCGACTCAATGGCCTCAGGCACGCGCCCCACCACGCTCATGAGCTCCGTGTGGCGCTGGTCCGAATCCTCGGCCATCTTATCCAGCTTCCGCACCTCCTCCGAGGTGAAGGTGTCCGGACTGGAGTCGCGACTCTCCCGCTGGGGAGGAGGGGGCCGAACTAGGGGACCCTTGCCACGTTGGTGGCGGCGAGTGTGCCGATCAGCAGCACTCCCCTCTGATCCTTGCCCCCTTTGGGGGGAAGGCCGCGGGCCATGCGCACGGCTCCTGGGTGGCTGGACGCCACTGGTCCCAGAAGCTGCATTGCCCTGCGACAGTTCCTCCAGGCACTCGTCCAGTGAGGAGGTGTCAAGCATTTCCTCCTCTCCTGCGGGACATGACTGTTCCCCCGATGGTCCGGCTTGCTCCTCCTCCTCCTCCTGCTCAGAGGTGCTGTCACTGGCAGCTTCAGGGTCCTGGTCGTCACCATCTGAAAGCAGGAATGCACAAGAGTAGCTTCAGAGTGAGGAGACGCGTCAGCGAGGGAGTTAGGACTGGTGGCATTCAGCGCATTGGTGGGACAGTGGCAAAGGAGGTAGCTCGGATGGGCCAGTGCGACGCGAGAGGGCCAAAAGGCGAGGTCCTTACCATTGCCGGGCAGTGGAGGGTCGGCTAGTCCGCACGCTGTGGGGACAAGCACACGGGCTCCCATGAGCACACACACGCGCTCCTCCAGCCGAGTGAGCTTCTGCAGCTTGGCGCGGCCACCCCTGGCACGGGCCTGGCGATTAAAGGCTACTTTAGCCTGCAAGAGAAAGGATGGGCTGTAAGTGCGCAGTGTAGCCCTGATGTAGTGTGCACTGCCTCCCATGGTGGAATAGCTTGGCCAGAGTGAAGCCCTGATGTAGTGTGCACTGCCTCCCATGGTGGAATAGCTTGGCCAGAGTGAAGCCCTGATGTAGTGTGCACAGCCTCCCATGGTGGAATAGCTTGGCCAGAGTGTAGAGTGCCGAATGGCCAATTGATGCTCATGACTGTCCCAATGCTGCTGGCTGAGGGCTGGCCAATAGGACTTTCAGCTCCCTTTGCCCATCATGTCAGGTGTACATGCAAGAATGAGGAGGAGACTGGAAAGGGTACTCACCCTGACAATCCTGGTCAGGTCGTTGTATTTTTTACGACATTGTTTGTGGGTCCTGGGGGCATCGCCGGTGAACGTCACCCTCTGGGCGATCTGCTTCCAGGCTTTGGTGTAGTCGTGGTGGGTTGGATTCCTCCCACTCTCTGGGAACAAGATCTTGCGCCTCACCTCCAGAGCTGTGACTATTATGTCCAGATCACCCTCTGAGAAGCGCAGGGCACGCTGACGGGCCTTCTCTGGCATTGCCATGACTCCCTGGGGCTGAGCAGCAGTGTTGAGGCCTCTTTGCAAGGCTGCAGTGTGCAGGGCGTGGCAGCAGACCAATTCGTCCCTTCCCCCTTTAAGAGCTGGTCGGCGCCACGGGGTCTGCTGTCAGTCCAAAAATGACCGCACCCGCGCTGCGCCCCACCTGGGCGCTATCCCTCTGGACCGCCGGCTTAGCGCCTAAAGATAGTAGTGGAACGCCTCTTTTAGTGCTCCACCAACCTCTTAGGGCGAAGCCACTGAATTTCCGGCAACGGGGCGCTACTTTGGGGCGGGCGCTAACTTCGGGCGGGCGCTAAGGTTAGCGCCCCAAAACTGCCTATACTGAAAATCTAGCCCCATGATTTTATTGAAGAGGAAAAACTTGACACAATCTTATGGCAAAATTACTAGTGTACACTTCTACAGGCAAAAATACAAAAGAAGAATAACTATTATATACTTATACAGGGAATGGGGAACACACGGCACATTGAGGGAAAACAACTATCTTAACAATCCCCTTATCCTTATCCCACCCCCTATACCTAACTAGATTAAGCTATGAGGGGTCAGAACTTCATGCTTACCAATCGAAAGGTTTGTTAGACTCAAAACAGCGGTTGGGTTCGGGGTTTGCTCTTGGTGCTCTCTAGATCCTGCCATTGTCACGTGGTCTCTGGGCGCTTCAAGGGCATTGTCCAGGTTTGAGAACCCCAAAGTTACTGGCCTAGAAATTCAGTATAGCCACATTTGGGGCGCTACAGCCGGGCGTTCGCAAAATTTAGCGCCGAATGGCACTTAGCGCCACCTTCGCCGATATTCAGTTGCATCACCCCAAGAGGTTGCTGCTGTGCTAAAGCAGGCGATGCACGACTATCATAAGGCGCTAAGCCGACGTGCCGAGGCGCTAACACCGAGGGCGGGCGCAGCGCAGGTGCGGCGAGTTTCTGAATGAAGGCAGACATGCTGGCGCCAGTCAGCTCTTAAAGGGGGAGGGTCGACATGTTTGGCTGCCATGCCCTGCACACTGAAGCCCTGAAGCAAGGCCTGACCATTGCTGGTTCATCAGTTCTACGCCCTGGACCATGGGGAAGGCCGCTATTCTTCCAAATCCCATTGCATGCTCTTGCTGCTTGTCCAGGGTCATGGGGAAGGAGATGTACTGACGTCTCCTTCTGAAAAGAGCATTGTTCACCTGGCGGATGCAACAATGTACCGCGAACTGGGAGATGTTGGCAATGTCCCCAGTAGCGGATTGGAAGGAGCCGGTGGCATAGAAGTTGAGAGCCACCGTCACCTTCACTGCCACCGACAGAGACGTCCTGCTCCTCAGCTGTGGCTGCAGATCTCTGCGAAGCAGGTGGCAGATCTCAGTGACCACCTCCCTTCTGAATCGCAGCCTCCGAACACACTGTTCCTCAGACATGTTCAGATATGAGAACTGCTGGCGGTATACCCTGGGTGGGTAAGGCCTCCTGTGCCGACGCCTGTTGGCCCTTCTCCGTCTGGCCATGACTGGCACTCTCTCACGGCATTTCTGATCCCTTTGAATGCAATGCAGAAAGCCAATGTTTCCACCCATTGCAGCCCCCATTATATGTGGTGACTCAAGGCTATGGCACTGAAAGTGAAATCCAAGTGCAAAGCTCTGGCCTGAAGCCAGAAGTACCTGTGTGAGTGCTGAGTCAAAGCAGAAAGCTCTCTGCCTTTGTCTCTCTCCAAATATCTCTCTCTCACACAGAAGGATTGGCACAAAATGGCTGCCACTTATAATGCAGGAGGAGTCCCCTTTAAATAGCGCTCCCCGCGCCCCGCAGCGACTGGGAACCGTTCCCCTCTACCAGTCGCTGGGGGCGCCAGGTGCAAAGAAGGGCGGAATCACTGAAGTTCCGGATCGGGGCGCACCAAGGGCGTTGCACCATGAAATGACGTCATGATCTGCACGCGCAGCTGAGCGGGCGCTGCGGTTTTGCGCTGCCGCTAAATCTTGAGTAAAGTTCGTGAGAGGTGCAGATCGCGCCGCGCCCGGGCGCTAGCCGCTTAGCGTCCCACTTCTCCTCCTCCTAAGGCGCTAGCGGCTGGCGCTAACAACTGAATTTCTAGGCCAAAGTCTCTGTTTCGGTACTTTACCTTGCAGGGGTGATTCTTCGTCGACAGCCGACAGATGAATTGGTGTACAGATATTCGAAGGTCGGCCGAGGCTGAAGGCCCGATAATTCGAAGCCTCCCCTCAGTTCGTCTCCTCAGTTGGTCTTCTTCAGCCGGTCTTCCTCAGGTGGCCTTCCCTCCGGTGGTCTTCCCTCCTCCCCTCATCGCGTCCCGCCTTGCCTGGCCTGAATTGTCCGTGTCCGCCCGACCCGGTGCCGGGGCGATTCCAGATGGAGTGGGGAAAGGCACGGGCAAAGGCCAGGGGGTAAGTGTGGGGCGGGGAAAGTGCAGCAGCCATGAGGGCGAGGGGCTGAAGAGCAGAGAGAGCAGCAGCACCAGCACACCGAGAGCCCGCGATTGCTACCCGGGGGCCTTCAATTATACCTTTTTCAAAACCCTTATCTGCGCGCCAAATCAGGTTAGTTCTTTGTCTTACTCTTGGCGGGCTATTTTAAATAATGGTAGCAATCCATACTAACTGTTTTTAGATGGCCGGTAATCGCATCTACCGGCCCGATAATTGACTTGTATTGTCATGAAGGTTCCTTGATGGGCCTGTCCAGCCTCGATGGCTCTGTTAATCTGTTTCCAATAATATATGTAGACTGCTTGATGGCCTTAACTAATGGCCTAAACTGAATTTAGATTTGTCTCCAATTCGGTCTAATGCATAATTCAGAGTCCTGTCTGGTTTCAAAATACAAAGTCTCCCTTCACAGACACTGCAGCTTTGGGTTTCGATCCACAAGCTGTCTGCGTTGCAGAGTCCATTTTAAAATCTCACAGGCTTTCTGCCACGAGGCACGGACGCCATCTTGGGTACCCTTTTTGAATTAAAATGTCCACGCAGGGTCCCGTTTATTAATAACAGCCTTTGGGGAAATGCAGAAATGTTGCAAATCTTACACGTGTAACTCCCTCTAGAGGTCACTGGTGGGTGCAATTTTCTTTTCAAAGGAGGAACTCATTTTGAGGAAATTGTAAGACATGGTGGCAGGTCTCAAGAAAGTTAGATAGAATATATAGCACAGAAACAGGATATTCGGCCCAACTGGTCCATGCCGGTGTTTATGCTCCACCTGAGCTTCCTCTCACCCCTGAAAGTGAGCATTCACTTATGCATTGGTATGCAGCTGGTCACAAATGAACTGCACACTGAGAGAGTGGAAACCTTGGGGGAAAAATTGGACATTGACAGAAACCTGCTGATGTCACCGCTGCCTCGGTTTACGGCCGCTGAAAATGGCCGCAGCGCTACCCGGCAAAAATTCGCGCCGGGGTTTGGAGATTTGTAGCGCAGCGCTAACTTACCATGTAACACCCTCCTGGTGGCGTTAGTGGAGGTATCTGACCCGAAGTTCCTGACCATAGTCGGCGTTGCAGCTTCTTACAGCCTCTGGGAGTGAGCAGCGGCAGCAGCGGGAGCGGCGGACCTGCGAGGGAGCAGCGGCTGTGGGTGAAAATAAAGGTCAGTGATTTTCAGGCCCAGTCGAGCAGCAGCAGCAGCAGGAGCGGCGGCAGAATTTGAGAGTGACATCACAGTACAGAAAGTGACCCTGGCGCAGGGGAAGCAGCTGATTGGGTGAGTACGGCCAGGTGAGTATTTATACTACTCTATAGTTTGACAGTTAAGTTTAATAGCTTTTAATGTTTAAAGGTCTTAATTTTGTGGTTTATAGTTGCTAAGGTCTCTGTTGTGTAGCGGGGAGTGCTAGGAAACAAGGGGCTAGATTTTCAGTTGCTTGCGCCAGCAGTTAGCGCCTTAAGAGAAGTGATTTCCGGGCGCTATGCGTGTAGCGCCCGGGCGCAGCGCAGTTTGCGCCCCGCCCCAAATTAAGTTGCCCGTTAGCGCCGGCGCAAAGTTTAGCGCCCGCCCGGATGCGCGCGCAGAAAATGACGTCACATCCTCGTGCAACGCCCTTTGGCCGCCCCGATTGCAAACTTCAGTCGGACCGCCCCATTGTGCGGCGGGCGGCCGGAGCGTTTGGAAAAAGGAACGCAACACAACCAGCGCGGGCCCCGGGGGGCGCTAATTAAAGGGAACGTCCTCTCCAGTATAAAGGCCATCCTTTTTTCAGAAAACAGTCTTGTGCAACGCATTTCTGGAGACACAACAAGGAGGATAGCTAACTGGTTTCAAGCAGCAAGAGGCAGGTATTTTTGGACTCAGGCAACAGCGCTGCAAGTGGCCATTTGGAAATTAGAGTGTTTGCCAGGATTTGATGGGGGTTGCATGGGGTGCCAACGCGGAGCTGCAGCTCCATGTCCGTAGGGCTCGCAGACGCATTGTGAGAGGGGCAGCCCTGGCTAGAGGCAGAGGGGGCTACAGGCGTCGGCCACGTAGGCCTTACCCAGTCAGGCTATACCGCCAGCAGCGCTCCTACCTAAACATGAGTGCCGCGCGATGTGTTAAAAGGCTCCGATTCCGAAAGGGGGTGATTGCAGAGATCTGCCACCTGCTTCGCCGAGATCTGCGGCCAAAGCTCAGGTGCAGGACGTCTCTGTCGGTGGAAGTGAAGGTGACGGTGGCATTGAACTTCTATGCCACCGGCTCCTTCCAATACGCTGCTGGGGACATAGCAAACATCTCCCAGTACGGCGCGCATCGCTGCATCCGCCAGGTGACCGAAGCACTGTTCAGAAGGAGAAGCCAATTCATCTCCTTCCCCATGGCCCTGGAGAGCCAGCATCAGCGCGCATTGGGATTTTCCAGACTCGGGGAATTCCCCTTGGTGCAGGGCGCCATTGACTGTACGCATGTGGCTTTGCGGGCCCCTCTGGAGCATGGCGAGCAGTATCGCAACAGGAAGGGCTACCATTCTCTGAATGTGCAGCTGGTCTGTGACCAAAAGCAGCGCATCATGGCAGTCAATGCCAGCTTCCCAGGCAGCAGCCACGATGCCTTTATCCTGCGGCAGAGTACTGTGCATGACATGTTCCAGGCACAGCCTCCCCCAAGAGGATGGCTACTCGGGGACAAAGGCTATCCTTTGTGCACCTGGCTCATGACCCCGCTCCGCGCGCCCAGGACCGCTGCTGAAGAGGCCTACAACGAGAGCCATCAAACCACCCGCAACATCATCGAGCTAACTATTGGGGTCCTCAAGCAGCGGTTCCGCTGCCTTGATCGCTCCGGAGGAGCTCTCCAGTATTCGCCGGACCGGGTCTCCCAATTTGTGGTGGTTTGCTGCATGCTACACAACCTGGCTATCCGCAGGACTCAGGCACTGCCACCTGACGTTGGACCAGCACCTCAGGAGGAGGAGCAGGAGGAGCATGAGGAGGAGGAGGAGGAGGAGGAGGAGGAGCAGGAGTACGTTCCCAGGAGGGAGCGACCAGGGCCAAGGGCCGCACGACGCCACCTTATTACACGGTACTTCTAAGCCCCCTGTCAGGGAATGGCCAGGGGCCATGAGGGAAGATGAATGCAGCCGCTCCGCAAGCCCTCAGCCGGCGAAGCCAACAAACACTAAGAAGAACAACCATGGAGACTGCATGAATAAAGATAATTTTTTATTGCACAAAAATGAAAAGCCCTTCCCACATGAATCCCCAAAAACAATAAACGGGCCCCACAAAAAGCCCAACAAACGACTCACTCCCACAAACTGGGGAGGAGCCACTCCACCTTTATTGAAACCGGGCCTCAACGTCGGCCTAACGCAAAAAAAAAGCCCTCCAAAAGCACAACCATGGGCAAAATAAAGATGGCCACCGCCATATTAAAGGAAAGCTGGCCACACCCTCTACTGAGTGGCCCGCGAGGGCGAGACCTTGGCCAGCATTTTGCCTCCCCTGCCCTGCCTGCTGCTCCTTCGCAAGCTCTGCCCAGTGGCTGCTGCGAGGCTGGGGGAAGGCGCCTGAGGCTCAGATGCCCTTCCGCCAGATGCCGCTGGGGGGCGGCCTACACGGCGTTTGGGCCTCGAGGGGCCGTCTCCTGAGTGGCGCACCTGAGCCTGGCCACCATCAGCTGCAGCCGCTTGCCCTTGACGCCCCAGAGGGGGAATGGCGGCGACGGATGGCGCAATGTGGGCCAGCTGGCGTCTGGGATGCGCTGGCTGGTGCTGTGGCGCGGTGGCACTCGGCCGGGCCCGCACTGCAGGATCCGCAGCAATCAGCCGACGGCCGGCTTGCTGGGATGGTCCAGCGCGGCGCCTGCCCTGGTGATGCCTGCCTGAGACAGCGCGTGTGGCAGCAGTGAGTGGCCCTGTGGTCCTGGTGTGCGCGCGCATCACATCCGCCAGGGTCTTGACGGCATCAGTTAGCATGCGGCCAGTCGCGGCAGTTGCTGCCCCGAACTCGCGCACACTGGTCGCCAGCGACTCGATGGCCTCAGGCATGCGCCCCACCACGCTCATGAGCTCCGTGTGGCGCCGGTCCGAGTCGTCGGCCATCTGATCGAGCTTCCGCACCTCCTCCGAAGTGAAGGTGTCCGGACTGGAGTCGCGACTCTCCCGCTGGGGAGGAGGGGGCCGAACTAGGGGACACTTGCCGCGTTGGTGACGGCGAGTGTGCCGAGCAGCAGCACTCCCCTCTGATCCTTCCCCCCTTTGGGGGGAAGGCCGCGGGCCACGCGCACGGCTGCTGGGTGGCTGGACGCCACTGGTCCCAGAAGCTGCATTGCCCTGCGACAGTTCCTCCAGGCACTCGTCCAGTGAGGAGGTGTCGAGCATTTCCTCCTCTCCTGCGGGACGTGACTGTTCCCCCGAAGGTCCGGCTTGCTCCTCCTCCTCCTCCTGGTTGGAGGTGCTGTCACTGGCAGCCTCAGGGTCCTGGTCGTCACCAGCTGAAAGCAGGAATGCACAAGAGTAGCTTCAGAGTGAGGAGACGGCGTCAGCGAGGGAGTTAGGACTGGTGGGATTCAGCGCATTGGTGGGACAGTGGCAAAGGAGGTAGCTCGGATGGGCCAGTGCGACGCGAGAGGGCCAAAAGGCGAGGTCCTTACCATTGCCGGGCAGTGGAGGGTCGGATACACCGCACGCTGTGGGGACAATCACACGGGCTCCCATGAGCACACACACGCGCTCCTCCAGCCGAGTGAGCTTCTGCAGCTTGGCGCGGCCACCCCTGGCACGGGCCTGGCGATTAAACGCTACTTTAGCCTGCAAGAGAAAGGACGGGCTGTAAGTGCGCAGTGAAGCCCTGATGTAGTGTGCACTGCCTCCCATGGTGGAATAGCTTGGACAGAGTGAAGCCCTGATGTAGTGTGCACTGCCTCCCATGGTGGAATAGCTTGGACAGAGTGAAGCCCTGATGTAGTGTGCACTGCCTCGCATGGTGGAATAGCTTGGACAGAGTGAAGCCCTGATGTAGTGTGCACTGCCTCCCATGGTGGAATAGCTTGGACAGAGTGAAGCCCTGATGTACTGTGCACTGCCTCCCATGGTGGAATAGCTGGGCCAAAGTGTAGAGTGCCGAATGGCCATTTGATGCTCATGACTGTCCCAATGCTGCTGGCTGAGGGCTGGCCAAAAGGACTTTCAGGTCCCTTTGCCCATCATGTCAGGTGTACATGCAAGAATGAGGAGGAGACTGGAAAGGCTACTCACCCTCACAATCCTGGTCAGATCGTTGTATTTCTTACGGCATTGTGTGTGGGTCCTGGGGGCCTCGCCGGTGAACGTCACCCTCTGGGCGATCTGCTTCCAGGCTTTGGTGTAGTCATGGTGGGTTGGATTCCTCCCACTCTCTGGAAACAAGATCTTGCGCCTCACCTCCAGAGCTGTGACCATTATGTCCAGATCACCCTCTGAGAAGCGCAGGGCACGCTGACGGGCCTTCTCTGGCGTTACCATGACTCCCTGGGGCTGAGCAGTAGTGTTGAGGCCTCTTTGCAAGGCTGCAGTGTGCAGGGCGTGGCAGCAGACCAATTCGTCCCTTCCCCCTTTAAGAGCTGGTCGGCACCACGGGGTCTGCTGTCAGTGCAAAAATGACCGCACCCGTGCTGCGCCCCGCCTGGGCGCTATCCCTCTGGACCGCCGGCTTAGCGCCTAAAGAGAGTAGTGGAACGCCTCTTTTAGCGCTCCACCAACCTCTTAGGGCGAAGCCACTGAATTCCCGGCAACGGGGCGCTACTTTGGGGCGGGCGCTAACTTCGGGCGGGCGCTAAGGTTAGCGCCCCAAAACTGCCTATACTGAAAATCTAGCCCAAGGGCCCTTGAGTATATAATTTAATTGTAGAGTAATTAGTGGTATTGATTTGATTTAATTTAATTTGAATTAATTAAAGGGTAAGTCATGGCAGGATAGCTCGGCCCCGTGGCATGCTCCTCCTGCACTATGTGGGAAATCAGGGACACTTCCTGTGTCCCTGACGACCATGTGTGCGGGAAGTGTATCCAGCTGCAGCTACTGGCAGACCGCATTGCAGTGCTGGAGCTGCGAATGGATACATACTGGAGCATTCGCAATGCTGAAGATATCGTGGATAGCACGTTTAGGGAGTTGGTCACACCGCAGGCAAAGGCTGCACAGGCAGGAAGGGAATGGGTAACCGCCAGGCAGAGTAGTAGGTGCAGGCAGGTAGTGCAGGGGTCCCCTGTGGCCATCCTCCTCTCAAACAGATATACCGCTTTGGATATTGTTGAGCGAGATGGTTTATCAGGGGAAGGCAGCAGCAGCCAACTTGCTGGCACCGTGGGTGGTTCTGCTGCACAGGACGGGAGGAAAAAGAGTGGGAGAGCTATAGTAATAGGGGATTCTATTGTAAGGGGAATATGCATTTATGCGGCCGCAAACGGGACTCCAGGATGGTATGTTACCTCCCTGGTGCAAGGGTCAAGGATATCTCGGAGCAGCTGCAGGGCATTCTGTGGGGGGGGGGGGTGAACAGCCAGTTGTCGTGATGCATATAGGTACCAACGATATAGGTAAAAACTGGGATGAGGTCCTAAAAGCTGAATATAGGGAGTTAGGATGTAAATTAAAAAATAGGACTTCAAAGGTAGTAATCTCAGGATTGCTACCAGTGCCACGTGCTAGTCAGAGTAGAAATAGAAGGATATTTCAGATGAACACGTGGCTAGAGGAATGGTGCAAGGGGGAGGGATTCAAATTCCTGGGACATTGGAACCGGTTCTGGGGGAGGTGGGACCAGTACAAACTGGACAGTTTGCACCTGGGCAGGACCGGGACCAATGTCCTCGGGGGAGTGTTTGCTAGTGCTGTTGGGGAGGGCTTAAACTAAAATGGCAGGGGGTTGGGAAACTGTGCAGTGAGACAGAAGAAAGGGAAACAAGGATAGAAGCAAAAGACAGGAAGGAGAAAAGCAAAAGTGGCAGTCAGAGAAATCAAGGGTTTAAATCAAACATGGCCACAGTAAATAATAATTCTAAAAGGTCTAAGAGTGTTAAAAAACAAGCCTGAAGGCTTTGTGTCTTAATGCGAGGAGCATTCATAATAAAGTGGATGAATTAGCTGTGCAAATAGATGTAAACGGATATGATATGATTGGGATTATGGAAACATGGCTCCAGGGTGACCAAGGCTGGGATCTCAACACCCAGGGGTATTCAATATTCAGGAAAGAGAGGCAAAAAGGAAAAGGAGGTGGGGTAGCATTGCTGCTTAAAGAGGAGATTAACACAATAGTAAGGAAGGATATTAGCTCTGATGATGTAGAATCTGTATGGGTAGAACTGAGAAATACCAAGGGGCAGAAAATGTTAGTAGGAGTTGTATACAGACCCCCAAACAGTATTGCTAAGGTTGGAGATGGCATTAAATGGGAAATTAGAGATGCGTGCAATAAGGGCACAGCAGTTATCATGGGTGACTTTAATCTACATATAGATTGGGCTAACCAAATTAGTAACAATACTGCGGAGGAGGTATTCCTGGAGTGTATATTGGATGGTTTCCTGGACCAATATGTCAAGGAACCAACTAGAGATCAGGCCTTCTTAGACTGGGTATTATGTAATGAGAAAGGATTAATTAGCAATCTTGTTGTGTGAGGCCCCTTGGGGCGGAGCGATCATAATATGATACAATTCTTCATTAAGATGGAGAGTGAAGTATTTCACTCAGAGACTAGGGTCCTGAATTTAAATAAAGGAAACAACGATGGTATGAGGTGCGAGTTGGGTAGGATGGATTGGGGAACGTTACTTAAAGGGTTGATGGTCGATAGGCAATGGCAAAAATGTAAAGATCACAAGGATGAACTATAGAATTTGTTCATCCCTGCTTGGCATAAAAATAAAACGAAAAAGGTGATTCAACTGTGGCTAACAAAGGAAATTAGGGATAGCGTAAGATCCAAGAAGCGGACATATAAATTGGCCAGAAAAAGCAGCAAACCTAAGGATTGGGAGCAGTTTAGGATTCAGCAAAGGAGGACAAAGGGATTAATTAAGAGGGGGAAAACAGAGTATGAGAGTAGGCTTGCAGGGAACATCAAAACTGACTATAAAAGCTTCTATAGGTATGTGAAGAGAAAAAGATTGGTGAAGTCAAGCGTAGGTCCCTTGCAGTCAGAATCAGGGGAATTTATAGAAACATGGAAGATAGGAGCAAGAGTAGGCCATTCGGCCCCTCGAGCCTGCTCCGCCTTTCAATGCGATCATGGCTGATCATCCAAATTCAGTACCCTGTCCCTGCTTTCTCCCCATATCCCTTGATCACTTTAGCCTTAAGAAATATATCCAACTCCTTCTTGAATATATTTAATGAATTGGCCTCCACTGCCTTCTGTGGTAGAGAATTCCACAGGTTCACCACTCTCGGTGAAGAAATTCCTCCTCATTTCTGTCCTAAATGGCTTACCCCTTATCCTTAGACTGTGACCCCTGGTTCTGGACTCCCCGACCATCGGGAACATCCTTCCTGCATCTAGTCTGTCTAGTCCTGTTAGAATTTTATAAGTTTCAATGAGATCCCCTCTCATTCTTCTAAACTCCAGCGAGTATAAGCCCAATCGACCCAATCTCTCCTCATACATCATTCCTGTAGGGGGTGATGTGTGGAGTCAGCTTTGCCTCTGACTGTTTTGAGCGGTTCGAATCGCTGCCATACCTTTGGGTTCTAGATTCCAGACTTAGGTACAGACTGCGATACAAAATTGGATTAGACAACTGGTTTGGTGCAAGAAAACTGTGTTTATTAGAGTCACAATAAAATTATACACTTAGATTACTGGAATGGTTACAGGCATTAAAGAGTACACTTAATTATGAATGGGGAACACATGGCACAATGAGGGAAAAATCACATTAATAATCCCCCTACACTTGTCCCACCCCCAATATCTATCTAAATTGTGTTACAAGGGGCCAGGGATTATGCTCATCAATAGGGGTTTCTTGACAGTTCGAATCCTGTCAGTTAAGCCGGTTGTGTTTTTGGGGTTCGCTCTTTGTGTCCTTTGGGGCCTGCCGTCGCCACGTGGTCCCAGTCTTAGAATCTGCGAAGGTTCTTCAGTTGGGTGGAGTCTGCAGATGCGGTATGGGCACGGTTGTGGATTTGTCTGGCAAGTACCCACTTTTCTTAGTTAGAAATAGGGAGAATAAAGTCTTTGTTGGGTACTTTAGCTTGTAGAGTGGAAAACTTCGGGTTTTGTTCGTCCGGTGGTGGTCTGGTCATCGGATTTTGTGGTGGCTGGGGTTCGGTTGGCGGTCTTCGGTGTCGGCTCGGTCGCGGTGGCCTATATCATTACCTGTGTAGTGGTAATAATCTGAAGGTATGGCTTACCCGGCCCTCTCTGTTACTGCGGTGCTCGTGGTCGGTCCTTGGGTAAGGCTGCGGTTGCGGCCTAGTCGTCTTCGGTCGAGCCTGCCCCACCGTGTCCCCTTGCCGTGATGTTGCGTGAGCCTTCCTGTTGGCTTCACTTGGCCCCCTCTGGTGTCGTGTCGATAGCTAGCTTCTTTGGTTACCGGTGGGCCTACAATTATACTGTTTTTGAGTTTGTTATCTGCGCGCAAAATCAGGGTTAATTCTTTGTCCGATTTTTGGCGGGCTTGTTAAGGTGATCATAGCCATTCACTTTAACTGGTTTTTGGGTGGTTGTCTCATTGCTAAACAGCTTTTAATGTCTGGGTGTTTTGTTATACATAATGTTAATCGGTGCCTTCCTGGCTTGGTAGCTAGTTCGAACTGTAAATGATTATTTATGCAGAGGTTTGATGGGCTTTAAGTTTGTGCAAGATTAAGGGCTAGATTTTCAGTTGCTTGCGCCAGCAGTTAGCGCCTTAAGAGAAGTGATTTCCGGGCGCTATGCGTGTAGCGCCCGGGCGCAGCGCAGTTTGCGCCCCGCCCCAAATTAAGTTGCCCGTTAGCGCCGGCGCAAAGTTTAGCGCCCGCCCGGATGCGCGCGCAGAAAATGACGTCACATCCTCGTGCAACGCCCTTTGGCCGCCCCGATTGCAAACTTCAGTCGGACCGCCCCATTGTGCGGCGGGCGGCCGGAGCATTTGGAAAAAGGAACGCAACACAACCAGCGCGGGCCCCGGGGGGCGCTAATTAAAGGGAACGTCCTCTCCAGTATAAAGGCCATCCTTTTTTCAGAAAACAGTCTTGTGCAACGCATTTCTGGAGACACAACAAGGAGGATAGCTAACTGGTTTCAAGCAGCAAGAGCCAGGTATTTTTGGACTCAGGCAACAGCGCTGCAAGTGGCCATTTGGAAATTAGAGTGTTTGCCAGGATTTGATGGGGGTTGCATGGGGTGCCAACGCGGAGCTGCAGCTCCATGTCCGTAGGGCTCGCAGACGCATTGTGAGAGGGGCAGCCCTGGCTAGAGGCAGAGGGGGCTACAGGCATCGGCCACGTAGGCCTTACCCAGTCAGGCTATACCGCCAGCAGCGCTCCTACCTAAACATGAGTGCCGCGCGATGTGTTAAAAGGCTCCGATTCCGAAAGGGGGTGATTGCAGAGATCTGCCACCTGCTTCGCCGAGATCTGCGGCCAAAGCTCAGGTGCAGGACGTCTCTGTCGGTGGAAGTGAAGGTGACAGTGGCATTGAACTTCTATGCCACCGGCTCCTTCCAATACGCTGCTGGGGACATAGCAAACATCTCCCAGTACGGCGCGCATCGCTGCATCCGCCAGGTGACCGAAGCACTGTTCAGAAGGAGAAGCCAATTCATCTCCTTCCCCATGGCCCTGGAGAGCCAGCATCAGCGCGCATTGGGATTTTCCAGACTCGGGGAATTCCCCTTGGTGCAGGGCGCCATTGACTGTACGCATGTGGCTTTGCGGGCCCCTCTGGAGCATGGCGAGCAGTATCGCAACAGGAAGGGCTACCATTCTCTGAATGTGCAGCTGGTCTGTGACCACAAGCAGCGCATCATGGCAGTCAATGCCAGCTTCCCAGGCAGCAGCCACGATGCCTTTATCCTGCGGCAGAGTACTGTGCATGACATGTTCCAGGCACAGCCTCCCCCAAGAGGATGGCTACTCGGGGACAAAGGCTATCCTTTGTGCACCTGGCTCATGACCCCGCTCCGCGCGCCCAGGACCGCTGCTGAAGAGGCCTACAACGAGAGCCATCAAACCACCCGCAACATAATCGAGCTAACTATTGGGGTCCTCAAGCAGCGGTTCCGCTGCCTTGATCGCTCCGGAGGAGCTCTCCAGTATTCGCCGGACCGGGTCTCCCAATTTGTGGTGGTTTGCTGCATGCTACACAACCTGGCTATCCGCAGGACTCAGGCACTGCCACCTGACGTTGGACCAGCACCTCAGGAGGAGGAGCAGGAGGAGCATGAGGAGGAGGAGGAGGAGGAGGAGGAGGAGCAGGAGTACGTTCCCAGGAGGGAGCGACCAGGGCCAAGGGCCGCACGACGCCACCTTATTACACGGTACTTCTAAGCCCCCTGTCAGGGAATGGCCAGGGGCCATGAGGGAAGATGAATGCAGCCGCTCCGCAAGCCCTCAGCCGGCGAAGCCAACAAACACTAAGAAGAACAACCATGGAGACTGCATGAATAAAGATAATTTTTTATTACACAAAAATGAAAAGCCCTTCCCACATGAATCCCCAAAAACAATAAACGGGCCCCACAAAAAGCCCAACAAACGACTCACTCCCACAAACTGGGGAGGAGCCACTCCACCTTTATTGAAACCGGGCCTCAACGTCGGCCTAACGCAAAAAAAAAGCCCTCCAAAAGCACAACCATGGGCAAAATAAAGATGGCCACCGCCATATTAAAGGAAAGCCAGCCACACCCTCTACTGAGTGGCCCGCGAGGGCGAGACCTTGGCCAGCATTTTGCCTCCCCTGCCCTGCCTGCTGCTCCTTCGCAAGCTCTGCCCAGTGGCTGCTGCGAGGCTGGGGGAAGGCGCCTGAGGCTCAGATGCCCTTCCGCCAGATGCCGCTGGGGGGCGGCCTACACGGCGTTTGGGCCTCGAGGGGCCGTCTCCTGAGTGGCGCACCTGAGCCTGGCCACCATCAGCTGCAGCCGCTTGCCCTTGATGCCCCAGAGGGGGAATGGCGGCGACGGATGGCGCAATGTGGGCCAGCTGGCGTCTGGGATGCGCTGGCTGGTGCTGTGGCGCGGTGGCACTCGGCCGGGCCCGCACTGCAGGATCCGCAGCAATCAGCCGACGGCCGGCTTGCTGGGATGGTCCAGCGCGGCGCCTGCCCTGGCGATGCCTGCCTGAGACAGCGCGTGTGGCAGCAGTGAGTGGCCCTGTGGTCCTGGTGTGCGCGCGCATCACATCCGCCAGGGTCTTGACGGCATCAGTTAGCATGCGGCCAGTCGCGGCAGTTGCTGCCCCGAACTCGCGCACACTGGTCGCCAGCGACTCGATGGCCTCAGGCATGCGCCCCACCACGCTCATGAGCTCCGTGTGGCGCCGGTCCGAGTCGTCGGCCATCTGATCGAGCTTCCGCACCTCCTCCGAAGTGAAGGTGTCCGGACTGGAGTCGCGACTCTCCCGCTGGGGAGGAGGGGGCCGAACTAGGGGACCCTTGCCGCGTTGGTGACGGCGAGTGTGCCGAGCAGCAGCACTCCCCTCTGATCCTTCCCCCCTTTGGGGGGAAGGCCGCGGGCCACGCGCACGGCTGCTGGGTGGCTGGACGCCACTGGTCCCAGAAGCTGCATTGCCCTGCGACAGTTCCTCCAGGCACTCGTCCAGTGAGGAGGTGTCAAGCATTTCCTCCTCTCCTGCGGGACGTGACTGTTCCCCTGAAGGTCCGGCTTGCTCCTCCTCCTCCTCCTGGTTGGAGGTGCTGTCACTGGCAGCCTCAGGGTCCTGGTCGTCACCAGCTGAAAGCAGGAATGCACAAGAGTAGCTTCAGAGTGAGGAGACGGCGTCAGCGAGGGAGTTAGGACTGGTGGGATTCAGCGCATTGGTGGGACAGTGGCAAAGGAGGTAGCTCGGATGGGCCAGTGCGACGCGAGAGGGCCAAAAGGCGAGGTCCTTACCATTGCCGGGCAGTGGAGGGTCGGATACACCGCACGCTGTGGGGACAATCACACGGGCTCCCATGAGCACACACACGCGCTCCTCCAGCCGAGTGAGCTTCTGCAGCTTGGCGCGGCCACCCCTGGCACGGGCCTGGCGATTAAACGCTACTTTAGCCTGCAAGAGAAAGGACGGGCTGTAAGTGCGCAGTGAAGCCCTGATGTAGTGTGCACTGCCTCCCATGGTGGAATAGCTTGGACAGAGTGAAGCCCTGATGTAGTGTGCACTGCCTCCCATGGTGGAATAGCTTGGACAGAGTGAAGCCCTGATGTAGTGTGCACTGCCTCCCATGGTGGAATAGCTTGGACAGAGTGAAGCCCTGATGTAGTGTGCACTGCCTCCCATGGTGGAATAGCTTGGACAGAGTGAAGCCCTGATGTACTGTGCACTGCTTCCCATGGTGGAATAGCTTGGACAGAGTGAAGCCCTGATGTAGTGTGCACTGCCTCCCATGGTGGAATAGCTTGGCCAAAGTGTAGAGTGCCGAATGGCCATTTGATGCTCATGACTGTCCCAATGCTGCTGGCTGAGGGCTGGCCAAAAGGACTTTCAGGTCCCTTTGCCCATCATGTCAGGTGTACATGCAAGAATGAGGAGGAGACTGGAAAGGCTACTCACCCTCACAATCCTGGTCAGATCGTTGTATTTCTTACGGCATTGTTTGTGGGTCCTGGGGGCCTCGCCGGTGAACGTCACCCTCTGGGCGATCTGCTTCCAGGCTTTGGTGTAGTCGTGGTGGGTTGGATTCCTCCCACTCTCTGGAAACAAGATCTTGCGCCTCACCTCCAGAGCTGTGACCATTATGTCCAGATCACCCTCTGAGAAGCGCAGGGCACGCTGACGGGCCTTCTCTGGCGTTGCCATGACTCCCTGGGGCTGAGCAGTAGTGTTGAGGCCTCTTTGCAAGGCTGCAGTGTGCAGGGCGTGGCAGCAGACCAATTCGTCCCTTCCCCCTTTAAGAGCTGGTCGGCACCACGGGGTCTGCTGTCAGTGCAAAAATGACCGCACCCGTGCTGCGCCCCGCCTGGGCGCTATCCCTCTGGACCGCCGGCTTAGCGCCTAAAGAGAGTAGTGGAACGCCTCTTTTAGCGCTCCACCAACCTCTTAGGGCGAAGCCACTGAATTCCCGGCAACGGGGCGCTACTTTGGGGCGGGCGCTAACTTCGGGCGGGCGCTAAAGCTAGCGCCCCAAAACTGCCTATACTGAAAATCTAGCCCCAAGTCTTTTCCTGAGTTGATTTGTTTTAAAGGGAAGAATGTGTATTCTGTCTCATACATTTGTCTGGTTTCAAAATAACAAATCAAAGCTGTCTCCCACAGGCCCAGGCATGTCAGGTTTTAAGGTTTTGAACTTGACATACTGTTTGCAGGGTCCTGCTTTAACCTTGCAGGTTTTGCCATAAAGTCCAAAAGCCATTCTCTTTAGGGCACCCTTATTAATAACTTGTCCTTCAGGGTCCCTTATTAATAACTTGGGAAATGTGGGAATTTTGAGAATCCTACATACCCCCCTGTGATACTGAAACTCACTTCAAGTAGCATACTTACAAGGTGAGCAAAATTCCCGACCCTCCATAGCCAATCTTCCCTGTAATTACCTATCTAAAATCCCATGACACACACATTCCCCATTCTTCAAAAATGTAGTGTACATAAGTATACATAGGCAGAATACAGTTGTTTACACATATCCAAGCATGGAGGGGGTCCAACACCCCTGTACCACTTGGTACACATACATTTTTATTAAAAATAACACGTCAAAGTCTTTATTAAAAATAACAAACACACAAAATAACAACAATCTTTATTCAGAAACACAAAATAAAAGATTCAAACAGGTGTATAACATAATGCTTCTTCCAAGTCCTTTTGTTTCGGAATTCTAGTGTTTTGCCTTTTCCCTTGCACTGAGTGCACAACAGATACAATACTATTCCCAGCTGGCAAACCACGAGGGGGTGGGAAGCCATTCTATCCCACGAAGGGACCTTTATGTTTTCAAAAATGTCCCACCAGGGTGGAACTACAATATCCAATATCTTGGCCCCTACCTCTACTGTCTTCTGCTCCAACGTGTAGAAATGTTTTTGTGAGACTATTGCTGCTTTTAGTAACTTGGTAAGGTGTTCTGGTAGAGGGGGGATTTCGTAGCCGAAATGTGCTACGTATTTTTGCAGGTTGGTGAAATTTTCTGTTACAGTGAGGTGAACAGTGGAGTGTTAAGGAATGGGGACAATCCATTCCTGGGCCACTTGAACTCCTGCCTCGGATTTAAAGCAGAAACTGCTGTCACTTACCAGACACCAAATATGCTGTCCAAGCTGGTAGTGGGGTGCACTTGTGGTGACACAATATGTCCCACCTCCTATATATGCTACCTGTAGGGGAACATGGTCTTGTGCCATTACCTCCATGGTACAGTTTATAGGTCTTGCACCAGCAGCTTTAAACCCGCACTGTGGTTTAGAATAGGCATTCAAGTGCTGGGGACACAGTATTATGTGTGCTCCCCGGCTTCGGCACCCCGAGAGGTCAGTACCTGTCATAGCGTGCTCCCACTTTATGACATAAGGTGGGACTGCTGTGAAACGGATGTGTGCACCCCCTTGAATGATCCCAATGTTCTCCACCCTGTATACCGGTGTGGGTTGGGCTGTCCCACCCATGACCAGCATCCTCTCTACTATCCCCATGATAGTGTGATTGGAACATCCACAATCTACTGGGACAGGGTAGGCCTCCGAAGCTAGCTGGAGTTGACATGGGCTTAATGCATTCTCAAATGGGTGGAGGGCTGCGAGGTGCTTGTTGCTGATCCAGGAGGGGACTACACCTTGTTTTAAGTCCTCCAGGTTGCTGCCGCCCTCGCCTAGCAACCATGCTCCGTACAGTACGCACACCTCGTTCTGTGCAGCCTGATCTGAAGCATTCCTGTCCTCTCATATGAGGGCATTTACAGTTTTGGCGTGTCTTTCCAGCTCAGCAATGATCTCTTTCAAATGGACCATCATAGCTTGGTCCTCGTGTAACTCTGAGCCTACTACTGTATTTTCATCCATTAAGATTTTTCGTAATTGTGTTTTTAAACCGTTTATCTGTGTCTGCAATTCTATGTCATCCAGGCTGTTTATAACAGAGGATTCTGTGTTATATGCAGTAAAAATGTCATTCCAGGTACCCCTTCTTTGTCTCCCCGCATTGCTAAAGTACTCAGTGTGTGTAGTGTACAGTTCTGTTTTGTCTACGTTGGCAAAATCGAACTCGTAGAATTTTCTAAACATTTCTCTTAACAGGGCCTGGTATAGCTGTTCTGTCTTTGCGGGGCACCAATCAGGTAAGTGTACCTCAGTAAGATTTAGGATCACGGAAGCTACCGCGTAGTGTACCCCTGGTATAGCACCTTTTCGGTCGGCACTAGTACCAGCCCATTCCCTGGTCCCTTGGTGGTGGCAGGTCACCTCTCTACATATGTCCTTGCTGTCTGGATCGTGGGCAGGGGCTTTCGGGCGCATGCCACGAGTTCAGTGGCTTTAACTGGGGCTGGGGAGCGTGGGACTATGCAAGTGTGTAGTTGGGAATCCCATTCCACCCCCTTCCCCTTATCCTACCATGATACGGAGAAGATGATGGATATGCCCGTGGGGCAGGCCCTTTGCGACCCCCACATGCAGACATAAATTCCCTGTTCCGACTCCCACCACTTATGCCAGCACACACTAGTTCCCCCTTGGGTCCCCGTGACCGTCCGGTAGGTGTCATTCCCTAGCCATTCCCAGTTAGCTGTACGGTCCCCCATGTCTCTGCTCAGCTTCCTGAGCCACCACCACCTTCCCAGGGGAACCTGTCCTCTGCAGGTCAGGCACACGCGTTTCCCCTCAGTGACCCCGACCCGTGTGGCCACAACCTGTATGCTGGGGCAGGGGAGGGAGGCCTCCCCGTAGGTGAACCTGGTCTGGCTGGAGTACCGGGTGGAGTTAGATCCCAGCCACCCTGGCCATTTTCCCTCATGGGAATAGATGGCGAGCTCCTCCACGCCTCGTTCGCCGCCCCCAGCAGTCACAACCGGTGCTCTCTCTCCTGAGCACCCATAAATGTGGGAGTCCTCCATGTCACCTTGCTTCCCCGTGCTCATTCCTATCAGGGCGAGTAGGAGTATGCCCCCCTTCATTTTGAAATCCCTTCTGTAAAGAGGCACAAGAGCATATAGCCAGGTCCCGAGAAGATTCTCTGGCTTGGGTAAAGCATAGTCGAGTCTTGCAACGTCGACCCAATACAAACACTCTTAAAACAATAATATTTATACTACCAATCACCTTGTTTAAAATTAAACTAAAACACCCAATATTAACAATCCCAATATTACATTACAGAAGCTATGTACATCCGCCGCCCGGCTCCGGGTGGCCAGGCTAATCCCTGTTCGGGCTGCAGCACACTACTCCCTTCGGTGTGGCTGCTCTGTCCTGTACTTTTTGTCCCTCGCAGCCTGTGGCTGCTGGTTGGGGGCCTCTGCCCTCAGATCGATCCCTGACTCGAGAGGCTGCCCTTTTAAACTGGGGAGCCGGTGACCACGGTTTCTTTGGCCATGGCGTTCATGGGGACCTTCTAGGGACTTTGGCTGGTGGGGATTTTCCGGCTGGTGGGTCTTTAACACAAGCCACTGCCCCCTCCTGTGCGGTCTGTGAACTTTCCACTACCGCTGGCTGGGGATTTTTATCCTCTGGCTTTACCTCTCCTGAACCTGTGCTAGGGGCAGGTAACTCTATGCAGCCTGGTGCTGCAGGCTGGGGGTCCTTGCCCTCACATTCCACCTCTCCTAAACCTGGGTTAGGGGCAGGTAATCTTCTGCAGCTTAATGCTGCAGGCTGAGGGTCCTCGCCCCCAGGTCCCACCTCGTCTAAGTCCCAGATGAGTGGGGGAGTGTCCCAAATGGTGGGTGGGATGGCCCTTCCCTTAAAACAGGCCACTGCACTTGCCTGTGCAGTCTGTGAGTTTGCTCCTGCTGCAGGCTGAGGATTTCGATCCTCAGACCTTTCCCTAACTGGCTGTTCCCTTCTCTCGGGCTTAAACAATTTACATTGATTAATGTGGAACCATTTGATGCGCCGAGGCATCTTTATGGCGTATACCATGGGGCTTACCTTGTCTACAATTCTGTAGGGCCCCATGTATAATGGTTCTAGGCTTCCTACCCAAGAAAAATTCCTAACCATAACCTGATCCCCTATCTCCCACTCGTGGTGTGTTCGGGGTTCTAACAGCAATCGGTTATTCCGATGCTGCTTTCCCATGTTCCCAGCTGCCTGCCCATGGACCTGTTTGAGGTGCTTAAATAGGTTCCTGGTGAAACTGTCCTGGTTCACCTCCCTGAGCACCGGGGCTAGTACATGGGTGGGGGTCCGCATAACTCTGCCAGTCATCAGCTCATGTGAGGAATACCCCGTGCTTTTTGACTGGCTGGCTCGGATCCCCATCAAGACCAATAGTAGGACCTCCACCCACTTTCTAGGTGAGTCTACCGTCTCTTTCCTCAGCCTTTCTTTCAAGGTCCTGTTCATCCTCTCCACAATCCCTGAGGATTGTGGGTTGTGTGCAACGTGCCACTTCCCCTCGATGCCGAGCAGCATAAGGGTATTCTGCATGACCTGCCCGGTAAAGTGACTCCCTTGGTCAGACTCCACACATTGTGGTAGCCCCCATCGCGAGAACACCTCCCTGACCAGGATCCTGGCTGTACCCAGAGCTGTGGCTGTCCGGCAGGGGAAGGCTTCTACCCACTTTGTGAACACGTCCACCAGGACTAGGCAGTACTTATAGCCTCCCTGGGCGGTAGGTAGGGGCCCGATGTAGTCGACCTGGATCGACTGCCATGGTCCCTCTACCCTCCTGATGTATCCCATAGGTACCTTCCTTTTGTGGGGGTCAGGGTTGTTAGCAGCACACACCAGACAGCTGGCACAGAACTCGCGGACATCTTCCCTGAGTCCTGGCCACCATCCCACTTGTTCCACCTGCTGCCAGGTGGTCTCAGGCCCGGGATGCCCCGCTCCTGGACCCTCATGGGCCAGTTGAAGGAATTCCCTCCGGTGCTGCTGTGGTACTACCCATTGTTCTCCCCTAAACAGCATGCCTTCCTTCACAGAGAGGGCTGCTGTGCCGTAAGGGCCCTCTACCCTTTTCCCCTTAGCCACTGCACTGAGGACTGCCTTGAGGACGGGGTCTTGGGTTTGGACTGTCTTATGGTCCAGGGCTAAAGCTACCCCTGCACTCCCTTGTGTCCCGTTCCTACCCCTGGCTGCTGCTACAGGACTGGACCCATATGGGTCCCAGAAAGTGCCTGTACGGGCACCCTCCTTAGCTAGCACGTCAGCCTGCTGGTTGCCCTTACTACGGGGTTCTGTGGAGGAATGGGCTTTTACCTTATGGATGAAAACCTCCCCTTCCTCCCCCACTGCTGCTAAGATTTTCTCCAGCAGGGGTTTCACTGTGAGGGGTCTCCCGTCAGCGGAGGTGTATCCGCGACGGGACCAAATGGCCAGGTACTCCGTACACGAATTGCATGTGAACATGCTGTCCGAGCAAATCGTGTATGGGGTGGGGAAGATTTCGGGGTGTGTAACAACATACACTACCGCGGACTGTTCAGCCTGCTGGGCGCTCATGGTGCTGGGGAGCTTAATTACCAGGGCAACGTTTGCTACTGGGTCATAAACTCCACACCCCGTGAGTCGCTCACCAGCAGATACTGTGCTAGAGCCATCCACATAGATTTCGCGGCCTGTGAGGTGTATCCCGGCCCGCAAACCTATGTCTACTTCCCAAACCCCTTCTATGGAACACTGGTGGGCTGTTCCAGGATATACCAAGTTAGCTGCGAGCTTTGGCTCGCAGAGCCCTTTTACTTTCAGGCCCATCTGTGAGAGAAGCAGGGTCCAGCGAGCAATGCGGGCACTGCTCACGGTCCCATCCTTGATTCTCCCGTCCAGGAGCATCTGGGTGGGCGTGTGATGGGTGAGGAGGGTGATGGGAGAGGTGCTTGTGAAGGTCAGCGATCTTTTCACAGCCCAATGTGTGGCCAAGAGGTGCCTCTCACAATTGGAGTAGATCTTCTCCACATCCGTGAGTATCCTGGAGGAGTAGACCACCAGTCTCAGCCTGCCATGCCGCTCTTGGAGCAGCACAGCACTCAGGCTGTCCCCGCTGGCTGCTAGCTCCAGGAAGAACTCGTTCCCCCCATCTATGACCCCTAGAGCTGGTGCGGTCTGCAGCTCTTTCTTGAGCCTGACAAATGCTGCCTGGCAACCCTCATCCCAAACCCACTCCACTCCCTTATGTAGGAGTCGGAGCAGAGGGGCTGGTGTGGCTGCATAGTCCTCAATAAAGTCTCTGCAGTACCCAGTTAGCCCTAGAAAAGATCTCACTCCCGTAATTGTGTTGGGGACTGGTAACTCCTGTACTGCTTCCCTTCTAGCTTTTTCTATGGCCCTGTCCCCAGCGCGTACGGTCAGGCCCAGGAATTTCACCTCCTGCTGGCTGATCTGCACTTTCTTTGGGTTCACTTTAAAGCCTTCCTGCCTGAGCAGTTCCAGCAGTTTGGCCAGTAGTGGGCCATGCTCATCTCTCGAATCCATGAATAGGAGCAGGCCATCCATGTACTGTACCAGCTGCCTGGACTGGCTGAAATCCCTTAAACTGTTTGCCATGCACTGATGGAAAATGCTGGGGCTGTTGTGGAAGCCCTGAGGCAAACAGTTCCAGGTGTACTGTTGCCCTTTGAAAGTAAAGGCAAACTTGTACTGATCCTCCCTCCTTAAAGGGATGGACCAAAACCCGTTGGAAATATCCAGCACCGTGAAAGTGGTCGCGGATGCTGGGATACTTCCTATCAGGTCGGCAACTGCTGCTACCGTGAGTGCACAGGCTGGGATGTTACTGTTGAGCACCCGATAGTCCACTGTGGCCCTCCAGGAGTTGTCCGGTTTTCTAACCAGCCACAGTGGAGAGTTTACGTGGGTGGCTATTGGTCTCAGGACCCCCTGTTGCACTAAGGAGGACATGACTGCTTCCATGTCTGGCTCCGCTTCCCTGGGGAAGTTGTACTGCTTTTGTGGTCGGGCCATAGGGTTCCCATCTACACTGACCTCGAACCCGTTGACCCTCCCACAGTCATGCTTGTGTGTGGCAAATGTGGCTAGGTGGGCTCGCACAAATGCCTGGAACTCTCTTGGGGTATTGTTGACCATGAGCTCGAGGTTATAAGCCTCTTTAGGCTTTATGGTGAACAGGGTCCCCTTCCCCTGTTTCCCTGGGATGACTACTACTCTGCCTTCCTTTCCTGTACTTGCCCCTCATAGGCAATGATTCCTTAAATCCACTAGGATCCCATGGCCTACAATAAAGTCGGCTCCCAGGATCCCTTTTCCACCCTCCACTTCCCACTTCATTAGGACACAGGTCCACTTAGAGCGGAGTGTTCCTAAGCGAATGGACAGCGGGATGGAAAATTAGCCTGCCTGTTCCTTACCTGTGAATCCCGACAGGCTGTTAGATAGAGGTGAGGTGGTGGGGTTAGCTGAATGGATCACGGTGCACGATGCACCCGTGTCCAACAGGTAGGTCCCTTTTACCTTTTCTACCTCCATCTCAACGAGGGGTCTCTTCCATAAGTCGTACTTAAGGGAACATAGGTAAACGGGCTGCGCTGGCTCTAGTCAGGGCTGTGGGTTGGATGGGGCTGATGGGGTCAGAGCACCGGTAGTGGCTGCTACCTTCCCTGGGCCAGTCAATAGGGTCCTCATTGCGTCCAAAAATGACTCGACTGTGGTGGGAGGGATTCCTATCTCTGTCTTTTGGGCTGGGGCTGAGAAATTCTTTCCCTTGTTATCCTTCCAAGGATTTCTACACTCCTTCCTCCAGTGTCCATCCTTCCCACACCCGTAACAGTTAAGCTTTGTGTTGGAAGGGTTATTCCCTTCCTGATGCCACTGCCACCTACCCTGACCGGGTTTTACTTCATGCACCTTCCCTTTAGAGGGGTGTGCGTCGCTTCCCCTACCATTTCGGTAGGCCAGGGTCAATTGTCTGACCACTGTCAGTTCAGTAGTCAGGGGATTCTTTCTGTTGCCACGTGGTCCCAGTCTTAGAATCTGTGAAGGTTCTTCAGTTGGGTGGAGTCCGCAGATGCGGTATGGGCGCGGTTGTGGATTTGTCTGGTAAGTACCCACTTTTCTTAGTTAGAAATAGGGAGAATAAAGTCTTTGTTGGGTGCTTTAGCTTGTAGAGTGGAAAACTTCGAGTTTTGTTCTTCCGGTGGTGGTCTGGTCGTCGGGTTTTGTGGCGGCTGGGGTTCGGTTGGCTGTCTTCGGTGTTGGCTCGGTCGCGGTGGCCTAGATCATTACCTGTGTAGTGGTAATGATCTGAAGGTATGGCTTACCTGGCCCTCTCTGTTACCACGGTGCTCGTGGCCAGCCCTCGTGTAAGGCTGCGGTTGCGGCCTAGTCGTCTTCAGTCGAGCCTGCCCCACCGTGCCCCTCGCCATGATGTTGCGTGAGCCTTCCTGTTGGCTTCACTTGGCCCCCTCTGGTGTCGTGTCGATAGCTAGCATCTTTGGTTACCGGTGGGCCTACAATTATACTGTTTTTGAGTTTGTTATCTGCATGCCAAATCAAGGTTAGTTCTTTGTCCGATTTTTGGCGGGCTCATTAAGGTGATCATAGCCATTCACTTTAACTGGTTTTTGGGCGGTTGTCCCATTGCTAAATGGCTTTTAATGTCTGGGTGTTTTGTTATACATAATGTTAATCGGTGTCTTCCTGGCTTGGTAGCTAGTTTGAACTGTAAACGATTATTTATGCAGAGGTTTGATGGGCTTTAAGTTTGTGCAAGATTAAGTCTTTTCCTGAGTTGATTTGTTTTAAAGGGAAGAATGCGTATTCTGCCTCATCCAGTTGTCTGGTTTCAAAATAACAAATCAAAGCTGTCTCCCACAGGCCCAGGCATGTCAGGTTTTAAGGTTTTGAACTTGACATACTGTTTGCAGGGTCCTGCTTTAACCTTGCAGGTTTTGCCATAAAGTCCAAAAGCCATTCTCTTTAGGGTACCCTTATTAATAACTTGTCCTTCAGGGTCCCTTATTAATAACTTGGGAAATGTGGGAATTTTGAGAATCCTACATTCCTGCCATCCCAGGTATCAGCCTGGTGAATCTTTGCTGCACTCCTTCCATGGCAAGAACATCCTTCCTCAGATAAGGCGACCAAAACCGCACACAATACTCAAGATGTGGTCTCACCAGGCCCTGTACTACTGCAGCAAAACATCCTTGTTCCTGTACTCAGTGGCCAGTTAGGTCCAGGGTCCAGTGCAAGTGGTATGGCAAGGGTCAGCCTGCATAATGCTCCTCTCACTCCTCATGGCAGCACATATGAGCTTTCCAGTTAGCCCCCTCAAATGCCTCTACAAGTAGGTGAAGGAGATACAAGCAGACTGCCCATGCATAACAGATAGAGGTGGTACCTTTTGCAGGGTTCTCTTGGGACTCAGCTGCCCCAAGACAGGGGACACATCAGTCGCAAGAAGCTCATATTCCCATATTGCAGCCAAGGACATCTGGCATCTCTGGCTTACAAATAGCACCTAGGTGGAGCACCAGAATAGGCTTAAAGAAAGTACTGGGCAGCAAGGGGAAGCATGATGTTAAGAAAAAAGATTTGGGCCCTGAATTTCCACAGTGTAATGGAAGTAGCGTCCTGTGCTACCTTTCACTCTTAATCATCTTGTACAGAAAATATTTTACATAATTAAGTACTTTGGCTATTAATTTCCTCACTGTTGTACATGGATAAAGCAGCTTCTACCCAACTTCCCTTGCAGAAAATTTGCCAACACCGTTCCAACACAGTAAATGTGCCAGAAACTGTAAGAAAATTCACCCCCTCTACAAATAGATACAATTTCAACAGGAGTGAGGAAATTTTTTGAGGTACAATCTGTAAGCTTGTCCAATTTTTCCTTTCACTTGATGAGCCACTTCTCAGCATCCCGTGGCCCTCCATTCGGTATTCTGACTGAGCTGAAGAAATTCACCCAGCAAAAGCCACAGATTGGTAATGGTAGGCAGCTCCAAAACCATTCTCTAATTTTGTGATGTTTTCAGAATGGCAATGACAGAACTGCTCTGGTTATTGGTCTAAACTGAGCTTGCTTTTTATTTATTATTAAAGTTATTTTAGTAATAAAAACAGAAAATGCTGGAATCACTGAACAGGCCAGGGTGCGTCTGTGGAGAGAACAAAGGAGTTGACATTTTGGGTGTGGAGCCTTCATCAAAACTGGTCGAAATCAGTTTAGACAAAGAGTCCACACCTGAAATGTTAACTGCTCTGTTCTCTTCACAGATGCTGCCTGATGTACTCAGTGTTTACAGCCTTTTCTGTTTTTGTTCCCGATTTTTAGCATTCACAGTTTCTTATTTTTAAGAAATAAAGAACTTACATTTATATAGCGCCTTTCGCAACCTCAGGATGTCCCAAAGTGCTTTACAGCCAGTGAGTACTTTTGAAGTGTAGCCACTGTTCTAATGTTGAGAAATGTAGTAGCCAATCTGCGCACAGCAAGGTCACATAAACAATAATGAGATACATAGAATCATAGAATGGTTACATCACGGAAGAAGGCCTTTCGGCCCATCGAGCCCATGCCGGCTCTCATAACCAGATAATATGTTTTATTGATGTTGGTGGAAGCATAACTATTGGTCTGAATACCGGGGAGACTCCACTGCTCTTCTTTAAATAGTGCCATGGGATCTTTTGCATCCACCTGCTAGGACAGACCAGGACTTGGTTTAATGTCTCATCTGACACTCCCTCAGTACTGCACTGAGGTGTGAGCCTAGATTATGTGCTCAAGCCTCTGGAGTGGGACTTCAACCCAGAACTTCAGAGGTAAGAGTGCTGCCACTGAGCCAAGGTTGACAGCTTAACTTTATTTTAGTATCAGTTTGATCAGATTTTCTGCTCTGGAGTATGTAACTTGACTTGTTTTAGAGTCATTTTCATGCAATGTGAAAACACTGGCAAAGACTGCTTCCAATAAAATGATTGGTTATTCTTAACACTGGTTTCTTTTTATTGAGAAGCTTCCCATGTTTCCAGGTCTGGAATCTTCTGCCCCACTGCAGAATTTCAGTTCTAACATACCCTGGACCTCAGATTTCCAAAAGGTTGGACAAGCATTTTAGGACAAGCATTTTACAAGACATTTTGGGCTGGATTTTACCAGCCCTGAGGAGGCGGATTTCGAGGCAGGACTGCAGGCAAAATCAAAAAGAATGGGAGCGGGTCCCGAACCTGCTCCCAACCCACCTCCAAACAATCTTTCCGGGAGTCGGGTCAGTTAACAGGCAGTTAAGAGGCTTTTTCCCATTTTGTCACTTCTGCTGCGGGCTTCCCGACGTCGGGGAACCCTGCCAGGGTAAGTGAGGCGTGCTGTGGGTCTGTTGTAATGTTTGTGTATAGATGACAGCTGCAGAAGTGGTATGAAGGATCCACTGGGACACTGGTGAGTATCAGAGGTAAGGAGATGTTGGGAAAGTCATTTTTAATGTGTTTAGATTTTTCCGTAGGTGACAAGCTTTCTGTGGCCTCACCTCATTGGGAGAAGTGACAGATCGCTTCTGTAACCTCACCTGCAGCTGCCATCTGTTTTATCCTAAGGAGAGAGTCATTGGAGAGTCTGGGTGAAAGGGCTCACCTTTGTACAGTGATTGTCAGTGTTTGACAGCACCTCAATGCTGTCAAACACTGACAGATCATCTGTCAAAAATAAATGGTACATGTCCCTTTAAGAAAACCAGCAGATGAAGTGTCATCAACTGATGTCATCTGACACTGGCTTTCCATTAATTGGCTGGCAAGCCCGCAGGGCCAATCAGGGGAAAATAGCATCTGTGCATCGGACGTCGCTGGGGGCGGGACTAGAACCCGGAAGGCAGCAGTCCCACCCCCAACTCATCTCGGCAGGTAAAATCCAGCCCTTTGATTCTGCAATTCACCACTATGATGCATGTTTCCAATAAATTGATCCAATACGAGCAAAGTAAAACTGGATTGTGCAGTGTGGTGACTCATCCCGTTATTCTATGATCTTCCAATTTTACACAATGTTTTATTTTAAAAAATACAGGCCCGGATATTCACCTGCTCACATGGTCGCAGGGCCCACATTAGATTGATGCTGGCAGCTCATCATAATGAGTAATAAGCCAGGCATGCAGTCAGAGCCATCTGTGCTATTCATTGGCTGCATGCCTGTTTGGGGAGTGGAAAATTGGACTTCACTGATGACACATAAAAGCAGCCAACACCCCTTAAAGGAGTGGTGCACATTGGCTGCAGAGAGCAGGGAAATGCAGTGAAGGTCTAAAATGGTTGGAAGATGTACAGAGAGGCCTCCAGGTGCTTTTTGCAGGATGGTAGCCCTGGTCCAGGCTGTCGCCAGGAGGAGGGAGGTCCTGTTCACACTACTGCCAAAGATGCTCAGGTGGCTGCCATCTTGGCTTTGAAGCCAGTGTTGAGAGGGGCTTCCAGAGTGTTACATCACTCCGGCACTTTGTTCTCCTGCAGAGCTTTAGGACTGTTGAGGAGCTGTCCCAGGAGCGCGGCCTTTGCTCCATATGAGAGGCATGCTGTCTTCTCTCAGGATGGTGGCACACTGCCCCTCTGTTATCCTCTCCTCCAGTACCCTTCTTAGTGTCACACAGTTAGCTGGGCCAGACTGCCCTGGCCCATGGTGAGATGCTGCAGTTTGCAGCCAGGCCCTCAAGGCCAACAGCTTGGAGATGTCTTTGATGTCACCTACTGTAGCCTGGGACAACCCTGTGGCATAAAAATTAAGGGCCACGTTGACCTTGACAGCCACAGGCCACTCTCCTGGGACTGCGTCTCAGCACTCCTAAAGCTCTGCGCAACAACAGAGTGCCAGAGTGATGTGACACTCGGGAAGCCCTTCCCAGCAGTGGTTCCAAAGCCAAGGTGGCAGTCACCTGAGCACCTATGCCAGTAGTGTGAACAGGATCTCCCATGTCCTGGTTCAAGGCTTGAGTTGTGGCTGAAGTGCTCTTTGAAGACATGCTATGGGTATGGCCTCCTGCACAGTGCCCTCCTCCTGGCTCTTCTCTCAGCTGCTCTTGTTCTTTTCTCTCTTCTTTGCTGAGCCCCCTTGTCCACCCGCCCCAAAGGCAAACCTACCAGACCAACCATGAATAAAAAAAAACTGTTTTGAAGGCAGCCAAAAACTTGTTAGAAGTCACAATTCAGTTGTAGAGTGCAGAAAATAAGCAAAAAACACCTAGAAGTTAAGGATGAATCAACATCTAAGCTATATTATAAAAAGGACATAGAGGTACTGGAGAGGGTGCAGAGAAGATTTACAAGGATGATACCAGAAATGCGAGGGTATACATATTAGGAAAGGATGAACAGGCTGAGTCTCATTTCTCTTGAAAAAAGAAGGCTGAGGGGTGACCTAATAGAGGTCTTTAAAATTATGAAAAATTTTGATAGAGTGGATACAGAGAGAATGTTTCCAGTTGTGGGGAAGAGCATAACTGGAGGCCATCAATATAAGATAGTCACCAAGAAATCCAATAGGTAATTCAGAAGAAACTTCTTTACCCAGAGACTAGTGAGAATGTGGAACTCGCTACTACAGGGAGTGGTTGAAGCAAATAGTATAGATGTATTTAAGGGGAGGCTAGACTGAAGGGATAATTACTAGTCCTAGCCCTTTTCGGGCTACCCCAGATCAGGCATATTCCCCAGACGGTCACCTTCAACGAAAGTTAAAGATAGTCGAATTCTATAAGAAGCTTAATTGGGTCTAAAGGTTCAGACTATCTCTCCCTAAAGGAAAGGAATGACGTGAAGATGTTACCGTCCTCCAGATAGCACTTATAATAAGTTTAACTAGACTGTAAACTTCCGGATATTATGAGGGTCCGGAAAACACCCCAGAATTCTGCAACTTCTCACAAAAGAGTATACAGAGATTGAGTTTGTGAGTTTGATACAGAAATTCTACTTGAGACAATTCTAAAAGTATATAGATTTATTTAAGAGCTGACATACAGTTAACAGCTTGTGAGTCAATCGCAACTTTAACAGTTCAAAAACAAATAGCTTACATTTCTTATCCTCAGAGATCCTTATTCTCAAATCTTAACTTCGTACATTTTTACATTTCTTATTCTTAATTCTAATCCAGAATATCCACCAAAATCAAATTAAAAGTACCTCTGATCCCCGAGACTCAAAGAATTAAAAACTTAGAGATGCTGTAGGATTCGCAAAATTGAACTTTATTTATATTATAAAAGGGGCGAATGGCAGAAGAGGCCATGATTTTAAAGACTGTTTTAAAAGAAGCCTAGGAAAAAGGGGCATTCAAAATGGCCGCCAGACCTCGTGACCAACTTATTGGGACACTTTAAAATGGTTCCCGCAGTCCTCAGACAGCTTTGTGGATTCAGCCCACAGTAAGTTCTGGAAGCTGTTTCTGAGAGAATGAAACCAGACACCCACATATACATATAGATTGGATGCAGATCCAGTCAAGATCGGCCTGTAGATAAAGGCCATCTAAATGATTACCCAGACAAAAGGGAACAGTTTCATATTCATGAGAAGAGCATCAAGGACCCGTTAAGGACATCACCAGGACATTAAAAACAATGAAGGTCATTCAAGACCAGAGATGGCCCATTACCGGCCATCCAAGAGCAATTTAAAATATAATAACTACCCCATTGTGCTCCCAGCCCACCAAAATTAAAACAAAAAACAAAAAACTAACCTGGTTTGGCGCGAGATAAGGGCTTCTGATGAGAAGTATATCTGGGAACCCAGGGGTAGAAAGGCGAAGCAGCCATTGCGAGAGGCGGCCATCGTGGAAAAAGCGGTCCTCGTGGTGCTACCATCGTATCGGTGGCATCATCGCTAGAAGAAGGAGAAGAAGACGGTTCGAGCCAGCGTCCCGCCCCGGGGTAAAACATTGGGGGATCATCGATCAACCTTGGGCCGTTGACGAAACGGGAGGCCATCAACCCACTCCGGCTCGGGAGAAGAGACAATAAGAAACTGAAGAAATGATGGGGGCCAGCCCGAGACTCCTCTGACCGGGGTCGAGCAAATGATCCCCGACCCCGCCGACATCCAGACCAGCTGGTGTCCAGCCGTCCCCGACCCCCCACCTCAGGAGAGAGGTGTGGCGCAGGTCGCTGGGGTTCCACCAACCACGTGGAGGCGGGACGCCTGAAAGGATCAAACGCAGACCTGTTTCAAAACCTTACACTTCCTAGTTGGATTGGTGAGCATGTTTCTGGCCCTTCAGAATCAGATCTAGATAGGTTTAAGGGGGTGGACATTTAAGGGTATAATTAACATGAGTTGTTGCCCCTCGATGTTCCGTGTGTTTTCCCCATTTCATGATGATCTTTGTAGAGTATAATATGCCTGCATTTGCCTTAGTTGGTATTGTGTTGTTATGATTTGTTTGTGTTTTCCCCTCCCATGTACCCTCTTATTTGCTTGCATTTTGATTTGTTTTACATTATGCAATAAAAATTCCATTTCGTTTCATCAAACTTGGTCTATAAGAGTTTTCTCTACATTGTAGTTCCTGCCCCAAAGTCCAGAGTACAGAATCTAAGGGGCGAGTGGGTCAAAGCACTCACGGATTTACTGTGCAAGAGAGAGAGGCCTCTAGAGAGAGAAACCTCTGCGATCTAAAACCCCTTACAGAAAATGGCGACTGCGGCAGGACTCTGGCAGCAGGATTGCAATGTACTAGATCCAAGTTTGAATGGCCGAAATGCAATGGATGAGAGGATAGCGGATTATGTCTTTGGCAAGGTAAATCTCACTAAGCAGTGAATTTCCGATCTCTTACTGGATGGGCGTCCGGTGGACGCAGCCATCAGGTGGACAGAGAGCAAAGAGCATAAGAAGTCAGTGGAGAAGGCAGTGTGGCTGATGTGTTACAAGAAGCAAGTCCAGATCTTGGACCGAGTCGTTGCAGTACAGGCAGCCAGGTTCACTGCACAGGCAGCAGAGGTAGAGGAAAAGGCCATGGGTGGGGAAAAACTCATCGCAGCACTTCATGCGCTGAATCAGGAACGCCAAGTGGTAGCTAGTCAACATCAGGCTAGAATAGAGTACCTGGAGTGCCAGGTCACTGAGGCAAAGATCAATGAAACAAGGATACGGGAGAAAAACGCCCGGCTCGCACAACACCTAAGAGCGCAGGAGGAGAGAGTAGTGGAATATTGGCAACTTACAAGCTAGCCCTCGAGCACAGGTTTGAGAGCACAGACCACGGCCCCTGCCAAAAGACCATAGAGGACCTAAGAACGGCCCTGGTTAAGGCAAAAGGCATGGTGTGTCTCGTTAGCCCGAAAGTCAGTCACATGGACTTTTTAAAGGAATCAAAACAGCCGATTCCAGCCAAAGTAGTTGTGGTACCAGCCACCGAGCCCTCAGCACCGCCGAGCTACAGTGAGGCTTGGTCGGAAAATCAGGGGGTGGTAAAAGAGGAGGTAGCCGAGGTGGAAAGTGAGGAAGAACAGCTACTGGTAGCAAAGCCAGGACCGGCACCGATGTGTCCCGCTCGGCGCCAGCGGTTCGGTCCCAACGCCGCCAATGGCGATGCCGGACCCCACCAGAACCAGCTCGTGGTGCCCTACGCTGCCAGCAATTAAGGTCCATGGTGAGCCACCTCGCAAGACTCACAGTAAAGGGAGATCCCTCGATTCATTTCAGGGAGATAGAGGAGACAGCAGCCATTAATGACTGTGACGATCAGGAACAGGTGAAAATGTTGCTTTTCTCCCTGGATTGCACAATCCTTCAGTGCCTCTCGGATGAGAGTAAGAGGGGACGGAAAGGGTATGTGGATCTCAGGGAGGAAGTTTCAGAAATAATGGGAGTGGACGACGGTAGTCCATTCGACCGTGTGGAAGGGACTGTGCAGCTATCTGGAGAACCCCCACGGGTTTTCGCAGAAAGGCTGTGGCCAATGTATCGGCGCAGCTGTCTGAGCATGCCTGACTGGGCTGCAATGAAGGACGAACAGCGGGTTCATTGGCTCCGTTGCTTGGTTACCAACAGCTTGCCGCAGATACGGGCCCTAGCCAGATCTTGGTTTGATCCCCAAGGTCCCGGTGTCATGGAAGAGATGGTGCTCCGCCAGCTCAACGTTGCATATAAGAATTGTAGAGGTCAGGAAACACCTCCCCAGAAGGGAAAGGTGCATGAGGCAAAACCCGCAGCCCCAAGCAAGAAGGACTGGCGTCAGGAGGGGAATCGCCCTGCCCAAGCCAAGCTCAATTGCTACGGGTGTGGGAAGGATGGACATTGGCGCAAGGACTGTAGAAATCCGTGGAAGGATAATAAGGGAAAATTTCCCGCAGCCCAAGCCCAAGCCCAGACCGCCGCCCCAGCACCAGCCCAAACCCAAGCCATAGCTCCTGCCCCAGCACAAGGAGTTGGTGCAGCTATGGACCCAGCTGCGATTGAATCAATCATAGAGACAATGCAGTCTCTGATGATCACGCAGGGGAAGATAGCCATCACCGCTGGTCTTGTCGTTCCCGAAACCCCGACCGCTGTGCACAAATGACTAGAGCCGGCGCAGCCTGTTTACTTGTGTGCGCTGCGATATGATGTATGGAGGTGACCCCTCGTGGAATTGGAGGTGGGCGAGGTGAAGGGGCTCTATCTGTTGGATACGGGGGCATCATGCACCGTGATCCATACAGATGACCCTGTCACCTCACCTCTGTCCACCGGGGTTCCCTATCTTCTATTGGGCTTCACAGGCGAAGAACAGGGTGGCGCATATTCCATTCCCCTCTCCATTCGTTTAGGACCACTTCGCACCACGTGGAAGTGTACGCTAATGAAGTGGGAGGTGGGAGGTGGAACAGGGGTCCTTTGAGCCGATTTCTTGGTAGCACACGGGATCCTCGTGGATCTGAGAAATCACTGTCTCTGGGGAGCGGGTACGGGGGAACAAGGAGTAGGGGGAGTCAAGGCAAACCCACCGAAAGCACGGGTCGGCCGGCGGGAAGTCAAATTCCTGCGTCTGACCCTCCACGCTGGCGAGAGAGGCACAGGCCAGGATAGACAGGAATCGGTGCAAGATCCACCGGTCCCCGCCAGTCGCGCAGTGGAGGTACCCCGACGCAACTAGTGGTTTCACATAAAGCGGTGCAAACTGTTTTAGCCAGGTGCAAGAGCACCAGCAACCAGATCCAGATCTGAGGGTAAAGATCCTCAGCCTGAGGCGTGCGATAAGCCACAGACCAAACGAGCTGGTGTTGTAGCCTGCTTGGAAGGAGAAGCTGTCCCGCCCACCTGGGGGGAGGTTTCCCCAATGGCCTGGGACTCAGACGAGGAGGAGCCCGAAGATCAAGGCCCTCCCCCTGATCCGAATGCTATCGGAGCCGAGGAGCCCGAACAGCTGGGCCATGCCCTTGATACGATTCTGGAGGAGGTGGAGTCGAAGGACAGAGATCCCGCCCTCGACTCAAGTTTGGGGGAGGTAGAAATTGGGGGCGGAGATCCTCCACCTGTAGGGACAGGTGAGGAGGAGTTGTCTGCCACAGACCCAAATCCCAAAGGGGCGGAGCCTGAAGGAAGGGAGCCGAAGCCAGCAGTCGTGGAGGAACCACGGACTGTGAGAACCAAGGTCCCACCCAAAGGTCCACTCGCTCCGGGAGCCTCAACAAAGGCACCCCCTCGCAGGTTGCCTTGGGCGCCCCAGCCAAGGAAGCCCTGGCCCGATTCCCCCACCTTCAGTAAATGCAGACTTGGGAAACCCCTGGCAGAACGCAGTCCCCAGTTGACAGCAAAAGGCTGCGAGAAACCCAAGCCACAGGTCACTGCAGCCCCACCACAGGGAGCGGCAAGCTGCAATCCAATCAGGGATTAGGCAAGCCGCCCGGGGATGGGTGGCGCTGTATATAAGTTTAAGTTTTAAGTTTAAGTTATGTAAATATTAAAGTGATTAGAGTTATAAGTAGTTTTGAATCTGCCCAGTACGTGTGTTTGTTTGGATCGAGGTCGGAAGACCCGATCATGCCTTCTCCTAAGCCAGAATCTCTCGGGAGCCTGGCGGCATTGTTTAATTTGTTGCAGGAACCAGGAGAAAGATGAGCAGGATCCTTGTCGTGGCCATGATGATCGGGTACAGTGTTGCCTATCGGGGCCGCACTAAGGACTCCACAGTGTACGGGTGCTCTGGCAATAGAGGCCCCATCGCGATTGATGGAACCGGCCCGCGGGACACTGAAGAGACTGCTGCCTACTTCCATGAAGGAAGATGGCCAGGCTGGCTGGGGTCGAACTCTACTGAATACTCCAGCCAGACGGGGTTTGCATACAGAGAGACATCTCTGATGTGCCCCAGGGTGCGGATCATAGCAATCAGAGTCAGCGTTACCGTCGGGAAGAAGATTTGCTTGGTCTGCAAGGGACATGCATCAAAGACCCTACCCACCCCAGCCACAGTCTGTTGGCCCTCCTGCCATCTGGGAGACGCTACAGATGAATTCACACCCGTACGACCAGATTTAGGAACAGCTTCTTTCCCAGGGCTGTCATCCTACTGAACTCCACAAATAAACTCTAAAGCCTGCACATCTGCCAATGCACTTTATTATGGTTATGTTTATGTTAATGTATTACAAGCCAAATGTATGTTGAATGTTTAAATGTCTTAATCTAAATGTACACTCTCGGGAGCCGCAAGCCTACATTTTGTTGTACTGCACATATGCACTAACAATGACAATAAAGTTGATTATTATTATTATTATTATGTACCTTTGAATCGCTGGTGGTGGCTGCGCAAGTTGAGCAGCACCATGAAGAACTCCACAGTCGAGTGGGAGAGATTGGGTAACAACACCCATCGGACTATTACGGGGACTCATGGGGGGTTGAGTGTCTGTTGGGACAAATGGTGGGAACCAGATGAGGGGATCTACATCTGTATGTGGGGTTCAGAACGCGCTTGCCCCACAGGCGTCTCCATCTTTTTCCAAAGGCAGTGGCAAGATGCTGGGAGAGGAATGAGGTGGGACGTCAGCACACGGGCGTGCAGAGTCCCATACTCTCAGATCCCAGTAAACGCCACTGAGCTCATGACCCGCCCCCGCAAGCCCCTGCCCACGATTCCGGTAGCCAGAGCCCGCAAGGAAGGGTGCCCCACCACTACCAAGGGACCCGGGAACGGATTGGTATTAGTACCCACAGGTCAGGTGCTGTACCAAGGGGTACACTACGTGGTGGCTTTGGTGATTTTAAACCTCACCGAGGTGCGCTTGCCCGAGTGGTGCCCCAAGGAAACGGAGCAATTGTACCAGGTCCTGTTAACAAACATGTTTAAACAGTTTTATGAATTCGACTTTGCCGATGTTGACAGAGCCGAATTGTACACCACACCACATGAAGTCTTGGACAGCATAGGGAGGCAAAGAAGGGGTGCAGTAAATGATATTTTCACAGCTTTTAATACAGGAACTTCCGTCATCAACACACTGGATGACGTGGAGCTGCAAACCCAGATCAATGGTTTGAAAACACAGTTAAGAAAGATACTGACTGACGAGAATAAGGTAGTGGGTTCTGAGTTACATGAGGACCAGGCCACGACACTACACTTAAAAGAAAGTATAGCTGAGCTGGAAAAACAGGCCAGAACGGTAAATGCTCTCATCAGGGAGGATCGGAATGCATCCGATCAGGCTGCGCAGAGTGAAGCTTGTGTGCTATACGGGGCGTGGTTACTGGGCGAGGGCCGCAGTAACCTGAAGGATTTGAAACAAGGTTTAGTCCCCTCCTGGATCAGCAACAAGCACCTCGCAGCCCTCCACCCTTTTGCGAATGCATTGAGTCCGTGCCAGCTCAGACTAGCTTCAGAAGCCTACCCAGTCCCAGTGGACTGTGGACGGTCTAATCACACCATTATGGGTATAGTGGTAAGAATGCCGGTGATGGGAAAGACAGCTAAACCCGCCCCGGTATACAGGGTGGAGAACATTGGAGTCATTCAGGGGGGTGCGCACATTCGCTACACAGGGGTCCCACCTTACGTCATTCGATGGGAGCATGCAATGACGGGTACCGACCTCTCGGGGTGCTGGAGCCGGGGAGCACACATCATCCTGTGTCCCCAGTACTTGAATGCCCATTCAAAACCACAGTGCGGGTTCAGAACTGCTGGCGCGGAGCCTATAAATTGCACCATGGAGGCAATGGCACAAGGTCATGTGCCCCCGCAGGTGGCATATATAGGAGGTGTGACATACTGTGTCACCACTGCAGCGCCCCACTACCAACATGGACAGCATGGTTGGTGTCCGGTTAGTGACAGCAGCTTCTGTTTCAAGCCCAGGGCAGAAGTTCAAATGGCCCAAGAGCGAATTGTCCCCATTCCTGAACCTTCCACTGTTCACATCACTGTTAAAGAGAATTTCACCGATCTGCAGTGATTCGTTGCACATTTTGGATATATCATTCCCCCTCTCCCTAAACACCTCACCAAGATATTAAAAGCCGTTGTTGTTTCACAGAAACATTTCTATACACTGGAGCAGAAGACTTTAGAGATGGGGCAGACATATTGGATATGTCATAAGAACATAAGAAATAGGAGCAGGAGTAGGCCAATTGGCCCCTCGAGCCTGCTCCGCCATTCAATAAGATCATGGCTGATCTGATCCTAACCGCCAATCCACTATCACTAATATAGAAGTCTCTTCTTGGATTAGGATAGCCTCCCACATTCTTGTAGTGTGCCAGGTTATCATTGTAGTTTATTTACTGTTTGTACACTGTAAAAAGGTCAAACATTCGCAAAAGTATGAGAACAGAGGGGAATGGAGGGAGCATTATGTGCGGGTAGAAGAAGAGACACCCGTTTAGATTTTTGCTGCTCTGTATAAAGTTAAAGTTTTCCCTCCCTCCTCTGTATTATTTTGATATGTATTCATGTGCATTTGATTGATTTTTTGTGTGTGTACTTTATTTTTATTCTTGAAGTTTATTAGATGTGTTGTTATTATTAAAAGATAGTGTGTATGCACCAGGTGATGTAAGGGTAGTAGGCCCCCCTCCACGCCTGGAAGTGAGTATGTCAAATTTCACATCTGAAGTATTACCATCTATAGATGCTTAATGTACACTAGGTTTTTCTGAAATGGGAAATGCATGTGTCGTGGGGTCATAGATTGGTAAATACTGGGGATGGTTTGATTATGGAAAGTCAGAAAATTTTGCTCACCCAGAATTATGATACTTCAAGCAAGTTACAGTATCATCAGGGGGGAGTGTAGGATTCGCAAAATTGAACTTTATATTATAAAGGGGCGAATGGCAGAAGAGGCCATGATTTTAAAGACTGCTTTAAAAGAAGCCTAGGAAAAAGGGGCATTCAAAATGGCCACCAGGCCCCGTGACCAACTTATTGGGACACGTTAAAATGGTTCCCGCAGTCGTCAGACAGCTTTGTGGATTCAGCCCACAGTAAGTTCTGGAAGCCGTTTCTGAGAGAACGAAACCAGACACCCACATATACATATAGATTAGATGCAGATCCAGTCAAGATCGGCCTGTAGATAAAGGCCATCTAAATGATTACCCAGACAAAAGGGAACAGTTTCCTATTCATGAGAAGAGCATCAAGGACCCGTTAAGGACATCACCAGGACATTAAAAACAATGAAGGTCATTTAAGACCAGAGATGGCCCATTACCGGCCATCCAAGAGCAGTTTAAAATATAATAACTACCCCATTGTGCTCCCAGCCCGCCAAAATTAAAACAAAAGACTAACCTGATTTGGCACGAGATGAGGGCTTCTGATGAGAAGTATATCTGGGAACCCAGGGGTAGAAAGGCAAAGTGGCCATCGTGAGAGGCGGCCATCGTGGAAAAAACGGTCCTCGTGGTGCTACCATCATATCGGTGGCATCATCGCTAGAAGAAGGAGAAGAAGATGGTTCGAGCCGGCGTCCCGCCCCGGGGTAAAACATTAGGAGATCATCGACCAACCCCGGGCCATTGACGAAACAGGAGGCCATCGACCCACTCCGGCTCGGGAGAAGAGACAATAAGAAACTGAAGAAATGATGGGGGCCAGCCCGAGGCACCTCTGACCGGGGTCGAGCAAATGATCCCCGACCCCGCCAACATCCAGACCAGCCAGTGTCCAGCCGTCCCCGACCCCCACCTCAGGAGAGAGGTGTGGCGCAGCTCGCTGGGGTTCCACCAACCACGTGGAGACGGGACGCCTGAAAGGATCAAACGCAGACCTGTTTCAAAACCTTACACTTCCTAGTTGGATTGGTAAGCATGTTTCTGGCCCTTCATAATCAGATCTAGATAGGTTTAAGGGGGTGGACATTTAAGGGTATAATTAACATGAGTTGTTGCCCCTCGATGTTCCGTGTGTTTTCCCCATTTCATGATGATCTTTGTAGAGTATAATATGCCTGTATTTGCCTTAGTTAGTATTGTGTCATTATTTGTTTGTGTTTTCCCCTCCCATGTACCCTCTTATTTGCTTGCATTTTGATTTGTTTTACATTATGCAATAAAAATTCCATTTCGTTTCATCAAACTTGGTCTATAAGAGTTTTCTCTACATTGTAGTCCCTGCCCCAAAGTCTAGAGTACAGAATCTAAGGGGCAAGTGGGACGAAGCACTCACGGATTTACTGTGCAAGAGAGAGAGGCCTCTAGAGAGAGAAACCTCTGCGATCTAAAACCCCTTACAATGCCGCTGAAGAGTGAGAGAATTGCTTTGCCCCTTTCCAATGACTTCTGACTTTCCATTTGAAAAGCTCTATTTTTATACCTTTTTTTAGTGGTTTATTCTTTGAAGTTTTCTGCTGATGTAAGCTAATTATCTCTATTCATTCTTCCTGTTGACTTTTCTCTATACTTACTGCCAATTCAACTGTTAGCTTGCAGACTTCTGTCTGTTGTTTAGGTGTTTCAAAAACTTATCATAAAACACAATATGACAGTAGTATTTATTTGATGCCAGTCTTATCAAAGGACTTCCATTCAATTCTTAATATTGGCTTAACTGGTTATTAGCAGATGTTGTGACTCCTATGTGTTCCAAGTTCAACACAAACACAATGTGATTGCTTGGTGTCATCTATTGAAGTCATATCTTCAAAGTGTTCTTGTTGGTATCATATTAACAACATGTAAATTAAAGACACTTCAACTAGGGTGTTTGTTTTCCTAGCCATCTTAGTTGGTTATATTATAATCGTGTTTCCTGTTTCATTTGATGTTACTTTTACAAAGACACATGGTTTTTTAATATTCTGTGTTCCTGTACGAAGTGTTAGTTTTTAACACTTTACTTGGGTCATTCCATTGTGTTTCTCCCAAACTCCAGACCTTCTGGAAGCAACAAACTGCTATTTCAATAGGGCCATTGTTTTAGTATTTTTAACCAATTCCTATTTCAAAAGCTAGTGGTGTTTACAACTTTTGTGTTATCAAACCATCCCACTTCAGAAGCCTGTTTGCACAGCTTGTGTCATTGAGACTTTAGATTTTTAAACCCAGTATATCATGTATTAATAAAATCAGAATTCTGTTCATATGATGGTGTATTTTTCTGAAATATGGCTTATTCCTTCACAAGACAAGCATATGAGGGAGAAGGGAATAGAGGGTGTTGCTGATAGAGTTAGCTGAGGAAAGACAGGAGGAGGCTCGAGTGGAACATAAACACCTGCATGGAATGGTTGGGCCGAAAGGCTTGTTTCTGTGCCGTATATCCTGTGTAATCCTAGCCGTATTGAGTGGATCAGCCCTTTAAATAGCACTACTGTAGGGTCCTTGCTGCCTGTTAGCAGCATGAGTCACTGAGCGAGTTTATCACTTGGCAAGTCAGGTGCTGGGGCGGACCAATTTCAGAAGTGGGCCCAACAACAAGCGTAGGACATTTATTTAAATATTACAAGAAGGCTTTTTAATACTTCCAGCGCTCACCCTGCACAGCTGTGGAGGAGCCCCGTCCAACATTGAGGGTGGCGTAATTCTGCCGTGAAATGAGCACAAACTTGCCACCCACCATATTAGGCCATTAGACACCCGTTTTATGTCTGTAAAAGGGGCACTGCACGATCATATTTCTTGGCCATAGCATTTATACTTAAGCTCCTAGTTACTGTGGATTGACTGCTCCTGAGTTCAGATCTACTTACGTGATCAGGGACATGAGGCTGCATTAGATGTCAGCTATGGCTAAGTTGGTAGCACTACAGGACAAAGCAGCACGCTTGATTGGCACCCCATCCAACACCTTAAACATTCACTCCCTCCAGCACTGGCGCACCCTGTCTGCAGTGTGTACCATCTAAAAGATGCACGGCAGTAACTCACCAAGGCTTCTTTGGCAGCACCTCCCAAACCTGCGACCTCCTCCACCTAGAAGGACAAGGGCAGCAGGCACATGGGAATACCATCCCCTCCAAGTTCCCCTCCAAATCACACACCATCCTGACTTGGAAATATTTTGCCGTTCTTTCATCATCGCTGGGTTAAAATCCTGGAACTCCCTCCCTAACAGCACTGTGGGAGTACCTTCACCACAGGGACTGCAGTGGTTTAAGAAGGTGGCTCACCAACACCTTCACGAGAGTAATTAGGGATCGGCAATAAATGCTGGCCTTGCCAGCGATGCTCACATCCCGGAACGAATAAAAACAAAGAAAAAAATTGCCTCAGACTCAGAAGGTTGTGAGTTCAAGCCCCACTCCAGAGACTTGAGAACAAAAATCTAGACTGACACTCCAGTGCGGTAATGAGGGAGCGCTGCCCTGTTGGAGTTTCTGTCTTTTGGATAAGATGTTAAACTGAGGCCCCATCTACTCTCTCAGGTGGATGTAAAAGGTCCCATGACACTATTTCAAAGAAGAGCAGGGGAGTTATCTCCAGCATTCTGGCCAATATTTTTTCCTTAATCAATGTTCCAAAAAACAGATTACCTGGTCATCATTACATTGCTATTTGTGGGAGTTTGCTGCGTGCAAATTGGCTGCCACAATTTCTACATTACAACATTATAAAATTACTTCATTGTCAGTAGAGCGCTTTGGGATGTATTGAGGTCATGAAAAGCAAGTCTTTATTTTTCTTTTTCTTTTCACAGTGCAGACTCCAGAGATTTGGGGACACACACCAAGCAGGATACACTGACCCTCCTTGGTGTCACTGAGCTCGCTCTGGATCTCCTTCACCCCCAGTGTCACTGAGATTGCTCTGGGTCTCCTTCTCCCCCAGTGTCACGGAGCTCTCTCTGGGTCACCTTCTCCCCCAGTGTCACTGAGCTCTCTCTGGGTCTCCTTCTCCCCCAATGTCACTGAGCTCCATCTGGGTCACCTTCTCCCCCAGTGTCACTGAGCTCTCTCTGGGTCTCCTTCTCCCCCAATGTCACTGAGCTCCATCTGGGTCACCTTCTCCCCCAGTGTCACTGAGCTCTCTCTGTGTCTCCTTCTCCCCCAGTGTCACTGTGCTATCTCTGGGTCTCTTTCTCCTCCAGCATCATTGAGCTCTCTCTGGGTCTCCTTCTCCACAGTGTCACTTACCTCTCTCTGGGTCTACTTCTCCCCAGTGTCACTGAGCTCTCTCTGGGTCTCCTTCTCCCCCATTGTCACTGAGCTCTCTCTAGGACGCCTTCTCTCCAGTGTCACTGAGATTGCTCTGGGTCTCCCTTGTGATGAAATATATGCCTTCATCAGCCCCTGTGTTTTACCTGCTTTGTGTTGTGTGTACCGCCCCCTTTTTCCTATTGTGTGTATTGGCTATGCCCCTGTCTTTTGTCATATAAAGGTCTCAAGAGCTGTATGAGTCATTCTATCAGACGAACCCGATGTGGAAAGACCTGCAATGTTCTTAGTGATTAAAAGCCTTCAGTTGAATCCTTTAAACTCCTTGTCTTTGAGTTATTGATGGCACATCAATTTTAATCACTAAAACACCAAGATGGATCGACTCCTGAAACCAGAGCGCTTGGATCTGGACCCCCATGCCTCAGACGCAGCCACACAGTTCGGACACTGGTTCTAATGCTTCGAATTTTTCATCGCAAACTCATCCACCGCCATAGCAGCCGCAACCGCCACCGGAGACGTGAAACTGGGAATCCTGCGAAACTGGGTGAGCCATCGGGTCTCCCCTCTCATCCAAGATGCCACCAGCTATGGGGATGCCTGCACCATTCTGAAGGCCCACTACATGCGGCCAATAAACGAGGTGTACGCCAGGCATCTTCTGACTACCCGCACGCAGCGGCATGGTGAGTCACTAGAGGACTTCATGCTAAGCCTAAAAGTACTGGGCAGAGACTGTAACTGTAAGGCCGTGTCTGCCATCGTGTACACGGAGGAGCTGACCCGAGACTCCTGTATTGCGGGCCTCAGTTCAAATTACATTCGGCAGAAACTGTTTGAAAAGGAGGGGCTGGACTTAAAACAGGCTATGGGCATAGCGCGATCGCTGGATATGGCCCAGAGGAACTCTGAATCCTGTTCCTCAGGCCACGCGGCCCACTCCGCCTCGTGCGCGCCGTGGGGGCCGCCATCTTGGAAGCCATCTTCACCTCCCAGGTCTCAGGCCAGCCCAGCACCATCGGAGCCCCAGCCCCCACCCAGGAGCCCCATTACTGCCGCGATGCATCGGGGCCCGAAATGCTACTTCTGCGGCCAGGGCAAACACTCCAGGCATCTGTGCTCAGCGAAGGGCACCACCTGTTTTAAATGCGGGAAGAAAGGACATTTCAGCAAAGTCTGCAGAGGGAACCCCGCCTCCAGCTCCACCACCGCCGCGTGCGCGCCGTGGGGGTGGCCATCTTGGACGCCATCTTGTCCACCCTCATGGAGTCCACCATCTTGCCCCGACTACACGGACCTCCAGGACCCACTGGTGGCCTTGATCACAGTGGATCAATCCAGGCCGCATCCGTTGTCTAAATCAATGATGGACATAGAGGTAAACGGGAACAAGGTTAAATGCTTGATTGACTGCGGGAGCACCGAAAGCTTTATTCATCCTAGCCTGGTAAAACGACTTTCACAACGATAGTCCCCACACAGGGCAAAATCGCCATGGCTGATAAGACTCATACCTCAAAAATTACAGGTTTCTGCGCGGTTATGTTGTCGGTAAAAGGCACTGATTACAGAGATTTTAAACTATTGATAATGCCAGATCTCTCTGTGAGCATGATCTTGGGTCTGGACTTCCAGTGCCACCACCAAAGTATCACGCTTACCTACGGTGGGTCCCAGCCGCCCCTCACAGTGTGCGGTCTGACTACCCTGAAGGTCAAGCCGCCCTCTCTGTTCGCCAACCTCGCACCCAACTGTCGACCCATAGCGACCAAGAGTAGGCGGTACAGCTGGGAGGATAGACGGTTCATTGCGTCGGAAGTAGAAAGACTCAAGCGGGAGGGTATCATCGAATGCAGTACCAGCCCGTGGCGCGCCCAGGTAGTAGTAGTTAAGGGTAGCGAAAAGAAGCGGATGGCGATAGATTAACCGTCTGGCTATAATCTATACACCCAGCTAGACGCCTACCCTCTGCCCCGCATAGCGGATATGGTTAACCAAATTGCGCAATACCGGGTGTTATCCACCATCGACCTAAAATCGGCATACCACCAGCTCCCCATTAGGCCGGAGGACCGTCCATACACCGCCTTCGAGGCGAACGGACGCCTCTACCACTTCCTCAGAGTCCCCTTTGGGGTAACGAATGGGGTCTCGGTCTTCCAGCGGGAGATGGACTGCATGGTCGATGAGAACCAGTTAACAGCCACCTACCCATACCTAGGCAACGTCACCATCTGCGGCCATGACCAGCAAGACCACGACTCGAACCTCGCGAGATTTCTGAAAACCGCCCTCAGACTCAATCTCACCTACAACGAGGATAAGTGTGTCTTTAGCACCACGCGCCTCTGTATCCTGGGCTGCGTGGTGGAAAATGGGGAAATCGGTCCGGACCCCGACCGATTGCGCCCCCTACAGGAGCTACCCCTACCAAACACTCCCAAGGCCCTGAAAAGGTGCCTGGGGTTCTTCTCCAATTACGCCCAATGAGTCCCCAATTATTCCGACAAGGCCCGTCCCCTCCTGAAATCAACGTCCTTCCCGCTCACGGCCGAGGCCCATGCCGCCTTCAACAGCATTAAACACGACATTGAGAAGGCCGCGCTGCAGGCAGTGGACGAAAACACCCCTTTCCAGGTCGAAAGCGATGCGTCCGACTTCGCTTTAGCAGCCACCCTCAACCAGGATGGGCGGCCTGTAGCCTTTTTCTCAAGAACCCTCCAAGGGCCCGAGATCAGGCACTCCTCGGTAGAGAAGGAGGCCCAGGCCATAGTGGAGGCAGTGCGGCACTGGAGGCACTACCTAGCCGGCAAACGCTTCACCCTGCTTACCGACCAGCGGCCGGTAGCCTTCATGTTTAACAACAAACAGAGGGGGAAGATCAAGAACGACAAAATTCTCAGGTGGCGGATCGAACTCTCCACGTTTGAGTACGACATAATATATAGGCCAGGGGCCCTCAACGAATCCCCCGATGCCCTATCACGAGGGATGTGTGCCAGCATCCAGGGGGACAGGCTACAGGGCCTCCACAATGGCCTCTGCCACCCGGGGGTCACCCGGCTATTCCACTTTATAAAATCCCGTAAACTGCCCTATTCCATCGAGGAGGTCCGGTCTATGACCAGGGACTGCCGCACCTGTGCGGAATGCAAGCCCCGTTTTTACAGGCCCGACCGAGCCCACCTGATCAAAGCTACACGGCCATTTGAGCGCCTGAGCTTAGATTTCAAGGGACCACTCCCCTCCACCGACCGCAATGTGTACTTTCTCAACATTGTGGACGAGTACTACCGCTTCCCATTCGCCTACCCCTGCCCAGACATGACCAGCGCCACGGTCATCAAGTGCCTCGGCAACCTGTTTTGCACGTTCGGCATGCCTAACTACATCCACACTGACAGGGGGGCGTCGTTCATGAGCGACGAACTGCGCCAATACCTGCTGTCGAAGGGGATAGCCACGAGTCGGGCCACTAGTTATAACCCCCGGGGTAATGGGCAAGTGGAGAGGGAGAACGCGAAAGTGTGGAAGGCAGTCACCTTAGCACTAAGGTCTAAAGGCCTCCCCACCTCCCGCTGGCAAGAGGTCCTCCCAGACGTACTCCACTCGATAAGGTCGCTACTGTGTACTGCTACTAACGCCACTCCTCACGAGAAGATGTTTGTTTTTCCCCGCAAATCAACCTCAGGAGTGTCCCTACCCTTGTGGCTCTCCACCCCAGGGACAGTCCTATTACGGAAGCATGTGAGGGGCCACAAAACGGATCCCCTCGTGGAGGCAGTACACCTACTCCACGCAAACCCACAGTACGCGTACGTGAAGCACGCCGACGGGCGTGAGGACACCGTGTCCATAAAGGACCTCGCCTCGGCAGGAAGCGACGATGGCCCATCACCACCACCCCCAGAAGAAACTCCTCCATCCCCAGGCTCACCACTCCCAGAAGTACCTGCAACACCCCCAACACATGGGTATGCCCAGGAGGGCACCACGGGCTCCCGGTCGGAACCCGAGGTACTGTTGCGACGTTCAGGAAGGACTATCACACCCCCAGACAGACTAAATCTGTAGAAGGGGTGAATGTGATGAAATATATGCCTTCATCAGCCCCTGTGTTTTACCTGCTTTGTATTGTGTGTACCGCCCCCTTTTTCCTATTGTGTGTATTGGCTACGCCCCTGTCTTTTGTCATATAAAGGTCTCAAGAGCTGTAAGAGTCATTCTATCAGATGAACCCGATATGGAAAGACCTGCAATGTTCTTAGTGATTAAAAGCATTCAGTTGAATCCTTTAAACTCCTTGTCTTTGAGTTATTGATGGCACATCATCCCTCTCCCCCAGTGTCACTGATCTCTCTGTGGGTCTCTTCTCCCCCAGTGTCATGAGATCTCTCTGGGTCTCCTTCTCCCCCAGTGTCATTGAGCACTCTCTGGGTCTCCCTCTCCCCCAGTTTCACTGTGCTCTCTCTGGGTCTGCTTCTCCCCCCTGTCACTGAGATCAGTCTGGGACGCTCTCGCCCCCAGTGTCACTGAGCGCTCTCCGGGTCTCCCACTCTCCCAGTGTCACTGAGCTCTCTCTGGATCTCCGTCTCCCAAAGTCTCACTGTGCTCTCTCTGGGTCTCCTTCACCCCCAGTGTGACTGAGATCTCTCTGGTTCTCCTTCTCCCCCAGTGTGACTAAGCTGTCTCTGGGTCGCCTTCGCTCCCAGTGCCACTGAGCTCTCTCTGGGTCTCCTTCTCCCCCAGTGTCACTGAGCACTCTCTGGGTCTCCTTCGCTCCCAGTGTCACTGAGCTCCCTGTGGGTCTCCTTCTGACCCAGTGTCACTGAGCTCTCTCTGGGTCTCCTTCTCCCCCAGTGTCACTGAGCTCTCTCTGTGTCTCCTTTCCCCCTGTGTCACTGAGCACTCTCTGGGTCTCCTTCTGCCACAGTGTCACAGAGCTGTCTCTGGGTCTCCTTCGCTCCCAGTGTCACTGAGCTCTCTCTGGGTCTCCTTCTGACCCAATGTCACTGAGCTCCCTCTGGGTCTCCCTCTCCCCAGTGTCAGTAAGCTCCCTCTGTGACTCCTTCTCCACCAGTGTCACTGCGCTCTATCTGGGTCTCCCTCTGACCCAGTGTCACTGAGCTCTCTCTGTGCCTCCTTCTCCCCCAGTGTCACGGATCTCCCTCTGTGTCTCCTTCTCCCCCAGTGTCACTGAGCTCTCTCTGTGTCTCCTTCTCCCCCAGTGTCACTGACCTCTCAGTGTCTCCTTCTCCCCCAGCGTCACTGAGCTCTCTCTGTGTCCCCTTCTCCCCCAGTGTCACTGACCTCTCAGTGTCTCCTTCTCCCCCAGTGTCACTGAGCTCTCACTGGGTCTCATTCTCCGCCAGTGTCACTGTGCTCTCTCTGGGACTCCTTCTGACCCAGTGTCAATGAGCTCTCTCAGGATCACCTTCTCCCCAGTGTCACTGAGCTCCCTCTGGGACTCCCTCTGATGCAGTGTCACTGAGCTCTCTCTGGGTCTCCTTCTCCACCAGTGTCACTGAGCTCACTCTGGGTCTACTTCTCCACCAGTGTCACTCAGCTCTCTCTCTTTCTCCTTCTATACCAGTTTCACTGAGATCTCTCTGGGTGTCCTTCTCGCCAGTGTCACTGAGCACTCTCTGGGTCTCCTTCTCTCCAGTGTCACTGAAATCTCCCTGGCGGTCCTTCTCCTCAGTGTCACTGAGCACTCTCTGGTTCTCCATCTCCTCCTGTCACTGAGCTCTCTCTGGGTCTCCTTCTCTCCCAGTGTCACTGAGCTCTCTCTGGTTCTCCGTCTCCCCCAGTGTCACTGAGCTGTCTGTGGATCTCCTCCACCCCAGTGTCACTGAGCTCTCTCGGTGTCTCCTTCTCCCCAGTGTCACTGAGCTCTCTCTAGGTCTCCTTATCCCCAGTGTCACTGAGCTCTCTCTGTGTCTCCTTCTCCCCAGTGTCACTGAGCTCTCTCTGTATCACCTTCTCCCCAGTGTCACTGAGCACTCTCTGGGTCATCTTCTCCCTCAGTGTCACTGAGCTCTCTCTGTGTCTCCCTCTGAGCCAGTGTCACTGAGCTCTCTCTGGGTCTCCTTCTCCCCCAGTGTCACTCAGCTCTTTCTGGGTCTGCTTCTCTCCAGTGTAACAGAAATCTCTCTGGGTGTCCTTCTCCCCAGTGTCACTGAGCTCTCTCTGGGTCTCCTTCTCTCCAGTGTCACTGACATCTCCCTGGGTCTTCTTCTCCCTCAGTGTCACGGAGCTCTCTCTGGGTCTCCTTCTCCCCAGTGTCACTGTGCTCTTTCTGGGTCTCCTTCTCTCCAGTGTAACAGCTCTCTCTGGGTCTCCTTCTCCCTCAGTGTCACCGAGCTCTCTCTGGGTCTTCTTATGACCCAGTGTCACTGAGCTCTCTCTGGGTCTCCTTCTCCCCCAGTGTCACTGGGCTCTCTCTTGGTCTCCCTCGTAGCCACTGTCACTGAGCTGTCTCTGGATCTCCTTCTACCCCAGTGTCACTGAGCTCTCTCTGGGTCTCCTTCTGACCCAGAGTCACTGAGCACTCTCTGGGTCTCCTATTCCCCTGTGTCACTGAACTCTCTCTGTGTGTCATTCTCCACAGTGTTGCTGAGATCTGTCTGGGTCTCCTTCTATCCAGTGCCACTGAGTTCTCGCTCGGTCTCCTTCAGCCCAGTGTCACTGAGCTTTCTCTGGGTTTCCTTCTCCCCCAGTGTCACTGAGCTCTCTTTGGTCTCCTTCTCCCCCAGTGTCACTGAGCTCTCACTGGGTCTCATTCTCCACCAGTGTCACTGAGCTCTCTCTGGGTCTCCTTCTTCCACAGTGTCACTGTGCTCAATCTGGGTCTCCTTTCCCCCAGTGTCACTGAGCTCTCTCTGGATCCCCTTCAGCCCAGTGTCACTGAGCTCTCTCTGGGTCTCCTTCTCCACCAGTATCACTGAGCTCGCTCTGGGTCTACTTCTCCTCCAGTGTCACTGAGCTCTCTGTTTGTCCTTCTCTAAATGTTTCACTGAGCTCTTTCTGGGTGTCCTTCTCCCCAGTGTCACTGAGCTCTCTTTGGGTCTCCTTCTCTCCAGTCTCACTTAAATCTCACTGGCGGTCCTTCTACCCAGTGTCACTGAGCACTCTCTGGTTCTCCATCTCCTGCTGTCACTGAGCTCTCTCTGGGTCTCCTTCTCTCCCAGTGTCACTGAGCTCTCTCTGGTTCTCTGTCTCCCCCAGTGTCATGGAGCTCTCTCTGGGTCACCTTCTCCCCACTGTCACTGAGCTCTCTCTGGGCCTCCTTCTCCCCCAGTGTCACTGAGCTCTCTCTGGGCCTCCTTCTCCCCCAGTGTCACTGAGCTCTCTCAGGGTCTAGTTCTCCCCAGTTTCACTGAGCTCTCTCTAGGTCTCCCTCTCCCCAGTGTCACTGAGCTCTCTCTGTGTCTCCTTCTCCCCAGTGTCACTGAGCAATCTCTGGGTCATCTTCTCCCTCAGTGTCACGGATCTCTCACTGGGTCTCCTTCTCCGCCAGTGTCACTGAGCATGCTTCGGGCCTCCTTCTCCCTCAGTGTCACTGAGCTCTCTCTGGGTCTCCTTCTGACCCAGTGTCACTGAGCTCTCTCTGGGTCTCCTTCTCCCAGTGTCACTGAGCTCCGTCTGTGTCTCCTTCTCCCCCAGTGTCACTGAGCTCTCTGCGTCTCCCTGTGAGCCAGTGTCACTGAGCTCTCTCTCGGTCTCCTTCTCCCCCAGTGTCACTGAGCTCTTTCTGGGTCTGCTTCTCTCCAGTGTAATAGAAATCTCTCTGGATGTCCTTCTCCCCAGTGTCACTGAGCTCTCTCTGGGTCTCCTTCTCTCCAGTGTCACTGAGATCTCCCTGGGTCTTCTTCTCCCTCAGTGTCACGGAGCTCTCTCTGGGTCTCCTTCTCACCCAGTGTCACTGAGCTCTGTCTGGGTCTCCTTCTCCCCAGTGTGACTGAGCTCTTTCTGGGTCTCCTTCTCCCCAGTGTAACAGCTCTCTCTCAGTCTCCTTCTCCCCCAGTGTCACTGAGAACTCTTCGGGTCTCCTTCTCCCTCAGTGTCACTGAGCTCTCTCTGGGTCTTCTTATGACCCAGTGTCACTGAGCTCTCTCTGGGTCTCCTTCTCCCCCAGTGTCACTGGGCTCTCTCTGGGTCTCCCTCTTAGCCACTGTCACTGAGCTCTCTCTGGATCTCCTTCTACCCCAGTGTCACTGATGTCTCTCTGGGTCTCCTTCTGACCCACTGTCACTGAGCTGTCCCTGGTCTCCTTCTGACCCAGTGCCACTGAGCACTCACTGGGTCTCCTTCTCCCCAGTGCCACTGAGTTCTCTCTGTGTCTCCATCTCCCCAGTTTCACTGAGCACTCTATGGTTCTCCGCCTGCCCCTTTCACTGAGCTCTCTCTGAATCACCTTCTCCCCAGTGTCACTGAGCTCTCTCTGGGTCTCCCTCTGAGCCAGTGTCACTGAACTCTCTCAGGTTCTATTTCTACCCCAGTGTCATTGAGCTCACTCTGGGCCTCCTTCTCCCTCAGTGTCACTGATGTCTCTCTGGGTCTCTCTCTGACCCAGTGTCACTGAGCTCTCTCTATGTCTCCTTCTCTCCAGTGTCACTGAGCTCCCTCTGGGTCTCCTTCTCCCTCAGTGTCACAGAGCTCTCTCTGGGACTCCCTCTGATGCAGTGTCACTGAGCTCTCTCTGGGTCCCCTTCAGCCCAGTGTCACTGAGCTCTCTCTGGGTCTCCTTCTCCACCAGTGTCACTGAGCTCGCTCTGGGTCTACTTCTCCACCAGTGTCACTCAGCTCTCTCTCTTTCTCCTTCTATACCAGTTTCACTGAGATCTCTCTGGGTGTCCTTCTCGCCAGTGTCACTGAGCTCTCTCTGGGTCTCCTTCTCTCCAGTGTCACTGAAATCTCCCTGGCGGTCCTTCTCCCCAGTGTCACTGAGCACTCTCTGGTTCTCCATCTCCTCCTGTCACTGAGCTCTCTCTGGGTCTTCTTCTCTCCCAGTGTCACTGAGCTCTCTCTGGTTCTCCATCTCCCCCAGTGTCACTGAGCTGTCTGTGGATCTCCTCCACCCCAGTGTCACTGAGCTCTCTCGGTGTCTCCTTCTCCCCAGTGTCACTGAGCTCTCTCTAGGTCTCCTTATCCCCAGTGTCACTGAGCTCTCTCTGTGTCTCCTTCTCCCCAGTGTCACTTAGCTCTCTCTGTATCACCTTCTCCCCAGTGTCACTGAGCACTCTCTGGGTCATCTTCTCCCTCAGTGTCACTGAGCTCTCTCTGTGTCTCCCTCTGAGCCAGTGTCACAGAGCTCTCTCTGGGTCTCCTTCTCCCCCAGTGTCACTCAGCTCTTTCTGGGTCTGCTTCTCTCCAGTGTAACAGAAATCTCTCTGGGTGTCCTTCTCCCCAGTGTCACTGAGCTCTCTCTGGGTCTCCTTCTCTCCAGTGTCACTGACATCTCCCTGGGTCTTCTTCTCCCTCAGTGTCATGGAGCTCTCTCTGGGTCTCCTTCTCCCCAGTGTCACTGTGCTCTTTCTGGGTCTCCTTCTCTCCAGTGTAACAGCTCTCTCTGGGTCTCCTTCTCCCTCAGTGTCACCGAGCTCTCTCTGGGTCTTCTTATGACCCAGTGTCACTGAGCTCTCTCTGGGTCTCCTTCTCCCCCAGTGTCACTGGGCTCTCTCTTGGTCTCCCTCGTAGCCACTGTCACTGAGCTGTCTCTGGATCTCCTTCTACCCCAATGTCACTGAGCTCTCTCTGGGTCTCCTTCTGACCCAGAGTCACTGAGCACTCTCTGGGTCTCCTATTCCCCAGTGTCACTGAACTCTCTCTGTGTGTCATTCTCCACAGTGTTGCTGAGATCTGTCTGGGTCTCCTTCTATCCAGTGCCACTGAGTTCTCGCTCGGTCTCCTTTAGCCCAGTGTCACTGAGCTTTCTCTGGGTTTCCTTCTCCCCCAGTGTCACTGAGCTCTCTTTGGTCTCCTTCTCCCCCAGTGTCACTGAGCTCTCACTGGGTCTCATTCTCCACCAGTGTCACTGAGCTCTCTCTGGGTCTCCTTCTTCCACAGTGTCACTGTGCTCAATCTGGGTCTCCTTTCCCCCAGTGTCACTGAGCTCTCTCTGGGTCCCCTTCAGCCCAGTGTCACTGAGCTCTCTCTGGGTCTCCTTCTCCACCAGTATCACTGAGCTCGCTCTGGGTCTACTTCTCCTCCAGTGTCACTGAGCTCTCTGTTTGTCCTTCTCTAAATGTTTCACTGAGCTCTTTCTGGGTGTCCTTCTCCCCAGTGTCACTGAGCTCTCTTTGGGTCTCCTTCTCTCCAGTCTCACTTAAATCTCACTGGCGGTCCTTCTACCCAGTGTCACTGAGCACTCTCTGGTTCTCCATCTCCTGCTGTCACTGAGCTCTCTCTGGGTCTCCTTCTCTCCCAGTGTCACTGAGCTCTCTCTGGTTCTCTGTCTCCCCCAGTGTCATGGAGCTCTCTCTGGGTCACCTTCTCCCCACTGTCACTGAGCTCTCTCTGGGCCTCCTTCTCCCCCAGTGTCACTGAGCTGTCTCTGGATCTCCTTCTCCCCAGTTTCACTGAGCTCTCTCTGGGTCTCCTTCTCCCCAGTGTCACTGAGCTCTCTCTGGGCCTCCTTCACCCCCAGTGTCACTGAGCTCTCTCGGGGTCTAGTTCTCCCCAGTTTCACTGAGCTCTCTCTAGGTCTCCCTCTCCCCAGTGTCACTGAGCTCTCTCTGTGTCTCCTTCTCCCCAGTGTCACTGAGCAATCTCTGGGTCATCTTCTCCCTCAGTGTCACGGATCTCTCACTGGGTCTCCTTCTCCGCCAGTGTCACTGAGCATGCTTCGGGCCTCCTTCTCCCTCAGTGTCACTGAGCTCTCTCTGGGTCTCCTTCTGACCCAGTGTCACTGAGCTCTCTCTGGGTCTCCTTCTCCCAGTGTCACTGAGCTCCGTCTGTGTCTCCTTCTCCCCCAGTGTCACTGAGCTCTCTGCGTCTCCCTGTGAGCCAGTGTCACTGAGCTCTCTCTCGGTCTCCTTCTCCCCCAGTGTCACTGAGCTCTTTCTGGGTCTGCTTCTCTCCAGTGTAATAGAAATCTCTCTGGATGTCCTTCTCCCCAGTGTCACTGAGCTCTCTCTGGGTCTCCTTCTCACCCAGTGTCAGTGAGCTCTGTCTGGGTCTCCTTCTCCCCAGTGTGACTGAGCTCTTTCTGGGTCTCCTTCTCCCCAGTGTAACAGCTCTCTCTCAGTCTCCTTCTCCCCCAGTGTCACTGAGAACTCTTCGGGTCTCCTTCTCCCTCAGTGTCACTGAGCTCTCTCTGGGTCTTCTTATGACCCAGTGTCACTGAGCTCTCTCTGGGTCTCCTTCTCCCCCAGTGTCACTGGGCTCTCTCTGGGTCTCCCTCTTAGCCACTGTCACTGAGCTCTCTCTGGATCTCCTTCTACCCCAGTGTCACTGATGTCTCTCTGGGTCTCCTTCTGACCCACTGTCACTGAGCTGTCCCTGGTCTCCTTCTGACCCAGTGCCACTGAGCACTCACTGGGTCTCCTTCTCCCCAGTGCCACTGAGTTCTCTCTGTGTCTCCATCTCCCCAGTTTCACTGAGCACTCTATGGTTCTCCGCCTGCCCCTTTCACTGAGCTCTCTCTGAATCAACTTCTCCCCAGTGTCACTGAGCTCTCTCTGGGTCTCCCTCTGAGCCAGTGTCACTGAACTCTCTCAGGTTCTATTTCTACCCCAGTGTCATTGAGCTCACTCTGGGCCTCCTTCTCCCTCAGTGTCACTGAGCTCTCTGTGGGTCTCCCTCTCCCCAGTGTCAGTAAGCTCCCTCTGTGACTCCTTCTCCACCAGTGTCACTGCGCTCTATCTGGGTCTCCCTCTGACCCAGTGTCACTGAGCTCTCTCTGTGCCTCCTTCTCCCCCAGTGTCACGGATCTCCCTCTGTGTCTCCTTCTCCCCCAGTGTCACTGAGCTCTCTCTGTGTCTCCTTCTCCCCCAGTGTCACTGACCTCTCAGTGTCTCCTTCTCCCCCAGTGTCACTGAGCTCTCTCTGTGTCCCCTTCTCCCCCAGTGTCACTGACCTCTCAGTGTCTCCTTCTCCCCCAGTGTCACTGAGCTCTCACTGGGTCTCATTCTCCGCCAGTGTCACTGTGCTCTCTCTGGAACTCCTTCTGACCCAGTGTCAATGAGCTCTCTCAGGATCACCTTCTCCCCAGTGTCACTGAGCTCCCTCTGGGTCTCCTTCTCCCTCAGTGTCACAGAGCTCTCTCTGGGACTCCCTCTGATGCAGTGTCACTGAGCTCTCTCTGGGTCCCCTTCAGCCCAGTGTCACTGAGCTCTCTCTGGGTCTCCTTCTCCACCAGTGTCACTGAGCTCGCTCTGGGTCTACTTCTCCACCAGTGTCACTCAGCTCTCTCTCTTTCTCCTTCTATACCAGTTTCACTGAGATCTCTCTGGGTGTCCTTCTCGCCAGTGTCACTGAGCACTCTCTGGGTCTCCTTCTCTCCAGTGTCACTGAAATCTCCCTGGCGGTCCTTCTCCTCAGTGTCACTGAGCACTCTCTGGTTCTCCATCTCCTCCTGTCACTGAGCTCTCTCTGGGTCTCCTTCTCTCCCAGTGTCACTGAGCTCTCTCTGGTTCTCCGTCTCCCCCAGTGTCACTGAGCTGTCTGTGGATCTCCTCCACCCCAGTGTCACTGAGCTCTCTCGGTGTCTCCTTCTCCCCAGTGTCACTGAGCTCTCTCTAGGTCTCCTTATCCCCAGTGTCACTGAGCTCTCTCTGTGTCTCCTTCTCCCCAGTGTCACTGAGCTCTCTCTGTATCACCTTCTCCCCAGTGTCACTGAGCACTCTCTGGGTCATCTTCTCCCTCAGTGTCACTGAGCTCTCTCTGTGTCTCCCTCTGAGCCAGTGTCACTGAGCTCTCTCTGGGTCTCCTTCTCCCCCAGTGTCACTCAGCTCTTTCTGGGTCTGCTTCTCTCCAGTGTAACAGAAATCTCTCTGGGTGTCCTTCTCCCCAGTGTCACTGAGCTCTCTCTGGGTCTCCTTCTCTCCAGTGTCACTGACATCTCCCTGGGTCTTCTTCTCCCTCAGTGTCACGGAGCTCTCTCTGGGTCTCCTTCTCCCCAGTGTCACTGTGCTCTTTCTGGGTCTCCTTCTCTCCAGTGTAACAGCTCTCTCTGGGTCTCCTTCTCCCTCAGTGTCACCGAGCTCTCTCTGGGTCTTCTTATGACCCAGTGTCACTGAGCTCTCTCTGGGTCTCCTTCTCCCCCAGTGTCACTGGGCTCTCTCTTGGTCTCCCTCGTAGCCACTGTCACTGAGCTGTCTCTGGATCTCCTTCTACCCCAGTGTCACTGAGCTCTCTCTGGGTCTCCTTCTGACCCAGAGTCACTGAGCACTCTCTGGGTCTCCTATTCCCCAGTGTCACTGAACTCTCTCTGTGTGTCATTCTCCACAGTGTTGCTGAGATCTGTCTGGGTCTCCTTCTATCCAGTGCCACTGAGTTCTCGCTCGGTCTCCTTCAGCCCAGTGTCACTGAGCTTTCTCTGGGTTTCCTTCTCCCCCAGTGTCACTGAGCTCTCTTTGGTCTCCTTCTCCCCCAGTGTCACTGAGCTCTCACTGGGTCTCATTCTCCACCAGTGTCACTGAGCTCTCTCTGGGTCTCCTTCTTCCACAGTGTCACTGTGCTCAATCTGGGTCTCCTTTCCCCCAGTGTCACTGAGCTCTCTCTGGGTCCCCTTCAGCCCAGTGTCACTGAGCTCTCTCTGGGTCTCCTTCTCCACCAGTATCACTGAGCTCGCTCTGGGTCTACTTCTCCTCCAGTGTCACTGAGCTCTCTGTTTGTCCTTCTCTAAATGTTTCACTGAGCTCTTTCTGGGTGTCCTTCTCCCCAGTGTCACTGAGCTCTCTTTGGGTCTCCTTCTCTCCAGTCTCACTTAAATCTCACTGGCGGTCCTTCTACCCAGTGTCACTGAGCACTCTCTGGTTCTCCATCTCCTGCTGTCACTGAGCTCTCTCTGGGTCTCCTTCTCTCCCAGTGTCACTGAGCTCTCTCTGGTTCTCTGTCTCCCCCAGTGTCATGGAGCTCTCTCTGGGTCACCTTCTCCCCACTGTCACTGAGCTCTCTCTGGGCCTCCTTCTCCCCCAGTGTCACTGAGCTCTCTCTGGGCCTCCTTCTCCCCCAGTGTCACTGAGCTCTCTCAGGGTCTAGTTCTCCCCAGTTTCACTGAGCTCTCTCTAGGTCTCCCTCTCCCCAGTGTCACTGAGCTCTCTCTGTGTCTCCTTCTCCCCAGTGTCACTGAGCAATCTCTGGGTCATCTTCTCCCTCAGTGTCACGGATCTCTCACTGGGTCTCCTTCTCCGCCAGTGTCACTGAGCATGCTTCGGGCCTCCTTCTCCCTCAGTGTCACTGAGCTCTCTCTGGGTCTCCTTCTGACCCAGTGTCACTGAGCTCTCTCTGGGTCTCCTTCTCCCAGTGTCACTGAGCTCCGTCTGTGTCTCCTTCTCCCCCAGTGTCACTGAGCTCTCTGCGTCTCCCTGTGAGCCAGTGTCACTGAGCTCTCTCTCGGTCTCCTTCTCCCCCAGTGTCACTGAGCTCTTTCTGGGTCTGCTTCTCTCCAGTGTAATAGAAATCTCTCTGGATGTCCTTCTCCCCAGTGTCACTGAGCTCTCTCTGGGTCTCCTTCTCTCCAGTGTCACTGAGATCTCCCTGGGTCTTCTTCTCCCTCAGTGTCACGGAGCTCTCTCTGGGTCTCCTTCTCACCCAGTGTCACTGAGCTCTGTCTGGGTCTCCTTCTCCCCAGTGTGACTGAGCTCTTTCTGGGTCTCCTTCTCCCCAGTGTAACAGCTCTCTCTCAGTCTCCTTCTCCCCCAGTGTCACTGAGAACTCTTCGGGTCTCCTTCTCCCTCAGTGTCACTGAGCTCTCTCTGGGTCTTCTTATGACCCAGTGTCACTGAGCTCTCTCTGGGTCTCCTTCTCCCCCAGTGTCACTGGGCTCTCTCTGGGTCTCCCTCTTAGCCACTGTCACTGAGCTCTCTCTGGATCTCCTTCTACCCCAGTGTCACTGATGTCTCTCTGGGTCTCCTTCTGACCCACTGTCACTGAGCTGTCCCTGGTCTCCTTCTGACCCAGTGCCACTGAGCACTCACTGGGTCTCCTTCTCCCCAGTGCCACTGAGTTCTCTCTGTGTCTCCATCTCCCCAGTTTCACTGAGCACTCTATGGTTCTCCGCCTGCCCCTTTCACTGAGCTCTCTCTGAATCACCTTCTCCCCAGTGTCACTGAGCTCTCTCTGGGTCTCCCTCTGAGCCAGTGTCACTGAACTCTCTCAGGTTCTATTTCTACCCCAGTGTCATTGAGCTCACTCTGGGCCTCCTTCTCCCTCAGTGTCACTGAGCTCTCTGTGGGTCTCATTCTCCCCAGTGTCACTGATGTCTCTCTGGGTCTACTTCTGACCCACTGTCACTGAGCTGTCTCTGGGTCTCCTTCTCCCTCAGTGTCACTGAGCTCTCTCTGGGTCTCTCTCTGACCCAGTGTCACTGAGCTCTCTCTATGTCTCCTTCTCTCCCAGTTTCACAGAGCTCTCTCTGTGTCTCCTTCACCACAATTGTCACTGAGCTCTCTGTGCCTCCTTCTCCCCCAGTGTCAATGAGCTCTCTCTGGGTGTCCTTCTCCCCAGTGTCACTGAGCTCTCTCTGGGTCTCCTTCTCTCCAGTGTCACTGAGATCTCCCTGGGTTCCCTTCTCCCCAGTGTCACTGAGCACTCTCTGGTTCTCCATCTCCCCCTGTCACCAAGCTCTCTCTGGGTCTCCTTCTTTCCCAGTGTCACTGAGCTCTCTCTGGTTCTTCGTCTCCCCCAGTGTCACTAAGCACTCTCTGGGACTCCTTCTCCCCCGTGTCACTGGACTCTCTCTGGTTCTCCATCTCCCCCAGTTTCACTGAGCTCTTTCTTGGACTCCTTCTCCCCCAGTGTCACGGAGCTCTCGCTGGGTCTCCTTCTCCCCACTGTCACTGAGCTCTCTGGGTATCCTTTCCCCCAGTGTCACTGAGCTCTCTCTGGGTCTCCTTCTCCCGAGTGTCACTGAGCTCTCTCTGTGTCTCCTTCTCCCCAGTGTCACTGAGCACTCTCTGGGTCTCCTTCTCCCCCAGTGTCACTGAGCTCTATCTGCATCTCCCTCTCCCCCAGTGTGACTGAGCTCCCTCTGGGTTTCCTTCTACCCCAGTGTCACTGAGCTCTCTCTGGGTCTCCTTTCCCCCGTGTCACTGAGCTCTCTCTGGGTCTCATTCTCCCACAGTGTCACTGAGCACTCTTCGGGCCTCCTTCAGCCTTAGTGTCACTGAGCTCTCTCTGGGTCTCCTTCTGACCCAGTGTCACTGAGCTTTCTCTGGGTCTCCTCCTCCCAGTGTCACTGAGCTCCCTCTGGGTCACCTTCTCCCCCACTGTCACTGAGCTATCTCTGCGTCTCCCTCTGAGCCAGTGTCACTGATCTCTCTCTGTGTCTCATTCTCCCCCAGTGTCACTGAACTCTCAGTGTCTCCTTCTGACCCAGTGTCACTGAGCTCTCTCTGGGTCTCCTTCTCCCCAGTGTCACTGAAGTCTCTCTGGGTGTCATTCTCCACAGTGTCGCTGAGATCTGTCTGGGTCTCCTTCTATCCAGTGTCACTGAGTTCTCTTTGGTCTCCTTCTCCCCCAGTGTCACTGAGCTCACTCTGGGTCTCCTTTCCCCCAGTGTCACTGAGCTCTCTCTGGGTCTCCTTCTCCCCAGTGTCACTGAGCTCTCTCTGGGCCTCCTTCTCCCCCAGTGTCACTGAGCATTCTCTGGTTCTCCATCTCCTCCCATCACTGAGCTCTCTCTGGGTCTCCTTCTCTCCCGGTGTCACTGAGCTCTCTCTGGTTCTCCGCCTCCCCAGTGTCACTGAGCTCTCTCTGGGCCTCCTTCTCCCCCAGTGTCACTGAGCTCTCTCTGTGTATCCTTCTCCCCAGGATCACTGAGCTCTCTCTGTATCACCTTCTCCCCAGTGTCACTGAGCAATCTCTGGGTCATTTTCTCCCTCAGTTTCACGGAATTCTCACTGGGTCTCTTTCTCTGCCAGTGTCACTGAGCTCCCTCTGGGTCTCCTTCTCCCCCAGTGTCACTGAGCTCTCTCTGCATCTCCCTCTGAGCCACTGTCACTGAGCTCTCTCTGGGTCTCCTTCTCCCCCAGTGTCACTGAGCTCTTTCTGGGTCTGCTTCTCTCCAGTGTAACATAAATCTCTCTGGGAGTCCTTCTACCCAGTGTCACGGAGCTCTCTCTGGGTCTCCTTCTCACCCAGTGTCACTCAGCTCTGATTGGGTCTCCTTCTCCCCAGTGTCACTGAGCTCTTTCTGGGTCTCCTTCTCCCCAGTGTAACAGCTCTCTCTGTGTCTCCTTCTCCCCCAGTGTCACTGAGCACTCTCTGGGTCTTCTTATGACCCTGTGTCACTGAGCTCTCTCTGGATCTCCTTCGACCCCAGTGTCACTGAGCTCTCTCTGGGTCTCCTTCTCCCCAGTGTCACTGAGCACTCTATGGTTCTCTGTCTCCCCCTGTCACTGAGCTCTCTCTGAATCACCTTCTCCCCAGTGTCACTGAGCTCTCTCTGGGTCTCCCTCTGAGCCAGTGTCACTGAGCTCTCAGGTTCTATTTCTACCCCAGTGTCACTGAGCTCTCTCTGGGTCTCCTTCTCCCTCAGTGTCACTGAGCTCTCTCTGGGTCTCCTTCTCCCCCAGTGACTCAGAGCTCTATCTGTGTCTCCTTCTCTCCCAGTGTCACGGAGCTCCTTCTGTGTCTCCTTCTCTCCCAGTTTCACAGAGCTTTCTCTGTGTCTCCTCCTCTCCAGTGTCACTGAGCTCTCTCTGGGTCTCCTTCACTCCCAGTGTCACTGAGCTCTCTCTGGGTCTCCTTCTCCCCCAGTCTCACTGAGCTCGCCCTGTGTCTCGTTCTCTCCCAGTGTCACTGAGGTCTCTCTGGTCTCCTTTGCCCCCAGTGTCACTGAGCTCTCCCTGTGTCTCCTTCTTCCCCAGTGTCAGTGCGCTCTCTTTCTGGGTCTCCTTCCCCCAGTGTCAGTGCGCTCTCTTTCTGGGTCTCCTTCCCCCAGTGTCACTGAGCTCTCCCTGTGTCTCCTTCTCCCCTTGTGTCACTGTTCACTCTGTGGGTCTCCATCTCCCCCAGTGTCAATGAGCCCACCCTGGGTCTCCTTCTACACAAGTGTAACTCTTCTTTCTCTGGGTCTCCTTCTTCCCCAGTGTCAATGAGCACTCTCTGGGCCCCCTTCTCCCAAGTGTGACTGAGCTCTCTCTGGGTCTCCTACTCCCCCAGTGTCACTGAGCCCTCTCTGTGTATCCTTCTCCCGTGTGTCACTGAGCTCTCTCTGGTTCTCCTTCTCCCCAAGTGTCACTGTGCTCTCTCCGTGTCTCCTTCTCCCCCAGTGTCACTGTGCTCTCTCCGTGTCTCCTTCTCCCCAAGTGTCACTGTGCTCTCTCCGTGTCTCCTTCTCCCTCGTGTCACTGGGAACTCTCTGGGTCACCTTCTTTCTCAGTGCGACTGAGCTCTCTCTGGGTTTCCTTCTTCCCCAGTGTCACTGAGCTCTCTCTGGGTTTCCTTCTCCCCCAGTGTCACTGAGCTCTCTCTCGGTCTCCTTCTCCCCCAGTGTCACTGAACTCTCTCTGGGCCTCCGTCTCCGCAGTTTCACTGAGGTCTTTCTGTGTCTCCTTCTCCCCAGTGTCTCTGAGGTCTCTCTGAGTCCCCTTCTCCCCCAGTCTCACTGAGCTCTCCCTGTGTCTCGTTCTCTCCCAGTGTCACTGAGCTCTCTCTGGGTTTCCTTCTCCCCCAGTGTCACTGAGCTCTCTCTGGATCTCCTTCCCTCCCATTGTCACTGAGCACTTTCTGGGTCTCCTTTCCCCCAGTGTCTCTGAGCTATCCGTGGGTCTCCTTCTCCCTCAGTGTCACTGAGCTCTCTGTGGGTCACCTTCTGACCCAGTTTCACTGACCTCTCTCTGGATTTCCTTCTCCCCCAGTGTCACTGAGCTCCCTCTGCGCCTGCTTCTCCCTCAGTGTCACTGAGCTCTCTCTGTGTCTCCTTCTCTCCCAGTTTCACAGAGCTTTCTCTGTGTCTCCTTCTCTCCAGTGTCACTGAGCTCTCTCTGTGTCTCCTTCTCTCCAGATTCATTGAGCTCTCTCTGGGCCTTCTCCTCTCCCAGTGTCACAGAGCTCTATCTGGATCTCCTTCTCTCCCAGTGTCACTTAGCTCTCTCTGTGTCTCCTTGCCCCCACTGTCACTGTGATCACTCTGTGTCTCCTTCTCCCCCAGTGTCACTGTGCTCTCCCTGGGTCTCCTTCTCCCCAGTGTCGCTCAGCTCTCTCTGGGTCTCCTTCGCTCACAGTGTCACTGAGGTCTCTCTGGTCTCCTTCGCACCCAGTGTCACTGAGCTCTCCCTGTGGCTCCTTCTCCCCCAGTGTCAGTGTTCTCTTTCTGGGTCTCCTTGCCCCAGTGTCACTGAGCTCTCCCTGTGTCTCCTTCTCCCCCTGTGTCACTGTGCTCTCTCTGAGTCTCCTTCCCCCAGTGTCACTGAGCTCTCCCTGTGTCTCCTTCTCCCCCAATGTCACTGTTCACTCTCTGGGTCTCCATCTCCCCCAGTGTCACTGAGCTCACCCTGGGTCTCCTTCTACACAAGTGTCACTCTTCTTTCTCTGGGTCTCCTCCTTCCCCAGTGTTACTGAGCTCTCGCTGGGTCTCCTTCTCCCCCAGTGTCAATGAGCACTCTCTGGTCCTCCTTCTCGCCCAGTGTCACGGAGCTCTCTCTGGGTCTCCTTCTCCCCCAGTGTCACTGAGCTCTCTCTGGGCATTCTCCCCAGTGTCACTGAGCTCTCTCTGGGTCTCCGTCTCCCCCAGTGTCACTGAGCACGCTCTGGGCCTACATCTCGCCCAGTGTCATGGAGCTCTCGCTGGGTCTCCTTCTCCCCCAGTGACACTGAGCCCTCTCTGGGTCTCCTTCTCCCCTGTGTCACTGAATTCTCTCTTGCTCTCCTTCTCCCCCAGAGTCACTGAGCTCTCACTGGGTCTCCTTCTCCCCAGTGTCACTGAGCTCTCTCTGGGTCTCCTTCTCCCCAGTATCACTGAGCTCTCTCTGTGTCTCCTTCTCCCCCAGTGTCACTGAGCTCTGTCTGGGTCTCCTTCTTGCCCAGTGTCACTGATCACTCTCTGGGTCTCCTACTCGCCCAGTTTCACTGAGATCTCTCTGGGTCGCCTTCTCCCGCAGTGTCACTGAGCACTCTCTGTGTCTCCTTCTCCCCAGTGTCACTGAGCTCTCTCTGGTTCTCCTTCTCCCCCAGTGTGACTGAGCTCTCTCTGGGTCTCCTTCTCCCCAGTGTCACTGTGCTCTTTCTGGGTCTCCTTCTCCCTCGTGTCACTGAGGACTCTCTGGGTCAACTTCTTTCCCAGTGTGACTGAGCTCTCTCTGGTTCTCCTCCTCCCCCAGTATCACTGTCCTCTCTCTGGGTCACCTCCTTCCCAGTGTCACTGAGCCCTCTCTGTGTCTCCTTCCCCCCCAGTGTCACTGTGCTCTCTCTGTGTCTCCTTCTCTCCCATCGTCACTGAGCTCTCTCTGGGTTTCTTCCTACTCCCGTGTCACTGAGCTCTCTCTGGGTCTCCTTCCCTCCCAGTGTCACTGAGCTCTCTCTGGGTCTCCTTCTCCCCCAGTGTCACTGATCTCTCTCTGTGTCACCATCTCTCCCAGTGTCACTGAGCTCTCTCTGGGTCTCCTTCTCTCCCAGTGTCACAGAGCTCTCTCTGTGTCTCCTTCACTCCCAGTGTCACAGAGCTCTCTCTGTGTCACCTTCGCTCCACTGTCACTGAGCTCCCTCTGTGTCTCCTTCTCCCCCAGTGTCACAGAGCTTTCTCAGTGTCTCCTTCTCTCCAGAGTCACTGAGCTCTCTCTGTGTCTCCTTCGCTCCAGAGTCACTGAGCTCTCTCTGGGCCTTCTCCTCTCCCAGTGTCACTGAGCTCTATCTGGGTCTCCTACTCTCCCAGTGTCACTGAGGTCTCCCTGGGTCTCCTTCTCCCCAGTGTCAGTGAGCTCTCTCTGGGTCTCCTTCGTTCACAGTGTCACTGAGGTCTCTCTGGGCCTCCGTCTTCCCCAGTGTCACTGAGCTCTGTCTGGTTCTCATTCTCCCCCAGTGTCACTGTTATCTTTCTGGGTCTCCTTGCCCCAGTGTCACTGAGCTCTCCCTGTGTCTCCTTCTCCCCCTGTGTCACTTTGCTCTCTCTGTGTCTCCTTCTCCCCCACTGTCACTCTTCTCTCTCTGGGTCTCCTTCTTCCCCAGTGTTACTGAGCACTCGCTGGGTCTTCTTCTCCCCCAGTGTCACTGAGCTCTCTCTGGACCTCCTTCTCCCTTCTCCCCCAGTGTCACTGAGCTCTCTGTGTCTCCCTCTCTCCAGTGTCACTGAGCTCTCTCTGGGCCTTCTCCCCAGTGTCACTGAGCTCTCTCTGTGTCTCCGTCTCCCCCAGTGTCACTGAGCACTCTCTGGGCCTTCTTCTCGCCCAGTGTAATGGAGCTCTCTCTGGGTCTCATTCTCCCCCAATGTCACTGAGCACTCTCTGCTCCTCCTTCTCCCCAGTGTCACTGAGCTCTATTTGGGCCTGCTCCCCAGTGTCACTGAGCTCTCTCTGGGTCTCCGACTCCCCCAGTGTCACTGCGCACTCAATGGGTCTCCTTCTCCCAAGTGTGACTGAGCTCTCTCTGGGTCTCCTTCTCCCCCAGTGTCACTGAGCTCTCGGTGTATCCTTCTCCCGAGTGTCACTGAGCTCTCTCTGGTTCTCCTTCTCCCCAAGTGTCACTGTGCTCTCTCTGTGTCTCCTTCGCCCTCGTTTCACTGGGAACTCTCTGGGTCACCTTCTTTCCCAGTGTGACTGAGCTCTCTCTGGGTTTCCATCTTCCCCAGTGTCACTGAGCTCTCTCTGGGTTTCCTTCTCCCCCAGTGTCACGGAGCTCTCTCTTGGTCTCCTTCTCCCCCAGTGTCACTGAGCTCTCTCTGGGTCTCATTCTCACCCAGTGTCACTGAAGTCTCTCTGGGCCTCCGTCTCCGCAGTTTCACTGAGGTCTTTCTGTGTCCCCTTCTCACCAGTGTCACTGAGGTCTCTGTGTCCCCTTCTCCCCTGTGTCACTCAGTTCTCTCTGGGTCTCCTCCGCCCCCAGTGTCACTGTGCTCTCTCTGGGTCACCTTCTTCCAAGTGTCACTGAGCTCTCTCTGGTTCTCCTTCTCCCCCAGTCTCACTGTGCTCTCTCTGGGTCTCCTTCTCCCTCGTGTCACTGGGCACTCTCTGGGTCACCTTCTTTCCCAGTGTCACTGAGCTCTCTCTGGGCTTCCTTCGCCCCCAGTGTCACTGAGCTCTCTCTGGGTCTCCTTCACTCCCAGTGTCACTGAGCTCTCTCTGGGTCTCCTTCTCCACCAGTCTCACTGAGCTCTCTCTGGATCTCCTTCTCCCCAGTTTCACTGAGCTCTCTCTGTGTCTCCTTCTCCCCCAGTGTCACTGAGTTCTCTCTGCGTCTCCTTCCCCCCCAGTGTCAATGAGCTCTCTCTGGGTCTCCTTCTACCCCAGTGTCACTGAGCTCTCGCTGTGTCTCCTTCTTCCTCAGTTTCACTGAGCACTCTGTGGGTCTCCTTCTCCCCAGTGTCACTGATCTCTCTCTGTGTCTCCTTCTATCAAGTGCCACCGAGTTCTCTCTGGTTCTCCTTCTTCCCTAGTTTCACTGAGCTCTCTCTGGGTGTCATTCTCCCCAGTGTCGCTGAGCTCTCCCTGGGTCTCTCTCTGACCCAGTGTCACTGAGCTCTCTCTGTGTCTCCTTCTCTCCCAGATTCACGGAGCTCTCTCTGGGTCTCCTTCACCACAATTGTCACTGAGCTCTCTGTGTCTCCTTCTCCCCCAGTGTCAATGAGCTCTCTCTGGGTGTCCTTCTCCCCAGTGTCACTGAGATCTCCCTGGGTTTCCTTCTCCCCAGTGGCACTGAGCACTCTCTGGTTCTCCGTCTCCCCCTGTCACCGAGCTCTCTCTGTGTCTCCTCCTTTCCCAGTGTCACGGAGCTCTCTCTGGTTCTTCGCCTCCCCCAGTGTCACTAAGCACTCTCTGGGACTCCTTCTCCCCCGTGTTACTGGACTCTCTCTGGTTCTCCATCTCCCCCAGTTTCACTGAGCTCTTTCTGGGACTCCTTCTCCCCCAGTGTCACGGAGCTCTCACTGGGTCTCCTTCTCCCCACTGTCACTGAGCTCTCTCTGGTTATCCATTCCTCCACTGTCACTGAGCTCTCTCTGGTCTCCATCTCCCCAGTGTCACTGAGCTCTCTCTGGGCCTCCGTCTCCCCCAGTGTCACTGAGCTCTATCTGCATGTCCTTCTCCCCCAGTGTCACTGTGCTCTCTCTGGGACACCTTCTCCCTTGTGTCACTGGGCACTCTCTGGGTCACCTTCTTTCCCAGTGTGACTGAGCTCCCTCTGGGTTTCCTTCTCCCCCAGTCTCACTGAGCTCTCCCTGTGTCTCGTTCTCTCCCAGTGTCACTGAGCTCTCTCTGGGTTTCCTTCTCCCCCAGTGTCACTGAGCTCTCTCTGGATCCCCTTCTCCCCAGTGTCACTGAGCTCTCTCTGGGTTTCCTTCTCCCCAGTGGCACTGAGCACTCTCTGGTTCTCCGTCTCCCCCTGTCACCGAGCTCTCTCTGGGTCTCCTCCTTTCCCAGTGTCACGGAGCTCTCTCTGGTTCTTCGCCTCCCCCAGTGTCACTAAGCACTCTCTGGGACTCCTTCTCCCCCGTGTTACTGGACTCTCTCTGGTTCTCCATCTCCCCCAGTTTCACTGAGCTCTTTCTGGGACTCCTTCTCCCCCAGTGTCACGGAGCTCTCACTGGGTCTCCTTCTCCCCACTGTCACTGAGCTCTCTCTGGTTATCCATTCCTCCACTGTCACTGAGCTCTCTCTGGTCTCCATCTCCCCAGTGTCACTGAGCTCTCTCTGGGCCTCCGTCTCCCCCAGTGTCACTGAGCTCTCTCTGGGTCTCCATCTCCCCCAGTGTCACTGAGCTCTATCTGCATGTCCTTCTCCCCCAGTGTCACTGTGCTCTCTCTGGGACACCTTCTCCCTTGTGTCACTGGGCACTCTCTGGGTCACCTTCTTTCCCAGTGTGACTGAGCTCCCTCTGGGTTTCCTTCTCCCCCAGTCTCACTGAGCTCTCCCTGTGTCTCGTTCTCTCCCAGTGTCACTGAGCTCTCTCTGGGTTTCCTTCTCCCCCAGTGTCACTGAGCTCTCTCTGGATCCCCTTCTCCCCAGTGTCACTGAGCTCTCTCTGGGTCTCCTTCTCCCCCAGTGTCTCTGAGCTATCCATGTGTCTCCTTCTCCCCCAGTGTCACTGAGCACTCTCTGGGACTCCTTCTCTCCCAGTGTCACTGAGCTCTATCTGCATCTCCTTCTCCCCCAGTGTCACTGGGCACTCTTTGGGTCGCCTTCTTTCCCAGTGTGACTGAGCTCCCTCTGGGTTTCCTTCTCCCCCAGTCTCACTGAGCTCTCCCTGTGTCTCATTCTCTCCCAGTGTCACCGAGCTCTCTCTGGGTTTCCTTCTCCCCCAGAGTCACTGAGCTCTCTGTGGATCTCCTTCTCCCCAGTGTCACTGAGCTCTCTCTGTGTCACCTTCTTTCCCAGTTTCACTGAGCTCTCTCTGTGTCTCCTTCTCCCCCAGTGTCACTGACTTCTCTCTGGGTCTCCTTCCCTCCCAGTGTCACTGAGCTCTCTCTGGGTCTCCTTCTCCCCCAGTGTCACTGAGCTCTCTCTGTGTCTCCTTCTCTCCCAGTGTCACTGAGCTCTCTCTGGGTCTCCTTCTCCCCCAGTGTCACTGAGCTCTCTCTGTGTCTCCTTCTCTCCCAGTGTCACTGAGCTCTCTCTGGGTCTCCTTCTCCCCCAGTGTCACTGAGCTCTCTCTGGGTCTCCTTCTCCCCCAGTGACTCTGAGCTCTTTGTGTCTCCTTCTCTCCCAGAGTCACGGAGCTCCCTCTGTGTCTCCTTCTCCCCCAGTGTCACAGAGCTTTCTCTTTGTCTCCTTCGCTCCAGAGTCACTGAGCTCTCTCTCGCCCTTCTCCTCTCCCAGTGTCACTGAGCTCTCTCTGGGTCTCCTTCTCCCCCAGTGACTCTGAGCTCTTTGTGTCTCCTTCTCTCCCAGAGTCACGGAGCTCCCTCTGTGTCTCCTTCTCTCCCAGAGTCAGTGTTCTCTTTCTGGGTCTCCTTGCCCCAGTGTCACTGAGCTTTCCCTGTGTCTCCTTCTCCCCCTGTGTCACTGTGCTCTCTCTGAGTCTCCTTCCCCCAGTGTCACTGAGCTCTCCCTGTGTCTCCTTCTCCCCCTGTGTCACTGTGCTCTCTCTGTGTCTCCTTCTCCCCCAATGTCACTGTTCATTCTCGGGGTCTCCATCTCCCCCAGTGTCACTGAGCTTACCCTGGGTCTCCTTCTACACAAGTGTCACTCTTCTTTCTCTGGGTCTCCTCCTTCCCCAGTGTTACTGAGCTCTCGCTGGGTCTCCTTCTCCCCCAGTGTCAATGAGCACTCTCTGGGCCTCCTTCTCGCCCAGTGTCACGGAGCTCTCTCTGGGTCTCCTTCTCCCCCAGTGTCACTGAGCTCTCTCTGGGCATTCTCCCCAGTGTCACTGAGCTCTCTCTGGGTCTCCGTCTCCCCCAGTGTCACTGAGCACGCTCTGGGCCTACATCTCGCCCAGTGTCATGGAGCTCTCGCTGGGTCTCCTTCTCCCCCAGTGACACTGAGCCCTCTCTGGGTCTCCTTCTCCCCTGTGTCACTGAATTCTCTCTTGCTCTCCTTCTCCCCCAGAGTCACTGAGCTCTCACTGGGTCTCCTTCTCCCCAGTGTCACTGAGCTCTCTCTGGGTCTCCTTCTCCCCAGTATCACTGAGCTCTCTCTGTGTCTCCTTCTCCCCCAGTGTCACTGAGCTCTGTCTGGGTCTCCTTCTTGCCCAGTGTCACTGATCACTCTCTGGGTCTCCTACTCGCCCAGTTTCACTGAGATCTCTCTGGGTCGCCTTCTCCCGCAGTGTCACTGAGCACTCCCTGTGTCTCCTTCTCCCCAGTGTCACTGAGCTCTCTCTGGTTCTCCTTCTCCCCCAGTGTGACTGAGCTCTCTCTGGGTCTCCTTCTCCCCCAGTGTCACTGAGCTCTATCTGCATGTCCTTCTCCCCCAGTGTCACTGTGCTCTCTCTGGGACACCTTCTCCCTTGTGTCACTGGGCACTCTCTGGGTCACCTTCTTTCCCAGTGTGACTGAGCTCCCTCTGGGTTTCCTTCTCCCCCAGTCTCACTGAGCTCTCCCTGTGTCTCGTTCTCTCCCAGTGTCACTGAGCTCTCTCTGGGATTCCTTCTCCCCCAGTGTCACTGAGCTCTCTCTGGATCCCCTTCTCCCCAGTGTCACTGAGCTCTCTCTGGGTCTCCTTCACCCCCAGTGTCTCTGAGCTATCCATGGGTCTCCTTCTCCCCCAGTGTCACTGAGCACTCTCTGGGACTCCTTCTCTCCCAGTGTCACTGAGCTCTCTCTGGGTTTCCTTCTCCCCAGTGTCACTGAGCTCTCTCTGTGTCACCTTCTTTCCAAGTTTCACTGAGCTCTCCCTGTGTCTCATTCTCTCCCAGTGTCACCGAGCTCTCTCTGGGTTTCCTTCTCCCCAGTGTCACTGAGCTCTCTCTGTGTCACCTTCTTTCCAAGTTTCACTGAGCTCTCTCTGTGTCTCCTTCTCCCCCAGTGTCACTGACTTCTCTCTGGGTCTCCTTCCCTCCCAGTGTCACTGAGCTCTCTCTGGGTCTCCTTCTCCCCCAGTGTCACTGAGCTCTCTCTGTGTCTCCTTCCCTCCCAGTGTCACTGAGCTCTCTCTGGGTCTCCTTCTCCCCCAGTGATTCTGAGCTCTATTTGTGTCTCCTTCTCTCCCAGAGTCACGGAGCTCCCTCTGTGTCTCCTTCTCCCCCAGTGTCACAGAGCTTTCTCTTTGTCTCCTTCGCTCCAGAGTCACTGAGCTCTCTCTCGCCCTTCTCCTCTCCCAGTGTCACTGAGCTCTCTCTGGGTCTCCTTCTCCCCCAGTGACTCTGAGCTCTCTCTGTGTCTCCTTCTCTCCCAGAGTCACGGAGCTCCCTCTGTGTCTCCTTCTCCCCCAGTGTCACAGAGCTTTCTCTTTGTCTCCTTCTCTCCAGAGTCACTGAGCTCTCTCTCGGCCTTCTCCTCTCCCAGTGTCACTGAGGTCTCTCTGGTCTCCTTCGCCCCCAGTGTCACTGAGCTCTCCCCGTGTCTCCTTCTCCCCCGGTGTCACTGTTCTCTTTCTGGGTCACCTTGCCCCTGTGTCACTGAGCTATCCATGTGTCTCCTTCTCCCCCTGTGTCACTGTGCTCTCTCTGTGTCTCCTTCCCCCAGTGTCACTGAGCTCTCCCTGTGTCTCCTTCTCCCCCAGTGTCACTGTTCACTCGCTGGGTCTCCATCTCCCCCAGTGTCACTGAGCTCTCCCTGTGTCTCCTTCTTCCCCAGTGTTACTGAGCTCTCTCTGGGTCTCCGTCTCCCCCAGTGTCACTGAGCTCTCTCTGGGTCTCCTTCTGACCCAGAGTCACTGAGCACTCTCTGGGTCTCCTTCTCCCCAGTGTCATGCGTGTCATTCTCCACAGTGTCGCTGAGATCTGTCTGGGTCTCCTTCTATCCAGTGCCACTGAGCTCTCTCTCGGTCTCCTTCTCCCCAGTGTCACTGAGCTCTCTTTGGTCTCCTTCTCCCCCAGTGTCACTGAGCTCTCACTGGGTCTTATTCTCCACCAGTGTCACTGTGCTCTCTCTGGATCTCCTTCTTCCACAGTGTCACTGAGCTCACTCTGGGTCTCCTTTCCCCCAGTGTCACTGAGCACTCTCTGGGTCCCCTTCTCCCTCAGTGTTTCTGAGCTCTCTCTGGGACTCCTTCTGATCCAGTGTCACTGAGCTCTCTCTGGATCACCTTCTCCCCAGTGTCACTGAGCTCCCTCTGGGCCTCCTTCTCCCTCAGTGTCACTGAGCTCTCTCTGGGTCTCCCTCTGACCCAGTGTCACTGAGCTCTCTCGGGGTCTCCTTCTCCACCAGTTTCACTGAGCTCGCTCTGGGTCTACTTCTCCACCAGTGTCACTGAGCCCTCTCTATTTCTCCTTCTCTAACAGTTTCACTGAGCCCTCTCTGGGTGCCCTTCTCCCCAGTGTCACTGAAATCTCCCTGGCGGTCCTTCTCCCCAGTGTCACTGAGCACTCTCTGGTTCTCTATCTCCTGCTGTTACTGAGCTCTCTCTGGGTCTCCTTCTCTCCCAATGTCACTGAGCTCTCTCTGGTTCTCCGTCTCCCCCAGTGTAACTGAGCTGTCTCTGGATCTCCTTCTTCCCAGTGTCACTGAGCTCTCTCTGGGTCTCCTTCTCCCCAGTGTCACTGAGCTCTCTCTAGGTCTCCTTCTCCCCAGTGTCACTGAGCTCTCTCTGGGTCTCCTTCTCTCCAGTGTCACTGAGCTCTCTCTGGGCGTCCTTCTCCCGCAGTGTCACTGAGCTCTCTCGGGGTCTCCTTCTCCCCAGTGTCACTGAGCTCTCTCTAGGTCTCCTTCTCCCCAGTGTCACTGAGCTCTCTCTGTGTCTCCTTCTCCCCAGTGTCACTGAGCTCTCTCTGTATCACCTTCTCCCCAGTGTCACTGAGCACTCTTCGGGCCTCCTTCTCCCTCAGTGTCACTGAGCTCTCCCTGCGTCTCCCTCTGAGCCAGTGTCACTGAGCTCTCTCTGGGTGTCCTTCTCCCCAGTGTCACTGAGCTCTCTCTGGGTGTCCTTCTCACCCAGTGTCACTGAGCTCTGTCTGGGTCTCCTTCTCCCCAGTGTCACTGAGCTCTCTCTGTGTCTCCATCTCCCCAGTTTCACTGAGCACTCTACGGTTCTCCGTCTCCCCCTGTCACTGAGCTCTCTCTGAATCACCTTCTCCCCAGTGTCACTCAGCTCTCTCTGGGACTCCCTCTGAGCCAGTGTCACTGAGCTCTCTCATGTTCTATTTCTACCCCAGTGTCACTGAGCTCTCTCTGGGTCTCCTTCTCCCTCAGTGTCACTGAGCTCTCGTGGGTCTCATTCTCCCCAGTGTCACTGACGTCTCTCTGAGTCTCCTTCTGACCCACTGTCACTGAGCTGTCTCTGGGTCTCCTTCTGACCCAGTGTCACTGAGCACTCTCTGGGTCTCCTTCTCCCCAGTGTCACTGATTTCTCTCTGTGTCTCCTTCTATCAAGTGCCACCGAGTTCTCTCTGGTTCTCCTTCTTCCCTAGTTTCACTGAGCTCTCGCTGGGTGTCATTCTCCCCAATGTCGCTGAGCTCTCTCTGGGTCTCTCTCTGACCCAGTGTCACTGAGCTCTCTGTGTCTCCTTCTCTCCCAGTTTCACGGAGCTCTCTCTGGGTCTCCTTCACCACAATTATCACTGAGCTCTCTGTGTCTCCTTCTCCCCCAGTGTCAATGAGCTCTCTCTGGGTGTCCTTCTCCCCAGTGTCACTGAGCTCTCTCTGGGTCTCCTTCTCTCCAGTGTCACTGAGATCTCCCTGGGATTCCTTTTCCCCAGTGTCACTGAGCACCCTCTGGTTCTCTGTCTCCCCCTGTCACCGAGCTCTCTCTGGTTCTCCTTCGTTCCCAGTGTCACTGAGCTCTCTCTGGTTCTTCATCTTCCCATTTTCACTAAGCAGTCTCTGGGACTCCTTCTCCCCCAATGTCACTGGACTCTCTCTGGTTCTCCACCTCCCCCAGGTTCACTGAGGACTTTCTGGGACTCCTTCTCACCCAGTGTCACAGAGCTCTCTCTGGGTCTCCTTCTCCCCACTGTCACTGAGATCTCTCTGGGTATCCTTTCCCCCAGTGTCACTGATCTCTCTCTGGGTCTCCTTCTCCCCCACCATCACTGAGCTCTCTCTGGGTCTCCTTTCCCCCTGTGTCACTGGGTTGTCTCTGGGTCTCCTTCTCTCACAGGGTCACTGAGCTCTTTCTGGTCTCCATCTCCCCAGTGTCACTGAGCTCTCTCTGGGTCTCCTTCGCCCGAGTGTCACTGAGCTCTCTCTGGATCTCCTTCTCCCCCAGTGTCACTGAGCACTCTCTGGGTCTCCTTCTCCCCCAGTGTCACTGAGCTCTATCTGCATCTCCTTCTCCCCCAGTGTCACTGGGCACTCTCTGGGTCACCTTCTTTCCCAGTGTGACTGAGCACCCTCTGGGTTTCCTTCTACCCCAGTGTCACTGCGCTCTCTCTGGGTTTCCTTCTCCCCCAGTGTCACCGAGCTCTCTCTGGGTCTCTTTCACTCCCAGTGTCACTGAGCTCACTCTGGGTCTCCTTCTCCCCCAGTCTCACTGAGATCTCCCTGTGTCTCATTCTCTCCCAGTGTCACTGAGCTCTCTCTGGGTTTCCTTCTCCCCCAGTGTCACTGAGCTCTCTGTGGATCTCCTTCTCCCCAGTGTCACTGAGCTCTCTCTGTGTCACCTTCTTTCCCAGTTTCACTGAGCTCTCTCTGTGTCTCTTTCTTTCCCAGTGTCACTGAGCTCTCGCTGGTTCTTCATCTCCCCCATTGTCACTAAGCAGTCTCTGGGACTCCTTCTCCCCCAATGTCACTGGAATCTCTCTGGTTCTCCACCTCCCCCAGGTTCACTGAGCACTTTCTGGGACTCCTTCTCCCCCAGTGTCACTGAGCTCTCTGTGGATCTCCTTCTCCCCAGTGTCACTGAGCTCTCTCTGTGTCACCTTCTTTCCCAGTTTCACTGAGCTCTCTCTGTGTCTCCTTCTCCCCCAGTGTCACTGAGTTCTCTCAGGGTCTCCTTCCCTCCCAGTGTCACTGAGCTCTCTCTGGGTCTCCTTCTCCCCCAGTGACTGAGCTCTATTTGTGTCTCCTTCTCTCCAGAGTCACTGAGCTCTCTCTCGGCCTTCGCCTCTCCCAGTGTCACTGAGCTCTCTCTGGGTTTCCTTCTCCCCCAGTGTCACTGAGCTCTCTCTGTGTCTCCTTCTCTCCCAGAGTCACGGAGCTCCCTCTGTGTCTCCTTCTCCCCCGGTGTCAGTGTTCTCTTTCAGGGGCACCTTGCCCCTGTGTCACTGAGCTCTCCCTGTGTATCCTTCTCCCCCTGTGTCACTGTGCTCTCTCTGGGTCTCCTTCCCCCAGTGTCACTGAGCTCTCCCTGTGTCTCCTTCTCCCCCAGTGTCACTGTTCATTCTCGGGGTCTCCATCTCCCCCAGTGTCACTGAGCTCACCCTGGGTCTCCTTCTACACAAGTGTCACTCTTCTTTCTCTGGGTCTCCTTCTTCCCCAGTGTTACTGAGCTCTCGCTGGGTCACCGTCTCCCCCAGTGTCACTGAGCTCTCTCTGGGTCTCCTTCTGACCCAGAGTCACTGAGCACTCTCTGGGTCTCCTTCTCCCCAGTGTCACTGAGCTCTCTGTCTCCTTCTCCCCAGTGTCACTGAGCTCTCTCTGTATCACCTTCTCCCCAGTGTCACTGAGCACTCTTCGGGCCTCCTTCTCCCTCAGTGTCACTGAGCTCTCTCTGGGTCTCCTTCGGACCCAGTGTCACTGAGCTCACTCTGGGTCTCCTTCTCCCAGTGTCACTGAGCTCCCTCTGGGTCTCCTTCTCCCCCAGTGTCACTGAGCTCTCTCTGCGTCTCCCTCTGAGCCAGTGCCACTGAGCTCTCTCTGGGTGTCCTTCTCCCCAGTGTCACGGAGCTCTCTCTGGGTCTCCTTCTCACCCAATGTCACTGAGCTCTGTCTGGGTCTCCTTCTCCCCAGTGTCACTGAGCTCTTTCTGGGTCTCCGTCTCCCCCTGTCACTGAGCTCTCTCTGAATCACCTTCTCCCCAGTGTCACTGAGCTCTCTCTGGGACTCCCTCTGAGCCAGTGTCACTGAGCTCTCTCAGGTTCTATTTCTACCCCAGTGTCACTGAGCTCTCGCTGTGTCTCCTTCTTCCTCAGTTTCACTGAGCACTCTGTGGGTCTCCTTCTCCCCAGTGTCACTGATCTCTCTCTGTGTCTCCTTCTATCAAGTGCCACCGAGTTCTCTCTGGTTCTCCTTCTTCCCTAGTTTCACTGAGCTCTCTCTGGGTGTCATTCTCCCCAGTGTCGCTGAGCTCTCCCTGGGTCTCTCTCTGACCCAGTGTCACTGAGCTCTCTCTGTGTCTCCTTCTCTCCCAGTTTCACGGAGCTCTGTCTGGGTCTCCTTCACCACAATTGTCACTGAGCTCTCTGTGTCTCCTTCTCCCCCAGTGTCAATGAGCTCTCTCTGGGTGTCCTTCTCCCCAGTGTCACTGAGATCTCCCTGGGTTTCCTTCTCCCCAGTGGCACTGAGCACTCTCTGGTTCTCCGTCTCCCCCTGTCACCGAGCTCTCTCTGGGTCTCCTCCTTTCCCAGTGTCACGGAGCTCTCTCTGGTTCTTCGCCTCCCCCAGTGTCACTAAGCACTCTCTGGGACTCCTTCTCCCCCGTGTTACTGGACTCTCTCTGGTTCTCCATCTCCCCCAGTTTCACTGAGCTCTTTCTGGGACTCCTTCTCCCCCAGTGTCACGGAGCTCTCGCTGGGTCTCCTTCTCCCCACTGTCACTGAGCTCTCTCTGGTTATCCAAACCTCCACTGTCACTGAGCTCTCTCTGGTCTCCATCTCCCCAGTGTCACTGAGCTCTCTCTGGGCCTCCGTCTCCCCCAGTGTCAGTGAGCTCTATCTGCATGTCCTTCTCCCCCAGTGTCACTGTGCTCTCTCTGGGACTCCTTCTCCCTTGTGTCACTGGGCACACTCTTTTGGTCACCTTCTTTCCCAGTGTGACTGAGCTCCCTCTGGGTTTCCTTCTCCCCCAGTCTCACTGAGCTCTCCCTGTGTCTCGTTCTCTCCCAGTGTCACTGAGCTCTCTCTGGGTTTCCTTCTCCCCCAGTGTCACTGAGCTCCCTCTGGATCCCCTTCTCCCCAGTGTCACTGAGCTCTCTCTGGGTCTCCTTCTCCCCCAGTGTCTCTGAGCTATCCATGGATCTCCTTCTCCCCCAGTGTCACTGAGCACTCTCTGGGACTCCTTCTCTCCCAGTGTCACTGAGCTCTCTCTGGGTCTCCTTCTCCCCCAGTGTCACTGGGCACTCTTTGGGTCGCCTTCTTTCCCAGTGTGACTGAGCTCCCTCTGGGTTTCCTTCTCCCCCAGTCTCACTGAGCTCTCCCTGTGTCTCATTCTCTCCCAGTGTCACCGAGCTCTCTCTGGGTTTCCTTCTCCCCCAGAGTCACTGAGCTCTCTGTGGATCTCCTTCTCCCCAGTGTCACTGAGCTCTCTCTGTGTCACCTTCTTTCCCAGTTTCACTGAGCTCTCTCTGTGTCTCCTTCTCCCCCAGTGTCACTGACTTCTCTCTGGGTCTCCTTCCCTCCCAGTGTCACTGAGCTCTCTCTGGGTCTCCTTCTCCCCCAGTGTCACTGAGCTCTCTCTGGGTCTCCTTCCCTCCCAGTGTCACTGAGCTCTCTCTGGTTCTCCATCTCCTCCTGTCACTGAGCTCTCTCTGGGTCTCCTTCTCCCCCAGTGTCACTGAGCTCTATCTGCATCTCCTTCTCCCCCAGTGTCACTGGGCACTCTCTGGGTCACCTTCTTTCCCAGTGTGACTGAGCACCCTCTGGGTTTCCTTCTACCCCAGTGTCACTGCGCTCTCTCTGGGTTTCCTTCTCCCCCAGTGTCACCGAGCTCTCTCTGGGTCTCTTTCACTCCCAGTGTCACTGAGCTCACTCTGGGTTTCCTTCTCCCCCAGTGTCACTGAGCTCTCTGTGGATCTCCTTCTCCCCAGTGTCACTGAGCTCTCTCTGTGTCACCTTCTTTCCCAGTTTCACTGAGCTCTCTCTGTGTCTCTTTCTTTCCCAGTGTCACTGAGCTCTCGCTGGTTCTTCATCTCCCCCATTGTCACTAAGCAGTCTCTGGGACTCCTTCTCCCCCAATGTCACTGGAATCTCTCTGGTTCTCCACCTCCCCCAGGTTCACTGAGCACTTTCTGGGACTCCTTCTCCCCCAGTGTCACTGAGCTCTCTGTGGATCTCCTTCTCCCCAGTGTCACTGAGCTCTCTCTGTGTCACCTTCTTTCCCAGTTTCACTGAGCTCTCTCTGTGTCTCCTTCTCCCCCAGTGTCACTGAGTTCTCTCAGGGTCTCCTTCCCTCCCAGTGTCACTGAGCTCTCTCTGGGTCTCCTTCTCCCCCAGTGACTGAGCTCTATTTGTGTCTCCTTCTCTCCAGAGTCACTGAGCTCTCTCTCGGCCTTCGCCTCTCCCAGTGTCACTGAGCTCTCTCTGGGTTTCCTTCTCCCCCAGTGTCACTGAGCTCTCTCTGTGTCTCCTTCTCTCCCAGAGTCACGGAGCTCCCTCTGTGTCTCCTTCTCCCCCGGTGTCAGTGTTCTCTTTCAGGGGCACCTTGCCCCTGTGTCACTGAGCTCTCCCTGTGTATCCTTCTCCCCCTGTGTCACTGTGCTCTCTCTGGGTCTCCTTCCCCCAGTGTCACTGAGCTCTCCCTGTGTCTCCTTCTCCCCCAGTGTCACTGTTCATTCTCGGGGTCTCCATCTCCCCCAGTGTCACTGAGCTCACCCTGGGTCTCCTTCTACACAAGTGTCACTCTTCTTTCTCTGGGTCTCCTTCTTCCCCAGTGTTACTGAGCTCTCGCTGGGTCACCGTCTCCCCCAGTGTCACTGAGCTCTCTCTGGGTCTCCTTCTGACCCAGAGTCACTGAGCACTCTCTGGGTCTCCTTCTCCCCAGTGTCACTGAGCTCTCTGTCTCCTTCTCCCCAGTGTCACTGAGCTCTCTCTGTATCACCTTCTCCCCAGTGTCACTGAGCACTCTTCGGGCCTCCTTCTCCCTCAGTGTCACTGAGCTCTCTCTGGGTCTCCTTCGGACCCAGTGTCACTGAGCTCACTCTGGGTCTCCTTCTCCCAGTGTCACTGAGCTCCCTCTGGGTCTCCTTCTCCCCCAGTGTCACTGAGCTCTCTCTGCGTCTCCCTCTGAGCCAGTGCCACTGAGCTCTCTCTGGGTGTCCTTCTCCCCAGTGTCACGGAGCTCTCTCTGGGTCTCCTTCTCACCCAATGTCACTGAGCTCTGTCTGGGTCTCCTTCTCCCCAGTGTCACTGAGCTCTTTCTGGGTCTCCGTCTCCCCCTGTCACTGAGCTCTCTCTGAATCACCTTCTCCCCAGTGTCACTGAGCTCTCTCTGGGACTCCCTCTGAGCCAGTGTCACTGAGCTCTCTCAGGTTCTATTTCTACCCCAGTGTCACTGAGCTCTCGCTGTGTCTCCTTCTTCCTCAGTTTCACTGAGCACTCTGTGGGTCTCCTTCTCCCCAGTGTCACTGATCTCTCTCTGTGTCTCCTTCTATCAAGTGCCACCGAGTTCTCTCTGGTTCTCCTTCTTCCCTAGTTTCACTGAGCTCTCTCTGGGTGTCATTCTCCCCAGTGTCGCTGAGCTCTCCCTGGGTCTCTCTCTGACCCAGTGTCACTGAGCTCTCTCTGTGTCTCCTTCTCTCCCAGTTTCACGGAGCTCTGTCTGGGTCTCCTTCACCACAATTGTCACTGAGCTCTCTGTGTCTCCTTCTCCCCCAGTGTCAATGAGCTCTCTCTGGGTGTCCTTCTCCCCAGTGTCACTGAGATCTCCCTGGGTTTCCTTCTCCCCAGTGGCACTGAGCACTCTCTGGTTCTCCGTCTCCCCCTGTCACCGAGCTCTCTCTGGGTCTCCTCCTTTCCCAGTGTCACGGAGCTCTCTCTGGTTCTTCGCCTCCCCCAGTGTCACTAAGCACTCTCTGGGACTCCTTCTCCCCCGTGTTACTGGACTCTCTCTGGTTCTCCATCTCCCCCAGTTTCACTGAGCTCTTTCTGGGACTCCTTCTCCCCCAGTGTCACGGAGCTCTCGCTGGGTCTCCTTCTCCCCACTGTCACTGAGCTCTCTCTGGTTATCCAAACCTCCACTGTCACTGAGCTCTCTCTGGTCTCCATCTCCCCAGTGTCACTGAGCTCTCTCTGGGCCTCCGTCTCCCCCAGTGTCAGTGAGCTCTATCTGCATGTCCTTCTCCCCCAGTGTCACTGTGCTCTCTCTGGGACTCCTTCTCCCTTGTGTCACTGGGCACTCTCTGGGTCACCTTCTTTCCCAGTGTGACTGAGCTCCCTCTGGGTTTCCTTCTCCCCCAGTCTCACTGAGCTCTCCCTGTGTCTCGTTCTCTCCCAGTGTCACTGAGCTCTCTCTGGGTTTCCTTCTCCCCCAGTGTCACTGAGCTCCCTCTGGATCCCCTTCTCCCCAGTGTCACTGAGCTCTCTCTGGGTCTCCTTCTCCCCCAGTGTCTCTGAGCTATCCATGGGTCTCCTTCTCCCCCAGTGTCACTGAGCACTCTCTGGGACTCCTTCTCTCCCAGTGTCACTGAGCTCTCTCTGGGTCTCCTTCTCCCCCAGTGTCACTGGGCACTCTTTGGGTCGCCTTCTTTCCCAGTGTGACTGAGCTCCCTCTGGGTTTCCTTCTCCCCCAGTCTCACTGAGCTCTCCCTGTGTCTCATTCTCTCCCAGTGTCACCGAGCTCTCTCTGGGTTTCCTTCTCCCCCAGAGTCACTGAGCTCTCTGTGGATCTCCTTCTCCCCAGTGTCACTGAGCTCTCTCTGTGTCACCTTCTTTCCCAGTTTCACTGAGCTCTCTCTGTGTCTCCTTCTCCCCCAGTGTCACTGACTTCTCTCTGGGTCTCCTTCCCTCCCAGTGTCACTGAGCTCTCTCTGGGTCTCCTTCTCCCCCAGTGTCACTGAGCTCTCTCTGGGTCTCCTTCCCTCCCAGTGTCACTGAGCTCTCTCTGGTTCTCCATCTCCTCCTGTCACTGAGCTCTCTCTGGGTCTCCTTCTCCCCCAGTGTCACTGAGCTCTCTCTGTGTCTCCTTCTCTCCCAGTGTCACTGAGCTCTCTCTGGGTCTCCTTCTCCCCCAGTGTCACTGAGCTCTCTCTGTGTCTCCTTCTCTCCCAGTGTCACTGAGCTCTCTCTGGGTCTCCTTCTCCCCCAGTGTCACTGAGCTCTCTCTGTGTCTCCTTCTCTCCCAGTGTCACTGAGCTCTCTCTGGGTCTCCTTCTCCCCCAGTGTCACTGAGCTCTCTCTGGGTCTCCTTCTCCCCCAGTGATTCTGAGCTCTATTTGTGTCTCCTTCTCTCCCAGAGTCACGGAGCTCCCTCTGTGTCTCCTTCTCCCCCAGTGTCACAGAGCTTCCTCTTTGTCTCCTTCGCTCCAGAGTCACTGAGCTCTCTCTCGCCCTTCTCCTCTCCCAGTGTCACTGAGCTCTCTCTGGGTCTCCTTCTCCCCCAGTGACTCTGAGCTCTCTCTGTGTCTCCTTCTCTCCCAGAGTCACGGAGCTCCCTCTGTGTCTCCTTCTCCCCCAGTGTCACAGAGCTTTCTCTTTGTCTCCTTCTCTCCAGAGTCACTTAACTCTCTCTCGGCCTTCTCCTCTCCCAGTGTCACTGAGGTCTCTCTGGTCTCCTTCGCCCCCAGTGTCACTGAGCTCTCCCCGTGTCTCCTTCTCCCCCGGTGTCACTGTTCTCTTTCTGGGTCACCTTGCCCCTGTGTCACTGAGCTATCCATGTGTCTCCTTCTCCCCCTGTGTCACTGTGCTCTCTCTGTGTCTCCTTCCCCCAGTGTCACTGAGCTCTCCCTGTGTCTCCTTCTCCCCCAGTGTCACTGTTCACTCGCTGGGTCTCCATCTCCCCCAGTGTCACTGAGCTCTCCCTGTGTCTCCTTCTTCCCCAGTGTTACTGAGCTCTCTCTGGGTCTCCGTCTCCCCCAGTGTCACTGAGCTCTCTCTGGGTCTCCTTCTGACCCAGAGTCACTGAGCACTCTCTGGGTCTCCTTCTCCCCAGTGTCATGCGTGTCATTCTCCACAGTGTCGCTGAGATCTGTCTGGGTCTCCTTCTATCCAGTGCCACTGAGCTCTCTCTCGGTCTCCTTCTCCCCAGTGTCACTGAGCTCTCTTTGGTCTCCTTCTCCCCCAGTGTCACTGAGCTCTCACTGGGTCTTATTCTCCACCAGTGTCACTGTGCTCTCTCTGGATCTCCTTCTTCCACAGTGTCACTGAGCTCACTCTGGGTCTCCTTTCCCCCAGTGTCACTGAGCACTCTCTGGGTCCCCTTCTCCCTCAGTGTTTCTGAGCTCTCTCTGGGACTCCTTCTGATCCAGTGTCACTGAGCTCTCTCTGGATCACCTTCTCCCCAGTGTCACTGAGCTCCCTCTGGGCCTCCTTCTCCCTCAGTGTCACTGAGCTCTCTCTGGGTCTCCCTCTGACCCAGTGTCACTGAGCTCTCTCGGGGTCTACTTCTCCACCAGTGTCACTGAGCCCTCTCTATTTCTCCTTCTCTAACAGTTTCACTGAGCCCTCTCTGGGTGCCCTTCTCCCCAGTGTCACTGAAATCTCCCTGGCGGTCCTTCTCCCCAGTGTCACTGAGCACTCTCTGGTTCTCCATCTCCTGCTGTTACTGTGCTCTCTCTGGGTCTCCTTCTCTCCCAATGTCACTGAGCTCTCTCTGGTTCTCCGTCTCCCCCAGTGTAACTGAGCTGTCTCTGGATCTCCTTCTTCCCAGTGTCACTGAGCTCTCTCTGGGTCTCCTTCTCCCCAGTGTCACTGAGCTCTCTCTGGGCGTCCTTCTCCCGTAGTGTCACTGAGCTCTCTCGGGGTCTCCTTCTCCCCAGTGTCACTGAGCTCTCTCTAGGTCTCCTTCTCCCCAGTGTCACTGAGCTCTCTCTGTGTCTCCTTCTCCCCAGTGTCACTGAGCTCTCTCTGTATCACCTTCTCCCCAGTGTCACTGAGCACTCTTCGGGCCTCCTTCTCCCTCAGTGTCACTGAGCTCTCCCTGCGTCTCCCTCTGAGCCAGTGTCACTGAGCTCTCTCTGGGTGTCCTTCTCCCCAGTGTCACTGAGCTCTCTCTGGGTGTCCTTCTCACCCAGTGTCACTGAGCTCTGTCTGGGTCTCCTTCTCCCCAGTGTCACTGAGCTCTCTCTGTGTCTCCATCTCCCCAGTTTCACTGAGCACTCTACGGTTCTCCGTCTCCGCCTGTCACTGAGCTCTCTCTGAATCACCTTCTCCCCAGTGTCACTCAGCTCTCTCTGGGACTCCCTCTGAGCCAGTGTCACTGAGCTCTCTCATGTTCTATTTCTACCCCAGTGTCACTGAGCTCTCTCTGGGTCTCCTTCTCCCTCAGTGTCACTGAGCTCTCGTGGGTCTCATTCTCCCCAGTGTCACTGACGTCTCTCTGGGTCTCCTTCTGACCCACTGTCACTGAGCTGTCTCTGGGTCTCCTTCTGACCCAGTGTCACTGAGCACTCTCTGGGTCTCCTTCTCCCCAGTGTCACTGATTTCTCTCTGTGTCTCCTTCTATCAAGTGCCACCGAGTTCTCTCTGGTTCTCCTTCTTCCCTAGTTTCACTGAGCTCTCGCTGGGTGTCATTCTCCCCAGTGTCGCTGAGCTCTCTCTGGGTCTCTCTCTGACCCAGTGTCACTGAGCTCTCTGTGTCTCCTTCTCTCCCAGTTTCACGGAGCTCTCTCTGGGTCTCCTTCACCACAATTATCACTGAGCTCTCTGTGTCTCCTTCTCCCCCAGTGTCAATGAGCTCTCTCTGGGTGTCCTTCTCCCCAGTGTCACTGAGCTCTCTCTGGGTCTCCTTCTCTCCAGTGTCACTGAGATCTCCCTGGGATTCCTTTTCCCCAGTGTCACTGAGCACCCTCTGGTTCTCTGTCTCCCCCTGTCACCGAGCTCTCTCTGGTTCTCCTTCTTTCCCAGTGTCACTGAGCTCTCTCTGGTTCTTCATCTTCCCATTTTCACTAAGCAGTCTCTGGGACTCCTTCTCCCCCAATGTCACTGGACTCTCTCTGGTTCTCCACCTCCCCCAGGTTCACTGAGCACTTTCTGGGACTCCTTCTCACCCAGTGTCACAGAGCTCTCTCTGGGTCTCCTTCTCCCCACTGTCACTGAGATCTCTCTGGGTATCCTTTCCCCCAGTGTCACTGATCTCTCTCTGGGTCTCCTTCTCCCCCACCATCACTGAGCTCTCTTTGGGTCTCCTTTCCCCCTGTGTCACTGGGTTGTCTCTGGGTCTCCTTCTCTCACAGGGTCACTGAGCTCTTTCTGGTCTCCATCTCCCCAGTGTCACTGAGCTCTCTCTGGGTCTCCTTCGCCCGAGTGTCACTGAGCTCTCTCTGGATCTCCTTCTCCCCCAGTGTCACTGAGCACTCTCTGGGTCTCCTTCTCCCCCAGTGTCACTGAGCTCTATCTGCATCTCCTTCTCCCCCAGTGTCACTGGGCACTCTCTGGGTCACCTTCTTTCCCAGTGTGACTGAGCACCCTCTGGGTTTCCTTCTACCCCAGTGTCACTGCGCTCTCTCTGGGTTTCCTTCTCCCCCAGTGTCACCGAGCTCTCTCTGGGTCTCTTTCACTCCCAGTGTCACTGAGCTCACTCTGGGTCTCCTTCTCCCCCAGTCTCACTGAGATCTCCCTGTGTCTCATTCTCTCCCAGTGTCACTGAGCTCTCTCTGGGTTTCCTTCTCCCCCAGTGTCACTGAGCTCTCTGTGGATCTCCTTCTCCCCAATGTCGCTGAGCTCTCTCTGTGTCACCTTCTTTCCCAGTTTCACTGAGCTCTCTCTGTGTCTCTTTCTTTCCCAGTGTCACTGAGCTCTCGCTGGTTCTTCATCTCCCCCATTGTCACTAACCAGTCTCTGGGACTCCTTCTCCCCCAATGTCACTGGACTCTCTCTGGTTCTCCACCTCCCCCAGGTTCACTGAGCACTTTCTGGGACTCCTTCTCGCCCAGTGTCACAGAGCTCTCTCTGGGTCTCCTTCTCCCCACTGTCACTGAGATCTCTCTGGGTATCCTTTCCCCCAGTGTCACTGATCTCTCTCTGGGTCTCCTTCTCCCCCACCATCACTGAGCTCTCTCTGGGTCTCCTTTCCCCCTGTGTCACTGGGTTGTCTCTGGGTCTCCTTCTCTCACAGGGTCACTGAGCTCTCTCTGGTCTCCATCTCCCCAGTGTCACTGAGCTCTCTCTGGGTCTCCTTCTCCCGAGTCTCACTGAGCTCTCTCTGGGTCTCCTTCTCCCCCAGTGTCACTGAGCACTCTCTGGGTCTCCTTCTCCCCCAGTGTCACTGAGCTCTATCTGCATCTCCTTCTCCCCCAGTGTCACTGGGCACTCTCTGGGTCACCTTCTTTCCCAGTGTGACTGAGCACCCTCTGGGTTTCCTTCTACCCCAGTGTCACTGCGCTCTCTCTGGGTTTCCTTCTCCCCCAGTGTCACTGAGCTCTCTCTGGGTCTCTTTCACTCCCAGTGTCACTGAGCTCACTCTGGTTCTCCTTCTCCCCCAGTCTCACTGAGATCTCCCTGTGTCTCATTCTCTCCCAGTGTCACTGAGCTCTCTCTGGGTTTCCTTCTCCCCCAGTGTCACTGAGCTCTCTGTGGATCTCCTTCTCCCCAGTGTCACTGAGCTCTCTCTGTGTCACCTTCTTTCCCAGTTTCACTGAGCTCTCTCTGTGTCTCCTTCTCCCCCAGTGTCACTGAGTTCTCTCAGGGTCTCCTTCCCTCCCAGTGTCACTGAGCTCTCTCTGGGTCTCCTTCTCCCCCAGTGACTGAGCTCTATTTGTGTCTCCTTCTCTCCAGAGTCACTGAGCTCTCTCTCGGCCTTCGCCTCTCCCAGTGTCACTGAGCTCTCTCTGGGTTTCCTTCTCCCCCAGTGTCACTGAGCTCTCTCTGTGTCTCCTTCTCTCCCAGAGTCACGGAGCTCCCTCTGTGTCTCCTTCTCCCCCGGTGTCAGTGTTCTCTTTCAGGGGCACCTTGCCCCTGTGTCACTGAGCTCTCCCTGTGTATCCTTCTCCCCCTGTGTCACTGTGCTCTCTCTGGGTCTCCTTCCCCCAGTGTCACTGAGCTCTCCCTGTGTCTCCTTCTCCCCCAGTGTCACTGTTCATTCTCGGGGTCTCCATCTCCCCCAGTGTCACTGAGCTCACCCTGGGTCTCCTTCTACACAAGTGTCACTCTTCTTTCTCTGGGTCTCCTTCTTCCCCAGTGTTACTGAGCTCTCGCTGGGTCTCCGTCTCCCCCAGTGTCACTGAGCTCTCTCTGGGTCTCCTTCTGACACAGAGTCACTGAGCACTCTCTGGGTCTCCTTCTCCCCAGTGTCACTGAGCTCTCTGTCTCCTTCTCCCCAGTGTCACTGAGCTCTCTCTGTATCACCTTCTCCCCAGTGTCACTGAGCACTCTTCGGGCCTCCTTCTCCCTCAGTGTCACTGAGCTCTCTCTGGGTCTCCTTCGGACCCAGTGTCACTGAGCTCACTCTGGGTCTCCTTCTCCCAGTGTCACTGAGCTCCCTTTGGGTCTCCTTCTCCCCCAGTGTCACTGAGCTCTCTCTGCGTCTCCCTCTGAGCCAGTGCCACTGAGCTCTCTCTGGGTGTCCTTCTCCCCAGTGTCACAGAGCTCTCTCTGGGTCTCCTTCTCACCCAGTGTCACTGAGCTCTGTCTGGGTCTCCTTCTCCCCAGTGTCACTGAGCTCTTTCTGGGTCTCCGTCTCCCCCTGTCACTGAGCTCTCTCTGAATCACCTTCTCCCCAGTGTCACTGAGCTCTCTCTGGGACTCCCTCTGAGCCAGTGTCACTGAGCTCTCTCAGGTTCTATTTCTACCCCAGTGTCACTGAGCCCTCGCTGTGTCTCCTTCTTCCTCAGTTTCACTGAGCACTCTGTGGGTCTCCTTCTCCCCAGTGTCACTGATCTCTCTCTGTGTCTCCTTCTATCAAGTGCCACCGAGTTCTCTCTGGTTCTCCTTCTTCCCTAGTTTCACTGAGCTCTCTCTGGGTGTCATTCTCCCCAGTGTCGCTGAGCTCTCCCTGGGTCTCTCTCTGACCCAGTGTCACTGAGCTCTCTCTGTGTCTCCTTCTCTCCCAGTTTCACGGAGCTCTCTCTGGGTCTCCTTTCCCCCTGTGTCACTGGGTTGTCTCTGGGTCTCCTTCTCTCACAGGGTCACTGAGCTCTCTCTTGTCTCCATCTCCCCAGTGTCACTGAGCTCTCTCTGGGTCTCCTTCTCCCGAGTCTCACTGAGCTCTCTCTGGGTCTCCTTCTCCCCCAGTGTCACTGAGCACTCTCTGGGTCTCCTTCTCCCCCAGTGTCACTGAGCTCTCTCTGTATCACCTTCTCCCCAGTGTCACTGAGCACTCTTCGGGCCTCCTTCTCCCTCAGTGTCACTGAGCTCTCTCTGGGTCTCCTTCTCCCCCAGTGTCACTGAGTTCTATCTGCATCTCCTTCTCCCCCAGTGTCACTGGGCACTCTCTGGGTCACCTTCTTTCCCAGTGTGACTGAGCACCCTCTGGGTTTCCTTCTACCCCAGTGTCACTGAGCTCTCTCTGTATCACCTTCTCCCCAGTGTCACTGAGCACTCTTCGGGCCTCCTTCTCCCTCAGTGTCACTGAGCTCTCTCTGGGTCTCCTTCGGACCCAGTGTCACTGAGCTCACTCTGGGTCTCCTTCTCCCAGTGTCACTGAGCTCCCTCTGGGTCTCCTTCTCCCCCAGTGTCACTGAGCTCTCTCTGCGTCTCCCTCTGAGCCAGTGCCACTGTGCTCTCTCTGGGTGTCCTTCTCCCCAGTGTCACGGAGCTCTCTCTGGGTCTCCTTCTCACCCAGTGTCACTGAGCTCTGTCTGGGTCTCCTTCTCCTCAGTGTCACTGAGCTCTTTCTGGGTCTCCGTCTCCCCCTGTCACTGAGCTCTCTCTGAATCACCTTCTCCCCAGTGTCACTGAGCTCTCTCTGGGACTCCCTCTGAGCCAGTGTCACTGAGCTCTCTCAGGTTCTATTTCTACCCCAGTGTCACTGAGCTCTCGCTGTGTCTCCTTCTTCCTCAGTTTCACTGAGCACTCTGTGGGTCTCCTTCTCCCCAGTGTCACTGATCTCTCTCTGTGTCTCCTTCTATCAAGTGCCACCGAGTTCTCTCTGGTTCTCCTTCTTCCCTAGTTTCACTGAGCTCTCTCTGGGTGTCATTCTCCCCAGTGTCGCTGAGCTCTCCCTGGGTCTCTCTCTGACCCAGTGTCACTGAGCTCTCTCTGTGTCTCCTTCTCTCCCAGTTTCACGGAGCTCTCTCTGGGTCTCCTTCACCACAATTGTCACTGAGCTCTCTGTGTCTCCTTCTCCCCCAGTGTCAATGAGCTCTCTCTGGGTGTCCTTCTCCCCAGTGTCACTGAGCTCTCTCTGGGTCTCCTTCTCTCCAGTGTCACTGAGATCTCCCTGGGATTCCTTTTCCCCAGTGTCACTGAGCACCCTCTGGATCTCTGTCTCCCCCTGTCACCGAGCTCTCTCTGGTTCTCCTTCTTTCCCAGTGTCACTGAGCTCTCTCTGGTTCTTCATCTTCCCATTGTCACTAAGCAGTCTCTGGGACTCCTTCTCCCCCAATGTCACTGGACTCTCTCTGGTTCTCCACCTCCCCCAGGTTCACTGAGCACTTTCTGGGACTCCTTCTCCCCCAGTGTCACTGAGCTCACTCTGGGTCTCCTTCTCCCCCAGTCTCACTGAGATCTCCCTGTGTCTCATTCTCTCCCAGTGTCACTGAGCTCTCTCTGGGTTTCCTTCTCCCCCAGTGTCACTGAGCTCTCTGTGGATCTCCTTCTCCCCAGTGTCACTGAGCTCTCTCTGTGTCACCTTCTTTCCCAGTTTCACTGAGCTCTCTCTGTGTCTCTTTCTTTCCCAGTGTCACTGAGCTCTCTCTGGGTTTCCTTCTCCCCCAGTGTCACTGAGCTCTCTGTGGATCTCCTTCTCCCCAGTGTCACTGAGCTCTCGCTGGTTCTTCATCTCCCCCATTGTCACTAAGCAGTCTCTGGGACTCCTTCTCCCCCAATGTCACTGGACTCTCTCTGGTTCTCCACCTCCCCCAGGTTCACTGAGCACTTTCTGGGACTCCTTCTCGCCCAGTGTCACAGAGCTCTCTCTGGGTCTCCTTCTCCCCACTGTCACTGAGATCTCTCTGGGTATCCTTTCCCCCAGTGTCACTGATCTCTCTCTGGGTCTCCTTCTCCCCCACCATCACTGAGCTCTCTCTGGGTCTCCTTTCCCCCTGTGTCACTGGGTTGTCTCTGGGTCTCCTTCTCTCACAGGGTCACTGAGCTCTCTCTGGTCTCCATCTCCCCAGTGTCACTGAGCTCTCTCTGGGTCTCCTTCTCCCGAGTCTCACTGAGCTCTCTCTGGGTCTCCTTCTCCCCCAGTGTCACTGAGCTCTCTCTGGGTCTCCTTCTCCCGAGTCTCACTGAGCTCTCTCTGGGTCTCCTTCTCCCCCAGTGTCACTGAGCACTCTCTGGGTCTCCTTCTCCCCCAGTGTCACTGAGCTCTATCTGCATCTCCTTCTCCCTCAGTGTCACTGGGCACTCTCTGGGTCACCTTCTTTCCCAGTGTGACTGAGCACCCTCTGGGTTTCCTTCTACCACAGTGTCACTGCGCTCTCTCTGGGTTTCCTTCTCCCCCAGTGTCACTGAGCTCTCTCTGGGTCTCTTTCACTCCCAGTGTCACTGATCTCACTCTGGTTCTCCTTCTCCCCCAGTCTCACTGAGATCTCCCTGTGTCTCATTCTCTCCCAGTGTCACTGAGCTCTCTCTGGGTTTCCTTCTCCCCCAGTGTCACTGAGCTCTCTGTGGATCTCCTTCTCCCCAGTGTCACTGAGCTCTCTCTGTGTCACCTTCTTTCCCAGTTTCACTGAGCTCTCTCTGTGTCTCCTTCTCCCCCAGTGTCACTGAGTTCTCTCAGGGTCTCCTTCCCTCCCAGTGTCACTGAGCTCTCTCTGGGTCTCCTTCTCCCCCAGTGACTGAGCTCTATTTGTGTCTCCTTCTCTCCAGAGTCACTGAGCTCTCTCTCGGCCTTCGCCTCTCCCAGTGTCACTGAGCTCTCTCTGGGTTTCCTTCTCCCCCAGTGTCACTGAGCTCTCTCTGTGTCTCCTTCTCTCCCAGAGTCACGGAGCTCCCTCTGTGTCTCCTTCTCCCCCGGTGTCAGTGTTCTCTTTCAGGGGCACCTTGCCCCTGTGTCACTGAGCTCTCCCTGTGTATCCTTCTCCCCCTGTGTCACTGTGCTCTCTCTGGGTCTCCTTCCCCCAGTGTCACTGAGCTCTCCCTGTGTCTCCTTCTCCCCCAGTGTCACTGTTCATTCTCGGGGTCTCCATCTCCCCCAGTGTCACTGAGCTCACCCTGGGTCTCCTTCTACACAAGTGTCACTCTTCTTTCTCTGGGTCTCCTTCTTCCCCAGTGTTACTGAGCTCTCGCTGGGTCTCCGTCTCCCCCAGTGTCACTGAGCTCTCTCTGGGTCTCCTTCTGACCCAGAGTCACTGAGCACTCTCTGGGTCTCCTTCTCCCCAGTGTCACTGAGCTCTCTGTCTCCTTCTCCCCAGTGTCACTGAGCTCTCTCTGTATCACCTTCTCCCCAGTGTCACTGAGCACTCTTCGGGCCTCCTTCTCCCTCAGTGTCACTGAGCTCTCTCTGGGTCTCCTTCGGACCCAGTGTCACTGAGCTCACTCTGGGTCTCCTTCTCCCAGTGTCACTGAGCTCCCTCTGGGTCTCCTTCTCCCCCAGTGTCACTGAGCTCTCTCTGCGTCTCCCTCTGAGCCAGTGCCACTGAGCTCTCTCTGGGTGTCCTTCTCCCCAGTGTCACGGAGCTCTCTCTGGGTCTCCTTCTCACCCAGTGTCACTGAGCTCTGTCTGGGTCTCCTTCTCCCCAGTGTCACTGAGCTCTTTCTGGGTCTCCGTCTCCCCCTGTCACTGAGCTCTCTCTGAATCACCTTCTCCCCAGTGTCACTGAGCTCTCTCTGGGACTCCCTCTGAGCCAGTGTCACTGAGCTCTCTCAGGTTCTATTTCTACCCCAGTGTCACTGAGCTCTCGCTGTGTCTCCTTCTTCCTCAGTTTCACTGAGCACTCTGTGGGTCTCCTTCTCCCCAGTGTCACTGATCTCTCTCTGTGTCTCCTTCTATCAAGTGCCACCGAGTTCTCTCTGGTTCTCCTTCTTCCCTAGTTTCACTGAGCTCTCTCTGGGTGTCATTCTCCCCAGTGTCGCTAAGCTCTCCCTGGGTCTCTCTCTGACCCAGTGTCACTGAGCTCTCTCTGTGTCTCCTTCTCTCCCAGTTTGACGGAGCTCTCTCTGGGTCTCCTTTCCCCCTGTGTCACTGGGTTGTCTCTGGGTCTCCTTCTCTCACAGGGTCACTGAGCTCTCTCTTGTCTCCATCTCCCCAGTGTCACTGAGCTCTCTCTGGGTCTCCTTCTCCCGAGTCTCACTGAGCTCTCTCTGGGTCTCCTTCTCCCCCAGTGTCACTGAGCACTCTCTGGGTCTCCTTCTCCCCCAGTGTCACTGAGCTCTCTCTGTATCACCTTCTCCCCAGTGTCACTGAGCACTCTTCGGGCCTCCTTCTCCCTCAGTGTCACTGAGCTCTCTCTGGGTCTCCTTCTCCCCCAGTGTCACTGAGTTCTATCTGCATCTCCTTCTCCCCCAGTGTCACTGGGCACTCTCTGGGTCACCTTCTTTCCCAGTGTGACTGAGCACCCTCTGGGTTTCCTTCTACCCCAGTGTCACTGAGCTCTCTCTGTATCACCTTCTCCCCAGTGTCACTGAGCACTCTTCGGGCCTCCTTCTCCCTCAGTGTCACTGAGCTCTCTCTGGGTCTCCTTCGGACCCAGTGTCACTGAGCTCACTCTGGGTCTCCTTCTCCCAGTGTCACTGAGCTCCCTCTGGGTCTCCTTCTCCCCCAGTGTCACTGAGCTCTCTCTGCGTCTCCCTCTGAGCCAGTGCCACTGAGCTCTCTCTGGGTGTCCTTCTCCCCAGTGTCACGGAGCTCTCTCTGGGTCTCCTTCTCACCCAGTGTCACTGAGCTCTGTCTGGGTCTCCTTCTCCTCAGTGTCACTGAGCTCTTTCTGGGTCTCCGTCTCCCCCTGTCACTGAGCTCTCTCTGAATCACCTTCTCCCCAGTGTCACTGAGCTCTCTCTGGGACTCCCTCTGAGCCAGTGTCACTGAGCTCTCTCAGGTTCTATTTCTACCCCAGTGTCACTGAGCTCTCGCTGTGTCTCCTTCTTCCTCAGTTTCACTGAGCACTCTGTGGGTCTCCTTCTCCCCAGTGTCACTGATCTCTCTCTGTGTCTCCTTCTATCAAGTGCCACCGAGTTCTCTCTGGTTCTCCTTCTTCCCTAGTTTCACTGAGCTCTCTCTGGGTGTCATTCTCCCCAGTGTCGCTGAGCTCTCCCTGGGTCTCTCTCTGACCCAGTGTCACTGAGCTCTCTCTGTGTCTCCTTCTCTCCCAGTTTCACGGAGCTCTCTCTGGGTCTCCTTCACCACAATTGTCACTGAGCTCTCTGGTTCTCCTTCTCCCCCAGTGTCAATGAGCTCTCTCTGGGTGTCCTTCTCCCCAGTGTCACTGAGCTCTCTCTGGGTCTCCTTCTCTCCAGTGTCACTGAGATCTCCCTGGGATTCCTTTTCCCCAGTGTCACTGAGCACCCTCTGGTTCTCTGTCTCCCCCTGTCACCGAGCTCTCTCTGGTTCTCCTTCTTTCCCAGTGTCACTGAGCTCTCTCTGGTTCTTCATCTTCCCATTGTCACTAAGCAGTCTCTGGGACTCCTTCTCCCCCAATGTCACTGGACTCTCTCTGGTTCTCCACCTCCCCCAGGTTCACTGAGCACTTTCTGGGACTCCTTCTCACCCAGTGTCACAGAGCTCTCTCTGGGTCTCCTTCTCCCCACTGTCACTGAGATCTCTCTGGGTATCCTTTCCCCCAGTGTCACTGATCTCTCTCTGGGTCTCCTTCTCCCCCACCATCACTGAGCTCTCTCTGGGTCTCCTTTCCCCCTGTGTCACTGGGTTGTCTCTGGGTCTCCTTCTCTCACAGGGTCACTGAGCTCTCTCTGGTCTCCATCTCCCCAGTGTCACTGAGCTCTCTCTGGGTCTCCTTCGCCCGAGTGTCACTGAGCTCTCTCTGGGTCTCCTTCTCCCCCAGTGTCACTGAGCACTCTCTGGGTCTCCTTCTCCCCCAGTGTCACTGAGCTCTATCTGCATCTCCTTCTCCCCCAGTGTCACTGGGCACTCTCTGGGTCACCTTCTTTCCCAGTGTGACTGAGCACCCTCTGGGTTTCCTTCTACCCCAGTGTCACTGCGCTCTCTCTGGGTTTCCTTCTCCCCCAGTGTCACCGAGCTCTCTCTGGATCTCTTTCACTCCCAGTGTCACTGAGCTCACTCTGGGTCTCCTTCTCCCCCAGTCTCACTGAGATCTCCCTGTGTCTCATTCTCTCCCAGTGTCACTGAGCTCTCTCTGGGTTTCCTTCTCCCCCAGTGTCACTGAGCTCTCTGTGGATCTCCTTCTCCCCAGTGTCACTGAGCTCTCTCTGTGTCACCTTCTTTCCCAGTTTCACTGAGCTCTCTCTGTGTCTCTTTCTTTCCCAGTGTCACTGAGCTCTCGCTGGTTCTTCATCTCCCCCATTGTCACTAAGCAGTCTCTGGGACTCCTTCTCCCCCAATGTCACTGGACTCTCTCTGGTTCTCCACCTCCCCCAGGTTCACTGAGCACTTTCTGGGACTCCTTCTCGCCCAGTGTCACAGAGCTCTCTCTGGGTCTCCTTCTCCCCACTGTCACTGAGATCTCTCTGGGTATCCTTTCCCCCAGTGTCACTGATCTCTCTCTGAGTCTCCTTCTCCCCCACCATCACTGAGCTCTCTCTGGGTCTCCTTTCCCCCTGTGTCACTGGGTTGTCTCTGGGTCTCCTTCTCTCACAGGGTCACTGAGCTCTCTCTGGTCTCCATCTCCCCAGTGTCACTGAGCTCTCTCTGGGTCTCCTTCTCCCGAGTCTCACTGAGCTCTCTCTGGGTCTCCTTCTCCCCCAGTGTCACTGAGCACTCTCTGGGTCTCCTTCTCCCCCAGTGTCACTGAGCTCTATCTGCATCTCCTTCTCCCCCAGTGTCACTGGGCACTCTCTGGGTCACCTTCTTTCCCAGTGTGACTGAGCACCCTCTGGGTTTCCTTCTACCACAGTGTCACTGCGCTCTCTCTGGGTTTCCTTCTCCCCCAGTGTCACTGAGCTCTCTCTGGGTCTCTTTCACTCCCAGTGTCACTGAGCTCACTCTGGTTCTCCTTCTCCCCCAGTCTCACTGAGATCTCCCTGTGTCTCATTCTCTCCCAGTGTCACTGAGCTCTCTCTGGGTTTCCTTCTCCCCCAGTGTCACTGAGCTCTCTGTGGATCTCCTTCTCCCCAGTGTCACTGAGCTCTCTCTGTGTCACCTTCTTTCCCAGTTTCACTGAGCTCTCTCTGTGTCTCCTTCTCCCCCAGTGTCACTGTGTTCTCTCAGGGTCTCCTTCCCTCCCAGTGTCACTGAGCTCTCTCTGGGTCTCCTTCTCCCCCAGTGACTGAGCTCTATTTGTGTCTCCTTCTCTCCAGAGTCACTGAGCTCTCTCTCGGCCTTCGCCTCTCCCAGTGTCACTGAGCTCTCTCTGGGTTTCCTTCTCCCCCAGTGTCACTGAGCTCTCTCTGTGTCTCCTTCTCTCCCAGAGTCACGGAGCTCCCTCTGTGTCTCCTTCTCCCCCGGTGTCAGTGTTCTCTTTCAGGGGCACCTTGCCCCTGTGTCACTGAGCTCTCCCTGTGTATCCTTCTCCCCCTGTGTCACTGTGCTCTCTCTGGGTCTCCTTCCCCCAGTGTCACTGAGCTCTCCCTGTGTCTCCTTCTCCCCCAGTGTCACTGTTCATTCTCGGGGTCTCCATCTCCCCCAGTGTCACTGAGCTCACCCTGGGTCTCCTTCTACACAAGTGTCACTCTTCTTTCTCTGGGTCTCCTTCTTCCCCAGTGTTACTGAGCTCTCGCTGGGTCTCCGTCTCCCCCAGTGTCACTGAGCTCTCTCTGGGTCTCCTTCTGACCCAGAGTCACTGAGCACTCTCTGGGTCTCCTTCTCCCCAGTGTCACTGAGCTCTCTGTCTCCTTCTCCCCAGTGTCACTGAGCTCTCTCTGTATCACCTTCTCCCCAGTGTCACTGAGCACTCTTCGGGCCTCCTTCTCCCTCAGTGTCACTGAGCTCTCTCTGGGTCTCCTTCGGACCCAGTGTCACTGAGCTCACTCTGGGTCTCCTTCTCCCAGTGTCACTGAGCTCCCTCTGGGTCTCCTTCTCCCCCAGTGTCACTGAGCTCTCTCTGCGTCTCCCTCTGAGCCAGTGCCACTGAGCTCTCTCTGGGTGTCCTTCTCCCCAGTGTCACGGAGCTCTCTCTGGGTCTCCTTCTCCCCCAGTGTCACTGAGCACTCTCTGGGTCTCCTTCTCCCCAGTGTCACTGAGCTCTTTCTGGGTCTCCGTCTCCCCCTGTCACTGAGCACTCTTCGGGCCTCCTTCTCCCTCAGTGTCACTGAGCTCTCTCTGGGTCTCCTTCTCCCCCAGTGTCACTGAGTTCTATCTGCATCTCCTTCTCCCCCAGTGTCACTGGGCACTCTCTGGGTCACCTTCTTTCCCAGTGTGACTGAGCACCCTCTGGGTTTCCTTCTACCCCAGTGTCACTGAGCTCTCTCTGTATCACCTTCTCCCCAGTGTCACTGAGCACTCTTCGGGCCTCCTTCTCCCTCAGTGTCACTGAGCTCTCTCTGGGTCTCCTTCGGACCCAGTGTCACTGAGCTCACTCTGGGTCTCCTTCTCCCAGTGTCACTGAGCTCCCTCTGGGTCTCCTTCTCCCCCAGTGTCACTGAGCTCTCTCTGCGTCTCCCTCTGAGCCAGTGCCACTGAGCTCTCTCTGGGTGTCCTTCTCCCCAGTGTCACGGAGCTCTCTCTGGGTCTCCTTCTCACCCAGTGTCACTGAGCTCTGTCTGGGTCTCCTTCTCCTCAGTGTCACTGAGCTCTTTCTGGGTCTCCGTCTCCCCCTGTCACTGAGCTCTCTCTGAATCACCTTCTCCCCAGTGTCACTGAGCTCTCTCTGGGACTCCCTCTGAGCCAGTGTCACTGAGCTCTCTCAGGTTCTATTTCTACCCCAGTGTCACTGAGCTCTCGCTGTGTCTCCTTCTTCCTCAGTTTCACTGAGCACTCTGTGGGTCTCCTTCTCCCCAGTGTCACTGATCTCTCTCTGTGTCTCCTTCTATCAAGTGCCACCGAGTTCTCTCTGGTTCTCCTTCTTCCCTAGTTTCACTGAGCTCTCTCTGGGTGTCATTCTCCCCAGTGTCGCTGAGCTCTCCCTGGGTCTCTCTCTGACCCAGTGTCACTGAGCTCTCTCTGTGTCTCCTTCTCTCCCAGTTTCACGGAGCTCTCTCTGGGTCTCCTTCACCACAATTGTCACTGAGCTCTCTGGTTCTCCTTCTCCCCCAGTGTCAATGAGCTCTCTCTGGGTGTCCTTCTCCCCAGTGTCACTGAGCTCTCTCTGGGTCTCCTTCTCTCCAGTGTCACTGAGATCTCCCTGGGATTCCTTTTCCCCAGTGTCACTGAGCACCCTCTGGTTCTCTGTCTCCCCCTGTCACCGAGCTCTCTCTGGTTCTCCTTCTTTCCCAGTGTCACTGAGCTCTCTCTGGTTCTTCATCTTCCCATTGTCACTAAGCAGTCTCTGGGACTCCTTCTCCCCCAATGTCACTGGACTCTCTCTGGTTCTCCACCTCCCCCAGGTTCACTGAGCACTTTCTGGGACTCCTTCTCACCCAGTGTCACAGAGCTCTCTCTGGGTCTCCTTCTCCCCACTGTCACTGAGATCTCTCTGGGTATCCTTTCCCCCAGTGTCACTGATCTCTCTCTGGGTCTCCTTCTCCCCCACCATCACTGAGCTCTCTCTGGGTCTCCTTTCCCCCTGTGTCACTGGGTTGTCTCTGGGTCTCCTTCTCTCACAGGGTCACTGAGCTCTCTCTGGTCTCCATCTCCCCAGTGTCACTGAGCTCTCTCTGGGTCTCCTTCGCCCGAGTGTCACTGAGCTCTCTCTGGGTCTCCTTCTCCCCCAGTGTCACTGAGCACTCTCTGGGTCTCCTTCTCCCCCAGTGTCACTGAGCTCTATCTGCATCTCCTTCTCCCCCAGTGTCACTGGGCACTCTCTGGGTCACCTTCTTTCCCAGTGTGACTGAGCACCCTCTGGGTTTCCTTCTACCCCAGTGTCACTGCGCTCTCTCTGGGTTTCCTTCTCCCCCAGTGTCACCGAGCTCTCTCTGGATCTCTTTCACTCCCAGTGTCACTGAGCTCACTCTGGGTCTCCTTCTCCCCCAGTCTCACTGAGATCTCCCTGTGTCTCATTCTCTCCCAGTGTCACTGAGCTCTCTCTGGGTTTCCTTCTCCCCCAGTGTCACTGAGCTCTCTGTGGATCTCCTTCTCCCCAGTGTCACTGAGCTCTCTCTGTGTCACCTTCTTTCCCAGTTTCACTGAGCTCTCTCTGTGTCTCTTTCTTTCCCAGTGTCACTGAGCTCTCGCTGGTTCTTCATCTCCCCCATTGTCACTAAGCAGTCTCTGGGACTCCTTCTCCCCCAATGTCACTGGACTCTCTCTGGTTCTCCACCTCCCCCAGGTTCACTGAGCACTTTCTGGGACTCCTTCTCGCCCAGTGTCACAGAGCTCTCTCTGGGTCTCCTTCTCCCCACTGTCACTGAGATCTCTCTGGGTATCCTTTCCCCCAGTGTCACTGATCTCTCTCTGAGTCTCCTTCTCCCCCACCATCACTGAGCTCTCTCTGGGTCTCCTTTCCCCCTGTGTCACTGGGTTGTCTCTGGGTCTCCTTCTCTCACAGGGTCACTGAGCTCTCTCTGGTCTCCATCTCCCCAGTGTCACTGAGCTCTCTCTGGGTCTCCTTCTCCCGAGTCTCACTGAGCTCTCTCTGGGTCTCCTTCTCCCCCAGTGTCACTGAGCACTCTCTGGGTCTCCTTCTCCCCCAGTGTCACTGAGCTCTATCTGCATCTCCTTCTCCCCCAGTGTCACTGGGCACTCTCTGGGTCACCTTCTTTCCCAGTGTGACTGAGCACCCTCTGGGTTTCCTTCTACCACAGTGTCACTGCGCTCTCTCTGGGTTTCCTTCTCCCCCAGTGTCACTGAGCTCTCTCTGGGTCTCTTTCACTCCCAGTGTCACTGAGCTCACTCTGGTTCTCCTTCTCCCCCAGTCTCACTGAGATCTCCCTGTGTCTCATTCTCTCCCAGTGTCACTGAGCTCTCTCTGGGTTTCCTTCTCCCCCAGTGTCACTGAGCTCTCTGTGGATCTCCTTCTCCCCAGTGTCACTGAGCTCTCTCTGTGTCACCTTCTTTCCCAGTTTCACTGAGCTCTCTCTGTGTCTCCTTCTCCCCCAGTGTCACTGTGTTCTCTCAGGGTCTCCTTCCCTCCCAGTGTCACTGAGCTCTCTCTGGGTCTCCTTCTCCCCCAGTGACTGAGCTCTATTTGTGTCTCCTTCTCTCCAGAGTCACTGAGCTCTCTCTCGGCCTTCGCCTCTCCCAGTGTCACTGAGCTCTCTCTGGGTTTCCTTCTCCCCCAGTGTCACTGAGCTCTCTCTGTGTCTCCTTCTCTCCCAGAGTCACGGAGCTCCCTCTGTGTCTCCTTCTCCCCCGGTGTCAGTGTTCTCTTTCAGGGGCACCTTGCCCCTGTGTCACTGAGCTCTCCCTGTGTATCCTTCTCCCCCTGTGTCACTGTGCTCTCTCTGGGTCTCCTTCCCCCAGTGTCACTGAGCTCTCCCTGTGTCTCCTTCTCCCCCAGTGTCACTGTTCATTCTCGGGGTCTCCATCTCCCCCAGTGTCACTGAGCTCACCCTGGGTCTCCTTCTACACAAGTGTCACTCTTCTTTCTCTGGGTCTCCTTCTTCCCCAGTGTTACTGAGCTCTCGCTGGGTCTCCGTCTCCCCCAGTGTCACTGAGCTCTCTCTGGGTCTCCTTCTGACCCAGAGTCACTGAGCACTCTCTGGGTCTCCTTCTCCCCAGTGTCACTGAGCTCTCTGTCTCCTTCTCCCCAGTGTCACTGAGCTCTCTCTGTATCACCTTCTCCCCAGTGTCACTGAGCACTCTTCGGGCCTCCTTCTCCCTCAGTGTCACTGAGCTCTCTCTGGGTCTCCTTCGGACCCAGTGTCACTGAGCTCACTCTGGGTCTCCTTCTCCCAGTGTCACTGAGCTCCCTCTGGGTCTCCTTCTCCCCCAGTGTCACTGAGCTCTCTCTGCGTCTCCCTCTGAGCCAGTGCCACTGAGCTCTCTCTGGGTGTCCTTCTCCCCAGTGTCACGGAGCTCTCTCTGGGTCTCCTTCTCACCCAGTGTCACTGAGCTCTGTCTGGGTCTCCTTCTCCCCAGTGTCACTGAGCTCTTTCTGGGTCTCCGTCTCCCCCTGTCACTGAGCTCTCTCTGAATCACCTTCTCCCCAGTGTCACTGAGCTCTCTCTGGGACTCCCTCTGAGCCAGTGTCACTGAGCTCTCTCAGGTTCTATTTCTACCCCAGTGTCACTGAGCTCTCGCTGTGTCTCCTTCTTCCTCAGTTTCACTGAGCACTCTGTGGGTCTCCTTCTCCCCAGTGTCACTGATCTCTCTCTGTGTCTCCTTCTATCAAGTGCCACCGAGTTCTCTCTGGTTCTCCTTCTTCCCTAGTTTCACTGAGCTCTCTCTGGGTGTCATTCTCCCCAGTGTCGCTGAGCTCTCCCTGGGTCTCTCTCTGACCCAGTGTCACTGAGCTCTCTCTGTGTCTCCTTCTCTCCCAGTTTCACGGAGCTCTCTCTGGGTCTCCTTCACCACAATTGTCACTGAGCTCTCTGTGTCTCCTTCTCCCCCAGTGTCAATGAGCTCTCTCTGGGTGTCCTTCTCCCCAGTGTCACTGAGCTCTCTCTGGGTCTCCTTCTCTCCAGTGTCACTGAGATCTCCCTGGGATTCCTTTTCCCCAGTGTCACTGAGCACCCTCTGGTTCTCCGTCTCCCCCTGTCACCGAGCTCTCTCTGGGTCTCTTTCTTTCCCAGTGTCACTGAGCTCTCTCTGGTTCTTCATCTCCCCCATTGTCACTAAGCACTCTCTGGGACTCCTTCTCCCCCAGTGTCACTGGACTCTCTCTGGTTCTCCTTCTCCCCACTGTCACTGAGATCTCTCTGGGTATCCTTTGCCCCAGTGTCACTGGGTTGTCTCTGGGTCTCCTTCTCTCACAGTGTCACTGAGCTCTCTCTGGTCTCCCTCTCCCCAGTGTCACTGAGCTCTCTCTGGGCCTCCTTCTCCGCCAGTGTCACTGAATTCTCTCTGGGTCTCCTTCTCCCGAGTGTCACTGAGCTCTCTCTGGGTCTTCTGCTCCCCCAGTGTCACTGAGCACTCTCTGGGTCTCTTTCTCCCCCAGTGTCACTGAGCTCTATCTGCATCTCCTTCTCCCCCAGATTAAGCTCCCCAGCACCATGAACGCCCAGCAGGCTGAACTGTCCGCGGTACTGTACGTCGTTACACACCCTGAAATCTTCCCCACCCCCGACACGATTTGCTTGGACAGCATGTTCACGTGCAATTCGTGTACGAAGTACCTGGTCATCTGGTCCCGCCGCGGATACACCTCCGCCGACGGGAGACCCCTCACAGTAAAACCCCTGCTGGAAAAGATCCTGGCAGCAGTGGGGGAGGAAGGGGAGGTTTTCATCCACAAGGTGAAGGCCCATTCCTCCACAGAACCCCACGGCCAAGGCAACCAGCAGGCTGAATTGCTCGCCAAGGAGGGTGCCCGCACAGGCACTTTCTGGGACCCATTTGGGTCCAGACCCATGGCGGCGGTCAGATGTAGGGACGGGACCCAAGGGAGTGCAGGGGTAGCATTAGCCCCGGACCCTAAGACGGTCCAAGCCCACGACCCCGTCCTCAAAGCTGTCCTCAGTGCAGTAACTGAGGGAAAAAGGGTAGAGGGTCCGTACGGCACAGCGACCCTCTCCGTAAACGGGGGCATGCTGTTACGGGGGTAACAGTGGGTTGTGCCGCAGCAGCACCGGAGGGAATTCCTTCAACTGGCCCATGAGGGCCCAGAAGCGGGACACCCCGGGCCTGAGACCACCTGGCAGCGGGTGGAATAGGCGGGATGGAGGCCGGGACTCAGGGAAGATGTCCGCGAGTTCTGTGCAGGCTGTCTTGTGTGCGCTGCTAACAACCCTGACCCCCACAAAAGGAAGGTACCCATGGGACATGTCAGGAGGGTAGAGGGACCATGGCAGTTGATACAAGTCGACTACATCGGGCCCCTGCCCATCGCCCAGTACTGCCTAGTCCTGGTGGACGTGTTCACCAAATGGGTAGAGGCCTTCCATTGCAGAACAGCCACAGCTCTGGGTACTGCCAGGATCCTGGTCTGGGAAGTGTTCTCGCGGTGGGGCCTACCACAGTATGTGGAGTCCGACCAAGGGAGTCATTTCACCGGACAGGTGATGCAGGATACCCTTATGCTGCTAGGCATCGAGGGGAAATGCCACATGGCCCACAACCCGCAGTCATCAGGGATTGTGGAAAGAATGAATAGGACCCTAAAGGAAAGATTGAGGAAGGAGACGGTGGACTCGCCCCGTAAATTGGCCGAGGTCCTACCATTGGTTCTGATGGGGATCCGGGCCAGCCAGTCTAAAAGCACGAGGTACTCACCGTACGAGCTGATGGCTGGCAGGGTTATGCGGACCCCCACCCATGTACTAACCCCGGTGCTCACGGAGGGTCAGCTCAGAGAGGTGAACCGGGACAGGTTCGCCCGAAACCTCTGAGCACCTTAAGCAGGTCCACGAGCAGGCGGCTGGGAACATGGGAAAGCAGCATCGGAGCAACCGATTACTGCTTGAACCCCAAAAGCACCACGAGTGGGAGGTAGGAGATCAGGTCATGGTGAGGAACGATGCCCGAGTAGGGAGTTTGGAACCATTATACATGGGGCCCTACAGTATTGTAGACAAAGCCAGCCCCATGGTATACGCTGTTAAGATGCCTCGGCACACAAAATGGTTTCACATTAACCAGTGCAAACTGTTTATACCTGAAAGGAGAAAACAGCCAGTTGGGGTAGGGTCTGAGGATAGAGTTCCTCAGCCTGCAGCAGGAGCGAGTTCACAGACTGCACAGGCAGGCGCTGTGGCTTGCTTAAAGGGAGAGGCCATCCCGCCCACCGATTGAGACACTCCCCCGCTCTTCTGGGATCCAGATTGTAGTGTATGTACCTTTAAGGCCATTTTTGAGCCGCAGCAGAGAAAAAGGGAGAGTGCGGGAGACGCCATTTTGAGCCACAGTGGAGAAGAAGGGAGAGCACAGGAGATGCCATTTTTAGCCAGTCTAACCACACCCAGGGATGCCGAAGAGTGGCAGTGTCACAGCGTTCGACAATGAAGTCGAAGATTGGGCAACATATGTACAACGCATAGAAGTGTACTGCAAGGCGAATGAAGTGCCAGATGCCAGGAAAGCACTGGTTTTGTTGAATTCCATGGGTGCAAAAAAGTATGGCTTACTGCAAAACCTAGTAACCCCAGAGAAGCCAGTGGAAAAGGATTTTGAAAGCATAGTGGCAATCCTACAGGACCACTTAAACCCCAAACCGCTGCTGATAGCAGAAAGATTTAAGTTTCACAAAAGGAACCAGCATAAAGACGAAAGTAATGCTGAGTATTTAACGGAACTGCGTAAGCTATCGAAACTCTGCCAGTTTTGGAACGGATCTAGCAGATACTTTAAGGGACAAGTTTGTGTGTGGGCTTCAAAGTGAAGGAAACCAGAAACGGCTTCTATCAGAAAAGGATCTTACGCTGGACAAGGCTTTCAGCATGGCAGTATCACATGAAGCAGCCGCACGGGGCGCTGCAGAGATACAATGGAGACCACAAGAATATGGCACAAATGAAATGTCATATGGAGCAGTGAAGTGTTATCGCTGTGGCAGAACAACACATGACCATAAGGATTGTTGGTTCAAGGACCAAGTGTGCAGACAGTGTGGAAAAGTAGGACACATAGCAAGAGTCTGCAGGTCAGGAAAGGAAACCAGCAGCAAGAAATCTCCACAGGAGAAGTACAAAAAGGTACATAAGGTGACGGAGAGTAGTTCAGACGAACAGAAAAGTAATACAGACTCCGGAAGCAAGGAGCTGGGTTGTCTGAAACTACATAATGTAATCAAAATGGAGGATCACCAAACGATCTGGGTCACGCTCAAGATAGACGGAGTCCAAGTGAAAATGGAATTGGACACAGGATCAGCCCTAACAGTCATAAACCGAAGGGACTACAAGCGGCTATTCTCACATATACCCTTGAGAGATACAGAGATTGTCTTGAAGATGTACACGGGGCAAAAAGTCTACCCCAAAGGAAAAATAAGGGTGAACGTTATATATAACGGCAAGGAAACACCAAAAATGGACCTATATGTATTGCCAGGGGACCTTGATGTGTGGATCCCGAGTGGTAATTCCACCCAAGTTAAGGGAGAGAGTGCTCAATGAGCTTCATGAAGGCCATCTGGGAGGGGTGAAAATGAAAAGCCTTGCTAGGGCTTATGTGTGGTGGTCGGGGATCGATCAGCAAATCGAGGACCTGACAAAGAGCTGCTCAGGAAGCCAGAAGGTCCAAAATGCACCACCACATGCCCCTCTACACCCATGGGAGTGGCCCTCCTCTCCATGGCAATGGGTGCATATTGATTTTGCTGGTCCATTCATGGACTCAATGTTTTTAATAGCCGTGGATGCGCACTTGAAATGGCCTGAGGTGATCAAAATGTCCTCCACCACCACGGAGAAAACGTTTGCAGTCCTACGGACCATATTTGCCAGGAACGGCTTGCCAGAGCAGATTTGCTCTGATAATGGACCACAGTTTGTGTCCGAAGAGTTTCGGAAATTTATGAAAAGGAATGGGGTAAGGCATTACACATCCGCCCCATATCATCCAGCCACAAATGGATTGGCTGAGAGGTTCGTACAAACCTTTAAAAAGGCAGTAAGGGCCATGTGTGATGATGACATTCCACTGCAGCATGAGGTGGACAATTTCCTGTTAGCATACAGAAATGCGACACACACAGTCACCAACCAGACCCCGGCCATGATGTTCTTTAACCGATGGTTGAGATCTCGTCTGGATTTGCTCAAACCAAATGTACGAAGAGATGTTGAGAATAAACAATTCCAGCACATCAATGAGAAGGGCAACCAGTCTTGGCCCGCGACTACCGAACAGAGAAATGGCAACCAGGAACGATATGCACACGGCAGGGGCCATTAATGTACACAGTGGATGTTGGGGAGAACATTGTGAGACACCATGTCGACCAGATCCTAGAGTCACAGGAACGAGTCAACCCCATGTCTCGCGTACCTGGTGATGAACCCGATATACAGGTAGCATATACCCCAGAAACAGTAGCATTGGAAGCTAATGAACCAACCGACGACAGGGGGCCAGAATCGCCTCCGCACCAAGAGCAAGACACTCAGGAAAGGCGCTATCCAGAAAGGATCAGGAAGCCGCCCCAAAGACTGAATATTTAAATGGACTATTTTCAGTTAATGTTGCATGTTAAAAGTGTTAATTGTTAAATGAATGTTATGGTACTGTTAATCTAAAAGGGGAGGAATTGTCGTGTATGTACCTTTAAGGGGAGAACTACTTTTTACAGCTCCTGTATACTGTAATACCGGCAGTGACCACACCTGTATATAAACCCTGAGTAGGGATCTGTACTGTTAGTTTTAGACTAACCCTCATCCAGTAAACACCTGTTGATAGTTCCTCTGCAGTCTCTGTCTATTTCTGGAAGGACACCATACATCAAGATTCACGGATTTAACACAGATGAGGAGGGACCCGAGGGCGAAAACACCGCCTCTAACCCAGTTGTAGAGGAGGACCGAGCCATGGGACCTGGGGGTGGAGACTCTCAGCTTGCAGCAACCGGCTGCAAAGAGTTACCTGCCCCTAGCCCAGGTTCGGTAGAGGTCAAGCCCGAGGGAGCAGCGGTTCGGGTTGAAGGCCCATCAGCAAAGAAAGCCCCACCCGCCAAGGCCCCTAGAGGGTCCCCACGGACTCCCCAGCTGAGAAAGCCGTGGTCACCAGCTCCCCAGTTACCAAGGGCCGCCCCTTGAGTCAGGCGGATGTCCAAGGACAGAGGTCCCCAGCCAGCAGCCACGGGCGGCAAGGGACCAACAGTGCAGGACGGTGCTGCCATGCCGGAGGCAGTAGTTTACCACAGTCCAACCAGGAATTAGCCTGGCCACCCGGAGACGGGCGGCGGATGTATATAGTTTAGGTGATGTAAGTTTATATTTTTAAGTTAGGTATTTAGCTTAAGTTTGGGTGTTTTAGCTTAAGTTAAGTAAGGTGATGGGTAGTTTTAATTAAGTAGTAATCTGCTAAGAGTGTGTGTATTTGAGTCGAGGCCGCAAGGCTCGACTATGCTTCACCCAAGCCAGAGAATCTCTTGGGGACCTGGCTGCATGCTTTTGTATCTGCTGCAGAAAGACTTTCAGGATGAAGGGGATCGTAATCCTACTCACCCTGATGGGACTGAGCCTGGGAAAGAGGGGCGACGTGGAGGACTCCCACATCTATGGGTGCTCCGGAGATAGAGCGCCGATAGCAACCGACGGAAGCGGCGAACGGGGTGCAGAGGAGGCCGCCGTCTACGTCGACGAGGGAAGGTGGCCAGGGTGGCTGGGGTCCAATTCATCTCAGTACTCCAGCCAGACCGGGTTCACGTACGGGGAGGCCTACCTCCTGTGCCCCAGGGTACGGGTCGTTACCACAAGGGTCAGCGTCACCGTAGGGAAGCGTGTATGTTTAACGTGCAAGGGACATATTCTTCTGGATAGGTGGTGGTGGTTCAGAAAGCTGAGCAAGGATAAGAGAAACCCTGCAGTCGAGTGGGAACGGTTGGGTAGCAATACCCTCTGGACGATTACAGGGACTCATGGGGGATTAAGCGTGTGTTGGGACAAGTGGTGGGAACCGGATCAAGGGATTAATATCTGTATATGGGGGTCAGAGAGGGTCTGTCCCTCAGGCATATCCATTGTTTTTCACCGGCAGTTGCACGACACCGGGGAGGGGATGAAGTGGAATACCAGCCGGAAGGTGTGCGCGGTCCCATTCTCCCCGATCCCAGTTAATGCCACTGAGCTTGTTACCCGCCCCCGAAAGCCCCTGCCCATGGCGCAGGCGGTGAGGTTACCCAGGGAGGGGTGTCCCACCACCACCAAGGGACCAGGGAATGGACTGGTACTAGTGCCTACTGATCAGATGCTGTACCAGGGGGTACACTACGTGGTAACCTCCGTGATTTTAAATCTCACCGAGGTACATTTGCCGAAGTGGTGTCCCAAAGAAACAGAGCAGCTATACCAGGCCCTATTAAAGGGCATGTTCAAGAAGTTTTATGAGTTTGATTTCGCCAATATTGACAAAACCGAACTGTACACCACACACCGCGAGTTTTTGGGTGATGCAGGGAGACAAAGAAGGGGAGTATGGAATGATGTTTTTACTGCATTTAATACTGGGTCCTCTGTCATCAACAGTCTGGATGACATAGAGCTGCAGACCCAGATAAACGGTTTAAAACCACAGTTAAGGAAGATATTAATGGATGAGAACAAGGTAGTGGGCTCGGAGTTGCATGAGGACCACGCCATGACGGTCCATTTAAAGGAGATTATAGTGGAGTTGGAGAAGCACGCAAAGATGGTAAATGCCCTCATAAGGAAGGACAGAAATGCTTCTGACCAGGCTGCGCAGAACGAGGTGTGCATGCTGTATGGGGCGTGGTTGCTGGGCGAAGGCCACAGTAATCTGAAGGATTTAAAACAGGGTTTAGTCCCCTCCTGGACCAGCAACAATCACCTCTCAGCCCTCTATCCATTGACAATGCATTAAGCTCGTGCCAACTCCGGCTAGCTTCCGTAGCCTACCCAGTTCCAGTGGATTGTGGACGGTCCAACCACACGATCATGGGAGTAGTAGTCAGGATGCCGGTCATGGGTAGGACAGCCCGACCTGCACTGGTATACAGCGTTGAGAACACTGGAGTCATTCAAGGGGGTGCGCACATTCGTTTCACAGCGGGCCCACCTTACGTCATAAAGTGGGAGCACGCTATGACAGGTACTGACCTCTCAGGGTGCCGGAGCCAGGGAGCACACATAATCCTGTGTCCCCAGCAGTTGAATGCCTATTCAAAACCACAGTGCAGGTTCAGAGCTGCTGGCGCAAAACCTATAAATTGTACCATGGAGGCAATGGCACAAGGCCATGTTCCCCCGCAGGTAACAGGAGGTGGGACATATTGTGTCACCACAGGTGCATCCCACTACCAGCATGGACAGCATAGCTGGTGTCCGGTTCTGCTTTAAACCCGAGGCAGAAGTTCAAGTGGCCCAGGAGCGAATTGTCCCATTCCTGAACCTTCCACTGTTCACCTCACTGTGAAGGAGAATTTTACCAATTTGCAAAAGTACGTGCCGCATTTCAGCTACGAAATTCCCCCTCTCCCAGAACACCTTACCAAAATACTCAAAGCCGTTATAGTTTCACAGAAACACTTTTACATTCTAGAGCAGAAAACAGTAGAGATAGGGACTAAGATATTGGATATTGTGATTCCACCCTGATGGGACATTTTCAATAACATAGAGGTCCCTTCGTGGATCAGACTAGCTTCCCACATTCTCGTGGTTTGCCAGTTAGGGATAGTGTTGCATCTAGTATACATTCAATGTAAGGGAAAAGGTCAGATGGTAGAATTCCAAAACCAGAGGATCTGGAAGGAACATTATGTAACGTTGCAGGGAGATACGCCTGTTTGAGTTTGTATTTTTGATTAAAGATTGTTGTTTTTTGTGTGTTTGTTGTTTTAATAAAGATTTTGCGACGTGTTGTTAATAAAGATGTATGTGTACCAAGTGGTGCAGGGGTGTTGGACCCCCTCCATGCTTGGATGTGTGGAAACGACTGTGGTTATTCTGTGTATACTTATGTACACTACATTTTTGCGGAATGGGAAGTGCATGTGTCGTGGGTGTATTTAGATAGGTAATTACAGGGGAAGGTTGACTGTGGAGGGTTAGAAATTTTGCTCACGTTGTAAGGATGATACTTCAAGTAAGTTTTAGTATCACAGGGGGGAGTGTACGATTCGCAAAATTCCCACATTCCCCCAAGGTTATCAATAAAAGGGATTCTGGATGGACAATCTAAAAAGGGTACCCAAAAGATGGCGTCCGCACCTCGAGGCCAAAGGCCTGTAAGATTTTAAAAGCGTGGACTCTGCAGCACAGAACAGGCAGTTTTGGGAAATCGAAACTTAAAATGCATTTCTGTGAAAAGGACTTTGTGTTTGAAAAAATCCCAGACAGTTACGCAACCACTGAATATGCATTTTGTCAGATTCGAACAGATCAACCCAGTTAGGCCTAAGCGTAAAGCCATTAGTTTGTCCGCATAAATAATCGGAAACAGCTTAAGGAAGCGACCAAGGCTGGACAGGCCGATTAAAATGCATTAATGACAATACAGTTCAGACATCAGGCCATCAGGTGCGATAAACGGCCATCTAAAACCAGTTAGTTTAGATTGGTATAATCATTTAAACAGCCCGCCAAAAGTGGAACAATGAACTGACCTGATTTGGTGCGCAGATAAGGGCTATTGGAAAGAGTATAATTGTAGGCCCATGAGTACCAATCGCTCTCTTGCCTCTCTTGTCTCTTGCTCTGCTCTGACCTCTTGGGCTGCTGTCGCCCACACTCGTGCCCTGGCCTCGTGGCGGGTTCTCTTCTCGCTCCCCGCATTGGGTTAATACAGCCAAGGACATCCATATCGATCGCAGGAGAGGGGAACGAGTCCCGAGTCCAAAGTCACCCAGGACACCCGGGCCACGAAAGAGGGCAGAGAAAACGAGGCGAAACAAAACGAGACGAAGAACAAGGTAGAGACCCGACAAGAGCAGAGAAGGGCAGCAAAGACGCATTGAAAAAGACCGAGCGCCTAGTTATAAGCTGGCGCTTGGGGAAGAATTCATATTACGAATATGCTGGAATTCTAAGAATGGGTAGGAAAATCTAAGCAGTAAAGACTGCCAACGCAATGTTACCGCCGACAACTGCCCGACGGAGAAGAAGAAGAGAACCCATCACGACGAGAAGACAACGGCAACTGAGGAGGGGAAAGGTGTGTCGCAGCAACAGCTCCAGCACCGCGCCCTGAGACAACGTGGTGACGGAATACCCCAAAGGACAGGAGACCAGACCTCAAAACTCGCGATTGCTAAAACAACGGGCTTTGCCTTGGATTGGTGAGCATGAATTCCTGGCCCCTCATAGCTTAATATATTTAGGTATAGGGGTGGGATAAGGATAAGGGGATTGTTAAAGTACATAAGAACATAACATCAGAAGTAGGAGCAGGAGTAGGCCATATGGCCCCTCGGGCCTGCTCCACCATTCAATTGGATCTTGGCTGATCCGAATCTAGACTCACGTCCACTTCCCTGCCCTCTCCCCGTAACCCCGAATTCCCTTATCTGCTAGGAAACTGTCTATCTCCGATTTAAATTTATTTAATGTTGCAGCTTCCACAGCTCTCTGGGGTAGCAAATTCCATAGATTTACTACCCTCTGAGTGAAGAAGTGTCTCCTCATCTCAGTTTTGAAAGGGCAGCCCCTTATTCTAAGATTATGCCCCTAGTTCTAGTCTCACCCATCAGTGGAAACATCCTCACCGCATCCACCCAATCAAGCCCCCTCACAATCTTATATGTTTCGATAAGATCACCTCTCATTCTTCTGAACTCCAATGACTAGAGGCCCAACCTACTCAACCTTTCCTCATACATCAACCCCCTCATCTCTGGAATCAACCAAGTGAACCTTCTCTGAACCGCCTCGAGAGCAAGTATATCTTTTCTTAAATATGGAAACCAAAACTGCACGCAGTATTCCAGGTGTGGCCTCACCACTACCTTGTATAACTGCAGCAAGACTTCCCTGTTTTTATACTCCATCCCCCTTGCAATAAAAGCCAAGATTCCATTGGCCTTCCTGATCACCTGCTGCACCTGCATACTAACTTTTTGTGTTTCATGCACCAGGACCCCCAGATCCCTTTGTACTGTAGCACTTTGCAGTTTCTCTCCATTTAGATAATAACTTGCTCTTTGATTTTTTCTGCCAAAATGCATAACCTCACACTTTCCAATATTATATTTCATCTGCCAAATCTCTGCCCACTCACTTAGCCTGTCTATGTCCTTTTGCAGGTTTTTTATGTCCTCCTCACTCACTGCTTTCCCTCCCATCTTTGTATCGTCAGCAAACTTGAACATGTTGCACTCGGTCCCTTCCTCCAAATCGTTGATATAGATTGTAAAGAGTTGGGGTCCCAGCACTGACCCCTGCGGAACACCACTAGTTACTGATTGCCAGCCCGAGAATGAACCATTTATCCCAACTCTTTGTTTTCTGTTAGATAGCCAATCTTCCACCCATGCCAGTATATTACCCCCAATCCCGTGATTTTTTATCTTGATCAGTAATCTTTTGTGTGGAACCTTGTCAAATGCCTTTTGGAAGTTCAAATACACTACATCCACTGGTTCCCCTTTAATTTACGTCCTCAAAGAATTCGAGCAAATTTGTTAAACATGACATCCCCTTCATAAAACCATGCTGACTCTGTCCTATTAAATTATGTTACTGTTTCCTTAATAATGGACTCCAACATTTTGCCAACCACAGATGTTAGGCTAACTGGTCTATCGTTTCCAGCTTTTTGTCTACTTCCCTTCTTAAATAAGGGTGTTACATTAGCAGTATTCCAATCTGCCGGGACCTTTCCTGAGTCCAGGGAGTTTTGGAAAATAATCACCAATGCATCCACAATCCCTACCGCCACTTCTCTCAAGACCCTAGGATGTAGGCCATCAGGTCCAGGGGATTTATCCGCCTTAAGTCCCATTATTTTATTGAGAACCATCTCCTTAGTGATTTTAATCATGTTTAGCTCCTCCCCCCCTCATTGCCCCCTGTTTGTCCAGTGTTGGGATATTTTTAGTGCCCTCTACTGTAAAGACTGATACAAAATATTTGTTCAGCGTCTTTGCCATCTCCATGTTCCCCACCACTAGTTTCCCGGTCTCATCCTCTAAGGGACCAACGTTCACTTTAGCCACCCTTTTTCTTTTTATATAGCTGTAGAAACTCTTGCTATCTGTTTTTATATTTTTTGCTAGTTTACTTTCATAATTTATTTTCCCTTTCTTAATTAATCTTTTAGTTATTGTTTGCTGGCTTTTAAATGCTTCCCAATCTTCTATCCTCCCACTAGATTTGGCTACTTTATATGCCCTTGTTTTCAGTCGGATACTATCCTTTATTACTTTACTAAGCCAAGGATGGCTGTCTTTTCTTTTACTCCCCTTTTTCCTCAGTGGAATATATTTATCTTGAAAGATGTGAAATATCTCCTTGAATGTAAACCACTGCTCTTGTACCGTCTTACACTTTAATCTTTTTTCCCAGTCCACTTTAGTCAATTCTACTCTCATACCTTCATAGTCTCCTTTATGTAAGCTCAGTATGCTGGTTTGAGATGCAACTCTCTCACCCTAAAACTGAGTTTGGAGTTCAACCATATTATGGCCACTCATTCCAAGGGGATCCTTTACTAGGACATTTTTTATTAATCCTGTCTCATTACACAGGACCAGATCTAAGATTGCCTGCCCCCTGGTTGGTTCAGTTACATACTGCGCAATGAACCCATCCCTAATACACTCTATGAACTCTTCCTCAAGGCTGCCATGCCCAATTTGATTAGTCCAGTCAATATGAAAGTTAAAACCCCCCATGATTATAGCTGTTCCCTTATTACAAGCCCCAACTATTTCCTGATTTATACTCCGACCAACAGAGTTGCAACTGTTAGGAGGCCTATAGACTACGCCCACTAGTGACTTTTTCCCCTTATAAGAACATAAGAAATAGGAGCAGGAGTAGGCCAATCGGCCCCTCGAGCCTGCTCCACCATTCAATAAGATCATGGCTGATCTGATCCTAACCTCAAATCTTCTATCACTGTGCATCCACCCGAACCCATGTGATCTCCTGGGAGAGGCGAAAAACCAGATAACGACCCAATGGCCAATTTGGGAGAAAAAAATCTGGGAAAATTCCTCTCCGACCCATCTAGGCGATCGAAATTCTTCCAGGAGATCACTCTGTCCCTATATTTTCTACAGTACTTACCTTCTGTAAAGACGATCTCCACCCCAGCCAGGAACAGGAATAAAACCATCTCCTGAAATCTAACACAGAATTAGAACACAGTAGGAGCAGAACCAGGCTACACGGCCCCTGGGCCCACTCCACTACCCACAGGGCCATGACCATTCCAAACCTAGACTCATGTCCAATTTCCTGCCCGCTCCCCGTAACCCTTAATTCCCTTTACTTCTAGGAAACTATCTATTTCTGTTTTAAATTTATTTAATGATGTAGCTTCCACAGCTTTCTGGGGCAGCAAATTCCACAAACCTACCACCCTCTGAGTGAAGAAGTTTCTCCTCATCTCAGTTTTGAAAGAGCAGCCCCTTATTTTAAGATTATGCCCCCTAGTTCTAGTTTCACCCATCATTGGGAACATCCTCACCGCATCCACCTGATCAAGCCCCTTCACAATCTTATATGTTTCAATAAGATCGCCTCTCATTCTTCTGAACTCCAATGAGTAGAGTCCCAATCTACTCAACCTCTCCTCATATGACCACCCCCTCATCCCCGGGATTAACCGAGTGAACCTTCTTTGTACTGACTCGAGAGCAAGTATGTCTTTTCTTAAGTATGGACACCAAAACTGTATGCAGTATTCCAGGTGCAGTCTCACCAATACCTTGCACAACTGCAGCAATACCTCCCTGTTTTTATATTCCATCCCCCTAGCAATAAAAGCCAACATTCCATTGACCTTCTTGATCACTTGCTGCACCTGCATACTAACTTTTGGAGTTTCGTGCACCAGGACCCCCAGATCCCTTTGTACTACAGTACTTTCCAGTTTCTTGCCATTAAGATAATAACTTGCTCTATGTTTTTTCCTGCCAAAGTGCATAACCTCACACTTTCCAGTATTGTATTCCATCTGCCAAATCTCTGCCCACTTACTTAGCCTGTCTATGTCCCTTTGCAGGATTTTTATGTCCTCCTCACTCACTACTTTCCGTCCCATCTTTGTATCATCTGCAAACTTTGATATGTTACACTCGGTCCCCTCCTCCAAATCGTTATTATACATTGTAAAGAGTTGGGGACCCAGCACTGACCCCTGCGGAACGCCACTAGTTACTGGTTGCCAATCTGAGAATGAACCATTTATCCCAACTCTCTGCTTTCTGTTAGAGAGCCAATCCTCCACCCACGCCAGAATATTACCCCCAATCCCGTGATTTTTTATCTTGAGCAATAATCTTTTGTGTGGCACCTTGTCAAATGCCTTTTGGAAGTCTAAATACACTACGTCCACTGGTTCCCCTTTATCCACCCTGTATGTTACTTCCTCAAAAAACTCCAGCAAATTTGTCAAACATGACTTCCCCTTCATGAAACCATGCTGAGTTTGTCCTATTAAATTAAGTTTATCCAAATGTCCCGTTACTGTCTCCTTAATAATGGACTCTAACATTTTACCAACCACAGATGCTAGGCTAACAGGTCTATAGTTTCCAGCCTTCTGCCTACTACCCTTTTTAAATAAGGGTGTTACATTAGCAGTTTTCCAATCTGCCGGGACCTTTGCTGATTCCAGTGAGTTTTGGAAAATTATTACCAATGCATCCACAATCCCTACTGTTACTTCCCTCAAGACCCTAGGATGCAAGCCATCAGGTCCTGGGGATTTATCCACCTTGAGTCCCATTATTTTGCCAAGTACCACTTCCTTAGTAATTTTAATCGTATTTAGTTCCTCCCCCCCTAGAGCCCCCTGTTTGTCCAGTGTTGGGATATTCTTAGTGTCCTCTACTGTAAAGACTGATACTAAATAATTGTTCAGTGTTTTTGCCATCTCCATGTTTCCCACCATTAATTTCCCGGTCTCATCCTCTAAGGGACCAACATTTACTTTAGCCACCTTTTTTCTTTTTATATAACTATAGAAACTTTTACTGTCTGTTTTTATATTTTTTGTTAATTTACTTTCATAATCTATCTTCCCTTTCTTAATCAATCTTTTAGTTATTTTTTGCTGTCTTTTAAAGACTTCCAAATCTTCCATCCTCCCACTAGATTTGGCTACCTTATATGCCCTTGTTTTTAGTCGGATACTATCCTTAATTACTTTACTTAGCCACGGATGGCTATCTTTTCTTTTACACCCTTTTTTCCTCAGTTGAATATATTTTTTTTGGAAGTTGTAAAATAACTCCTTAAGTGTACACCACTGATCATGTACCATCTTACCCTTTAATCTATTTTCCCAGTCCACTCTAATCAATTCCGCTCTCATACCTTCATAGTCTCCTTTATTCAAGCTCAGCACGCTTGTTTGAGATCCAACCTTCTCACCTCTGATTGAATATGGAACTCAACCATGTTATGGTCACTCATTCCAAGGGGATCCTTTACTAGGACATTTTTAATTAATCCTGTCTCATTACACAGGACCAAATCTAAGGTTGCTTGCCCCCTGGTCGGTTCAGTTACATACTGCTCAAGAAACCCATCCCTAATACACTCAATGAACTCATCCTCAAGGCTGCTCTGCCCAATTTGATTTGTCCAGTTAATATGATAATTAAAATCCCCCATAATTATAGCTGTTCCCTTATTACAAGCCTCAACTATTTCCTGATTAATACTCCGTCCAACAGAGTTGCAACTGTTCGGAGGCCTATAGACTACACCCACTAGTGCTTTTTTCCCCTTATTATTCCTTATCTCCACCCAAACTGTTTCACTATCCTGCTCCTTTGACCCAATATCATTTCTCTGTATTATAGTGATTCCTCCCTTTATTAACATAGCCACCCCACCTCCTCTCCATTCCTGCCTGTCCTTCCTGATTGTTAAATAACCTGGTATGTTTAATTCCCAGGCATTGTCACCCTGCAGCCATGTTTCTGTAATGGCCACAAGATCATACCCATATGTCGTTATTTGTGCCATTAACTCATTCATTTTGTTACGAATGCTATGTGCATTCAGATAAAGAACTTTCAAATATGTTTTGTAACACTTAGTTCCTGTTTTTTCCCTTTTTAGTACTTTACTTTTTGCTCCATACCTTCTGTCCCTTCCTGACACATTCTGTTTTTTAATTCCCCCACTGCTACCTAAGTCTGTGACCTTCTCTGTTGTCATTTCTACTATTTGCTCGCTAGAAGCCTCCCCCCCACTAATTAGTTTAAAGCCCTCTCTACAGCCCTAGTTATATGATTCGCCCGGACTCTAGTCCCAGCACTGGCCAAGTGGAGTCCGTCCCAATGGAACAGCTCCCTCCTGTCCCAGTATTGGTGCCAGTGTCCCAAGAAGCAAAACCCATTTCTCCCACACCAGTCTTTGAGCCACGCATTTAACTCTTTAATTTTATTTATCCTAGCCATATTCGCTCGTGGCTCAGGTAATAACCCAGAGATTATTACCCTTGAGGTTCTGTTTTTTAATTTGACCCCTAGCTGCTCATACTCCTTTAACAGAACCGTCTTCCTTGTCCTATCTACGTCGTTTGTGCCAACATGGACCACGACAACTGGATCCTCCCCCTCCCACTCCAAGTTTCTTTGCAGCCCAGAAGAGATGTCCTTAACCCTGGCACCGGGCAGGCAACACAGCCTTCGGGACTCCCGCTCTTGACTGCAGAGAACCCTATCTATCCCCCTAATGATACTATCCCCTACCACTACAACATTTCTTTTTACTCCCTCCACTTGAATGGCCCCCTGTACCACGGTGCTGTGGCCAGGTTGCTCATCCTCCCTGCAGTCCCCGCTCCCGCCTTCACAGGGAGTAAAAACCTCAATCCTGCTGGACAAGAACAAGGGCTGCATCTCCTTCAACACTACATCCTGGATCCCTGTACCTTCCTCACTCGTAGTCACACTGTCCTGTCCCTGACCACGGACTACATCTGCAGTAATTAATTTCATAGGTGTGGCCATCTCCTGAAACATAGAGTCCAGGAACTTCTCCCCCTCCCTGATGTGTCGCAGTGTCTGAAGCTCGGTCTCAAGCTCCATAACATGGAACTTGAGTTCCTCTAGCAGCAAACACTTGTCGCAGATGTAATCACCGTGAGCCTCAATGGGGACCACCTGCTCCCACATCTCGCAACAGTAACACATCACCTGCTCCATTCTATATAATTAATTACATTTCTTATTATTAGTTATGAAGACCCTGCCCGGATATAGATGATAATGTCACACCACTATTCAAAGGACTTACCAACTTAAAGGTATAAAAGAGAAGAGAAGGAAGAAAACCAACCAACCAGCTGATCACCAACCTCCTCCTTGAATACTGTCTGTGGGGCCTGTTTGGTTGACTCGTCTCGCTGATCCGCCTCCGCAGTGTTGTCCAAGCCTGGGAGTGGGGAACAAAACAGAGCAAAAAACACACCCTCACCTCCCACTTATCCGAACTCGCCCACTTAGCAAAACTCCAGCACCACTCAATGCACAAGGCACTCCGTGCACTGCACTAGCCCCTCCCCTTTTATACCCGGATTCTACTTCTGGTTTAAACTGCCCAAGAGTTTAAAAAACCCTTAAAAAATTAAACTTACTTCAAATAATTGACTTCTTAACACACTAAAATTCACAAAATACACTTAAATAATTTTTCTCCCACTTAGCAAAACTCCAGCACCACTCAATGCACAAGGCACTCCGTGCACTGCACTAGCCCCTCCCCTTTTATACCCGGATTCTACTTCCGGTTTAAACTGCCCAAGAGTTTAAAAAACCCTTAAAAAATTAAACTTACTTCAAATAATTGACTTCTTAACACACTAAAATTCACAAAATACACTTAAATGATTTTTCTCCCACTTATCTCCACCCAAACTGTTTCACTATCCTGATCCTTTGACCCAATATCATTTCTGACTATTGCAGTGATTCCATCCTTGATTAACATAGCAACCCCACCTCCCTTTCCTTCCTGTCTGTCCTTCCTAATTGTCAAATACCCTTGTATGTTTAGTTCCCAGTCATGATCATCTTGCAGCCATGTTTCCGTAATGGCCACCAGATCATTCCCATGTGTAGTTATTTGTACCGGCAACTCATCTATTTTGTTACGAATGCTGTGTGCATTCAGATAAAGAACTTTCAAATATGTTTTCTGACAATTTATTCCTGCTTTTACCCCTTTTACTACTTCCTGGCACGCTCTGGTTTTTAATTTCCCCACTGCTACCTTGCTCTATTGCCTTCTCCGCTGTCATTTTTATTTTTCGCTCTCTTAAAACATCCCCCCCACTAATTAGCTTAAAGCCCTCTCTACAGCTCTAGTTATTCGATTCGCCAGGATTCTAGTCCCAGCACTGGCCAAGTGAAGTCTGTCCCAATGGAACAGCTCTCTCCTGTCCCAGTACTGATGCCAATGTCCCAAGAAGCAAAACCCATTTTTCCCACACCAGTCTTTGAGCCACGCATTTAACTCTCTAATTTTATTTACCCTAGCCAAATTTGCACGTGGCTCAGGTAGTAATCCAGAGATTATTACCCTTGTGGTTCTGCTTTTCAATTTGGCCCCTAGCTGCTCAAACTCCCTCAGCAGAACCTCTTTCCTTGTCCTATCTATGTCGTTGGTACCAACATGGACCACGACAACTGGATCCTCCCCCTCCTACTCCAAGTTTCTCTCCAGCCCAGAGGAGATGTCCTTAACCCTGGCACCGGGCAGGCAACACAGCCTTCGGGACTCTCGCTCTCGGCTGCAAAGAACCCTATCTATCCCCCTAACGATACTATCCCCTACCACTACAACATTTCTTTTAACTCCCCCCACTTGAATGGCCCCCCGCTCCACGGTGCTGTTGCCAGGTTGCTCATCCTCCCCGCAGCCCCGGCTCCCATCCTCACAGGGAGTAAGAGCCTCAAACCTGTTGGACAAGAGCAAGGGCTGCGGCTCCTCCAACACTACCTCCTGGATCTCCGTACCTGCCTCACTTCTAGTCACACCATCCTGTCCCTGGCCACAGACTACATCTGAATTAGTTAATCTAATTGGTGTGACTACCTCCTGAAGCACAGTGTCCAGGTAATTCTCCCCCTCTCTGATGTGTCGCAGTGTTTGAAGCTCGGACTCCAGCTCATCAACACGGAGCCGGAGTTCCTCGAGCAGCCAACACTTACTGCAAATGTGATCATCGTTTACATCAATGATGTCCACCAGCTCCCACATATTGCAGCAGAAACACATCGCCTGCTCTCCCATTCTATGTAATTAATTAAATTTATTATTATTTTTAAATGATATATTTAAGGGCCCTGGTTTACAAACTGTCCCGCTACACCACAGAGACCTTAAAAACTATAAACCACAGAGTTAAAGTTTTTTAAAAAGAGAGAAATACTCCCAACCAATCACTTACCTGCTTTGTGGTGACGTCACAACTCAATTACTTTTTACTTCTCTCCCTCTGAGATTGGAGATTGGTGAGGCCTACCCGCGCCTCGGGCTTACCTTTAATAGGTCGCTGCCGATCAGACTGCTCCTGCCACCGCTCTGAGGCCTACCCGCGCCTCGGGCTTACCTTAAATACTGCCGCCGCTCTGAGGCCTACCTGCGCCTTGGGCTTACCTTTAATAGGTCGCTGCCACTCGGACTGCTCCTGCCACCGCTCTGAGGCCTACCCGCGCCTCGGGCTTACCTTTAATAGGTCGCTGCCGATCGGACTGCTCCCGCCGCCGCTCTGAGGCCTACCCACGCCTCGGGCTTACCTTTTATAGGTCGCTGCCACTCGGACTGCTCCCGCCGCCGCTCTGTTGTTTTTCCCTCAATATGCCGTGTGTTCCCCATTCCCTGTATAAGTACAGTTATTTTGTTTATGCCTGTAATTGTTTACCAGTAATTTCCCATAAGACTGTTGTTTTATTCCTGTTTTAATAAAATCTTGGTTTTTCTTACACCAAACCACTTGTCTACTCGATTTTTCTGTATCGCCGCCTGCACCTAAGTCCGGTGTCTAGAACCCAGGGGCGTGGGAGCGATTCGAACCGCTCACAAGCAGTCAGAGGCATAGCTGACTGGGCGCACGTGCCACCCACCACCCCCTACATAATTCATTCCTTTTGTCTGTCATACATGAGGCCAGGTTTCAGAGTGCATAGAAAAACAACCCTAATTGGCGAATATGGTCTCAAAACACTAATAAAATCCTCAAATCCAGTCAAATAAAAGGGAATCCCTTTAAGGACGTTCGACACCTGGTACTGATGTCTGGAGCATGCATCAGCTCCCTTCATTGGTGTCTGAAATGTCATAGGACCCCAATTAGCATATTAAAAGTAGCTTCCAGCCTTGAACAGGTGGGCACTCACCAGCCGCCTATTTCCAGGATGGGTAGAACATAACCATGGGAATGGGATGTAAGTGTTGCAACGCGATATTCGGAATGCATGCGTCCTGTTCCCACCTGGCGGAGGACCTGAAAATCAACCCCAAGCTGTCTTATGAGGCATGCTTCCCTATAATCTTCATCCACCTTTTTTAGCTCAGCCCTCCATTAATAATGTATAGATAGGAATTCCCTTTGGGAAACCCACGATGATGGTCTTGTCAGATTAAAGTCATTTTTTTCAAATTTAGCTCAGTGAGTATACAGAGGAAGGAAGAAGTGCTCCTCTTAAGCTTCAAAACATAATATCAATGACAAATCACTTCAGTATTCCTCAAAAGTTTTGGGACAGTCAGGAGGCAGTATAACACATACTTCCACCTTGATGGGTTGCTGCTGTCATCTATCGTGTCGTGGCAAAGGGGGTGGAACCTTGGCATGTACAGATCTTTCCCCACTTCTTACCCCCACCTCCCTCTAGATTGCATGATTTTAACATGATTATTTTAGAGGGAATTCTAGGATAAGTAGTTTTAGTTAGGTGTGATGATGCTCATAAATGGGCTATTGCGGTCTCCTGGAGTTTAACTCGATTCAGGGGTTGGAGAGGAGAATTTCTCTGAGCTTTTCTTAAATTAGCTGGAGAACTTTTCCTATTTTTCTGCCTCTCCCAGGCAATTGCATGGTTAAGAGGTGAGTAAATGCTGTACTTGGTTGTACCATATCTGGATGGGTTAGGCTTGATGAGCTTGATGGCCTTTTCACAGGCTTTTTTTTCCAAATATTGCGCTCAATTTGTAATTGGTTTCAATCTCATATGTAGAAGGCTATCATCAGTGGGAATAGACCTGTATGGGGCCATGTCACAAGTGAGAGTCCCGCAGGGATCAATTGGGACCAATGCTGTTCATTATCTTCATTAATCATTTTGATGAGGGATTACACAAGTTTGCACATGATACAAACATTTGCACATGATACACAAGTTTGCACATGATACAAACATTTGCACATGATACAAAAGTTTGCACATGATACAAACATTTGCACATGATACAAAAGTTTGCACAGGGGTTGGGAATTTAGACCAAATCAACAGGTTGTTTTCTGATTTAGAAAGGTTAGGAGACTGGGCCCAAGATTGGCAGATGTCTTCAAAATAGATAAATGTAGTGTGATGCATTTGGAGCTCGGAAACTCGATGTATGTTTATACCATTGTTTATATCATGCAAGGGTACCTGCTAAAGGTTATAGATCAAGAGAGGGACTGCGGGGTCGGGGAGGGGCATGTTACAGCTGATAAATCATTGAAGATGCACAAGCAATGTGATAAAGCTATTGGGAAGGCAAATTGGATTTAAGGTTGTATTGCTAGGACCATACAATATAAAACTAAGAACATTTACAAGGCTTTAGTACAGCTGCACTTGGAGTACTGTATCAGTTTTGGTCCACACACATGGCTCGGCTGTCAACATCCTGGAGGGCAACCAAATAAGGGCATCCAGTCTCAGTACTTAGGCTCTTAATTATTTTCATTAGAGAAATGCTGGCTTAGGGGAGATATCTTTGGAAAGAGTTTAGATTCTATCTAGTTAAATAGGGTATTTGAGATGGGCAAGGATGGTAGAGCTAGGGAGCATGCATATAAAATCATTAGGCAAAGAGTTAGCTTAGATATTAGGAAGTACTTCTTTTCATAATGAGTTAAGCGCCCTCTGGAAGAAGTGGTAAATGTGGATTCCCTGTAGTCTTTCAAAAGGGAGCTGGACAAGTTCCTGAGCGAGGAGGACATTTCCAGTTATAGGGGATAAGTTGTGGCTTAACTGGGTTAAGAAAGATGTATGGATTACTGCATGGAGTTTTGCTGATTGCCTTAGGAGGTTGGAGAAGAATTTCCCAGAGTTTTTCCAATATTGGCCTTAGGGTTTTTTTTCTCTGTTTTCTTTTCCTCTTCTGGGATATTGTGTGATTAAGAGTTAGGTAAATGGTATATATAGCTGCACCATGACTGGATGGGGCAGGGCTGATGGGCTAGATGGCCTTTTCCCATCCTTTTTGTATGTATGTTTTGTGCATATACCATGAGCCCTTATCACCTTGGCACACAGACTAGATGGATATCTGTGAGCTCTTGGAGAGGAATTTGGAGAATCACACAGGCATGCTATGTGCTATTTGTTATCATAAAAGCCACTGGCCTAGCATTTCAGTATAGCCAGTTTTGGGGCGCTAACGCTAGCGCCCGTCCGATGTTAGCGCCCGCCCCAAAGTTGCGCCCCCTTGCCGGAAATTCAGTGGCTTCACCCTAAGAGGTTGGTGGAGCGCTAAAAGGGGCGTTCCACTACTATCTTTAGGCGCTAAGCCGGCGGTGCAGAGGGATAGCGCCGAGGCGGGGTGCAGCGCGGGTGCGGTCATTTTTTGATTGACAGCAGACCCCGTGGCGCCGACCAGCTCTTAAAGGGGGAAGGGACGATTTGGTCTGCTGCCACGCCCTGCACACTGCAGCTTTGCAAATAGGCCTCAACACTGCTGCTCAGCCCCAGGGAGTCATGGCAACACCAGAGAAGGCCCGTGAGCGTGCCCTGCGCTTCTCAGAGCGTGATCTGGAAATAATGGTGACAGCTCTGGAGAAGAGGCGCAGGATCTTGTTCCCAGAGACTGGGAGGAATCCGAACAACCAAGAATACACCAGAGCCTGGAAGCAGATCGCCAACAGGATGACGTTCACCGGCGATGCCCCCAGGACCCACAAACAATGTCGGAAAAAATACAACGACCTGACCAGGATTGTCAGGGTGAGTACCCTTTCCAGTCTCCTCCTCATTCTTGCATGTACACCTGACATGATGGGCAAAGGGAGCTGAAAGTCCTAATGGCCAGCCCTCAGCCAGCAGCTTTGGGACAGTCATGAGCATCAATTGCCCATTCTGCACTCTACTCTCTGGCCAAGCTATTCCACCATGGGAGGCAGTGCACAGTACATCAAGGCTACACTCTGGCCAAGCTATTCCACCATGGGAGGCAGTGCACAGTACATCAGGGCTACACTCTGGCCAAGCTATTCCACCATGGGAGGCAGTGCACAGTACATCAGGGCTACACTCTGGCCAAGCTATTCCACCATGGGAGGCAGTGCACACTACATCAGGGCTACACTCTGGCCAAGCTATTCCACCATGGGAGGCAGTGCACACTACATCAGGGCTACACTCTGGCCAAGCTATTCCACCATGGGAGGCAGTGCACACTACATCAGGGCTACACTCCGTACTTACAGCCCGTCCTTTCTCTTGCAGGCTAAAGTAGCCTATAATCGCCAGGCCCGTGCCAGGACCAGGGGTGGCTGCGCCAAGCTGCAGAAGCTCACTCCCCTGGAGGAGCGCGTGAGTGTGCTCATGGGAGCCCGGCTGATCGTGCCCACAGCGTGCGGAGTAGCCGACCCTCCACTGCCCGGCAATGGTAAGGACCTCGCCTTTTGGCCCTCTCGCGTTGCACTTGTGCATCCGAGCTACCTCCTTTGCCACTGTCCCACCAATGCGCTGAATGCCACCAGTCCTGACTCCCTCGCTGACGCCGTCTCCTCACTCTGAAGCTACTCTTGTGCATTCCTGCTTTCAGCTGGTGACGACCAGGTCCCTGAAGCTGCCAGTGACAGCCCCTCCGAGCAGGAGGAGGAGGAGGAGGAGGAGGAGGAGGAGCAAGAGCAAGCCGGATCATCAGGGGAACACTCAGGTCCCGCAGGAGAGGACGAAATGATTGACATGTCCTCACTGGACGAGTGCCTGGACCAACTGTCGCAGGGGATTGCAGCTTCTGGGACCAGTGGCGTCCAGCCACCCAGGAGTCCTGCGCGTGGGCCGCGGCCTTCCCCCCAAAGTGGGGAAGGATCAGAGGGGAGTGGAGTTGATCGGGACACTCGCCGCCACCAACGTGGCAAGGTTCCCCTAGTTCGGTCCCCTGCTCCCCAGCGGGAGAGTGCCGACTCCAGTCCGGACACCTTCACCTCGGAGGAGGCGCGGAAGCTGGACAAGATGGCCGAGGATTCGGACCGGCGCCACACAGAGCTCATGCGCGTGGTGGGGCGCATGCCTGAGGCCATCGAGTCGCTGGTGACCAGTGTGCGCGAGTTCGGGGCATCAACTGCCGCGAGTGGCCGCATGCTCACTGATGCCGTGAAGTCCCTGGCGGGTGTGATGCGGGCGCACACCAGGACAACAGGGGCACTCACTGCTGCCACACGCGCTGTCTCAGGCAGGCATCGCCAGGGCACCCGCCGCGCTGCAGCATCCCAGCGAGCCGCCCCTCGGCTGATTGTTGCGGATCCTGCAGTGCGGGCCCGGCCGAGTGCCAGCGCGCCACAGCACCAGCCAGCGCATCCCAGACACCAGCTTGCCCACATTGCGCCATCCGTCGCCGCCACTCCCCCACTGGGGCGTCAAGGGCAAGCGGCTGGAGCTGATGTTGGCCAGGCTCAGGTGCGCCACTCAGCAGCCAGCCCCTCGAGGCCCAAAGGCCGTCTAGGCCGCCCCCCAAGGGCATCTGGCGGAAGGACATCTGAGCCTCAGGCACCTTCCCCCAGCCTCGCAGCAGCCACTGGGCAGAGCTTGCGAAGGAGCAGCAGGCTGGGCAGGGGAGGCAAAAGGCTGGACAAGGTCTCGCCCTCGCGGGCCACTCAGTAGAGGGTGTGGCCAGCTTTCGTTTTATATGGCAGTGGCCATCTTTCTTTTGCCCATGGTTGTTTGGTTCGTGGGCTTATTTTTTGCGTTAAGGCCGAGGTTGAGGCCAGGTTTGTACAAATGTGGAGTTACTCCTCCCCAGTTTGCGGGAGTGAGTCATTTGTTGGGCTTTTTGTGGGGCCCGTTGATTGTTTTTGGGGATTCATGTGCGAAGGGGTTTTCATTTTTGTGCAATAAATAATTATCTTTATTCATACAGTCTCCATGGTTGTTCTTGTTAGTGTTTGTTGGCTTCGCCGGCTGAGGGCTTGCAGAGCGGCTGCATTCATCTTCCCTCATGGCCACAAGGCATTCCCTGACAGGGGGCTTAGAAGTAACGTGTAATAAGGTGGCGTCGCGCGGCCCTTGGCCCTGGTCGCTCCCTCCTGGGAACGTACTCCTGTTCCTCCTCCTGCTCCTCCTCCTACTCCTCCTGCTCCTCCTCCTGAGGTGCTGCTCCAACGTCAGGTGGCAGTGCCTGAGTCCTGCGGATAGCCAGGTTGTGTAGCATGCAGCAAACTACCACAAATTGGGAGACCCGGTCCGGCGAATACTGCAGAGCTCCTCCGGAGCGATCAAGGCAGCGGAACCGCTGCTTGAGGACCCCAATAGTTTGCTCGATGATGTTGCGGGTGGTTTGATGGCTCTCGTTGTATGCCTCTTCAGCAGCGGTCCTGGGCGCGCGGAGCGGGGTCATGAGCCAGGTACACAAAGGATAGCCTTTGTCCCCGAGTAGCCATCCTCTTGGGGGAGGCTATGCCTCGAACATGTCATGCACAGTACTCTGCCGCAGGATAAACGCATCGTGGCTGCTGCCTGGAAAGCTGGCATTGACAGCCATGATGCGCTGCTTGTGGTCACACACCAGCTGCACATTCAGAGAATGGTAGCCCTTCCTGTTGCGAAACTGCTCGCCATGCTCCAGAGGGGCCCGCAAAGCCACATGCGTACAGTCAATGGTGCCCTGCACCAAGGGGAAGTCCCCGAGTCTTGCAAATCCCAATGCGCGCTGATGCTGGCTCTCCAGGGCCATGGGGAAGGAGATGAATTGGCTTCTCCTTCTGAACAGTGCTTCGGTCACCTGGCGGATGCAGCGATGCGCGCAGTACTGGGAGATGTTTGCTATGTCCCCAGCAGCGGATTGGAAGGAGCCTGTGGCATAGAAGTTCAATGCCACCGTCACCTTCACTTCCACCGTCAGAGACGTCCTGCACCTGAGCTTTGGACGCAGATCTCTGCGAAGCAGGTGGCAGATCTCTGCAACCACCTCCTTTCGGAATCGGAGCCTTCTAACACATCGCGCGTCAGTCATGTGGAGGTAGGAGCGCTGCTGGCGGTATAGCCTGACTGGGTAAGGCCTACGTGGCCGACGCCTGTAGCCCCCTCTGCCTCTAGCCAGGGCTGCCCCTCTCACAATGCGTCTGCGAGCCCTACGGACATGGCGCTGCAGCTCCGCGTTGGCACCCCATGCAACCCCCATCAAATCCTGGCAAACAGTCAAATTTCCAAAAGGCCACTTGCAGCGCTCTGGTCTGAGTCCAAAAATACCTGAGCTGTTGCTGCTTGAAACCAGTTAGCTATCCTCCTTGTTGTGTGTCCAGAAATGCGTTGCACAAGAGTGTTTGCTGCAAAATGGCTGGGCTTTATACTGGAGGGTACGTCCCCTTTAATTTGCACCCCCCGGGGCCCGCGCTGGTTGTGTTGCGTTCCTTTTTTCAAACGCTCCGGCCGCCAGTCGCACAATGGGGCGGTCCGACTGAAGTTTGGAATCGGGGCGGCCAAAGGGCGTTGCACGAGGATGTGACGTCATTTTCTGCGCGCGCATCCGGGCGGGCGCTAAACTTTGTGCCGGCGCTAAGGGTCAACTTAATTTGGGGCGAGGCGCAAACTGCGCTGCGCCCGGGCGCTACACGCATAGCGCCCGAAATTCACTTCTCTTAAGGCGCTAACTGCTGGCGCAACCAACTGAATTTCTAGGCCACTGTTCCTGGTGCTAGATGATGAAATGACTGAGCAACACATTATAGCAGGAGGTGTTGTGAGCCATATTTGCTGTCTTTGAAGATACTTATATATTTACCTATTTATGGCTAAACAAAGAACTGATGAAAATAATCAATATTCACCTTATTAAAATGATCTGCTGTAGAGTTTGTGATTTTAACTAAAATGTTTACTTAGATTATTAGTTGCAATTGCAATTGTTTGCTCGGCTTGTCTCTCCACCTCCGATAATGCATACATGTAAAGTATGCCATCAACTGGTGTCTGGGTTTCAGTGTGTGGAGACTGTTTGTGTAGAAGTTTCTCTCTCTTTCTTTTTATATATCTTTTTATGGGAATAAGTTATGTGAAGGAAAACAGAACTGGGAAATAAGAGAGGTAAGGACAAGTGTGGATCTGAGCCAGAAAACTAAGCCAGCATCAACAGAAATGGATCAGCAGGAGTGAGCCAGAATAGAGTTTTTGTTATAAGTTGTCTGTGGTGAGATGTTTAAAGGGCTTTCAATGTTGGCATGCTATAATAACCATAAACTTGATTGCTGTTGCAACTGGGCATTTTCCTTTTACTTCTAAACGCCATTAAGAAAATTGTTTTAAAATCAACATTGCTTTTCTTTTAATTTTTACACATTTGTGTAAAACCCACAAAATAACACAATGATCTTATACTGTATGTGTAAATCAAAATTATATTTGATTTACACTAGATAATGGAGAGATAAAAAGAAAAAAAAGCATAAAATCTATTGGAAATTAAACACAAAACAGAAAAATTCTGGAAATGCGCAGCAATAAATAGAAACTTCATATAAGATGGTCACTGATAGGCTGAGGACCTTATAGGAAGACAAGTTACCAGGCTCAGATGGATTTTATACAAGATTCCTTAAAGTAATGGTTAGCAAAACTGGTCACGTACTTGCCACAATCATTAGGGAATCATTAGAAATGAGAGTAGTGATTGAGGATTGAAAAGTAGCTAACATAACACTAACATTTAAAAAGGGACATAGGGATACCCCAGAAAACTACAGGCTGCTGCGCAAAATGTATTAGAAGATATCCTGAAAAACAGGATAATGAAATATCTGGATAGGTATGGAATGGTAAGAGGGAATCAGCAAAGATTTTTAGGAGGGAGATTTTGCCTAACTGGAGTTCGCCAAGAAAATTATAGACCTTCTTGATAATGGAAAATCTGTGGATATGATAATACGGTAAGATTTCAGCAAGGCTTCTGGTACTGTGTCACACAAGCGCTCGATCCCCAAGGGAGGAAAGCATTGAATAGGAAGCAAGCTTCTGAAGTAGATTGAAAATAAGCTAAGCCAAAAAAGCAAAGGGTTGTTGTAGATGGAACTGCATTGACATGGCAAGGGGTTACCTAAGAACATAAGAAAGAGGAGCAGGAGTAGGCCATACGGCCCTTCGAGCCTGCTCCACCATTCAACTACCTCAACTCCACCTTCCTGCACTATCCCCATATCCTTTGGTTCCCTTAGTATCCAAAAATCTAGCAATCTCTGTCTTGAATATACTCAACGACTGAGCATCCACAGCCCTCTGGGGTAGAGAATTCCAAAGATTCACAACCCCTTGAGTGAAGAAATTTCTCCTCATCTCAGTCCTAAATGGCCAAACCCTTATTCTGAGACTGTGACCTCTAGTTCTAGGCTCCCCAGCCAGGGGAAACATCCTCCCTGCATCTACCCTGTCAAGCCATTTGAGAATTTTATATGTTTCAATGAGATCACCTCTCATTCTTCTAAACTCAAGGGAATATAGGCCACAATAGGGTTCCTCTTGTCCTCACCTTTCACCCCACCAGCCTTCACATTCAACGGATCATCCTCCGCCATTTTCGCCACCTCCAGCGTGATCCCACCACCAAACACATCTTCCCCTCATCTCCCCTTTCAGCATTCCGAAGGGACCGCTCCCTCTGCGACATCCTGGTCCACTCCTCTATCACCCCAACACCCCCTCCCCTCCGCCCGCACCTTCCCGTGCAAGCGCAGGAGATGCAACACATGCCCTTTTACCTCCACCCTTCCCACTGCCCAGGGCCCCAAACACTCCTTCCAGGTGAAACAGCGATTTACTTATACTTCTTGCAATTTAGTATACTGTATTCGCTGCTCACGATGCGGTCTCCTCTACATTGGGGAGACCAAACGCAGATCCGTTCCATCCGTAAGGGTGACCCTGAGCTTCTGGTCGCCTGTCACTTTAGTTCTCTGCTCCATTCCCACTCAGACCTCACTGTCCTTGACCTCTTACACTGTTCCAATGAAGCTCAATGTAAGCTCGAGGAACAGTACCTCATCTTTCGATTAGGCACTTTACAGCCTTCTGGACTCAACATAGAGTTCAACAATTTCAGATCATAACCTCTGCCCCATCCTTTTTTTCCATTTTTGTTATCTCTCTCCCACATGGCAGCTGTCTTTCATTCTGCCAGTGCCATTTACACTCCATCTAGAGGCATCTTTTGTTTCTTAGCTTGTCCCATTACCATCTCCTTTTGTCTTGCACCATCTCTTAATCTCTCTTAATGTCTCTTAATTTCTCCTGCCTTCCATCCTATCACAGACCTTCCCTTTTGTTCTTTCCTCCCCTCCCCACTTTCCCTGCCCCAACATTTGCTTGAAATCTGTTACATCTCCAGCTTTTTCCAGTTCTGATGAAGGGTCATCGACCTGAAATGTTAACTCTGTTTCTCGCTCCACAGATGCTGTCTGACCTGCTGAGTATTTCCAGCATTTTCTGTTTTTAGTTCAGATTTCCAGCATCCACAGTATTTTGCTTTTGGAATATAGGCCTAGTCTACTCAACCTCTCCTCATAGGAACCCCCCCCCCCACCCCCAATCCCAGGAATCAGTCTAGTGAATCTTTGTTCTACTCCCTCTAAGGCAAGTATATCCTTCCTTAGGTAAGGAGACCAAAACTCCAGGTATAGTCTCACTAAGGCCCGATATAATTATAGTAAGACTGCTTTACTCTTATACTCCAATCCCTTTGTAATAAAGGCCAACATACCATTTGCTTTCCTAATTGCTTGTTGTACCTGCATGTTAACTTTCTGTGATTCGTGTACAAGGACACCCAGGTCCCTCTGAATACCAACATTTCCCAGTCTCCCACCAAGTAAAAAATATTCTGCTTTTCTATTTTTCCTCCCAAAGTGGATGACTTCACGCTTCTCCACATTATATTCCATCTGCCATGTTCTTGTCCACTCATTTTTAAATAGCTGAGGCCCAAGCACTGATCCTTGCGGTACCCCACTAGTTACAGCCTGCCAACCCGAAAATGATCTGTTTATTTCGACTCTCTGTTTTCTGTCCATTAACTAATTCTCATTCCATGCTAATATATTACCTCCAATCCCACAAGCTCTAATTTTGTGTAATAACCTCTTGTGTGGCACCTTATAGAATGCTTTTTGAAAATCCAAATACATTACATCCATTGGTTCCCTGTTATCTACCCAGCTATTTACAACCTCAAAAATATCTAAAAGATTTGTCAACCACGATTTCTCTTTCATAAATCCGTGTTGACTCTGCCCAATCATATCATGATTTTTTAAGTGCCCTGTTACCACATCCCGAAGAGTAGATTCTAGCATTTTCCCTACTACTGATGTCAGGCTAACTGGTATATAGTTCCCTGTTTTCTCTCTCCCTCCTTTTTTGAATAGCGGGGTTATGTTTGCTACCTTCCAATTCGTAGGGACTGTTCTAGAATCTAGGGTGTTCTGGAAGATCAAAACCAATGCATCCACTATCTCTGTAGCCACCTCTTTTAAAACCCTGGGATGTAGGCCATCAGGTCCAAGGGATTTGTTGACTTTTAGTCCCAATAATTTCTCCAGTACTATTTCCTTACTAATACTAATTTATTTTATTTTCTCATTCTCGCTAGACCCTTGGTTCCCCACTATTTCCAGAATGTTATTTGTGTCTCCTACCTTGAAACAGATAAAAAGGTGGGAATTTTAACCTAAAAAAATGGGTGGGTTTGGATCGTGGGGGTATTTACATTTTTAAAAGTCGGATTCCCTACCTGAAACCACCCATCGCCTGTTTTAACTGAGGTGGGACGGGAAGCAGGATGGGGGCGGGCTGCCAACCCACTCCTAGGAGGCAGGACATCATTTCAATATTATAATGAGGCTGGAAGCCTCTTTTTTAACCTGCATTTTGTTTTTAACTACATGCGGACTGGTTTCACACACTTCGTAAAATCCGACAGTTACAGCGAGGCGGGGACTGCTGCATCCAGGAGGTAAGTGCCTTTATACCTACCTCCTGGATCCAGGGTCCCTACCTGGCCCACCCCCTGCGATCGGAGACCCCCCTACCAGGCCTCCGACCACCCCTCCTCCAGGCCTCCCCCACCCACCAAAGATGCTGAGGCTGATCTTCTCTCCCCCCATGATCCTCCAGTGGCCGGCCACGATCTTCCTTTCAACCACCTCCCCATCATCCGGAGGCTGGCCATAATCCTCTGGTGGGCGGCCACAATTTTCCCTTCACCCCCCGCGATCATCCGGCTCTGATCCTCTCTCCCCCTCTCGCTGATCCTCTGCCCGAACACCCCCGCACCTGAGTTTTTAACGGCCCGGCACAACTCCCAATCCTCTGCCTGACACCCCCACCCCCACCCCACCCAATCCTTTTAATGGCACAGCCCGACCCCCCGATCCTCTGTCCGGCCCCCCACTTGATCCTTTTAACAGCATGGCCCCCATGCGAACCCTCCCTCCCTCCTCTGTGCAGCCTAGTGCCGCAGGCCTACCCGCTCACAGCCAGCCAACCTCTCAATCTGGCTGGCTGTGGACGGGAAACCGAGGCCTCGCATGCAAATCAGGCCTTGCTGTTAAAGTTGGCAGGGCCCACGGAAAACCCTGCCTCTTGGGTTTCCCTACCGCCTCAGAGCCCCATGTCCCCAACCTGCCTTCCTCCTTAAAATCCAGCCCAAAGTATTCATTTAATGTTTCTGCCATTTTCTTATTCCTCATTATAATTTCTCCTGTCTCTAAGGGACCCACATTTACTTACGCTAATCTCTTTCTTTTACATACCTATTGAAGCTTTTACAACCTGTCTTTATGTCTGTTGCTAGTTTACCCTCATATTCTCTTTTCTCTTTCTTTATCAATTTCTTGGTCATCCTTTGCTTAGTTTTAAAATCCTGCCAATCCTCAGGCTTACTATTATTTTTGGCAACATTATAAGCCTCTTTCTTTAATCTAATACTATCTTTAACTTCTCTTGTTAGCCATGGTTGGACTACTAATCCCATGGGGTTTTTATTCCTTAGGGGAGTGTATATTCATTGCGAATTATGAATCAATTCTTTAAATGTTTGCCATTACTTACCTACTGTCATACCTTTTAATCTAGTTCCCCAATCTACCTTATCCAACTTGTCCTCATACCTACGTAGTTTGCTTTGTTCAGATTTAAAACCCTAGTTTCAGACTTAGCTGAATCACTCTCAACCTCAACATAAAATTCCATCATATTATGATCACTCTTCCCCAGAGGCTACTTTACTACAAGGTTATTAATTAACCCTTTCTCATTACACAATACCAGATCTAAAATAGCCCATTTCCTCATTGGTTCCTCAACATACTAATCTATAAAACAAGCTTGAGTATATTCCATGAACTCGTCCTCCACACTATTACTGCAAATTTGGTTTGCCCAGTCTATATGAAGATTAAAGTCTCCCATGATTACTGTATTACCATTTTTACATGCACCTCTAATTTCCTGATTTATACTCTGCCTGACACGACAACTACTGTTAGGGGCCTATAAACTACTCCCACCAGTGGGAGTAGTTGCCCTCTCACCAGCTGCCCCATCAAACACTCCCAGGGCAGGTACAGCATTGGTTAGATATAGAATACCTTGCCCTGAAAAGCATGGTACCTGCATAACATAAACAATGAAACAAGAACAACAAGAACAACAATTTATATAGTAATGTAGTAAAAATTTCTGCTCATTCAGTACTGGATGTCAGACAAACAGTCTGACAATTTAGAGACAGTGGAGGGGTCGAGAGAGGTCTGGGGGTTTGGAACTCACTGCCTGAAAGGGTGGTAGAGGCGGGAACCCTAACCACATTTAAAAAGTACTTGGATGCGCACTTGGGATGCTCTAACCTGCAAGACTACGGACCAAGAGCTGGGAAGTGGGATTAGGCTGGATAGCTGTTTGTTGGCCGGCGTGGACACGATGGGCCAAAATGGCCTCTTCCTGTGCTGTAACATTCTATGATTCTATGATTCTAGGTGGTGGTGAGGTAGAGCTGGGTGTCATCAGCGTACATGTGGAAACTGATGCTGTGTTTTCAGATGATGTTGCCAGGGGGCAACATGTAGATGAGAAATAGGAGGGGGCCAATGATAGGTCCTTAGGGGACACCAAAGGTAACGGTGCAGGATCAGGAAGAGAAGCCTTTGCAGGTGATTCTCTGGCTACGATTAGATAGATAAGAATGGAACCAGGCGAGTGCAGTCCCACCCAGCTTGACAATGGTGGAGAGGCACTGGAGGAGGATGGTGTGGTCAACCGTGTCAAAGGCTGCAGAGAATGGTAAGGATGAGGAGGGATAGTTTACCTTTGTCACAGTCACATAGAATGTCATTTGTGACTTTGCTGAGAGCCATTTCAGTACTGTGGCAGGGGCAGAAACCTGATTGGAGGGATTCAAACATCGAGTTCCGGGAAAGATGGGCACAGATTTGGGAGGCGCCAACATGTTCAATGACTTTGGAGAGGAAAGGAAGGTTGGAGATGGGGTGGTAGTTTGCAATGACGGAAGGGTCCGTGGTTGGTTTTTTGAGGAGAGGGGTGATGATGGCAGATTTGAAGGAGAGGGGGACAGTACCTGAGGAGAGAGAAACGTTAACAATATCAGCTAACATGGGAGCCAGGAAGGGAAGTTGGGTGGTCAGCAGTTTAGTGGGAATAGGGTCGGGTGAGCAGGAAGTGGGTCTCATGGACAAGATGAGTTCGGAGAGGGCATGAGTGGAAATAGGAGGGAAACTAGAGAAGGATGCGAGTTCAAGGCTAGGGCAGGGAGGAATGTTAGAGGAAGTTTGGCTGGGTGAAAATTTGCTTGCTTGCTGTGACCACAGTGATATTGTTACATTTGCTATCACAACTGTAGTGATTTGAAATCACAGGACTGCAGACAGAAACACATACAGGACAGAAGATGTTCAGGCCGAGATTTTCCGGGGGGTCAGCAGGTGCAATCGGTCGGGTGGGAAAGTGATTTTTTCTCCAGTGATCGGGACACCGCTGTCAAACCACCGCCACGTGCCTTTCCCTGATATCGGGTCTGTCAGTGCTGAGCAGACCCAACAAGCAGCAGCGGGCGATCCAATTCAGGTAATTATGACCTTGTTTAGAGACCATTAAGCATACATTTCAGCTCACCTTTTGATTTTATGTGCTCACCCACGGGGTCCTCGCTGCTCAGGGATCACGTCTGTTGAGCTGAGGTGGGAGTTCAGTGACCATTTAATCAGTTGATTACTTGACAGCTTGATATGTGCTATAAAGCTCCCACCTCACAGCTGTTCACTTTCCAAGCTCAGAAGCTGTTGCTTTCTGCATTTGGAACACAGATTGAGCTTTATGCAGGTTGCAAGTGTTTGGAGCAAACTCTGTATCCAGTGTCACCTCATTGGAACAACCTCTCTCACCATTGACAGATTGTTTCTGTCATCTCAACTTCACCTGCCATCTATTCCATCAACATGGGTACCGTTTATACTCTCTCACCTTGATCCTCAGAATCTGTCCACGATCAGCCCAAAACCAGCATCACCAGGCACACCACCAGCACCAACAACACCAACCTTCTCTGCAATCAACTGATGCTGCACAGGACACAGGGCATCAACACCTGACCACATTGCTGCCCGGGAGGCCAGGGATGGCTTCACCATGGCCAGATTAACTTCACTTGACGCTGTACATCCTGGCTGCCACATGATGTGCCAGGTTGGCACCACCCCACACCAACACCATAAAGCATTCTTACAATGCCCAAGCCATTCCTTTCACACTCATCACCATTGCGGGGGGTACTGTTATGTTTCACTATTCATTGCAACTCACTAAGCCACTTCCAAAGGCGCACACAAATCTGTCCAAGAACACAAAGTGTTGAAAATAAAGATTTCTATGTTTGACTGCATATTAACAGAAACTTCACATGAACATTGCATAAAACACCCAAGTGCCTACCCTTGTGTGTTGTTAGTTGGTATGATTGCACGAGGGTGAGGGTCCGTGTGAAGGGTGGCTAGTGAGATGGGGATGTGATAATATAGATAGAGAGGGATGGGTGGAGATGCAAGGTAAATTGGTGTGAGTAAGGATGTGCAGGAGTAGGGTAGGGAAGGCAGAGTGTTGAGTGTGGCTTTGTACTAACGTTTTGTGATCTACTGAGATCATTGAAACGTTTGCGGCACTGCACCCGGGTCCTCCCGACCGCATCCTTGCTTGTGCCCTCCTCTGCAATATGCAACCAGGCTGTGTTGATCTCCTGGGGAGGTGTCTTCTGCCCACTGGAAGGGAAGAGAACCTCCCTCCGTGCTGTGACTCCCTCCATAAGCATATGGAGGGAGTCATGGGAGAGCCTGGGTGCAGCCCTGCACTTCTGTGCAGTGATTGCCAGTGTTTGCAGCACCTCAATGCTGTAGAACACTGACAGCACAAACGTCAAAATAAATTTGGCCATGGACCTTTTAAGGAAACTGGCTGATGATGCGTCATCAAATGACATCACCAGACTCACTTCCTCTAATTGGCCGGGAAATGCGCTGGGCGAGTTTAACCAGCCCAATTAAGATAAATTCATTTCAGACAGCAGGATGGAGCCAGCAGTGGGGCCACAACCTGCCACGGAACCGCCGAGGTCAGCAAACATGCGGCCTCAGTGTTTGAAAGTTTCCTGATATTTACACAAAGGTGAGACTATTTGGTGCTTTGACAGCGGTTCTTTGCTAATGAACATTTAAGGAGGAAGTTTGAGAATCTCTGAGGGGGAGAAATTCAGTATCGCCCTGTTTGGGGCGCAATTATCGGCTGGGCACAAAGTTTAGTGCTTGGCACTAATTATCGCCTCTGACTGCAAACTTGGCTTCTATCACCCCTGGAGGTGATTGGAGCACTAAATCAGGTGCTACACACCTCTCTTAAGGTGCTAACGCTGAGGAGTGAGGCGTTACCTCAGAGCGTTGGCAAAGCTCATGTGATGTCAGTTTGCGATGGAACACAGACACACTGGCGCCGGCCAGTTCTTAAAGGGGAGGGTCGATCTTGCTCTCCATCCACACCCTGATCATTGCAGCCTTGACTCTTGGCCTGGAGAGACCTGTACATCAAATCTGCTGGAAAGAACAATGGAGATGCCCAGGGAAAGAGCTGAGAGTGCAGATCCCACAGTCTCTTCTAAATCGATGCAAGGAAGGTCAAATAAAAATGAACCTGCAAAGTGCTGCTCAGTACCCAAAACTCCTTCACACAGCGTCGAATCTCTCCAGAAGTCTCCCTCGCTCTCTCTCAGAATGCGTGGTGCAAAAATGTCGCTGACAAAAAATGGCAGGAAGCGGTCGCCTTTAAATAGCTGTCCCCCAGTCTCTTCCTGACTGCAAAATGTTCCCCTCAACCTGTTGTTACTAGCGGCAGGCGGAAAAGCAGGGGGCGCCACTCAATATCTGGGCGCTAGTTGCTTTGCGCCCCATTAGCACCCTCTTAGGGCACTAATGGGAGGCGCAAAGCAACCAAATTTTTCCCCATGTCAGGTTATAAGTGGCAGCGTGCTGACGATGTGCACATGTTTAAGGTGGTTCTGAGGCAATTGACACTCAAGCAGCCAAACAAAGTTGGCAGTAGCTATTGCTATGCAGCAATACAGAAAGAATGAAGCCATATATTTTACTTGGAAGTCTCCATTCCAAAACTGCTAACGTCACCAGTAAGAGGAAACCATGTTCTCCCTCTTCTCCTAACTTCACATCAGTTGGTTCCATTACCCAGTGGGCAATCCCCCTTTCCTAGCCACTGTCTCAGGCTGAACCAGACTGTTTGCACACTCGCCATCCTATTTGACTCTGAGTTGAGGTTACAAACCCATATCCTCTCCATTACAAAGACTTACTTCCACCTCTGTAACATTGCCTGTCTCTGACCCATCTTAGCTTATCTGCTGCTGAGACCCCAATCCAGACTCAATATTCCAACGCTCTCTTGCCCGACCTCCCACCTTCCATAAACTTGAGCTCATCCAAAGCTGCCCTATTCTGACCTGCACAAAGCCCCACTCGCCCATCATCCCTGTGCTTGCTGACTTACATTGACTCCCAGTCCATCAATGCCTCAATTTAAAAATCTCATCCCTGTGTTCAAATCCATCCATGGCCTCACCCCTCCCTATCTCTGTAACCTCCTCCAGCCCTACTAATCTCCAAGAACGCAGTGTTCTTCCAACTCTAGACTTTTGTGTATCCCCTACTCCCTTCATCCCACCATTGGTGGCTGTGACTTCAATCTTCTCGGCCCTAAGCTCTGGAGTTCCCTCCATAAACCTCTCAGCCATTCCACCACTCTCTCTTCCTTATTAAAACTTACCTTTTTGACTAAGATTTTAGTCACCTGTTCTAATATCGTCTTCTTTGGCTTGGTGTCAATTTATGTCTTATTACAAAAAGCAGGACAAATCCAATCCAGCCAATTACCGCCCCACCAGTCTACTCTCAATCATCAGCAATGTGATGGAAGGTGTCATCGACAGTGCTATCAAGCAGCACTTACTCACCAATAACCTGCTAACTGATGCCCAGTTTGGGTTCCACCAGGACCACTCAGCTCCAGACCTCATTACAGCCTTGGTCCAAACATGGACAAAAGACCTGAATTCTAGAGGTGAGGTGAGAGTGACTGCCCTTGACAGCAAGGCAGCATTTGACCGAGTGTGGCATCAAGGAGCCCCAGTAAAACTGAAGTCAATGGGAATCGGGGGGAAAACTCTCCACTGGCTGGAGTCATACCTAGCACAAAGGACGATGGTTGTGGTGGTTGGAGGTCAATCATCACATTCCCAGGACAGCGCTGCAGGAGTTCCTCAGGGCAGTGTCCAAGGCCCAACCATCTTCAGCTGCTTCATCAATGACCTTCCCTCCATCACATGGTCAGAAGTGTGGATGTTCGCTGATGACTGCGCAGTGTTCAGTTCCATTCGTAACTCATCAGATAATGAAGCAGTCTATGTCTGCATACAGCAAGACCTGGATGACATTCAGGCTTGGGCTGATAAGTGGCAGGTAACATTCGCGCCACACAAGTGCCAGGCAATGACTATCTCCAACAAGCGAGAGTCTAACCACTGCCCCTTGACATTCAATGGCATTACCATCACCGAATCCCCCACCATCAACATCCTGGGGATCACCATTGACCAGAAACATAACTGCAACAGCCACACAAATATTATGGCAACAAAAGCTGGGTATTCTGTGGCGAATATCTCACCTCCTGACTCCCCAAAGCCTTTCCACCATCTACAAGGCACAAGTCAGGCATATGATGGAATACTCTCCACTTGCCCGGATGAGTGCAGCTCCAGCAACATTCAAGAAGCTCGACACCATCCGGGACAAAGCAGCCCGCTTGATTGGCACCTCATCCACCACCTAAAACATTCACTCCCTCCACCATTGGCGTACTGTGGCTGCAGTGTGTACCAGCTACAAGATGCACTGCAACAACTCGCTAAGACTTCTTCGGCAGCACCTCCCAAACCCACGACCTCTTCCACCTAGAAGGGCAAGAGCAGCAGGCATATGGGAACACCACCACCTCCAAGTTCCCCTCCAAGTTACACACCATCCTGACTTGGAAGTATATCGCTGTTCCTTCATTGTTGCTGGGTCAAAATCCTGGAACTCCCTCCCTAACAGCACTGTGGGTGTACCTTCACCACATGGACTGCAGCAGTTCAAGAAGGTGGTGCACCACCACCTTCTCAAGGGCAATGAGGGATGGGCAATAAATGCTGGCCTTGCCAGCGACGCCCACATCCCGTGAACAAATTAAAAAAAATATGCTCCTGCGGAGAATGTTGGGACATTTTTCTACTTCAAAAGCACTATATAAATGCAAGTTGTTGATTTTGTTGTTGCTTACACTGACTAGTGGAAATAATCTAAGTACAGTACCTATGTTATAAGGAAAAGAAATACATTTGAGTAGTAGATTTATACCAGAGTGATTCTACTCATAAATAATAATCAGAATTTTCTCCTTCTAAACTTTGTAAAAGTCTAGCATGTGACTGAAATCATTTTACCAATTAGCAGGAGCTATAGGACCTATTTTCTGGACCTGGTGATGAAACATTCAGACAAAAGTATAGCGCACTTAGTGCTTCCTAGTATCAGCTGGACTAGCTTGGGAGATTTCCTGTGGTCACCTTCATTATGTGCACATGGCAAGCTTCCAGCCTGGGTTAAGCCTGCTGGCAGAAGGTTGCTGTCAGTGGAGGGTGTGTATTAGAAGCTTAGAGTATTTCCTTAGATAAAATGGCAGGGGGTTGGAAAGCTGTGCAGGGAGACAGAGGAAAGGGAAACAAGGATAGAAGCAAAAGACAGGAAGGAGAAAAGCAAAAGTGGCAGTCAGAGAAATCAAGGGTTTAAATCAAACATGGCCACAGTAAATAATAATTCTAAAAGATCTAAGAGTGTTAAAAAATAAGCTTAAATGTCTTAATGCGAGGAACATTCGTAATAAGGTGGATGAACTAGCTGCGCAAATAGATGTAAACGGATATGATGTGATTGGGATTATGGAAACATGGCTCCAGGGTGACCAAGGCTGGGAACTCAACATCCAGAGGTATTCAATATTCAGGAAAGACAGGCAAAAAGGAAAAGGAGGTGGGGTAGCATTGCTAGTTAAAGAGCAGATTAACACAATTGTAAGGAAGGATATTAGCTCTGATGATGTGGAATCTGTATGGGTAGAGCTGATAAATACCAAGATGCAGAAAACGTTAGTGGGAGTTGTAATAATAATAAATAACTTCCGGAGGAAGTTATGTGCACATCACTTCCTGTGAACTGTGAACTGTGAACTCTGTGCATACATCACTTCCTATGCATACGTCACTTCCTGTGTTTGGACTAGTATAAATACTGAACTGCTCAGTATAGTAAAAGGGCTTCTCCTAGAGGCATGGTGAAGACCGCTCTTGTATATAGTAGAATTATAAGTTGTTTAAAGCTTACTTTAAAGTTCCTTGATGTGTGAGACTTTTTACTACATCAATTTAAACAACTTAGTATTTACAATCACAAATACTAGACCTTCAGACAAACTCAGAGTTAAGGATCCAGGGAACCACCCATCGTGGAAAACATCCTTAAACCTACTCGTCTGGACTTGGACCCAAACGCACCAGCAGCTGGCAGGGTATGGAAGCATTGGTACCGTACTTTTGAGAATTTTCTTGATGAATGTAAAGCGAATGCTTCTACTAAACTGAGGATACTTATCAACTATGTGACCCCAACAGTGTTTGAATATGTTGATGAATGGGATAATAACGATGAGGTGATCCGGGCACTTAAAAAACTATATGCCAAGACCGCAAATGAGGTCTATGCTAGACATCTACTGGCCACAGCCCGACAAGGGCCAGGGGAATCGATTAACGAATTCCTTCAAGAACTTCGCAGGCTCAGCGTAGATTGTAACTTTCAGGCAGCCTTGGCTGAGCTGTACCGCGAAGAAATGATTCGTGATGCTTTCATCTGCGGGATTGCCTCTCCATTTATACGCCAGCGTCTGCTAGAAAGTAAAACACTTGAGCTACAAAAGGCTTTTGACCTGGCTTATTCTCTGGATTTGGCAAAGAAAAATGCAGACCTCTATCAGCTGCCCAGATCTCGATCTGCTGCTGTAACTGCAACCAGACGATTCAAGTGGCCTCAGGTGAACCCTATCATGGAGGAATCTAATCCTGATGATAATTCTGATGAAGAAGAGGAGGATGACCCCACTTTAGCAGCCTCTTGGCAATCTAGGAAGGAATGCTTCTTTTGTGGAGATTCTTTTCACCCTAGGAAATTCTGCCCTGCTCGCAATGCGATCTGCAGTCATTGCGATAAAAAGGGACACTTTGCAAAAGTTTGCCAATCAAGAGCCTCTGCGAGGGCCTATCCAGCTAAGGCCTACCGAACTGCCCCAATTAGGGCCTATCAAGATGCTCCGGCTAGGACCTATCAAGCTTCCTCTCGAGCTCTCTCCCGAAGAAGCACACCTAGAGTTTCAGCCACTCTCTGTGCAACCACACCAATTACAGCTGCTTGCCCACAGAACCTGTTTCATGCAGCTACAAAAGTTTCAGTTAATGGGCATACCTTAGATGCCTTAATTGACTCAGGAAGTACTGATAGTTTCATTAGAGAACAGATTGTTGCGAAATTGAAACTACATATCTTCCCATCGGACCAGGCAATTGCGATGGCTCAGTCATCACTTAATACCAGAATCTCCGGCTTTTGTATTATTGATATGACACTTAATGGTTGCATGTATCCCTCCACCCGACTTTCGGTGCTCAAGGACTTATGTAGTGATCTCATCTTAGGGCTGGATTTTCAAAAACAGCATAAGAAACTCACCATTGAGTTTGGCGGATCCAAACCTGGACTTACTATTTCTAATATACTGTCTAAATTACCGTTTTTGCATTATCAGCAGCTTCACTTGATGAACCCTCATTATTTGCCAGTATTCCTCCTCGATGCAAACCAATAATAACGAAATCGCGGCGCTTTAGTCAGGAAGACCAATCTTTTATTGAGGCTGAAATCTCTCGACTTTTAGCAGAGGATATCATCGAACCATGTTCGTCGCCCTGGCAGGCTCAAATCGTCATCGTCAAGAACCCTCTCAAACCTCACAAACAACGACTATGCATTGATTATTCGCAAACCATCAATCAATATACTGACTTGGACGCCTACCCATTGCCACGCATTGATGATATGGTTAATAAACTGGCCGAATACAAAGTGTTCTCAACTTACGATTTGAAAAGTGCCTATCATCAGGTACCCTTGAAGGTCTCAGATAAGCAGTACACGGCCTTTGAGGCTAATGGACGACTGTACCAATTTCGTCGCCTCCCATTCGGGGTTACTAATGGAGTGGCTGTCTTCCAACGGGCAATGGATGGCCTGGTTAAGCAGGAAAACTTAAGGGACACTTTTCCCTATCTTGATAACATTACTATTGCAGGTCACGATCAACAGGAACACGACGCCAACCTCCAAAAATTTCGGGATGCTCTCCATCACCGTAACTTAACTTTGAATGAATCTAAATCTGTTGAGTCGCAACCGACCATCAACATCCTTGGCTACTGCGTAGGCAATGGTATCATTAAGCCAGACCCAGAAAGACTTCGCCCGCTCCAAGAGCTCCCGTCACCTAAGAATCCGGCTTCTTTACGTTGGGCTCTCGGTCTCTTTGCATACTACGCTAAATGGATTCCTCATTTTTCAGACAAAATCCAACCCTTGCTGCATGCTAGATCATTTCCATTGGAAACAACGGCTGTTGCAGCCTTTAACCTTCTTAAAAAACAGTTGGAGAAAGTGGCTCTTCACTCCATCGATGAGAATCTCCCTTTCATAGTCGAATGTGATGCCTCGGAGGTGGTGATCTCGGCTACTCTAAATCAGGAAGGTCGTCCTGTAGCATTTATGTCCAGGACCTTACAAGGTGCCGAGCTACATTATCCTCCGGTTGAGAAGGACGCCACAGCCATCACAGAGGCGGTACAGAAGTGGAACCATTTCCTAGCTCGCCAGCACTTTACATTAATCACGGACCAGCGATCAGTCGCCTTCATACTCGATAATCGAAAACGAACCAAAATTAAGAATAATAAAATACAGCTTTGGAGGATGGAACTGGCCTCTTTTGGTTACACCATTCACTATCGACCTGGCAAGGAGAATGTGGCCCCGGATACCCTCACATGAGCATTCTGCTCCACTATGTCATCCTCTACTCTCATAGATGTCCATAATGGATTGTGTCATCCTGGCGTTACGCGCATGCTACATTTCGTACGATCACGGAATCTCCCTTTTTCTACTGGAGATGTAAAGAAAATGTGCTTAGAATGCCGGCTTTGTGCAGAATTAAAACCTCAGTTCTTCCGCCCCTCAGATGGTATGCTCATACACGCAACCCAACCGATGCAATGACTTAGCATCGATTTTAAGGGCCCAGTGCCCTCTTCAACTCGGAACACATATTTGCTCACCATGATTGATGAATATTCACGTTTTCCGTTTGCCTTCCCCTGCTCCAATATGCAGGCATCCACAGTAATCTGCTGCCTTGAGCAGGTATTTTCTCTCTGTGGCATGGCGGCTTACATTCACTCGGATCGGGGTCCATCCTTTATGTCAAGGGAACTCAAGGACTACCTCTCAGAACGGGGAATTGCTGCAAGCAAAATGACGCCATATCATCCCATCGGAAATGGGCAGGTAGAGAGGTATAACGGTATCATCTGGAATTCCGTACATCTTGCTTTAAGATCTCGGGGCTTACCAAACCGGCAATGGGAAGCAGTGCTTCCGGATGCATTGCACTCTATACGGTCCCTTCTTTCTACAGCCACAAATACTACACCTCATGAGCGGTTCTTTGGATTCCAGCGTCGCTCATCTTATGGGACATCCCTCCCATCATGGCTAACTACTCCTGGACCTGTACTACTCCGAAGATACGTTCGGACGTCTAAAAATGACCCTCTTGTAGACGAGGTCGAACTAACCGATGCCAACCCCACCTATGCATACATACGATATCCCGACGGCCGAGAATCTACCGTATCATTATGGGATCTGGCTCCCTGCCCACCAGGACCTAGTGGGACATCGAGTGATGGTATTTTACCAGGAGCCTCTTGGAACCTACCGGGTACCCCTCTCCAGGATCCTGATCTGACACCAACTAGCTTGGTGCCGGTAGAACCCCATACTCAAAGTTGCGACCCTCCCAGTACCGCGCACCAAAGTACTGATCCGCCACAGACCAGCTTTGCACCTCCCTCTGAACAGAGACAGACCGATTCTGCACCTATTGGGGCTCGTACACGAAGCCATGATCTCCCCGACCCTTCACAGGGTAATCCAGGCCACACAGACTCTGACCAATGGCCAACAGCATGTAAGCGGACCAGTGACCCTCTACGACGGGAACCCAAACGGGTGCGACTCTTCCTCGTTTGGCGGCTGCGGAATAAAAGGAAGACCACAGCCTTCTAATCTCGCAGGAGGGAAGAATGTAATAATAATAAATAACTTCCGGAGTTATGTGCACATCACTTCCTGTGAACTGTGAACTGTGAACTCTGTGCATACATCACTTCCTGTGCATACGTCACTTCCTGTGTTTGGACTAGTATAAATACTGAACTGCTCAGTATAGTAAAAGGGCTTCTCCTAGAGGCATGGTGAAGACCGCTCTTGTATATAGTAGAATTATAAGTTGTTTAAAGCTTACTTTAAAGTTCCTTGATGTGTGAGACTTTTTATTACATCAGGAATTGTATACAGACCCCCAAACAGTAATGCGGAGGTTGGGGATGGCATTAAATGGGAAATTAGAGATGCGTGCAATAAGGGCACAGCAGTTATCATGGGTGACGTTAATCTACATATAGATTGGGCTAACCAAATTACTAATAATACTGTGGAGGAGGAATTCCTGGAGTGTATACGGGATGGTTTCCTGGACCCATATGTCGAGGAACCAACTGGAGATCAGGCCATCTTAGACTGAGTATTATGTAATGAGAAAGGAATAATTAGCAATCTTGTTGTGCAAGGCCCTTTGGGGTGGAGCAATCATAATATGATCGAATTCTTCACTAAGATGGAGAGTGAAATAGTTGACTCAGAGACTAGGGTCCTGAATTTAAATAAAGGAATCTACGATGGTATGAGGCGTGAGTTGGGTAGGATTGACTGGGGAATGTTACTCAAAGTGGATAGGCAATGGCAAACATTCAAAGATCGCATGGATGAACTACAGAATTTGTTCATCCCTGTTTGGCATAACAATAAAACAAAAAATGTGACACAACCGTGGCAAACAAGGGAAATTAGGGATAACATAAGATCCAAGGAGATGACATATAAATTGGCCAGAAAAAGCAGTAAACCTGAGGATTGGGAGCAGTTTAGGATTCAGCAAAGGAGGGCAAAGGGATTAATTAAGAGGGGGAATATAGAGAATGAAAGTAAGCTTGCAAGGAACATAAAAACTGTATGTAAAAGCTTCTATAGATATGTGAAGAGAAAAAGATTGGTGAAGTCAAACGTAGGTCCCTTGCAGTCAGAATCAGGGGAATTTATAATGGGGAACAAAGAAATGGCAGACCAATTAAATACATACTTTGGTTCTGTCTTCACAAAGGAGGACACAAATAGCCTCCCAGAAATGTCGGGGAACATCGGGTCTAATGAGAGGGAGGAACTGAATGAAATCAGTATTTGTAGGGAAATGGTGTTAGGGAAATTGACGGGATTGAAGGCCAATAAATCCCCAGGGCCTGATAATCTACATCCTTGGGTACTTAAGGAAGTGGCCCCAGAAATAGTAGATACATTGCTGACCATCTTCCAAAATTCTAAAGATTCTGGCACAGTTCCCATGGATTGGAGGGTAGCTAATATAACCCCACTATTAAAAAAAGGTGGTAGTGAGAAAACGGGGAATTATAGACATCAGTAGTGGGGAAAATGCTAGAGTGCATTATAAAAGATGTAATAGCAGAGCACTTGGTAAACAGTGACAGGATCGGACAAAGTCAACATGGATTTACAAAAGGTAAATTATGCTTGACTAATCTAATTTTTTGAGGGTTTAACTGGTAAAATAGATAAGGGAGAACCAGAGGATGTGGTGTATTTGGACTTTCAGAAGGCTTTCGATAAGGTGCCTCATAAGAGATTAGCATGTAAAGTTAAGGCACATGGGATTGGGGGCAAGGTACTGACTTGGATAGAGAACTGGTTGGCAGACAGGAAGCAAAGAGTTGGAATAAACGGGTCTTTTTCCGAGTAGCAAGCAGTGACTCGTGGGGTACCACAGGGATTGGTCGTAGGATCCCAGCTATTCACAATATATATTAATGATCTAGATGAGGGAACTAGATGTAATATCTCCAAGTTTGCAGACGACACAAAGCTGGGTGGGCATGTGTGCTGTGAGTAGGATGCCGAGAAACTCCAGTATGATTTGGACAGGTCGGGTGATTGGGCAAATGCATGGCAGATGCAGCATAATGTGGATAAATGTGAGGTTATCCACTTTGGTGGCAAAAACAGAAAGGCAGTGTCATATATCTCATCATCGAGAAACTGCCTATGAAATAACACTGGTCGGCCAGCTGGTGGCGCCGTCCAATGAATATAAATACTCGGGCATTGGCCCCAGCTTGCCAGGGACATTTTGTAAAGACAAGGAGCTAATGGATACAACTAGACTTCCATGTTCGGAAATAAGTTGATTAAAGCCTTGCTTTATGGTCAAACCAAGTGCGTAGTGAGTTTTATTACGTCAAATTAATCAACTTAATATCGACTCCACGCTTTGGGTGATTCCAGGAACAGCCAGCTATGACTCGAACCGTAGAAGGGAACTCAGACAAGTAATCGATCCATCATGGAGAAACTACTCAGCCCCGCCCGTCTTGACCTGGACCCGAATTCACTTATAGCTGCTAAGGTATGGAAACACTGGTATCGTACTTTTAGCAACTTCCTCAGGGTGTGTGGTGAAAATGTTCCTGATAAATTAGAAATACTTGCTAATTATGTATCCCCTCATGTGTTTGATTATATCGAAGACTGTGTAGACTGTGACGCCGCTATCCAAATACTACAGCAGCTATATGTCAAGTCCCCAAATGAAATTTTTTCTCGGCATCTACTGGCCACAGCTCGACAACAACCTAGGGAATCACTTGACAAATTCCTTCAGAAACTTCGCAGGCTCAGCAAGGATTGTAATCTTAAAGCTGTTACAGCTGAGCAGTACCAGGAGGAGTTAATTCGTGATTCCTTTATTAATGGGATTGCGTCTCCCTTCATACGTCAGCGTCTGTTGGAGAATAAAACCCACAAGTTACAGCCTGCCTATGACCAGGCATGTTCTCTGGTCTTAGCAAAGAGGAATGCAGACACCTATCTTTCACCACGTACACAGGCTGCTGCTATCTCTTTTAGTGACTCTTTCAATAGGCCTCGGGCGGAAGCCCTCATGGATGATGACTCCAACCTGGCTGATGACAACCCTACCCTAGAAACCTACACTGATGACGACCCCGATCTAGCGGCATCTTGGCAATCTGGAAGGAAGTGTTTCTTCTGTGGAGGAGCATTCCATTATAGGAAATTTTGTCCTGCTCGTAACGCGACCTGCAATCATTGCAGCAAGAAAGGTCACTTTTCTAAGGTATGCCAGTCAAGAGCCGCTGTTAGTAAGAAAGGCCACTTTTCTAAGGTATACAGGTCGAGAGCCCCTGTTAGTTTTGCAGCTACTATTTATAAAACTGCTCCTCCCCCAAGAACCACTACTAAGGTTACAGCTGTCAAGGGCAAAACTGCCCCTCCTCCCATCACAGCTGCTTTTCCCCAAAGTTTGTCCCATGCAGCCATGAAGGTTTCGATAAATGGACACATTTTGAGTGCACTAATCGACTCATGCAGCTCTGACAGCTTCATTAGTGAGCGGGCTGTCAGTAAGTTAAAACTGCGTATTTACCCCTTGGACAGGGAAATTGCAATGGCTCTGATGACACTGACCACCAATTCTTCCAGCTTTTGTCTTGTCGACCTTATTCTCAATGGCCGCACTTATTTCTCCACCTGGCTCTGGGTGCTCAAAAACCTATGCAGTGATGTGCTGCTGGGACAGGATTTCCAGAAACAACACAAAAGACTCACTTTCGAGTTTGGAGGGTCAAAGCCGGAGCTTACTATTTCCAAAGTACCGTTTTGTGTGCTTTCGGCGGCTTCGCTCGACGAGCCCTCCTTGTTTGCCAATCTTTCCCCCCGATGTTAGCCCATAGTCACTAAATCACGACGTTTCAGCTGAGATGATCGAGCCTTTATCGAGGCAGAAATCTCTCGCCTTCTAGCTGATGGTATCATTGAGCCATGTTCATCTTCCTGGCGGGTTCAAGTCGTCATTGTTAAAAATCCTCTGAAGCAACACAAGAAACGTCTTTACATCGATTACTCGCAAACTATTAACCAGTATACCGACCTGGATGCCTACCCACTACCACACATCGATGACATGGTCAATAACCTTGCCAACTACTTTTGATTTAAAGAGCGCATATCATCAAGTACCGTTAAAGGACTCTGACAGGAAGTATATGGCCTTTGAGGCCAATGGTCGGCTTTACCAGTTTTGTCGCCTTCCATTTGGGGTTACCAATGGGGTGGCCGTCTTTCAACGGGCAATGGGTAGCCTATTCAAACAGGAGAACTTAACGGACACTTTTCCATATCTGGATAATATCACCATTGCTGGTCATAACCAGAAGGAGCATGATGCCAATCTCCAGAAATTTTTGACGTTCTCCGTCGTCGCAACTTAACCTTAAATGAGTCCAAATCTGTGAAATCAGTACCATCAGTCAACATCCTTGGCTACTGGGTGGGCAACGGTGTCATCAAACCGGATCTGGAGCGACTTCATCCACTTCAGGAGCTCCCTCCCCCTACGAATCTCGGCTCTCTTCGTCGGGCACTCGGCATGTTCGCCTATTATGCAAAATGGATACCCCACTTCTCCGACAAGATCCAGCCCCTGCTTCACGCAAAGTCATTTCCATTGGAGGCAACGGCTATTTCAGCTTTCAACCTCCTCAAGCGACAACTGGAAAAAGCCACGCTTCATTCCATTGATGAAAATCTTCCTTTCGTGGTCGAGTGCGATGCATCGGATGTGGCAATCTCTGCTACCTTGAATCAACGTGGTCGACCCGTCGCATTTCTGTCCAGAACTTTGCAGGGTAGCGAGCTCCATTATCCTCCTGTCGAGAAGGAGGCTACGGCCATCATCGAAGCGGTACGTAAATGGAGTAATTTTCTCGCTCGTCGCCATTTCACACTTATAACCAATCAGCACTCCGTGGCCTTTATGCTGGATAACCGGAAATGCACTAAGATCAAGAATAACAAAATACAACTCTGGAGGATGGAATTGGCTGCCTTTGGATACACCATACATTATCGACCCGGCAAAGAGAATGTGGCCCCGGATACCCTCACGCGGGCATTCTGCTCTTCTATGTCAACTTCGACTCTGGCGGATCTTCATACTGACTTATGCCATCCTGGTGTTACCCGTATGTTGCAATTTGTGCGATCTAAAAATCTCCCATTTTCTACGGAAGATGTGAAAAGAACGTACTCCTCCTGTAAAATTTGTGCGGAGTTAAATCCGCAATTCTTCCGTCCATCGGATGGCTCGCTCATACACGGTATGCAGCCTATGCAGTGAGTCAGCATTAACTTTAAAGGGCCATTGCCTTCCTCAGCACGGAACACCTACTTACTGACTACGGTGGACGAATATTCATGCTTTCCCTTTGCTTTCCCCTGTCCCAATATGCTTACTTCCACAGTGATCAAATGCCTTGATCAAGTCTTTTCCCTTTTTGGTATGGCCAATTTCATCCACTCTGATCGGGGTCCCTCCTTCATGTCAAGCGAACTCAAAAGTTATCTCTCCTACGGGGAATCGCCACAAGTAAAACGACATCGGTAATGGACAGGTTGAGAGATACAACGCTATCATTTGGAACGCTGTTCGTCTTGCGCTGAGGTCACGCAATCTACCAGACCAGCAGTGGGAAACAATGCTCCCTGACGCATTGCATTCCATCAGGCCTCTCCTTTCTACTTCTACTAATGCCACACCTCATGAGCAATTCTTCAGCTTCCAGCGTCGCTCCACCCATGGGACGTCTCTACCGTCATGGTAGGCAGCTCCTGGCCCTGTGCTGCTCCAAAGATTCATCCGATCATCAAAAACCGATCCTCTAGTCGACGAGGTAGAACTTACAGACGTCAACCCCACGTACGCCCACGTGCGGTACCCGGATGGCCGGGAATCCATCGTCTCGCTCCAGGACCTGGCTCCCTGTCCGGCCGGTTCCGCGGATCCGACTGATGGAGGGACCCGCGGGGATGAGGCCGACTCCCTGCACTCCCCCGAGGATGACGACCTACCTGGGACATCAAGGGATCTGCCGGCTGCCCCGCCGGATCCGCTCGGGGAGCCGAGCGCTCCCCATGGGATGACCACCCCGGGCCAGGACGCCGGTCAATCTCTGGCTAACCAACGAGACAAAGCCAGTTCTGCACCTGTGGGGACCTGCACCCGGAGTCACAATCTCCCCAGCCTCCCTCGGTTTGATCAGAGCAACACGGGCCCTGTTGATCCGCCGGCACGGATCAAGCGGCCCAGGGACCAAGACACGGTCCGGGGAGATGTGCCTTCTGGCCATAAACAAAAATCTAAAGGACTGCGGCTATTCCTGGTCCGCCTAATCCGTTAAGAGGAAGTCGCCGGATTTCCAAAACTTTTAGGCAGGAAGAATGTCATAAATCTCATCATCGAGAAACTACCTATGAAATAACACTGGACGGCCAGCTGGTGGTGCCGTTCAAGGAGTATAAATACTTAGGTGTTGGCCCCAGCTTGCCAGGGACATTTTGTAAAGACAAGAAGCTAGTGGATACAACTAGACTTCCATGTTCGGAAATAAGTTGATTAAAGCCTTGCTTTATGATCAAACAAGTGTGTAGTGAGTTTTATTACGTCAGGCAGATTATTATCTGAATGGCAATAGATTGGGAGAAGGGGAAGTGCAACGAGACCTGGGTGTCCCTGTGCACCAGTCGCTGAAGGTAAGCATGCAGGTGCAGCAGGCGGTTAAGAAGGCAAATGGTATGTTGGCCTTCGTAGCAAGAGGATTCGAGTACAGGAACAAGGATGTCTTGCTGCAGTTGTACAGGGCCTTGGTGAGACCACACCTTGAGTATTGTGTGCAGTTTTGGTCACCTTATCTGAGGAAGGATGTTCTTGCCATGGAGGGAGTGCAGCGAAGATTCACCAGACTGATACCTGGGATGGCAGGAATGACGTATGAGGAGAGATTAGGTCGATTGGGCTTATACTTGCTGGAGTTTAGAAGAATGAGAGGGGATCTCATTGAAACTTATAAAATTCTAACTGGACTAAACAGACTAGATGCAGGAAGGATGTTCCCGATGGTGGGGGAGTCCAGAACCGGGGGTCACAGTCTAAGGATAAAGAGTAAGCCATTTAGGACAGAGATGAGGAGGAATTTCTTCACCTAGAGAGTGGTGAACCTGTGGAATTCTCTACCACAGAAGGCAGTTGAGGCCAATTCATTAAATATATTCAAGAAGGAGTTAGATATATTTCTTAAGGCTAAAGGGATCAAGGGATATGGGGAGAAGGCAGGGACAGGGTACTGAGTTTGGATGATCAGCCATGATCTCATTGAATAGCGGAGTCGGCTCGAGGGGCCAAATGGCCTACTCCTGCTCCTATTTTCTATGTTTCTACATTCCATTGGCTACCGGGGGTGCTGATAACTTTTGTAAGCAGTCTGAGAATCTTACATTTAGGTGTGTGCCCATACTGTCCAATATCTAAGAATATGATAGTCTAACTCAGGGCTGTACCAATAGACCCCCTTGTGATCTGAACCAGATATTTGTGTCTTTCATACAAACCCCCTTGAGCTTCTCCAATCTTCTTGAATGTAGACAGAGAAAGCAGCTGCAAAGACGAGATCAGATACGAATTGTTAATCACAGAATCACAGAAACCCCACAGTGCAGATAGAGGCCATTTCGGCCCATCGAGCCTGCACCGACACATATCCCACCCGATCCCCGTAACCCCTACACCAACACATATCCCACCCTATCCCCGTAACCCCACGTATTTAATCCCCCTAACACTAAGGGTCAATTTATCATAGCCAATCAACCTAATCCGCACATGCTTTATTTCACAGCAATTGAACATACAGGGCAAAAGTTATGATCAAACTTACTAGAGGAAGAACTTGTCTTCACACTAACTTTATTATAATGACAGAGAATTGGAACAGTGTTAGTCAACTTTTTGGGTGGGGACACAACTGATGCTGAATAAAAATGGCTTGATTTTAGGAGCAAATTAAACCGCAGAGAATACATGTACAAAGTCAAAAGAAGGGCATATGGTAAGGAGAAATCAAGGTGACTGACTGGTCAGGTACAAAGACAAATAAGACATAAAGAAAAATGTTTCTATAAACTAAAAGTACATAATATCCAGCGAAACAAATACAAGTACCATGAACAATTAAAGAAACTAAGGTTGCTATTAGATCAGCTAAAAGGTTAATGGAAAATAGGATAGTGGACAACTGTGGTAGTAATGGGGAAAGTTTTATTAGCTACGATAAGAGTCAGAGTCAGTCAAAGACTGTATTGGGTCACTGAATGATGCTTAAGGACAGGTTAGAAAGGACTCTCAGGGTATGGTTGAGATACTATGGTGCATCGGTCTTTACTCTTGAAGATGATGCTCAACTGACAGCTTCAAGTGGTGCTGTTCACAGTAAATTTGTTAATATTAAAATTGGTCACTTTCTGTCTTTCATTTTTGTATGTTTGTTATTTTCATGTGTTTGTAATAATGCAAAACAATGAACTTACTATAGCTTTCATCTCTATTTAAAAAAAACTGTTTGCTTTAAAAACACATTGGGCCATAACTTGCTGGCAAAATAATGGTGATGTTAATAGCATTGCTGTTGTATGCGCAAGTGCTACAGAAATTTCAGGCGAAGGCAGATGCACAGTTAAACACAGAAATCCAGAAGGTGTTGTCGGTGATGTGCCGTTCCGCTGTTAGCTTTGCGAAAACGGCTTTTTGCTGTCTGGCTCACAATTGAAATGCATTGAATGGCATAAAGTTGCTGTACTTGTGCGTTAGATATGAACTAAACTCACCACAGAAAGTTAAGTCTCCCCTCCCCTCCCCCCTTTCCCTGCCCTTGCACTTGCTTAAAAACCTGTTCGATCTCCAGCTTTTTCCAGTTCTGATGAAGGGTCATCGACCTGAAACGTTAACTCTGTTTCTCTCTCCACAGATGCTGCCTGACCTGCTGAGTATTTCCAACATTTGCTGTTTTTATTTCAGATTTCCAGTATCCGCAGTATTTTTGCTTTTGTTGAGTCTTGTCCATTTCAAGTCTAAGTAGCCTTTTAAAGATGTGATAAGTGTTAACTACTGCCAGTTAACCTCTCTGGCACTGAAAATTAACTATTATAAGTTGTGCAGTCTCAGTCCTTCAGGTTTTGATTGTTGTTGGAGATTTTAAAAATGTAAAATGTAAAGTTAAACTTTTTTTAAACTTTTCCTTCCTGTCTCTTTTCTCTCTTACTCGTAATCCAATTTTTCCTACCATCTCTTTTTCACTTTCTGTACCTAATTTAACATTGAATCCACCCACTTCCACTTCCTTCTCAGTCCTTGTGCTGTGAATTTCACAATCCTTCAATCTGATTGGTTAAGGAGATATACAGTTGCTTGCTCTTTTCACTCAGGTTCTCAATGCCCAGTTTTCTTCACTGTCCCGTTATCAGCTTGCACTTTCAGCAACTTGCCATGCCAAAATTTAAAAAATAAAGAAGTGCAAGGGCAAGTCTAATGGCAGATGCCATTAGATGCCCTGTCACAGCAAATTATAGCTCAATCTATCTAAAAATAACTTTAAAAAAATCCTTTCTGTTGAAACATGTCAAAATATCCAAAAACGCAACAGTGGGAAATTAAACGGTGCTGCATCTGTTTAAAGGGGTTACTGCAACAAAAACTAGAATTGACAGGCTAGTAATGCAAAGCCCCTGTATTTGCAGATGCTGCTTTGAAGATTCTTGTGCAAAAAGTACTACAAAGGAGGGTAGCTCTATTTGGGACTTTAGGGCACTCTCTCAACAGTAGAAATATACAGCCTGCTTGGCAGGAATTGGCGGACATCTTATATGCTGTAGAATCATAGAGTCATAGAAACTTATGGCACAGAAGGAGGCCATTTGGCCCATCATGTCTGTGCTGACCACAAAGAGCTATCCAGCCTAATCCCACTTTCCAGCTCCTGGTCTGTAGCCCTGTAGGTTGTGGCACTTCAAGTGCATATCCAAGTACTTTTTAAATGTGATTGTGGTTTCTGCCTCAACCACCCTTTCAGGCAATGAGTTCCAGACCCCCACCATCTCTGGGTGAAAATATTTCTCCTCAACTCCCCTCTAATCCTTCTACCAATTACTTTAAGTCTATGCCCCTATAACTTTATTTGTGCCAAATAATAAAAAGTCATGGGTGCATATTATAAAAAAGGTTAATAACCTCAGAAAAATTGCAATGATAAGGCTAGCTAGAATTTCACCATGCCAGCTAGATAAGCAAACTGTGCATGCTGAAAAGAATTTCCTCTCACCCTATTAAACCCTCAGAAAGCAGCTCTTTCCAACTTTCAGTACAAGCCAATATTGCATCAGACACATTTTATCACTGCAATTCCAACCTGGAACTGTTGGATTAAAATTCGTAAAGATGAGCATACACACCAACCTTACAATACAACCTATTTCTATGATCCATGCTTACACCGTAGTTACGCTGTTATTGCATTGGAAGGTTACAGCACTCAGCAGCAGAGGGAGTTACAAGCACATTTCCTGGGTAGAATAATTAGCACATGAACTGGTGTAAATAATGGCCCAGAATTTCGAGTCTCCACGGGTGAGTACGCACGGGGTACTCACCCGTAAGCCCAATGGAAGTGCCGGTTTCCTGCGTGCGCTGCGCATGCGCGGGAAACCGGCACTTCCGATCTCCTGAAAGAAGGGGTTCAGAGTTCGAATGCGTGCGCGGGAGAGGTTGCGGCGAACTTCGTTTTTTTTTACAGGTTTTCCCGGGTGGGTAAGTCTCCAAAAGTTAGACATGTAAAAAGCAGGCATAAGGCCTGCTTTTTACAAGGTAAGTGGTGAATTAATTAAAATTAAAACATTTTTTCCACAGGTTTATTATTTTTAAATACTTTAAAGCAAGGTAAGTTTATTTTTAGCCCCGTTAGAAAATAAAATTATTTTTTTCAAAATTTTAAATTATTGTTTAAAATAGTTATTCCATGTAATTTATAGTTTATTTAAAAAATGTGATTTAAAAAAAAAATTATTTGAAGATTTAGTGCTGTTTTGGGGCCATAGTATTTATAAGTCTTGATAGCTCTTCCTGTCAATCTTATGAATGGAGCATTCCCTGCTCCAATTGGCTCCCCATGGCCCACGTGATCCCAGAGGACGCATCGAACTAACTGCGCACCTGGGATACACAAGCACTGCGTGCCGGCAGTTGGAGCAGGCCCCGGATCGGAATCCCACATGGGCCCACAGCTCAATGGCCGGTGCGCAAGGTAAGTGCAGCTCAGGGGCTTGTACCTGCGGGAAGCCCCCGATCTGAATTTCTGGGCCATTATCATGATTGATGTGTAAAACTGGTGTAAGTAACTGAACCCCCAGGTTGGGCAGCACGGTGGCATAGTGGTTAGCACTGTTGCCTCACAGCGCCAGGGACCCGGGTTCAAATCCGGCCTCGGGTGACTGTCTGTGTGGAGTTTGCACATTCTCCCCGTGTTTGCGTGGGTTTCCTCCGGGTGCTCCGGTTTCCTCCCACAGTCCAAAGATGTGCGGGTTAGGTTGATTGGCTATGATAAATTGACCCTTAGTGTTAGGGGGATTAAATACGTGGGGTTACGGGGATAGGGTGGGATATGTGTTGGTGTAGGGGTTACAGGGATCGGGTGGGATATGTGTCGGTGCAGGCTCGATGGGCCGAAATGGCCTCTATCTTGCACTGTGGGGTTTCTGTGATTTCTGTGATTTCTGTGAAACGTGAGTGTAATACTGGTGTAACTGTTTAAAATCACTCTACAAACTCCATTCCTCAGCATAACCCTGGGAGTGTTTTCTCTTTGAGTTCTGCTCAAATCTCTCCACTCCATTTATAACTCACATCTAACTCACATATTGGTAACAAAATGGCAATGCAGCTGCCGCCTGTGTTCACTGGGAAAGCAGGCAGAAGAGGTGGAAGAAGAAGATCAGTGAACTTCTTGGAGGAGAACTTTTATGCCCTTTTAGGCAAGGTGAAGGAAAGGAGGCACCATCTCTTGGGACAGTGCATCTCCAAGCCTAGCCTGGAAGAGGTGACACTGGCACTTAGGGCCAAATCCCTCACTCCTAAGACAGCAGAGCAGTGCAGGAAAAAAAATGATGATCTCACCAGATCTGGCAAGGTAAGGCACTCACAATGGTTTTCCTTTCTTCCTTGCCCATGATGGGCAACACCACAGTATTCACCTGTTCAAACTATATTCACACTTCTAATCCTTCATTCTGCACTCTGGTTAAGGGCATCTTCTAACTTCCTGTCCTGCATTATGGCTACACACCTCCCCCAACACACAAAATTACCTTGCACAATTCCCAAAATATCTTCCTCCATTCTACCATCTTCACACCCCCCACATCTCTTAGTTCACCTTTCCCATCACATATGCTGCAGACTTCTGCACTGCCAGCCTTACCCTTACTTACTTATGTTGTTTCAGGAGCAGCTGGCCCACAATGCAAGACAGACCACTGGAGGGGGAATATCAACACGGTGCCGCTCACCCCGCGTAAGAAGAAGGCTGTAGCAGTGCTGGACCAGCCACATAAATGCCGTGGCTACATAATTAGGACAGAGGCTGAGTATTCTGCGATGAATGGCTCACCACCTGATTTCTCAAAGCCTCTCCATCATCTACAAGGCACAAGTCAGGAGTGGGACTGAATACTCTCCACTTGCCTGGATGGGTGCAGCTCCAACACCATTCAAGAAGCTCGTCACCATGCAAATTAAAGTAGTCCGCTTGATGGGCATCCCATCCTGCAAGTTAAATATCCACTCCATTCATCACCAGCACACTGTGGCTTCAGCATATATTTTCTACAGGATGCAGAGGAGGTTTAGTTCCTAGGTTTAGGAAGGGAATTCCAAAGCTTAGGGCCAAGACAACAGAAGGCATGGCCACCAGTGGTGGAGCGATGATAATCAGGGATGCTGAAGAGGGAAGATTTAGACGAGTGCAAATATCTCAGGGGGTTATAGGGCTGAAGGAAATTACAGAGATAGGGAGGGGCGAGGCCATGGAGAGATTTGAAAACAAGGATGAGAATTTTGAAATCGAGGTGTTGCTTAACCGGGAGCCATTGCAGGTCAGTGCGCACAGGGGTGATGGATGAACGGGACTTGGTGCGAGTTAGGACACGGGCAGCCGAGTTTTGGACCACCTCAAGTTTACGCAGGGCAGAACGTGGGAGGCCAGCCAGGTGTGCACTGGCATAGTCAAGCTTAGAGGTAACAATTTTAACATTTCAGTACTTTGACAGGGATGGAACCATGATTGAATGAATTCAAACATGGAGTTCTGGGAAAGATGGACACGGATTTGGGTGGTGCCAACACATTCAATGACTGGAGGGGAAAGGGAGGTTGGAGATGGGGTGGGAGTTTTCAAGGATGGAGGGGTCCGTGATTGTTTTTTTGAGAGGGGTGATGATGGCAGATTTGAGACAGAGGGGGACAGTACCTGAGGAGAGAGAACCATTAACAATATCAGCTAACATGGGAGCCAGTAAAGGAAGTTGGGTGGTCAGCAGCTGGGTGGGAATAGGGTCAAGGGAGCAGGAAGTGAGTCTCATGGACAGAATGAGCACGGAGAGGTCATGAGGGGAGAGTGGAGAGAAACTGGAAAAGGATGTGAGTTCAAAGCTAGGGCAGGTGGGAACCTTAGAGAAAGTTTGACCCGGTGGGATAGGAGAAGGAAGGGAAGTGGTAGAGGCAGCTGAACAGATGGTCTCAATCTTAGAGACAAAGAAGTCCGTGCGCTCCTCATACTTGTTGTCGAAGATAAGGGTGGAGGAGACAGGGAAAAGGGGTTTAAGAAGTCGGTTAGCAGTAGAGAATAGAAGCCGGGGTTTATCTTTGCATTCCAGAATGATTCTGGAATAGTGAGCAGTTTTGGCAGACGAGAGCAGAACCTGATAATGCTTTATGTGGTCCAGCCAGATCTGGCAGTGAGTGGCTAAACCAGTTGTCCGCCATATCTGTTCAAGTCTGCGTCCCTTGGACTTAAGGGAGCGAAGATGAGGGCTGTACCAGGGGAACAGCCAAGGTGAGAGAGGGTAATTGATTTAATAGGGACGAGGGCACCATAGGTGGTGGTGAGGGTATGGTTGAGCAGATCGGTAGCTGTAGAAATGTCGTGGTGAATGGAGGGCCAAAGGCTGGACAGTTGAGATTTCGTAAATGCAGTTCTAAGAGAGTTGGGAGAGAGTTTTTACCAGGGGCGGACACAGAAGGATGTAGGGTTGAGGTGGGGGGGGGGAGAAAGTGGGGGGGTGTGGAAGAGGGTTGTGGGTAAAGAGCAATACGAGGAAGTGGTCAGAAATGGCCTTATCTGCGATTGACACAATGGGAGTAGTGACAGAGGAAGTCAAATTTCAGCAGAGTTCCAGCAGTTGAAAGGAGCTCAGTCACAACAGAGAAGAAGCAGAGTTGGGGGTGGGGTGGGCAGTGGGCTCTGCACAGGTAGCTTTAAACTTATAATTTGAACTTGTAGTTTGGGCTAAAATGCAACCACTATCAGAGTGAGGATATCTTAAGCAATGGAAGAAAGGAGATTGGGGGAAGAAAGGGCAAAGGATGGCAATGGATGACCAAGGATACAGTTGCAGAGGGAAAGAGCTCAATAAGGATCTGTTGGCCCAGGAGCCATCTTGTTAGATGGTAGAGGTGAGTTTTGAGAGAGCCCATGGTGGGGGTGGGGGTTGACAGAGTGACAGGGATTGGAGTTAAGATGCAGGGTTGGACAGGGAAATGGGGGAATGTCTGGGACAGTGGGGACAGGAGGAGGGGATACAATAGAGACAGCTGTTGCATTGTGGCTCCCAATGTAACTCTGCTCTGCCACTCAGTCGCTTCAAGATTTAAGCTGCTGAATTCTTTTTTCAAATTGGTTTCCTAACTCCTGGACTTCTCTGGACATCTAGACTACATTATTCAGGAAAGCTAAGCAAAAAGGAAAGGGAGGTGGGGTAGCATTACTGGTTAAAGAAGGGATTAACATAATTATAAGGAACGATATTAGCTCTGATGATGTGGAATCTGTATGGGTAGAATTGAGAAATACCAAGGGGCAGAAAACGTTAGTGGGAGTGGTATCTAGACCTCCAAACAGTAAGGCGGAGGTTGGGGATGGCATTAACAGGGAAATTAAAGAAGCGTGCAATAAGGGCACAGTAGTCATCATGGGTGACTTTAATCTAAATATAGATTGGGCTAACCAAATTAGTAACAATAGGAGGAGGAATTCCTGGAGTGTTCACGGGATGGAGGAGGGGACCGAGTGTAACATATCAAAGTTTGCAGATGATACTAAGATGGGAGGGAAAGTAGTGAGTGAGGAGGACATAAAAAACCTGCAAGGGGACATAGACAGGCTAAGTAAGTGGGCAGAGATTTGGCAGATGGAATACAATACTGGAAAGTGTGAGGTTATGCACTTTGGCAGGAAAAATCGTAGAGCAAGTTATTATCTTAATGGCAAGAAACTGGAAAGTACTGAAGTACAAAGGGATCTGGGGGTCCTGGTGCACGAAACTCAAAAGGTTAGTATGCAGGTGCAGCAAGTGATTAAGAAGGCCAATGGAATGTTGGCTTTCATTGCTAGGGGGATAGAATATAAAAATAGGGAGGTATTGCTTCAGTTGCACAAGGTATTGGTGAGACCGCACCTGGAATACTGTGTACAGTTTTGGTGTCCATACTTAAGAAAGGACATACTTGCTCTTGAGTCAGTACAAAGAAGGTTCACTCGGTTAATCCCGGGGATGAGGGGATGGACATATGAGGAGAGGTTGAGTAGATTGGGACTCTACTCATTGGAGTTCAGAAGAATGAGAGGCAATCTTATTGAAACATATAAGATTGTGAAGGGGTTGGATCGGGTGGATGCGGGGAAGATGTTCCCGATGATGGGTGAAACTAGAACTAGGGGGCATAGTCTTAGAGTAAGGGGCTGCTCTTTCAAAACTGAGATGAGGAGGAACTACTTCACTCAGAGGGTGGTAGGTCCATGGAATATGCTGCCCCAAAAAGCTGTAGAAGCTACATCATCCCTGTTCCTGGGACTAGGGACAAGGTCACTGGTCAAGGCTTGGAAACCAAGCACAGCCAGGCCTGGTTAGTACCTGGAGGGGTGACCATCAGGGAAGACCAGGTGCAGAAGGTCACGGAAGGAGCCCCGAGGAAGGGCGGTTGGTGAGAAGGTCACGGAAGGAGCCCCGGGAGGGGCGGCTGGTGAGCAGGCCCGGGCGTTGGGCTGAAGATTGTCGGACAGGAGGAATGGTGGAAATGGAATGGCGGCGCGCACAGATGCAGCGGCTTTGCTTCTCCCAGGACGGTGCTATTTACGTTTAATGTTAATGTTATTTGTACTGGACTCATGGGAGCTTGCAAGATCACATTTCGTTGTTCATGTACTTGTGCATTGTACAATGACAACAAAGTTGAATTATTATTATTATTATTATTATTATTACATAAATTTAAAACAGAAATAGACAGTTTCCTAGAAGTAAAGGGAATTAAGGGTTACGGGGAGCAGGCAGGAATTTGGACATGAGTCTAGGTTTGGATCGGTCATGGCCCTGTGGGGAGCGGAGAGGGCCCAGGGGCCGTGTAGCCTGATCCTGCTCCTATTTCGTGTGTCTAATTCTGTTAGATTCAGGAGATGGTTCTGTGATAGTGGATTGGCGGTTAGGATCAGATCAGTCATGATCTTATTGAATGGCGGAGCAGGCTCGAGGGGCCGATTGGCCTACTCCTGCTTCTATTTCTTATGTTCTTATGTTCTTATGTTCCTGGACCAATATGTCGAGGAACCAACCAGAGATCAGGACATCTTAGACTGGGTATTACGTAACGAGAAAGGATTAATTAGCAATCTTATTGTCCGAGGCCCCTTGGGTCGGAGCGATCATAATATGATCGAATTCTTCATTCCGATGGAGAATGAAGTAGTTGACTCAGAGACTAGGGTCCTAAATTTAAATAAAGGAAACTATGATGGTCTGAGGTGCGAGTTGGTTAGGATTGATTGGGGAATGTCACTCAAAGGGTTGACGGTGGATAGGCAATGGCAAACATTCAAAGACTGCATGGATGAACTACAGAAAATGTTCATCCCAGTTTGGCACTAAAATAAAACAAAAAAGGTGACTCAATCGTGGCTAACAAGGGAAATTAGGGATAGCATAAGATCCAAGGAGAGGACTTATAAATTGGCCAGAAAAAGCAATAATCCTGAGGATTGGGAGCAATTTAGGATTCAACAAAGGAGGACAAATGGATTAATTAAGAAGGGGAAAATAGAATATGAAAGTAGGCTGGGAGGGAACATAAAAACTGACTGTAAAAGCTTTTATAGACATGTGAAGAGAAAAAGATTGGTGAAGTCAAGCATAGGTCCCTTGCAGTCAGAATCAGGGGAATTTATAATGGGGAACATCGAAATGGGTGACCAAATAAATACATATTTTGGTTCTGTCTTCACAAAGGAGGGCACAAATAACCTCCCAGAAATGCCGGGGAACATAGGGTCTGATGAAAGGGAGGAACTGAAAGAAATCAGTATTTGTAGGGAAATGGTGTTAGGGAAATTGATGGGATTGAAGGCCGATAAATTCCCAGGGCCTGATAATCTACATCCTAGGGTACTTAAGGAAGTGGCCCTAGAAATAGTAGATGCATTGCTGATCATCTTCCAACATTCGATGGAATCTGGAACAGTACCCATGGATTGGAGGGTAGCTAATGTTACCCCACTATTCAAAAAAGGTGCGAGAGAGAAAACGTGGAATTACAGACCGGTAAGCCTGACATCGATAATGGGGAAAATGCTAGAGTCCATTATAAAAGATGTAATAGCAGAGCACTTGGAAAACAGTGACAGGATCGGACAAATTCAACATGGATTCACGAAAGATAAATCGTGCTTGACTAATCTACCGGAATTTTTTGAGGATGTAACTGGTAAAATAGATAAGGGAGAACCAGTGGATGTCGTGTATTTGTACTTTCAGAAGGCTTTCGATAAGGTCCCGCATAAGAGATTAGCGTGTAAAGTTAAGGCATATGGGACTTGGATAGAGAACTGGTTGGCAGACAGAAAGCAAAGAGTTGTAATAAACGGGTCCTTTTCCAAGTGGCAGGCAGTGACTAGTGGGGTACCGCAGGGATCGGTCCTTGGACCCCAGCTATTCACAATATATATTAATGATCTAGACAAGGGAACTAGATGTAATATCTCCAAATTTGCAGACGACACAAAGCTGGGTGGGCGTGTGTGCTGTGAGGAGGATGTCGAGAAACTCCAGGATGATTAGGACATGTTGGGTGATTGGGCAGAAACATGGCAGATGCAATATAACGTGGATAAATGTGAGGTTGTCCACTTTGGTGGCAAAAACAGGAAGGCAGATTATTATCTAAATGACAATAGATTGGGAGAAGGGGAAGTGCAACGAGACCTGGGTGCCCCTGTGCACCAGTCGCTGAAGGTAAGCATGCAGGTGCAGCAGGTGGTTAAGAAGGCAAATGGTATGTTGGCCTTCGTAGCGAGAGGGTTTGAGTACAGGGAGAAGGATGTCTTGCTGCAGTTGTACAGGACCTTGGTGAGACCACATCTTGAGTATTGTGTGCAGTTTTGGTCACCTTATCTGAGGAAGGTTGTTCTTGCCATGGAAGGAGTTCAGCGAAGATTCACCAGGCCTGTTGTGTATGTACCTTTAAGAGAATAACTGGTCTCAGACTGCCCTGTATAAAAGAAGCTAGAGAGCCTCTGTTGGTTAGTTTCATTTATGCCTTTCACCAGTAAAGACTTGTTTGTTTCTCTCCTGCTAGTCCGTGTCTCAATCATTCACGGACTTAACACTGGCGACGAGTTAGAAAGAACTTACCTGCAACTCAGCAGCAGCTCCGACGAAGTTGAAGGTCGGAAGAAAAAAAAAAAAATAGAGTCCATTGAAACTTGAGGAACGGGCGTCGACCGTCAATCATCGGGTTCAAGGCTTTGCAGGAGCGACTTTCCAGAGCCAGGCTGGGTTCCTCGGTCCGTGGTTTCCCAGCTAATCGGGCTGGTGGCAGGTAGTGCTCTGATCCTTCCTGGGCTGCAACGGGGCCGGGCAGCGAGTCGGGAAGCAAGGAGAGAGAGAGAGGGTGGAGCATACAGGGCGCGGCCGGTGTTTTGAAGCCGGGCAGCGTTCGGACCTCAGAAGAGGGAGGGAAGTGTTCCAGAGGGTCCGCTCCACGACGGGAAAATAATAAAAGAAAAAGAATACGCGCAAGAAAGCGTGGAAAGCAGCGCTAACAACAGCGGGGAAGAAGGAAAAGCGCGGGAGGCGCCATTTTGTTAAATCAGAGAAGAAGGCAAAGCACGGGAGGTGCCATTTTAGATTTGCAAGATGCCGAAGACTGGCTGTATCACTGCTTTTGATAATACATTAGAGGACTGGACCACGTATGTGGAAAGAGTCGAGGTATATTTCGAGGCAAATGAAATAGCGGAGGGGAAAAAGGCATCAATATTGCTAAGCGTAATGGGCGCTAGAACGTACGGCCTATTGCGGGATCTGATTACTCCAGCCAAACCGAAGGCGAAGAGTTTTAACGAAATTGTTGCTGTTCTACAGGAGCACTTAAACCCTGCACCGCTGTTGATAGCAGAAAGATTTAAATTCCACAGGAGAACTCAGCACAAAGATGAGAGCAATGCTGAGTATCTTACGGAACTACGCAAGCTATCAAAGCACTGCCAGTTCGGAGCAGGACTGGCAGATACCCTACGGGACAAATTTGTCTGTGGACTCCTGAGTGAAGGAACACAGAAGAAGTTACTCGCAGAAAAAGAGCTGATGCTAGATAAGGCTTTCAGCGTGGCAGTATCGTATGAAGCAGCAGCCAGGGGAGCTGCAGAAATTCAACAAAAACCACAGAAATACAGCACCCACGAAATGACACGGGGATTTGCAAAATGTTATCGCTGCGGCAGAACTAACCATGACCAGAAGGACTGCTGGTCCAAAGACAAAATATGCAGACAACGCGGGAAGATTGGACACATTGCACGAGTTTGTAGGTCTGGGAAGAAGACCAGCGACAACAAAAAGGCTACGAAGGAACCGTACAAGAAAGTACAAAAGATGACGGACAGTAGTTCCGAAGACCAGATGAGCGATAGTGAATCTGAGAACAGGAGATTAAGCTGTCTCAAACTTCACAATGTAATCGCAAAAGAGGATCACCGAACCATTGGGTCACCCTCACGATAGCAGGGTCCCAAGTTAAAATGGAATTGGATACAGGATCAGCGCTAACCGTCATGAATCGACGAGACTATGAGCGGCTATTTTCACACATACCCTTGAGAGAGACATCCATTGTCTTGATGACGTATATGGGGCAAAAAGTATACCCCAGAGGAAAAATAAGGGTGCCTGTCGAATACAATGGCAAGAAAATACGGAAATTGTATCTCTACATACTGCCAAATGGTGGACCACCGTTATTAGGACGGGAATGGATCAGGAAGATAAACTTAGATTGGCATTCCATTCATGCAATGACGGTGGACGGTAAAAAAGATGAAGACGTCACTCCTGGATGATTGTCAACAATCTTAGCTAACGCCAAAGAGGTATTTCAACAAGAACTGGGCACGCTTAAAGGTGTAACCGCCTCGTTAAAAATAGAAGAGAATGCAGTTCCCAAGTTTTTCAAAGCGAGACCGGTACCATATGCAATTCGTCCAGCCATCGAGGCAGAGCTGGAGAATCTGGAGAAGGCGGGCGTGTTTTCTAAGGTCGACTGGAGCGAGTGGGCGACACCCATCGTTCCTGTCATGAAAAAAACGTTAAGCAATAAGTCTGGAGAGCCAAGGAAGATTCGCATCTGTGGGGATTTCAAGGTGACGGTGAACCCTGTCCTTCACACAGCACAATATCCTCTTCCAAGGATAGAAGACATCTTCGCCTCACTGTCTGGAGGGAAGCGTTTTACAAAAATTGACCTAGCACAAGCATATTTGCAGATGGAGGTTGAAGAGTCCTCTCGGAAGTATCTCACAATAAACACTCACAAAGGTCTTTACCAATATCATCGATTGGTATTCGGAGTAGCATCAGCTCCGGCGATATGGCAAAGAGCGATGGAACAAGTCCTGCAAGGGATTCCGGGGAAGCAGTGTTACTTGGACGACATCCTTGTAACAGGTGAAGATGACAGTGAACACCTTAACAACCTAGAACAGGTGCTCACTAGACTACGGGAACATGGGCTGCGAGCCAACCGCCCCAAGTGCGAATTTTTTAAGAAACAGATATCGTATTGTGGCCACGTAATTGATGAAGAGGGGTTACATAAGTCCCCTGACAAAATTGAAGCGGTTGTTAAGGCCCCAGCGCCTGAAAATGTGTCGCAACTGAGGTCATTCCTCGGGTTGGTGAATTACTATCATAAGTTTTTGCCGAATTTGTCGACAATTCTGCATCCACTGAACGCCCTGCTACGAATGGGGGTAGCATGGAAATGGAGCGATGATTGTAAACGTGCTTTTCAGAAGAGTAAGGACTTAATCACTTCGAAGGAAGTATTGGCTCACTACAACCCAGCACTGCCAATCAGGCTGGCGTGTGATGCGTCTCCCTACGGCATTGGGGCGGTACTGTCACATAAATTCCTTGATGGTTTGGAGAGGCCGATAGCTTTTGCGTCACGCTCGTTAACTTCTGCCGAGCGTAACTACGCCCAGATTGACAGAGAGGCCCTCAGCCTAGTGTGGGGGGTGAAGAAGTTCAATCACTATCTGCACGGTCAAAAATTTACTCTACTAACCGATCATCAACCTCTTGTCTCCATTTTCAACCCTCAGAAGGGCGTACCAATAATGACAGCACAACGGCTGCAGAGATGGTCCCTTTTCCTAGGGGCACACCAATATGATATCAAGTACAGGGGAACTAAACAGCATGGAAATGCTGATGGATTGTCACGTCTACCGTTGCCGATGGTGGAAGAAGAAGATGTTGCAGTGGATCCAATGGAGTTATTCCACTCGACCATAGTCGAATGTCTCCCTGTGACGAATGCAAACATAGAAAAGGAAACACGGAATGACCCGACACTATCACGGGTCTATGATTTAATGGCGAAGGGGTGGCCAGCACATGGTGAACCACTGCTGCCAGCATTTTCGTCAAGAAGAGAACAGCTGTCAGTGTGCAGAGGAACCTTGATGTGTGGATCCCGAGTAGTAATTCCACCTAAGTTGATGGATAGAGTGCTCAATGAGCTTCATGAGGGTCATCTGGGTGGGGTAAAAATTAAGAGCTTAGCCAGAGCGTTTGTGTGGTGGCCGGGAATCGATAGAGAAATCGAAGAGATGACCAAGAGCTGTGCAGGGTGCCAGAAGGTCCAAAACGCCCCACCACAAGCTCCTCTGCATCCATGGGAGTGGCCCTCATCTCCATGGCAAAGGGTGCACATTGATTTTGCTGGTCCCTTCATGGACTCGATGTTTTTAATTGTGGTGGATGCACATTCAAAGTGGCCAGAGGTAATAAAAATGTCCTCAACCACCACGGAAAAAATTATCGCAGTTTTACCAACCATATTCGCCAGGAATGGGCTGCCTGAACAGATTTGCTCTGACAATGGACCACAGTTTGTGTTTGAAGAGTTCCGGAGGTTCTTAAAGAACAATGGTGTTAAGCATTACACATCTGCCCCATATCATCCAGCCACTAATGGATTGGCCGAGAGGTTTGTCCAAACATTCAAGAAGGCTATCAAGGCAATGTGTAATGAAGATATACCCCTACAACACAAGGTGGACAACTTCTTGTTTGCCTACCGGAATGCAACACATGCGGTTACCAACCATACTCCAGCCATGATGTTCTTCAATCGAAGACTACGATGCCGCTTGGATTTGGTTAAGCCAAACGTCCGAAGAGATGTGGAGAACAGGCAGTTTCAGAATATAAATGAAAGGCCTACCAGGAGTTTTAAGATAGGTCAACCAGTTTTGGCCCGGGACTACCGCACTGAGAAATGGCAGCCAGGAACGATTTGTACATGACAAGGACCTCTCATGTATACCGTGGACGTTGGGGAGAGCATTGTAAGACGCCATGCTAACCAGATTCGAGAGTCACTGGAAAACGTCAACTCCACACCACGATCTGATACACCTGGTAATGAAATCGACGTTCCAATTGCAGCTACCGCAGAACCGGCAATATTGGAAGCAGATGAACCAAACAACTACATTGATTTCGACTCAACATTGCCAGAAGAACCTGGTACTCCAAAGAGGCGTTATCCAGACAGAATCAGGAAGCCTCCTCAAAGACTGAACTTATAATTGCTTAAACTTAACCAATGTATCTAGCAACAGTAATTGTGATTGTAATTCGTTATCATTATTGTTAAATGAATGTTATGTACTGTTTATCTAAAAGCGGAGGAATTGTTGTATATGTACCTTTAAGAGAATAACTGGTCTCAGACTGCAATACCGGCAGTGACCACCCCTGTATAAAAGGCGCTAGAGAGCCTCTGTTGGTTAGTTTCGTTTATGCCTTTCACCAGTAAAGACTTGTTTGTTTCTCTCCTGCTAGTCCGTGTCTCAATCATTCACGGACTTAACAAGGCTGATACCTGGGATGGCAGGAATGACGTATGAGGAGAGATTGGGTTGATTGGGCTTGTACTCGCTGGAGTTTAGAAGAATGAGAGGTGATCTCATTGAAACTTATAAAATTCTGACAGGACTGGACAGACTAGATGCAGGAAGGATGTTCCCGATGGTTGGGGAGTCCAGAACCAGGGGATACAGTCTAAGGATAAAGGGTAGGCCATTTAGGACAGAAATGAGGAGGAATTTCTTCACCCAGAGAATGGTGAACCTGTGGAACTCTCTACCACAGAAGGCGGTGGAGTCAGTTCATTAAATATATTCAAGAAGGAGTTGGATATATTTCTTAAGGCTAAAGGGATCAAGGGGTATGGGGAGAAAGCAGGGACCGAGTACTGAATTTGGATGATCAGCCATGATCGCATTGAATGGCGGAGCAGGCTCGAGGGGCCGAATGGCCTACTGCTCCTATCTTCTATGTTTCTATGGTTCTATGTAAGAGGCAAATAGTTATAAACATATGAGTATGATCCCACTTACATTTAAAGAAGCCCCTTAGTCAATTAAAAGTTAATGTTATGATAACATCAAATTTTAGAAGGGCATGGCATGTTGCTCCATGTATTAAACGATGCCAGTTACTGAACCTTCTGATCATAAAGACTTACGCTAATATTATGATAAAACATTTTGACTGACAAATTAAGGATCTTTATGATTGTAGTAAAATCCTTTAAGTCAGATACGCATTAGAGGCAAAGTACTTGGCCAAGGCAACATCTCAAACTTAGTACAATGCACAAAAGTTGAAAACTTAAAACCAGATGTACTGGCAGTCAGTTGCTCCTGTCTGAACCTTGTAACTCTTCCACATCAATATGCAATGTGCCTGATTTCATAATATTTGGTGAATAATGATGCCTTGTGTTTCTTTATTAGTTGTAAGAAAAATATTGTTTGTTTTTCTTCATTTAAAATATAATGACAGGACATCAGTCATGTTGTTAGCTGTTGAAAAGATTATTTCAACCATATTTAAACTGGCAGGACTGCCCAGGTATACCCTCTCTATATAACTTTCCTGAATGTATGGTTATTAGGCTAAGATCCATACAACTTATGAAACTGTGTTGAATGAAAGGTGTCAGTTAAAGATCCTTATTGACTAGAAAAAATAAATCACTAAAAGGTGCTGTCTGCATACTGTGTTCTTTCCAGTCTCTTGTGGCAACCTCATTATAATTGCTGTGCTTCAGTGCAATGTCTTTATGATCAGAAGCTTCAGTAACTGGCATCGTTTAATACACAGCGCTACATGCCATGCTCTTCTAAAACTTGACGTTATTTGTGTTTATTTTCCAGACCTAAGAATGATAGATCCTTAAAATGATGACCTAAAAATGACCAGGTTCATTCCTTATTGTCAAAGGATGATTTGGAGTGCATTTGACTTTATGAAGAATGTTTTGAGAATACGAGTGTTTTATTATCCATCTGTCGGATGGATTTTGCAGGAAAGCGTGGAGGCAAGGTAAGAAACCAGACACAGGCACATTGTTTTCTCATCAGAACCTATGGTGGCAAAATTCAGTGAAATGAGAAAATGTCATAATTTCTGACATGTGTTTACAAAAAGCCAGTTAAGGTTTTCTTTCAAACTGTGCATCACTGGATTTTCCAATGCAAAATCCACAGTCACTTTTGTCCATTAGATTTTATACATATAACCAGCATACTATACCAAAAAACAGACATGACCTGAATTCATGCCATACATAAATCAATGATTTCTGTTTTTCAGTGTGAGTAGCTACTGTACAATGGTGGAAATAGGCAAAAGTTCCCTAAGGATGTTGCAGATCGCCTTTCATATATAACTAGAGTGCATGACCTACATTGCACATTCTTATTTGCTCTTACTGTGTTTTTGTCAGTGACAATTTAGTACAATAATTTGCTGTGCTTTTCCAAAGTGTATTATGTTTGTAAAATACTGTTCACTAGCTTCAAGTGGCCATTTCAGCAGTGTTCAGTTTTATAGTTACAATTTACACGCATTGCATATCTGTGAAAGGTCAGTTTGCATATAAACTTATGGTATTAACATAAGTGGTGACAAGGAAGGTGATAAGGAAGGTGTAGAAGAGAAGGAAGGGGTGGAAGAGTTGAGATTTGTTCAGCGAGCATCAGGTATTTTTTGAGCACTGAGCTTTCGTGCTGGTGCATCCAAAAGCTGCTGATTGAACACATGAACAGTATGGAGAAACTCTTTGACTCCATCCTAAGATAATAGAAAGGATGGGTGGCTGGTTGTCTGGTATTAGTGAGACATCAGCACTATTTGCAACTGCAGTGGCCACCATAGTTGATTCAATGTCAGCCTAGTAGTAGCACTGGCACCTCTGAGTCAGAGTTCGCAGGTTCAAGGTTCACTCCAGAGACTTGAGCACATAATCTAGGCTGATATTCCAGTACAGTACTGAGGGAGGGCTGCACTGCTGGAGGTGCTGTCTTTTGGATGATATGTTAAATTGAGGCCCTGTCTGCCATCTCAGGTGGATGTATGAGATTCCACGGCACTATTTTAAAGAAAAAAGAGGAGCTCTCCTGGTCTCCTAGTCAATATTTACCCCTCAACCAACATCACTGTAACATTTTCATATTGAATTATCATTGGCCTGCAGGCATCTGTAAGGAATACCTATTATATTCACATGTGATCACATGCTGAGTTGTCATTGACCTGCAGGCATCTGTAAGGACTGCTATTGTTTAGAAGACCCAGGCTGGGGGGTCCTAACTCCATCTTGTCCCCACTGTGCTGTATGATTGTGATCACATACCTGATGCTTCATAAAAGAGTTTAAACTGTAATACTCTGTTGTCCTGCAATTTATTATTTTTGTACAAGGTGTGCAAAACAAGACATGATGTCAGAACAGGGATTTGAAATGGACATCGTTGGAGCTCCCTTACCTCGAATGAATTGGGAATCTTTGAACTTACATAGAAAATGGCGCAAGTTCAAGCAACACGTGCAGTTGATATTCTCGGGTCCGCTGAAAAGCAAAGGGGAGGAAGAAAGATGCAGCTACCTACTCCTGTGGATCAGAGAAAAAGGGAGAGACATTTTTAACACATGGTCTCTCACCGCGGATTAAACAAAGGTACTGAAATGTTATTTTGACTGTTTTGAAGCATATGTGATGCCCAAGACAAATACGATATTCGCTAGGTACAAGTTTCAGGAGAAAGTACAAGGAGTTAGTGAGTCGTTTGAACAGTTCGTGACTGAGTTAAAACTGCTGGTAAATGACTGTGCATATGCAGATAAAGATGAGATGGTCAGAGACCGCATCGTGTTTGGAATATACATTCAGCTAAAGTGAGAGAGAAACTTTTGAATGTTGGGTCCGGGCTAATGCTGGACAAAGCTATGGACATAGCTAGATCGCATGAGATAGCCCAAGCACAGTAGAAAACCATAACCGGTGCCATGAGCAGCTCGAGTGAACAGACAGTGCATGCAGTTATTAGACACACACCAAAGAACACCACCCAGGGAGCGTATTTCAGAACAGAAAGAACAGAGAGAGTTCTAAAAATAAATGACATAGACATAAAACGCTTCAAAAACTGTGGATATTGTGGAAACAAGATGCATGGGGAAAAGGAGCATTGCCCTGCCAAAGGAAGGCAATGTGCTAAATGTGGTAAATGGAACTACTTTGCTAAAGTTTGCAGGACTGTTTTTGTAAAAACAGTACACACAGTGAGTGACAGCCAAATGCCAGATAGAAAGCCAAATGCAGAGGAACTGTTTATTGATTCTGTGTCACAGAAAAAACAGATTTCAGAGACTGAGCAAGCCTTTGCCGATATTGAGATAGGAAAACAGGGCACAGAGCTTAAGTTTAAACTAGACACTGGATCTCAGGTTAATGTAATTCCTCTGAGTGAGTATCACAGCTTGAAGGATGAGTGTGAGCTACAGCCCACCTCACGCAGTCTGACCGGCTATGGGGGTGAGCAGCTAATTGTAAAAGGCACATGCGTGATGAAATGCAAGTACAAAGTAAGCGACATGATGTTGGACTTTTACATTGTTGACACTCGAGCACCTCCAGTGCTAGGTCTAAAGGCATGTTTAGACATGGACCTCATCAAGCTAGTGCTATCATTGATAGCACCAGTTGAGAAGCAGACAGTCATGGAGGAGTTTGCTGATGTTTTCAAAGGAATCGGACTATTCCCAGGTGAACGCACTATTCACCTTGACCCAGCAGCAACCCCTGTGGTTTGCCCACCGAGAAGGATACCCCTTGCTCTACATAGTCGCCTGAAGGAGGAGCTGCAGAGCATGGAGAATACAGAAATCATCGTCCGGGATACAGAACCGACAGAGTGGGTCAACGTGTTAGTACTGGTTGAGAAACCACGTACAGGCAAGATCAGAGTCTGTCTCGACCCCAGAGATTTGAACAAGGCTATTAAATGCCCTCACTACCCTCTACCAATGCTAGATGACATCACACCCAAGCTAGTGGGAGCACGTTACTTTAGTGTAATGGATGAACGATCAGGATACTGGACTATCAAGCTCACGGAAGAGTCATCTAAGCTAACAATGTTCAACACACCATTTGGACACTACCGATTTCTGCGTTTACCATTTGGTCTTATCTCAGCTCAGGATGAATTCCAGCAGAAGATCGACGAAACCTATGAAGGCCTCGACGGAGTAGTTGCAATCGTAGATGACATCCTCATCTATGGCAAGAATAGAGAGGAACATGACAGGAACCTCCGTGCGATGCTACAAAGATCACGGGAGAAAGGTATCTGGCTCAACCCCGAGAAAAGCATAATCGGATCCACCGAGATCAGTTATTTCAGGCATCGCCTCTCAACTGATGGCATTAAGCCAGATCCAGAGAAAATCTCCGTCATCAAGAAGATGGAGCTGCTGAAGAACCGCGCAGAGCTAGAGACAGTACTAGGCATGGTTAACTACTTAGCCAAGTTTTCCCTGAGCCTCTCCGAAATCAACGCACCCATGCGTCAGTTGCTCAAACAATCCAATGAGTTCCTGTGGGACAAACAACATGACACAACATTTCAGAAAATGAAAGACCTAATCACCAGAGAACCAGGACCAGTTCTTGCCTACTTCGACCCCAACAAAGAGCTCAGATTACAAGTGGACGCGTCAAAGTACGGACTAGGTGCAGTATTACTGCAAGAAGGAAAGCCCATCGGCTACGCTTCCAGATCTCTCTCAGACAGTGAAATCAACTATGTTCAAATCAAGAAAGAGCTATATGCAATTCTGTTTGGATGTAAGCGTTTCCACCAGTACGTCTATGGCCGACAGGTCATTGTGGAATCCGACCACAAGCCCCTCGAGTCAATCATGAGGACACCACTAGCCGCAGCCCCACCAAGGCTACAGAGAATGATCCTTCAGCTACAGAAGTACGACTTCCTAATCATTCACCCGCCAGGCAAAGACATTCCTGTCACAGACAGGCTCTCCAGAAAGTCTCTTAGCTACCAGGACAGCAGCCTCAGTGAAGGCATGGATGTGCAGGTGCACATGGTGTGCAACAGCTTACCTGTGAGTGACTCAAAACTGAAGGAGATCCAAGCAGGAACAGAGAAAGATGCACAACTCACACTGCTGAGCAAAGTCATACATGAAGTATGGCCTGAGGAAAGGAGGAAATGCCCTCAGAGCATATCTGAATTCTGGAACCACAGAGACGAACTGTCACAAATCAACAGAATCGTCTTCAAAGGGGAGAAAATCATCATTCCTACCATTCTCAGAGAAGAGATGTTGACAAAAATTCATGCTGGACATATGGGCATGGAAAAATGTAAACAAAGAGTACGTGACATTATGTTTTGGCCCGGAATGTGCAAACACATTGAGGACATTCTCAGAAAATGTTCCATTTGTCTAGAATGCCGCCCATCAAATGTCAAAGAGCGCATGATACCTCACCATATCCTAGACAGGCCCTGGCAGGTCGTGGCAACGGATCTGTTCACATGGAACAATGAGGACCACATAGTGACTGTTGATTACTACAGCAGATTTTTTGAACTGGACAAGCTTCACAGCTCCACATCTGCAGCTGTGATCCACAAGCTAAAGGCAGCCTTTGCCAGGCATGGCATTGCAGAGACTTTAGTCTCAGACAATGGCCCCCAATACAAATCAAAAGAGTTCGAGTCATTTGCCAAGGCATGGGGTTTCACACATGTCACATCAAGCCCACCTTGCCCTCAAAGTAATGGCCTTGCTGAAATAACTGTCCAGATTGCAAAAACACTCATGGACAAAGCCAAAGTGGACAAAAGAGACTCCTACATCAGTCTCCTTGAGTACCACAACACTCCAGTTGACAGCTTCAAGTCACCAGCACAGCTGTTGATGAGCCGCAGACTTTGCTCAATCCTTCCAAGCACCAGCAGCAGCTGCAGCCAGAGGTCATCAGCTGCAAGCAAGTGCATGCAAAACGTGTACAGAGACAGCAACACCAAAAGAGATACTATGACAGGTCAGCTAGACTACTGCCGCCGCTGCACAATGGAGAATCCGTCAGAATCCAGGAGCATGAATAATGGAAGCCAGCAGTCGTCATCCAGCCAGCTGACACTGAGCGATCGTATCATGTCCACACCCCAGAAGGACAGGTGTACCACCGCAATCGCAGGCACCTCCTGGACACCAAGGAACAACACCGTCATTCCGATGAGAGGATCAGTTCAACAGTGTGATGAACAGAGCAATGCACAAAACACATCATACTTACCTGAACCTAAACCTGAACCAGAATTGTTGACCGATTCAGGAGCATGCTCAGTTCCATACCACACAAGGTCGGGATGAGAGGTCAAGCCTAGAGTTATCCTTGACTTGTGAACTGTCAAAGGGTGTAGGCGGATCGCTGCCCTAAAAAACAAACTGTACATCGTTATTGAAACGTTGAGATGTTTTCAGCGCTAGTTAAATGCTGAGTTTACTTATATGTTTATGCTACCGAGAACATTAGGTAGAAGAAAGGTTTAAAAGTAATGCATAACATTTTTCATTTAAAAGAAAGGGGATGTAACATTTGCATATTGAATTATCATTGGCCCGCAGGCATCTGTAAGGAATACCTATTATATTCACATCTGATCACATGCTGTGTTGTCATTGGCCTGCAGGCATCTGTAAGGACTGCTATTGTTTAGAAGACCCAGGCTAGGGGGTCCTGACTGCATATTGTCCCCACTGTACTGTATGATTGAGATCACAGACCTGATGCTTCATAAAAGAGTTTAAACTGTAATACTCCATTGTCCTGCAATTTATTATTTTTGTACAAGGTGTGCAAAACAAGACAATCACTAAAACAGATTATCCAGTCATTACCTCACAGCTGTTTGTGGGAGCTTGCTCTGTGCAAATTGGCTGCCGTCTTTCCTACATTACAACAGTGATCACACTTCAAAAGTATTTCATTGGTGGTAAAGCACATTGGGACATCCTGAGGTCATGAAAGGTGCTATACAAATGCAAGTCTTTCTTTCTTTCATTGGGGAGGAAATCAGGAGCCTCTGAAAGGAGCATTGTTTTGTCCTCCAGCAGAGGAGTGTTTCTCTGAAGGGGAGGCTTTCCATTTGCAAGTACAGGCACAGAAAAAAATCAGATGGTGAAGCATCAGCATGAGTTCAGGCCCTGTCCAGAAACATTCCTGAAAGCAGATATACTCTAGCAACTCAAGCACAGGAATCTCCTGGCACTGCTGAAGGAATATCAGTGGTAAGTGCCATGCCAGTCAGAACAAACCCAGAGACAATAGCACCAGTTCCCAGCTTCTGGCCCTTTACCAGAGGAGCACTAGATCAGGGCAAGCAATACTGTACATAGAGGAAAGCAAGTAGTGGTAAGCACATGTAGAGGATACAATGAGGTCATAATATGTGCACATAGGTGTTACATTCATACAGTCCTAAGCTCACATCAAAAAATGCAACTGTCATAAACAGAATAACATCAAGAATAATACTCCCTGCCATTAAAAGCTACAACACAAAGACAATGGCCGAAATTTTCCCTACTGAGTCGGGTCGGGTTCGTGCGTGGTGCGTCGTGGTTCGGTACCGCGATGTATTGATCAGCCCGCTCTTCATAGCAACTTTACCATAATAGCCCCTATTAAGGCAGACATGTGCATTTCCTGGCCCTATTAAATGGTGCAGGTCTGATGACATCATCGATGACTCATTTCCAGCTGGGATATTTAAAGCAGCCTTGGCCACATCATATTTGAAGGTTCATGTAGGAATGTGCAGGGAGGATTGGAGAGGAGTGTATTGTTGCGGAGAAATAGAAAAATAACTTCATAAAAACAGAGGGCTGCACCCCGCTTTTCTGATGAATCGCTACATATTCTTGTGGAGGGAGTCAGACCACGCAGGGAGATCCTCTTCCCTGCTGATGGGCAGAAGAGACCTCCTCAAGATACCAAAAGAGCCTGACTCCAAATTTCTGTAGCGGTCAACAGCAGGGATGTCATAAGGAGGTCCTGGGTGCAGTGCAGGAAGTGCTTCAATGATCTGATGAGATCAGGAAAGGTGAAGAGAAAAAGATTGGTGAAGTTGATCAGTGCTAGGACCCCAGCTATTCACAATATATATTAATGATCTAGACGAGGGAACTAGATGTAATATCTCCAAGTTTGCAGATGACACAAAGCTGGGTGGGCGTGTGTGCTGTGAGGAGGATGCCGAGAAACTCCAGTAAGATTTGGACAGGTTGGGTGATTGGGCAGATGCATGGCAGATGCAGTATAATGTGAATAAATGCGAGGTTATCCACTTTGATGGCAAAAACAGAAAGGCAGATTATTATCTGAACGGCAATTGATTGGGAGAAGGTAAAGTGCAACGAGACCTGGGTGTCCTTGTGCACCAGTCGCTGAAGGTAAGCATGCAGGTGCAGCAGGCGGTTAAGAAGGCAAATGGTATGTTGGCCTTCATAGCAAGAGGATTCGAGTACAGGAACAAGGATGTCTTGCTACCAGTTGTACAGGGCCTTGGTGAGACCACACCTTGAGTATTGTGTGCAGTTTTGGTCACCTTATCTGAGGAAGGATGTTCTTGCCATGGAAGGAGTTCAGCGAAGATTCAGCAGGCTGATACCTGGGATGGCAAGAATGACGTATCAGGAGAGATTGGGTCGATTGGGCTTATATTCGCTGGAGTTTAGAAGAATGAGAGGGGATCTCATTGAAACTTATAAAATTCTAACAGGGCTAGACAGACTAGATGCAGGAAGGATGTTCCCGATGGTGGGGGAGTCCAGAACCAGGGGTCACAGTCTAAAGATAAGGGGTAAGCCATTTAGGACAGAGATGAGGAGGAATTTCTTCACCCAGAGAGTGGTGAACCTGTGGAATTCTCTACCACAGAAGGCAGTAGAGGCCAATTCATTAAATATATTCAAGAAGGAGTTAGATATATTTCTTACGACTAAAGGGATCAAGGGATATGGGGAGAAAGCAGGGGCAGGGTACTGAATTTGGACGATCAGCCATGATCTCATTAAATGGCGGCACAGGCTCGAGGGGCCAAATGGCCTACAGCTGCTCCTATCTTCTATGTTTCTATGTTTCTATGTGAGTGCAAAGACACACTCATCTTCATCCTGATTTGCCTGTCAACACATCCTCATCACTCTGCTTCCTCCTGCACATTACTCCTCACACCAACCTATCTTGCACGTCCACCCATCCCCCTCTCTCTATGTACATACTCACATCCCCATTTGACTAACTACCCCTCACACTCACCTTCATCCTAATGTAACACCACAGAAAGAGGCCATTTGGCATTGACAGCCCACTCCCTCATAGTCACCCTCTACAGATGTAACCCACACATTCCTTACACTCATTCCATCACTCTCACTCAAACTTGTCTTCCTTCCCTCCTTGCAGGAGAACAGAGCCCACAACAACAAGGAAAAAGAGTGGACCAGAGGTGGCCCTCCATCGTTCAGTACCTTAACTTCAGCAGAGGAGGTGGCCCTGGAGGTCTCAAGAGCTGCAGAGCTGCTGGGGGTGGGGTGGCTCTGCTGCACAGGATGGGAGGAAAAAGAGGGGGAGAGCTATAGTAATAGGGGATTCTATTGTAAGGGGAATAGATAGGCTTTTCTGTGGCCACAAATGAGACTCTAGGATGGTGTGTTGCCTCCCTGGTGCAAGGGTCAAGGATGTCTCAGAGCAGTTGCAGAACATCTTGGAAGGGGAGGGTGAACAGCCAGTTGTCGTGGTATATATAGGTACCAACGATATAGGTAAAAAGCGGGATGAGGTCCTAAAAGCGGAATATAGGGAGAAAGGAGGTAAATTAAAAAATAGGACCTCAAAGGTACTAATCTCAGGATTGTTACCAGTGCCACGTGCTAGTCAGAATAGAAGTAGAAGGATATTTCAGATGAATGTGGCTAGAGGAATGGTGCAAGGGGGAGGGATTCAAATTCCTGGGACATTGGAACCGGTTCTGGGGGAGGTGGGACCAGTTCAAATCGGACGGTTTGCACCTGGGCAGGGCCAGGGCCGATGTCCTAGGGGGAGTGTTTGCTAGTGCTCTGGGGGAGGGTTTAAACTAAAATGGCAGGGGGTTGGGAACCTGAGCAAGGGGACAGAGGAAAGGGAAACAAGGATAAAAGCAAAAGATAGGAAGGACAAAAACAAAAGTGGCAGTTAGAGAAATCAACGGTTTAAATCAAACATGGCCACAGTAAATAATAATTCTAATAGGTGTAAGAGCATTAAAAAAACAAGCCTGAAGGCTTTGTGTCTTAATGCGAGGAGCATTCGTAAGAAGGTGGATGAATTAGCTGCGCAAATAGAGGTAAACGAATATGATTTGATTGGGATTACGGAAACATGGCTCCAGGGTGGCCAAGGCTGGGAACTCAACATCCAGGGATATTTAATATTCAGGAAAGATAGGCAAAAAGGAAAGGGCGGTCGGGGTAGCATTGCTGGTTAAAGAAGGGATTAACACAATTGTAAGGAAGGATATTAGCTCTGATGATGTGGAATCTGTATGGGTAGAACTGAGAAATACCAAGGGGCAGAAAACATTAGTGGGAGTGGTATATAGACCTCCAAACAGTAAGGCGGAGGTTGGGGATGGCATTAAAAGGGAAATTAGAGAAGCGTGCAATAAGGGGACAGCAGTCATCATGGGTGACTTTAATCTACATATAGATTGGGCTAACCAAATTAGTTACAATACTGTGGAGGAGGAATTCCTGGAGTGTTTAAGGGATGGTTTCCTGGACCAATATGTCGAGGAACCAACCAGAGATCAGGCCATCTTAGACTGGGCATTATGTAATGAGAAAGGATTAATTAGCAATCTTGTTGTACAAGGCCCCTTGGGTCGGAGCGATCATAATATGATCGAATTCTTCATTAAGAGGGAGAATGAAGTAGTCGACTCAGAGACTAGGGTCCTAAATTTAAATAAAGGAAACTATGATGGTCTGAGGCGCGAGTTGGGTAGGATTGATTGGGGAATGTTACTCAAAGGGTTGATGGTGGATAGGCAATGGCAAACATTCAAAGACCGCATGGATGAACTACAGAAAATGTTCACCCCAGTTTGGCATAAAAATAAAACAAAAAAGGTGACTCAACCGTGGCTAACAAGGGAAATTAGGGATAGCATAAGATCTAAGGAGGGGACATATAAATTGGCCAGAAAAAACAGTAAACCTGAGGATTGGGAGCAGTTTAGGATTCAACAAAGGAGGACAAAGTTATTAATTAAGAAAGGAAAAATAGAATATGAGAGTAAGCTTGCAGGGAACATAAAAACTGACTATAAAAGCTTTTATAGATATGTGAAGAGAAAAATATTGGTGAAGTCAAGCGTAGGTCCCTTGCAGTCAGAATCAGGGGAATTTATAATGGGGAACAAAGAAATGGCAGACCAATTAAATATATATTTTGGTTCTGTCTTCACAAAGGAGGACACAAATAACCTCCCAGAGATGTCGGGGAACATAGGGTCTGATGAAAGGAAGGAACTGAAAGAAATCAGTATTTGTAGGGAAATGGTGTTAGGGAAATTGATGGGATTGAAGGCTGATACATCCCCAGGGCCTGATAATCTACATCCTAGGGTACTTAAGGAAGGGGCCCTAGAAATAGTTGATGCTTTGCTGATCATCTTCCAGCATTCAATGGAATCTGGAACAGTGCCCATGGATTGGAGGGTAGCTAATGTTACCCCACTATTCAAAAAAGGTGGTAGAGAGAAAATGGAGAATTACAGACCGGTAAGCCTGACATCGGTAGTGTGGAAAATGCTAGAGTCCATTATAAAAGATGTAATAGCAGAGCACTTGGAAAACAGTGACAGGATCGGACAAAGTCAACATGGATTTACAAAAGGTAAATCGTGCTTGACTAATCTACTGGAATTTTTTGAGGATGTAACTGGTAAAATAGATAAGGGAGAACCAGTGGATGTGATGTATTTGAACTTTCAGAAGGCTTTTGATAAGGTCCCGCATAAGAGATTAGCATGTAAAGTTAAGACACATGGGATTGGGGGCATGTAAGAATTCGCAATAATTTACAGTTCTGAAGATTCATTTTTTTGATTAAAGAATCCCTGAGCGATGTGCTTTTAAATTTCCAGGGATAAATATGGCTGTCACCACATGGCCGAAGACAAAGGACAATGCTCTGTTTACAAAGCAATTGAATGCTATTAGCATTTGTTTGTATATCGAGTGGATACATCTAAACTGCAGAAGAGACTTTTGCACCTTGAATGGGAATCGTTCAAGATTTGAATGGGTTTTAAATCACCCAGCGCTGGACAATAGAGCAGTTGTATCTCCCTTTTGTTTCAGCCCAGGAAGCTCCGGAAGACACATTAATCCAGTCCAACCACTCTGAGGTCGCCAATCACAGCTTTCTCTTGTGTATTGGACCCTTTTGGGTGGGGAATTTTGCACACAGCCCTTGCAAGGCAGAATGGCAGGGGCCGCACCAGGTATAAAGATAGATGCTGAAGCTATCTCTCTCTTTACTTCACTGGACCAAAGGTGAGCAGGGTGTTCTGACTCCTCAACAAAGCAACCTAGTTAAGGAGTTTGGGCGATTGTAATTTAAGGGGCTATTACTAAGATTGTTTAACCAACATTGTAGTCACTTACCCCTCATTTTTGCCGTCTGCCTTACCCCATTTGAAGCAATTTTACTGTAATTACTGTGTGCGTGTGGGATAGTTTGATATTTTGATTATAGTTTCTTTTAGTTAATAAAACTTGATTTTTTTTCTCTCATCCAAACTACGTGTCTGTTTTAAGATCAATAATTATAAGCCCTGCAGTCAGAACTGGAAGGTGGGGTAGCGAGTTGAAACCGCTGTTGCCGTTTTTGATATGATAAGTGGTCTGGATCTAGAGAAAGCATCAGTTATTGTCTTTCTTGCTTTCAGTCTGTGGGCAGCCCTGTGGAAGGGAGTGGCAGTGTGTAAGCTGACCTATCGGGGTGTAGGTGGCTGGGCTAGGAAGGGTGAGATGGGAGAGCAGGAGGAGTTTAAAGAGGGCAAGAATTGGGAGTCCCAGCTTGAAAAATGCCAGGCGGAGGTAGAACGCCTCAGAGAGGTGTATGAGGCCAGAGCTAGTGGTATGAGGGTGCGGGAAGAGAATGCACGCCTCACACTAGAGGCCACGAAATGCCAGGCATTTATAGAGCGCCTTGTGCAGGAAGTCACAGAGGCGAGGGACAGAGAGATGAGGCTACAAGAGGAGAATGCACACCTCACCCAAGAAGCTAGCGAGAGAGAGAGCCATGCGGGAAACGAGATAGAATTCCTAAAGTACCAAATCACTGAGGCCAGGGATTGTGGAGCGTATGAACCGTACCCTTAAAGAAAGATTGAGGAAAGAGGTCGTGGGGTCGCCCCAAAAATGGGCAGAGAACCTACCTCTGATCCTCATGGGGATCCGGGCCAGTCAGTCCAAAAGTACAGGGTATTCACCACATGAGCTCATGACCAGCAGAGTTATGAGGACCCCCACTCATGTCCTCGCCCCAGTTCTCACCGAAGGACAACTGCAGGAAATAAACCGGGATAAATTCACCCGAAACCTCCTAGAACACCTCAAATGGATTTATGGGCAGGCAGCAGACAGCATGGGGAAGCAACATCGGAATAACCGGCTGCTGCTCGAGCCTAGCAAGAGCCACCAGTGGGAGATAGGAGACCTAGTGATGGTAAGAAACTATGCCCGGGTGGGAAGTTTAGAGCCACTCTACATGGGACCCTATAGTATATTGGATAGGGCCAGCCCCATGGTCTATGCTGTAAAACTACCCCGGTGCACAAAGTGGTTCCACGTCAACCAATGCAAATTGTACAAGGCAAGTTCAAGTTTGTAAGATTCGAAATTTTCGGTAATTAATCACGCAAGAAAATAGGGTTAATAAGACAGTTTATTGACCAAAAGAAGCTTGTACAGAAAAACCTTTGATAAAAGGGCATACAAAATGGCCGCCGGACCTCGTGATCAGTTTCTGGGACCATTTGATTTCTGTTACTGCAAGCCAGACAGGCTTGTGGATTGAGGACAGAAAGCCCACGAAAGCCAGTATCGGGAAACCGAAACTCATGGAACTGAGCATACATATTAATTAGATTCTAAGTACAGGACAGTTTTGGGTAACAGGATGAGGCCCATCAAGAAATGGGCGGACAATTGAATGAACACTTAAACCCATTTACTGTACAAAGGAAAACCATTTAACAGCCATCGAGGGCAATCTCCAGACCGATCAATATACGAACCGAGTTACGGTGACAAAGTAAAAGACATTATCGGCCCAGGAAGGCCAGTTAAGCTATCACCAGCTCCCGTTACAAAGACAAAGCGCCCCTGCAGAGATTTCTGCCCACCAAAATATTACAAAGACTGGACTATGATTTGGTGGGAGATAAGACTGTCCCAAAAAGGTATAACTGTGGATTAAAAGGTCCATCAGTACGCTTGACGCTACGCTTCACTTTGCGATTCACTTCGGTACGTTTCGTAGCTTGGCTTCACGCTTCGCTTCGGAACTTCTACGACTCTTCGGTTAAGGCAGCTCTTCGGTTTCGGAACGTGGTCGGTGTTTGGCCAGGCAAGGCTCGGCCACGACGGGAAGACGAAGGAGGGTGGCCCGGGTACCTTTGTCGGGAGATCATCGACGACCCAGGCCGAAGAAGAAGACACCCTCAGAAGGACAATCATTATGACTGTATAAGAGGACACTCCGGGCCTAGCACTCCAGTGCCTCAACATCCCATTCGGTAATGGACCTTCCATGTGCATCCATTTCTACAACATCACATCGGTAGCAGAGTCTCCATGTTCATCCAGTTCTTCGGCAGCCTTTCAGTAAAGGTAACACAGGTTTAACGGATTTAAGAACATAAGAACATAAGAAATAGGAGCAGGAGTAGGCCAATCGGCCCCTCGAGCCTGCTCCGCCATTCAATAAGATCATGGCTGATCTGATCCTAACCTCAAATCTTCTATCACTCTCCATCCCACCCGAACCCATGTGGGACACCACTAGTCACATCCTGCTAATTGGAGTACATACCCATTATCCCTACTCCCTGTCTCCTATCTCCTAAGCAACTCCCTCCCTGTGTCAATAGATTGCCTCCAATTCTGCGTGCTCTTATTTTTGTTACCAGTCGCTTATGTGGAACCTTGCCGGAATGTCTTCTGGAAGTCCATATAAATAACACCCATAGAGACTCCCTTATCTACCACGTTAGTTACATCCTCGAAAAAGTAAACTGGGTTCGTTAGACATGAATTAGCCTTATAAATCCATGCTGGCTCTCTGATCAGTTCATGCTCCTCCAAGTGCTCAGCAGCTCTGTCCTTAATAATAGGTCCAGGAAGTTACATGACTGTATCCCTTTGAAAAGGACACATTTGCATGGTTGACAGCTGCACGATAAGTATTAAGATGACAGAAATTAATTAAATAAAAGGTGAATTCATTGGGTTCTGTTATCGGCGTGTGAAACCTCCCAACCTGATTTCCCGCCGACACCAATATGTTTTAAAGCTCTGCAGTCTTTCTGATGTTTCAGCAGGAGTCCATCGACCTTGTGGATGATTTCATCCATGATGAGCGCTCATCAAGGCTGTATCTGCTGCTTCACCGCGTAAGGAAAACCAAACTGCGCCAGAAGTTTCCAAATCCACGTGACGACGGAAAGCTGTGCCAAAAAGGCTGTGAACCCCCTTTTCGCGAATCTGAAAGTGGTGAGCATGATCCCGAGTTCCTCAAGTCGAAACTTAGTTGAGGTCTAGGGGAGGGGGTTAAGGGTAATCGTAATGTGTTTCCTATTTCCATAGAGTTAAGTTTATAGATATGTGCATGCTTGTAGTTACTTTAATCTGTGCTTATGACATGTATTTCATAATGCTGCAAACTGTTTAATAATAAAAGCATCCATTTCGTGCTATTCAACCTGGTCTATTGAGTTTTTCTCTGCACTACAGTTCCCTGCACCTAAGTCCAAGGTCTAGAACCGTAGGGAAGAGTGGGTCGAACCACTCAAGGGTAATTATTGCACGAAGCCTGGTAGGAGACCAGAACGAGCAAGAGAAACCCCCTACAGAGATGGCGACCGCGGCAGGACCTTGGCAGCAGGAATGTAGTGTGTTAGATCAAGGTCTGAATAAACGAAATGTGATGGATGAGAGAATAGCGGATTATGTTTTTGGGAAGGTAAACCTTACAAAACAGTGGATATCTGACCTATTGAGAGATAGGCGCCCGCTAGACGCAGCCATCAAGTGGACAGAAAGCAAAGAGGATAAGAAATCAGTAGAAAAGGCGGTCTGGCTGATGTGCTACAAGAAGCAAGTCCAGCTTCTGGACCAGGTCGTTGTAGCACAGATGGCCCAGATCAAAGGGCTACTAACAGAAGTAGAGGAAAAGGTTGCTGGAGGTCAGAAACTGATTCAATCGCTTAACGCGCTGATTCAGGAACGCCAATCCATAACTCACCACCATGAGACCAGGATAGATTACTTGGAGTGTCAGGTCGTTGAGGCCAAGGCCAGTGAAGGTAGAATGAGAGATAGGTGTTTCCGCCTAGCTAAGCAGGTAGCGACACAGGAGGAAAGTATTTTGGGGGCTAGGGCAGCATACAAGATGGCCATGGAGGATAGGTCTGAGAACACCGACCATAGCGCTTGCCAAAGGGAGCTAGAGGAACTGAGAACGGCCCTAGCGAAGGCAAACGGCTTGGTGTGCCTCATAAACCCACCAGCGAGCCAGCTACTGTTAGCCAAGGAATCCAAAAGACCGATTCCGCAAGAGGCAGTTGGGGTACTAACCCCCGAGCCCTCGGCACCTCCCGCCTATACTGAGTCTTGGACTCCGTGGAAGGAAACGGAGAAGTCAGACACAGAGGTTCTTGAGGTAGAGCAACACCAGGTAGTAGAGTCGGGACCGGAACCGATGTGTCCCACACCACACCGGAGGCTCGGTCCGGACCAGGATGGCGAGGACGGACCCCTCGTGAATCAGATCATAATGCCCCATAGCGCACGACAGTTAAGGGAAATGATCAGTCACATCCCAAAACTCTCCGAGTCAGGAGATCCCTCCGTACATTTTAGGGACGTGGAGCAAACTGCAGCAGTTAATGACTGTGACGGGCTTGAACAGTCCAAAATGCTGCTGTTCTCCCTGGACAGCTCGCTCCTCCAGTGTCTCCCTGACGAGAGCAAGAGAGGGCACAAGGCGTATGAGGAGTTATGGGACGAGATCCTGGAGATTATAGGGGAGGTTGACGGAACTCCGTTCCTCCGATTGGAAAGGACGGTACAGCTAGAGGGAGAACCCCCACGGGTTTTCGCCGGAAGGTTGTGGCCAGTGTATCAGCGTAGCTGCCCGGGCGGGCCGGACCGGAACGGGCTGAATAATGACCAAAAGGCTCATTGGCTCCGGTGCCTGGTCGCCAATTGCTTGCCACAGGTGAGGGAGCAGGCCAAAACATGGTTTGACCCCACTAACCCCCGCTCCACGGAAGAGTTAGTGCTTGATCAGCTCACGATAAGTTACAGGAACAACAAGAGTAGGGATGTGCCTTCCTCAAAGGGAAAGGTGCATGAGGCGAGGCCTGCAGCTCCTGCTAAAAAGGAATGGCATCAGGAGGGGAATCGCCCTCCCCAAGCCAAGAGCAGTTGTTACGGGTGTGGGAAGGAGGGTCATTGGCGCCGGGACTGTAAAAATCCCTGGAAGGATTTAAAGGGAAAAACTCCCTCAGCCCCAGCCCAAGCGCCCGTCCGGGAGAAGGGAGCCGATGTGTCGATCCATCCCGATACGATCGAGTCGGTTTTAGAGGCAATGCGGTCTCTAATGACCTCGCAGGGGAAAGTGGCAGTCGTCAACAGCCCTGTTGCTTCCCCAACCCCAACCGAAGCGCCCAAATGACTGAAGCCCGCGCAGCCCGTCTACCTGTGTCCGCTCCGCTATGACGCGTGGAGAAGACCCGTTGTGGAGATGGAGGTGGAGAAGGAAAAGGGTAGTTACCTGTTGGATACGGGAGCATCATGCACCATGATCCACACAGCTAAGCCTTTTGCCTCACCTCTGTCTACCCAGGCTCCATTCTCAGTAGCGGGTTTCACAGGCAAAGAACAGGCTGGCGTGTACTCCATCCCGCTCTCCATTCATTTGGGAGCACTCCACACCACATGGACGTGTATCCTGTTGAAGTGGAATGAGGGGGGTGGTAAAGGCATCCTCGGGTCTGATTTCTTGGTGGAACACGGGATCCTCGTGGACCTCAGAAATCACTGTCTCTGGGGAGCCGAGAATGGGCTAGGTAAGGTAGTCGTGATCCCAGGGAAGGGAGAAAAGGGGACCCTGTGCACCATGAAGCCGTCAGGGGGTTACGACCTCGAGCTTCTGGTCGCGGACGTCCCAACGGACTTGCAAGCGTGCGTGTCGGAAAACCTGGCCGCGTTTGCCACCCACAAGCACGACTGTGGGAGAGTCACCGGATTTGAGGTCAGCGTAGACGGGGATCCCATGATCCGACCCCAAAAGCAGTATAACTTCCCCAAGGAGGCAGAACCCGACATGGAGACAGCAATATCTTCATTGGTGCAGCAGGGCGTGTTGAGGCCAATAGCCACTCACGTGAACTCCCCATTATGGCTGGTAAAGAAGCCGGACAATTCGTGGAGGGCCACAGTGGACTACAGAGTCCTCAATAGTAACATCCCAGCCTGCGCGCCCACGGTAGCAGCAGTTGCCGACCTAATAGGGAGTATTCCAGCATCTGCGACCACGTTCACGGTGCTGGATATCTCGAACGGCTTTTGGTCCATTCCGCTGCGGCGGGAGGATCAGTACAAGTTTGCCTTTACTTTTAAAGGGCAACAGTACTCTTGGAACTGCTTGCCACAGGGTTTTCACAACAGCCTCAGCATTTTCCATCAATGCATGGCAGGAAGTTTAAAGGAATTTAGCCAGCCCAATCAGTTAGTGCAGTATGTGGACGACTTACTCCTGTTCACGGACTCAAGGGAGGAGCACGGCCCACTATTAGCCGAATTATTGGAGCTGCTGGAAAGGGAGGGTTTTAAAGTAAACCCAAAGAAAGCACAAATCGGCCAGCAGGAGGTGAAATTCCTGGGGCTGGCCATCCGCGCCGGGGAAAGAGCCATAGATAAGGCTAGACAGGAATCGGTGCAAGATCTGCCGATCCCTAACACAGTAACGGGTGTAAGGTCCTTTTTGGGATTGACCGGGTACTGCAGAGATTTCATCGAGGACTATGCAGCCACAGCAGCCCCGCTACTCCAACTCTTACACAAGGGAGTCGAGTGGTCTTGGGACGAGGGTTGTCAGGCAGCATTCGAGAAGTTGAAAAGGGATCTGTAGACCGCGCCAGCCCTAGGGGCCATAGATGGGGGGGAGGAGTTTTTCTTGGAAGTAGCCGCTAGTGGAGACAGCCTGAGTGCCGTGCTGCTCCAGGAGCGACACGGCAAGCTGAGACCAGTGGTCTATTCCTCCAGGGTGCTTACGGATGTGGAGAGGAGTTTTTCCAATCGCGAACGGCATCTCCTGGCCACGCATTGGGCTGTGAACAGATCAGTGATCTTCACAGGAACCTCTCCCATCACTCTCCTCACCCATCACACCCCCACAAAGATGCTTCTGGATGGAAGGATTAAGGATGGGACCGTGAGCAGCGCTTGGATTGCGCACTGGACCCTCCTCCTTTCCCAGATGGATCTCAAAGTTAAAGGTCTCTGCGAGCCAAAGCTCGCAGCCAACATGGTATATCCCGGAACAGCCCATCGGTGTTCCGTAGAAGGGGTATGGGAGGTCGACATAGGTTTATGGCCCGGAATACACCCCACAGGCCGCGAGATCTATGTAGACGGTTCCAGCACAGTATCTGCTGGCGAACGACTCACAGGGTGTGGAGTTTATGACCCTGCGGCAAACATTGCCCTGGCGATTAAGCTCCCCAGCACTATGAGCGCACAGCAGGCTGAACTGTCCGCGGTGGCGTACGTGGTTACCCACCCCGAGATCTTCCCAACCCCATACACGATTTGCTCGGACAGCATGTTCACATGCAATTCGTGTACGGAGTACCTCGCCATCTGGTCCCGCCGCGGATATACCTCCGCGGACGGACGGCCTTTAACAGTTAAGCCCTTGCTGGAAAAGATCCTGGCAGCTGTGGGGGAGGAAGGGGAGGTGTTCATCCACAAGGTGAAGGCTCATTCAACCACAGAACCCCGCAGTCAGGGCAACCAGTAGGCGGATGCGCTAGCCAGGGAGGGTGCCCGCAACGGCATTTTCTGGGACCCCTATGGACCCGGACCCGTGGCAGCGATCCGAGACAGGGAGGGAACCCCAGGGAACACAGGGGTGACAACGCCCCTAGACCTAAAGACCGTCCAAACCCTGGATCCCGCCCTAAAAACAGTCCTCAAAGCCATTACTGAGGGCAAGCAGGTAGAGGGTCCGTACAGTACGGCAGCCCTCTCAGTCAAGGAAGGCATGCTGTTCCGAGAGGAACAGTGGGTTGTGCCGCAGCAGCACCGGAGGGAATTCCTTCAACTGGCCCATGAGGGTCCAGGGGCAGGACACCCCGGGCCTGAGGTTACCTGGCAACGGGTAGAGCAGGCGGGATGGTGGCCGGGACTTCGAGACGATGTCCGCGAGTTCTGTGCAAGCTGTCTTGTATGCGCTGCAAACAACCCAGACCCCCAGAAAAGGAAGGTGCCCATGGGGCACATCAGGAGGGTAGAGGGACCATGGCAATCGATTCAGGTCAACTACATAGGGCCCCTGCCCGCTGCCCAGGGAGGCTATAAGCACTGCCTTGTCCTGGTGGATGTGTTCACCAAGTGGGTAGAAGCCTTCCCGTGTAGAACTCCTGAAATAAAGAATAGATTTGCCTTTCTAATCTAGGCTTTATTAACTTAAAAATCCTGTAGCACATCTTCAACACCCAGTCCCAACTAAAGGCTGGAAAGAACTGAATTTAAAATGGCCACCACAAATCACATGACATCAACTACCAATGAGATTACAACATATATCCCAAGTCAGGAAACAAACAACCAATCACAATACTTCTTACTAAACATAAAGAATAATCACCACAACTCCCCACATGAATTAATGACTGGAAGGATCATGCGAACACCCACCCATGTATTGGCCCCGGTGCTCACTGAGGGCCAGCTCCAAGAGGTGAAGCGAGACAAGTTCGTCCAAACCCTTTTGGAGCGCCTGAAACAGATTTATGGGCAAGCGGCTGGGAACATGGGGAGACAGCATCAGGGAAATCGACTGTTGCTGGCACCTCGTAAGCAACAACAGTGGGAAGTCGGAAGCCAGGTCATGGTTAGGAACGATGCCCGGGTGGGGAGTTTTGAACCACTGTACATGGGGCCTTACAGCATTGTAGACAAGGCCAGCCCCATGGTTTATGCAGTGAAGGTGCCCCGACGTACTAAATGGTTTCACATTAACCAGTGTAAGCTGTTTAAGCCGGGTGCACAAGGGCCAACAACAGGGGCCAAGTCTGAGGACAAAAATCCTCAGCCTGCGACAGAGTCACAGACCACACAGGCGGAACTGTAGCCTGTGTGAAGGGAGGAGTCATCCCAATGGAGTGGGAGGTCTACCCCCTAATTTGGGATTCGGACGAGGAAGAGCCCGAACAGCTTGACCCCGCCCTTGACCCGATCACGGAGGAGGAAGAGTCAGAGGACGAAGATCCCGCCCTCGACTCAAGCTTAGGGGAGGTAGGGATTGGGGGCGGAGACTCACCACCTGTAGGGACAGGTGAGGTGGGGTCGGATGCAACAAATCCCGGCCCCGGGGGGGCGGAGCCAGAGGGAAGGGAGCCGGAGCCGGCAGCTGTGGTGGGACCACAGGCTGTGACGGTGAAGGTCCCGACCCCCGGTCCATCAGCCCTGGGAGCCTCACCCAAGGCATCCCCTCGTAGGTCGACTCGAACGCCTCAGCCCAGAAAGCATTGGCCAAATTCTCCTTATTTCCCCCAACCTCGGTCCAGAGCAGCCCAGGAAAGGCACGGTTCCCGTTCAGCAGCAACAGGCTGCGGGGGATCAAAGCCAAAGGTCAGTGCAGCCCCGCCACAGGGAGCGACACGCTGCAACCCTCACAGGAATTAAGTAGGCCGCCCGAAGGAGGGCGGCGCTGTACATAGGTTTAGGTAATGATAAGTTAAGCTAGGTAATTAAAATGAGAGTTTAAGGTATGTAAAGTTTAAGAGGATGGGGATGTTTTAAAGGTAGTTTTCGAAGTCTGCCCAGTATGTGTGCTTGTTTGGAAGCGGGGTCAAGGGACCCGCGTGTCCGTTTAATTAGGCCAGCGCCTATTGGGAGCCTGGCTACATCCTCTTATCGATTACAGAAACCAGGGATACAATGAAAAGGATTCTCGTAGCGCTCGCGGCGATCGGGTGCGGGCTGGCCTACCGAGGCCGCACCAAGGACGTCATCGTGTTCGGATGTTCCGGGGACACAGCCCCCATCACGACGGATGGGGCGGGGAAGCGAGAGGTTGAGGAAACCACCACCTACTTCCACCAAGGGAGATGGCCAGGATGGCTGGGGACAAATTCTACGGAATACTCCAGCAATTTCGGTTTTGCCTACGAAGAGACTTCGTTATTGTGCCCTCGGGTGAGGATCCTTGCACCCAGAGTCAGCGTTACCGTGGGAAAGAGGATCTGTTTGGTGTGTAATGGGAACGTACCGCTAAGTAGATGGTGGTGGCTACGAATGCTGGGAAAGGACATGAAGAACTCTACTATCGAGTGGGAGCGACTGGGTAACAATACCCATCGGACAATTACGGGGACTGACGGACAATTACGTGTGTGTTGGGACAAATGGTGGGAACCAGATGAAGGGATATATGTCTGTATGTGGGGTTCAAAATGCGTTTGCCCCAAGGGCGTATCCATCTTTTTCCAGAGACAGTGGCAGGATGAAGGGAAAGGGATGAGATGGGACGTCAGCACTCGGGCGTGCGGAGCCCCATTCTCCCCGATTCCGGTAAACGCCACTGAACTCATCACCCGCCCACGCAAGCCCCTGCCCACGATTCCTGTAGCGCTAGCCCAGAAGGAAGGGTGCCCCACCGCCACAAAGGGACCAGGGAACGGTTTAGTATTGGTACCCACCGGTCAGGTGCTGTACCAAGGGGTACACTACGTGGTGGCCTCAGTGATTTTAAACCTCACTGAGGTACGATTGCCGGAGTGGTGTCCCAAGGAGACGGAACAATTGTACCAGGTCCTGTTAACCCGAATGTTCAGACAATTTTACGAGTTTTGACTTTGCCGACATCGACAAGGCCAAATTATACACCACACCACAGGAAGTTTTGGATCGGGTAGGGAGGCAAAGAAGGGGGTACTGTAAATGACATTTTCACTGCTTTTAACACCGGGACATCTGTTGTCAACGCTCTAGACAACGTGGAGCTGCAGACACAGATCAATGGTTTAAAAGCCCAGTTAAGGAAAATACTGACTAACGAAAATAAGGTAGTGGGTTCTGAGCTACATGAGGACCAGGCCATGACACTACACTTAAAAGAAATAATTGCTGAGCTGGAGAAACATGCTAGAATGGTAAATGCACTCATTAGGGAGGATCGGAATGCGTCCGATCAGGCTGCGCAGAATGAGGCCTGTGTGCTATATGGGGCGTGGTTACTTGGCGAGGGCCGCAGTAATCTGGAGGATTTAAAACAAGGTTTGGTCCCGTCCTGGATCAGCAACAAGCACTTGCAAGCGCTCCACCCTTTCGAGAACGCATTAAGTCCGTGCCAGCTCAGACTAGCTGCAGAGGCGTACCCAGGCCCAGTGGACTGCGGACGCTCGAATCACACTATCATGGGAATAGTGGTAAGGATGCCGGTGTTGGGTCCCGCAGCAAAGCCCGCCCCGGTATACAGGGTGGAGAACATTGGAGTCATTCAGGGGGGTGCGCACATTCGTTACACAGTGGTCCGCCTTATGTCATCAGATGGGAGCGTACGATGACAGGCACCGACCTCTCGGGGTGTCGAAGCCGGGGAGCACACATCACCCTGTGTCCCCAGCACTTGAATGCCTTTTTGAAACCACAGTGCGGGTTCAGAGCCGCTAGCGCGAAGCCGATAAATTGCACCATGGAGGCAATGGCAAAGGACCATGTGCCCCTGCAGGTGGCATATATCGGAGGTGGGACATACTGTGTCACCACTGCAGCACCTCACTACTGCCACGGACAGCACGGGTGGTGTCCGGTCAGTGACAGCAGCTTCTGTTTTAAACCCAGGGCTGAAGTTCAAGTGGCACAACAATGGATTGTCCCCATTCCTGTACCTTCCACCGTTCACCTCACTGTAAAAGAGAATTTCACGGACTTGCAGCGATTCGTCGCGCATTTTGGTTATATCATTCCCCCTCTTCCCGAACACCTCACCAAGATTTTAAAAGCCATTATAGTTTCACAGAAGCATTTTTACACACTGGAGCAGAAGACATTAGAGGTAGGGAAAGACATATTGGACATAGTCACCCCACCATGGTGGGACCTGTTCACTAATATAGAGATCCCGGCCTGGATTAGAATAGCATCCCATATCCTAGTAGTGTGTCAGGTTTTAATTGTAATATTCCTACTGTTCGTGCATTGCAAGAGAGGCAAACGCCTCCAGAGGCACGAGAACACAGGAAAATGGAGAGAACGCTATGTACGAGTGGGGGAAAAGGAGACCCCAGCTTAAGCTGCTAAGTATTAAAAGTTAAAGCATCCCTCCACTCTTGATTTTAGCCACTGCATGATTTAAGTGTGTGAATAATGTTGTGTTATAGCCGTTGATAAGATTTTCTTTTTTTGATTAATAAAAGGTGTATGCAGGTGGTGCAAGGGGTATCGGCCCCTTCACATCTGAAAGATGAATGTGTTATAGTTTAAGGTAGCACTGCCTATGATTGTCCAACTGTACACTAGGTAATTTTTTTCTGAAATGGGAACTGCATGTGTCGTGGGGGTCATAGATAATTAATTACCAGGAATGTTTGGATGTGAGGAATCAGGGAAAATTTGCTCACCAAGGTTTATTGATACTTTAAGCAAGCTCTTAGTATCACAGGGTGGACTGTAAGATTCGAAATTTTCGGTCATTAATCACGCAAGAAAATAGGGTTAATAAGACAGTTTATTGACCAAAAGAAGCTTGTACAGAAAAACCTTTGATAAAAGGGCATACAAAATGGCCGCCGGACCTCGTGATCAGTTTCTGGGACCATTTGATTTCTGTTACTGCAAGCCAGACAGGCTTGTGGATTGAGGACAGTAAGCCCGCGAAAGCCAGTATCGGGAAACCGAAACTCATGGAACTGAGCATACATATTAATTAGATTCTAAGTACAGGACATTTTGGGTAACAGGATGAGGCCCATCAAGAAATGGGCGGACAATTGAACGAACACTTAAACCCATTCACTGTACAAAGGAAAACCATTTAACAGCCATCGAGGGCAATCTCCAGACCGATCAATATACGAACCGAGTTACGGTGACAAAGTAAAAGACATTATCGGCCCAGGAAGGCCAGTTAAGCTATCACCGGCTCCCGTTACAAAGACAAAGCGCCCTTGCAGAGATTTCTGCCTGCCAAAATATTACAAAGACTGGACTATGATTTGGCGGGAGATAAGAATGTCCCAAAAAGGTATAACTGTGGATTAAAAGGTCCATCAGTACGCTTGATGCTACGCTTCACTTCACGATTCACTTCGGTACGCTTCGTAGCTTGGCTTCACGCTTCACTTCGGAACTTCTATGACTCTTCGGTTAAGGCAGCACTTCGGTCTCGGAACGTGGTCGGTGTTCGGCCAGGCAAGGCTCGGCCACGACGGGAAGACGAAGGAGGGTGGCCCGGGTACCTTTGTCGGGAGATCATCGACGACCCAGGCCGAAGAAGAAGACACCCTCAGAAGGACAATCATTATGACTGTATAAGAGGACACTCCGGGCCTAGCACTCCAGTGCCTCAACATCCCATTCGGTAACGGACCTTCCATGTGCATCCATTTCTACAACATCACATCGGTAGCAGAGTCTCCATGTGCATCCAGTTCTTCGGCAGCCTTTCAGTAAAGGTAACACAGGTTTAACGGATTTCATCCATGACGAGCGCTCATCAAGGCTGTATCTGCTGCTTCACCGCGTAAGGAAAACCAAACTGCGCCAGAAGTTTCCAAATCCACGTGACGATGGAAAGCTGTGCCAAAAAGGCTGCGAACCCCCTTTTCGCGAATCTGAAAGTGGTGAGCATGATCCCGAGTTCCTCAAGTTGAAACTTAGTTTAGGTCTAGGGGAGGGGGTTAAGGGTAATCGTAATGTGTTTCCCCTTTTACGATGTGCCGTGTGTTTCCCATTTCCATAGAGTTAAGTTTATAGATATGTGCATGCTTGTAGTTACTTTAATCTGTGCTTATGACATGTATTTTATAATGCTGCAAACTGTTTAATAATAAAAGCATCCATTTCATGCTATTCAACCTGGCCTATTGAGTTTTTCTCTGCACTACAGTTCCCTGCACCTAAGTCCAAGGTCTAGAACCGTAGGGAAGAGTGGGTCGAACCACTCAAGAGTAATTATTGCATGAAGCCTGGTAGGAGACCAGAACGAGCAAGAGAAACCCCCTACAAGTTCACCGCCTGTAAAGACAGGCACTGTGGCCTGTTTAAAGGGGCCAGCTTCCCAGCCCGCTTCTAGAGTGGTCCCCCCATGATGTGGGACCCTGCGGGGGCAGGGATAGCAATCCCTCTTGCAGGAGACATAGGGAGGGAGCTGACACCAGGTTTTAAACATGGGGAGGAAATTTTCCAGCCACCAGCAGCGGGTGGTGAGAGTATACCTGCCCCCAGCACAGGAGTGGGCAGGGAAGAGCAGACAAACCCAGAGAGAGATTTGCACCGGCAGGCTGCCAGGTACATTATACAGTGCGGGCTATTTGGACATGGGGGAGAAGGTTCCCAGCCAGCTGGGGCTGTGACCCAAGCTCAGGGTCCGCCAGCCAAAGTTTCCCCCATAGAGACACCCCTCAGAAGGTCTCAGCGGGTGCCCCAGCCTAAGAAAGCATGGTCACCCACTTTACAGCGGAGTAGGGCGGGCTCCCGAGCCAGGGAGAAGCCAGAGAACAGGGGTCCCCACTCAACAGCCATAAGCTGCGAGGGACCAGAGACAGGAGGCAGTCCAGCTTCGCTGCAGCCAGCAACAATCTGTGACAGTGCCAGAGATTAGCCTGGCCATCCGGAGATGGGCGGCATCTGTATTACAGCTATGTGTGTGTATATAGCTTGCTTTAAGGTGTATTTTAAGTTTGTTGATTTAACTAGTTTTAAGTTAAAGTGCAAAGAGTTTAAGTTTACATGTGTGCCAAATGTTTGTATTTTGGTCCGAGGTCAAGGGACCCAACCATGTCTCCACCTAAGGCAGCAGGTCAGTGAGACCTGGCTGCATGTCCTTTTAAGTTTTTGCAGGAGATTGGAAAATGAAGCAGCCATGTTCGCCCAGCCCGAGCTGGACATCGAATGAAGATACGGAATGTTGGGGATCACCTCGCCACTGGACGAATCCAGGAGACCCCGCAGCGGTCTTCAGGAAAAAACCGGACAGAGTCCGGAGGAACGTGCCTACTCCTCCTATGGGGAGGAGATGGCTCCAGCTGGGTGGGGCACGGCCCCCAACCCAGCACTATCCTGACCGAAGTTCACTTGCGGGAGACCTCGCTGTCGAGGAGTCATGATGGGGAAGCGCGGGCGCCTTGTGATAGGGATGCATTCCCCAGGGGTGGGTGGTGATGACCTGGGAAGATTGTACAGAGGAGGGGGAGACCCAAGAGCCGCGTGGGTGCGGTCGGGGGAGGGAGGAACTCACCCGGGGGCCCACGGGCAGAGAGGATAAGTGTGGCTGGGAAGGATGAGTGGGTGGCCGGATCAGTGTGGGGCCAGGGAGAGCTGCCACACAGGCACCCATCATTTTCTGCAGCCAGTCGAGGGAAGACGGGAGGGGGAGGGACTGGGAGTCATGAGATCCCATACTCCCCGGTCTTGGTCTGTGCCAAGGTAATTTAAACGTGAGGGGTACCCTGCCTCCACAAAGGGACAAGGGAACGGTTCGGGGCTGGCGGAGCAGGCTGGTCGGTAATCCATTCTGCCTGTTTTAAAGTTTAAGACGATCAAAGGGGGGTGGAAGGTACTTTTACTGCCTGAGTGGGAGGAGCAATGCCCACTCAAATTTTGCGACCCATCATTGGCACGTGATGATTGGGGTTCATTTAAGCATGTTGTTTAATGATTTTTTGATTTTTTGTTACAGCCCCAAGTTGAGCAGAGGCGTAGGACCCTCTCCATGCTTGGGATCGTTTTGATTACATTGTGTAACTAAGATTGCAACATTTTGTAATAACTTATGATGTAAAAAAGTGATTGTAAGTTTGGTTTACACTGTATAATTTTACAAGAGTGTAGGGGTATGAGACCCCTTATTGAAAACTGAAGTATCTGTAAGATGCCAACCGTACCATGGTTTTTTTTCTTGAATTTAAGGGGAATAGATGGGACGGGGATCAGTGGCAGATAGCTATTAGGTAAATACAGGGGATGGTTGTTTGTGGGGGGTCAGAAATCATTGCTCATTTCTTCAAGAGGATACTACAAGCAAGCTGGAAGTATCCAAGGGCGGACTGTAAGAATTCACAATAATTTACAGTTCTGAAGATTCATTTTTTTGATTAAAGAATCCCTGGGCGATGTGCTTTTAAATTTCCAGGGATAAAAATGGCTGTCACCACATCGCCGAAGACAAAGGACAATGCTTTGTTTACAAAGCAATTGAATGCTATTAGCATTTGTTTGTATATCGAGTGGATACATCTAAACTGCAGAAGAGACTTTTGCACCTTGAATGGGAATCGTTCAAGATTTGAATGGGTTTTAAATCACCCAGCGCTGGTCAATAGAGCAGTTGTATCTCCCTTTTGTTTCAGCCCAGGAAGCTCCGGAAGACACATTAATCCAGTCCAACCACTCTGAGGTAGCCAATCACAGCTTTCTCTTGTGTATTGGACCCTTTTGGGTGGGGAATTTTGCACACAGCCCTTGCAAGGCAGAATGGCAGGGGCCGCACCAGGTATAAAGATAGATGCTGAAGCTATCTCTCTCTTTACTTCACTGGACCAAAGGTGAGCAGGGTGTTCTGACTCCTCAACAAAGCAACCTAGTTAAGGAGTTTGGGCGATTGTAATTTAAGGGGATATTACTAAGATTGTTTAACCAACATTGTAGTCACTTACCCCTCGTTTTTGCCGTCTGCCTTACCCCATTTTAAGCAATTTTACTGTAATTACTGTGTGCGTGTGGGATAGTTTGATATTTTGATTATAGTTTCTTTTAGTTAATAAAACTTGATTTTTTTCTCTCATCCAAACTACGTGTCTGTTTTAATATCAATAATTATAAGCCCTGCAATCAGAACTGGAAGGTGGGGTAGCGATTTGAAACCGCTGTTTTAAAATTGGTTTTATTTTAAAATTGGTCTGAGTGCAGGCAAAGGCTGCAAGACCAGGAAAATTACTTTAAACCAGTTTAAAGAAGCCCCAAATCCTTACAGGGCAAGGTATTGACTTGGATAGAGAACTGGTTGGCAGACAGAAAGCAAAGAGTTGGAATAAACGGGTCTTTTTCCGAGTGACAAGCAGTGACTAGTGGGGCACCGCAAGGATCGGTCCTTGGGCCCCAGCTATTCACAATATATATTAATGATCTAGACAAGGGAACTAGATGTAATATCTCCAAATTTGCAGACGACAGAAAGCTGGGTGGGCGTGTGTGCTGTGAGGAGGATGCTGAGAAACTCCAGGATGATTTGGACAGGTTGGGTGATTGGGCAAAAGCATGGCAGACGCAATATAACGTGGATAAATGCGAGGTCATCCACTTTGGTGGCAAAAACAGGAAGGCAGATTATTATCTGAATGGCAATAGATTGGGAGAAGGGGAGGTGCAACGAGACCTGGGTGTCCTTGTGCACCAGTCGCTGAAGGTAAACATGCAGGTGCAGCAGGTGGTTAAGATGGCAAATGGCATGTTGGCCTTCGTAGCGAGAGGGTTTGAGTACAGGAACAAAGATGTCTTGCTGCAGTTGTACAGGGCCTTGGTGAGACCACATCTTGAGTATTGTGTACAGTTTTGGTCACCTTATCTGAGGAAGGATGTTCTTGCCATGGAAGGAGTTCAGCGAAGATTCACCAGGCTGCTACCTGGGATGGCAGGAATGACATATGAGGAGAGATTGATTCGATTGGGCTTGTACTCGCTGGAGTTTAGAAGGACTGGACAGACTAGTTGCAGGAAGGATGTTCCTGATGGTCGGGGTGTCCAGAACCAGGGGTCACAGTCTAAGGATAAGGGGTATGCCATTTAGGACAGAAATGAGGAGGAATTTCTTCACCCAGATAGTGATGAACCTGTGGAATTCTCTACCACAGAAGGCAGTAAAGGCCAATACATTAAATATATTCAAGATGAGTTGTATATATTTCTTAAGGCTAAAGGGATCAAGGGGTATGGGGAGAAAGCAGGGACCGGGTACTGAATTTGGATGATCAGCCATGATCGCATTGAATGGCGGAGCAGGCTCGAGGGGCCGAATGGCCTACTCCTGCTCCTATCTTCTATGTTTCTATGTTTCTATGAGATGGAGAAAGGGGGCCCTTCCAGCAACCTGGTGACAGAATTACATCTCATACAGCTTCATGGCATACAACAGTCACTCATATGGTTAACATAAGAATATGAGAAATAGGAGCAGGAGTAGGCCATTTTGCCCTCGAGCCTGCTCTGCCATTCAATAAGATCATGGCTGATCTTCTTCCTCATCTCCACTTTCCTGTACTATCTCTATATCCCTTGATTCCGTTAATATTCAAAAATCTATCACTCTCTGGCCTAGAAATTGAGTGGGCTTTGCGCCTATTTTGCGGCACTAGAGATCATTGCGCTGGACTTACAGCCGGTTCAGAAATTCCCTGGGGCCCTACCATCGGCGGTAGACCGGTTGCGCTGCGCCGGCACCGATGACGTCATTGGTGTGCGCAGCGTCCCGGTTGCCGTGGTGACGGGCCCCAGCGCCGAAATTGAGTTGCGGCCGCCTCGCCCGTGGCAGCCGCAACTAAGACTCTGGCAACCGAGTCTTACAGGAGTTTGCGCCGGCGCATTAAGGTCGCGCGGCGGCCGGCCGCTTTCCCGCCGGCCGCCTGCCCGCACCTCCCTCCCCGGACTCCTCCACCACCCCCCGCGGAACAGATGCTTCTGGGCTGCGAGCCCGGCACTTCCCCGAGGTGCCGGGCTCATTTTTGTGAAGATTTTACCGGCCAGCGGGCGGGTGCAGGCAGCTCCTCCTTAACTGAAGGAGGAGGCCTGCACTTCCCGAGCCTGCCGCACCGCATCGGGCGCCGCAGCGCCGGAATAGCGCCGCAATGCGGCAGGTAGCGCCCATTTTCAGGCGCAAACACCCTTCAGTAGCGCCGGCAGCCGTTTGGGCGCGGCGCTACTGAATTTTTGGCGCGTGCAGGGGGACTTAGCGCCGGCGCTAACTTTCCGGCGCTAAAGCCCTGGTGCGGCGCCAACTGAATTTCTAGGCCTCTGTCTTGAATATACTCAACGACTGAGCCTCCACAGCCCTCTGGGGTAGAGAATTTCAAAGAGTCACCACCCTCTGAGTGAAGAAATTTCTCCTCATCTCAGTCCTAAATGGCCAAATCCTTATTCTGAGACTGTGACCCCTGGTTCTAGACTCCCCAGTCATTTGGCCTAGAAGGGATTTTGAGCTAGTTTATATTATGCTTTTGCAATGGTTAAATTCAGGCCACAGGGATTAACTTCAAGTAACAGACAAGCTATCTGGGAATGTTGAGTCGATGCAGTAATTAGGCAACAGATGAAGTCATTAACAAAATTCACAATACCATATCAGATTAAAACATGAGCGGGGTTTATTAATGCATTGCACAAAGGGTGGAACCTACAACTGGAAATGATTTCAACCATTGAGCACAGCAGGGAGCCCAGCTGAGCAGGTATTGCTTCCTATCCCGAGGTGGGGGAGGTTTCTGAGGCAACGTGGTAAGCCAATTCTCAGCACAGAGATCTGAGGGAGGAGTCAGAGCTCAAGTTTTTGACTTCTCCTCTTGCTGGGTAACAAAGTCTGCAGTGGGTTTGAGTTTGAAACAGTCAAGAGACAGATAACACTCTCAAAGTAAGTGTCAGTCAGTTCACTGATACTGAATAATAAAGTGAAGGTAGGTCCATATCAGGGGAAAAGTTTGCATAATTTATTATTTTTGATCTTACAAGGAGCAGTGGGAATAAGTAAACCTTGCTGTGATAATGTTATGCTTCTCAGTCATGTAGATCATCATGTAAAATAAACTAGTATGTTGGTTTGCAATTGGCCTTGTCTCACGAGAGCGCTTATCAATCCACCTTTTGGAAGATAGGAGAAATGATCATGGAGCATGTGTGTGATAGCAGTAAACACAACATGGCTCCCAGATAAGAAGCATATTTCTGAACGTAACATTCGCTTATGTGATTGATTAGTGACTCTGGTCCCAACAGAATATTTCGTGCAGACCCAAAATTTAAAACACTGATCTTGTGGCTGGTAACATGCAATAAAATCCTTGAAACAGAACAAAATAATCAGTAAATTATTATTATTATATTTTCTAAAATGTCTTTTCTAGAAGAATATTTTCAAATGATTGATGGCAATGGATTTATTGGCTATGATTGTTTGAATTACATGAAATGTTGTAACTTAGGACATTCAAAATCAAAAATCATTTATCTAAAGTGGAAAACTTGTGCGAAGTTTTTGGAAAAGCTTTTAGGGAAAATGCAGAAAGTATGGGGATTATCAAGCAGGAAGACAATGAAAGCCAACTTGATGAAATCCAAATCAGCATATCATCAAAATCAACTAAACTGTTCGACACTCCAGCTCATGCCCGCATGTGGCCTTAGCTCAACATTGGGGGTCCTGGTCCACACCGAATCTCACTTTAGACCCTTAAATCCATCCCACTCCAACTGGGTATTAGGGAAGTACAGCTTGTGAGACACTGGCCCCGATATTATTAGGGAGGCAGGGAGGGTGCGGGGGGAAGGTGGGGGTGGGAGTTGGTGGTGAGGGCACAGTAGCATTTGGAACACCAAGCAAGGCCGGGGATGTGGCGGTCCTGCCGATCTTGACAACGTGGCCTCATTGAAATAGCCTGCTGCAGATTCCCGCCCGACAGCTGACCAAATAATTAGCCTGGCTGGGGGCGGGAACGCAAGCGACAGGAGGCTGCAGCTGGGGAGCCGTGGGGACGGTTCTGAGTAGTTAATGGGGATGTGGTCGCGGGCAAGAGAGAGGTCTTCATGCAATCGGGGGTGGGGTGGGGTGGCTGGGGGTGGGGTGGGGGATCTTGCCCTGATCAAGGGAGGGGGGGATTCTTCCTGCAATCGGGGGGAGGGGAAGTCTTGCCCTGATCGAGGGAGGGGGGTCTTCCTGTGAATGGGGGGCGGGGGGGTCCTGCCCTGAACGGGGGGGAATTGCCCTGATCGGGGGGCGGGGGTCGGGGGGGTCTTGCTATGATCGGAGGGGGGGCTTGCTGTGATCGGGGGGTCTTGCTGCAATCGGGGGTCTTGCTGTGATAGGGGGGGGCCTTGCTGCGATAGGGGGTCTTGCTGTGATCGGGGGGTCTTGCTGTGATCGGAAGGTCTGGCTGTGATCGGGGGTCTTGCTCTGATCGGGGGGGTCTTGCTGTGATCGGCAGGTCTTGCTGTGATCGGGGTGGGTCTTGCTGTGATCGGGGGGTCTTGCTGTGATTGGGGGGTCTTGCTGTGATCGGGGGTCTTGCTATGATCGGTGGCGTCTTGCTGTGATTAGGGGGTTCTTGCTGTGATCCGGGGGACTTGCTGTGATCGGGGGTCTTGCTGTGATTGGGGGTCTTGCTGTGATCAGGGGTCTTGCTGTGTTTGGGGCTGTCTTGCTGTGATCGGTGGGTCTTGCTGTGATTGGGGGGGTTTTGATGTGATCTGGGGACTTGCTGTGATTGGGTATCTTACTGTGATCGGCGGGGTCTTGCTGTGATCAGGGGTGTCATACTGTGATCGGGGGGGGTCGTAATGTGATCGGGGGGATCTTACTGTGATCGGGGGGTCTTGCAGAGATCAGGGGGTCTTGCTGTGATCGGGGGCCTTGCTGTGATCGGGGGATCATGCTATGATCGGAGGGTCTTGCTGTGATCGGGCGGTCTTGCTGTGATCGGGGTGGTCTTGCAGTGATCAGGGGGGCCTTGCTGTGATCGGGGGGTCTTGCTCTGATCGGGGGGTCTTGCTGTAATCAGGGGGGTCTTGCTGTGATCGGGGGTTCTTGCTGTGATCGGGGGTGTCTTGCTGTGATCGGGGGTTCTTGCTGTGATTGGGGGGTCTTGCTGAGATTGGGCACGGGGGGCCTTGCTATGATCGGGAGGTCTAACTCTGATGGGGGTCGTCTTGCTGTGATCGGAGAGTGTCTTGCTGTGATCGGGGGTCTTGCTGTGATCGGGGGTCTTGCTGTGATCGGGGTGTCTTGCTGTGATTGGGGGGTCTTGCTGTGATCGGGGGGGTTCTTGCTGTGATCGGGGGTCTTGCTGTGATCGGGGGTCTTGCTGTGATCGGGGGGTCTTGCTGTGATCGGGGGGGTCTTGCTGTGATCGGGGGTCTTGCTGTGATCGGGGGTCTTGCTGTGATCGGGGTGTCTTGCTGTGATTGGGGGGTCTTGCTGTGATCGGGGGGGTTCTTGCTGTGATCGGGAGTCTTGCTGTGATCGGGGGTCTTGCTGTGATCGGGGGGCTTGCTGTGATCGGGGGTCTTGCTGTGATCGGGGGTCTTGCTGTGATCGGGGGTCTTGCTGTGATCAGGGGTCTTGCTGTGATCGGGGGGGTCTTGCTGTGATTGGGGGGTCGTGCTGTGATCGGGGTTGGTCTTGCTGTGATTGGGGGGTCTTGCTGTGATCGGGGGGTCTTGCTCTGATCGGGGGGGCTTGCTGTGATTGGGGGTCTTGCTGTGATCGGGGGTCTTGCTGTGATTGGGGGGTCGTGCTGTGATCGGGGTTGGTCTTGCTGTGATTGGGGGGTCTTGCTGTGATCGGGGGGTCTTGCTCTGATCGGGGGGTCTTGCTCTGATCGGGGGGGCTTGCTGTGATTGGGGGTCTTGCTGTGATCGGGGGTCTTGATGTGATTGGGGGGTCTTGCTGTGATTGGGGGGGTCTTGCTGTGATCAGGGGTCTTGCTGTGATCGGGAGGTCTTGCTGTGATTCGGGGGGTTTTGATGTGATCAGGGGACTTGCTGTGATCGGGGATCTTACTGTGATCGGCGGGATCCTGCTGTGATCGGGGGGTGTCTTACTGTGATTGGGGGGGTCATAATGTGATCGGGGGGGCTTACTGTGATTGGGGGGTCTTGCAGAGATCAGGGGGTCTTGGTGTGATCGGGGGGTCTTGCTGTGATCGGGGGATCATGCTATGATCGGAGGGCCTTGCTGTGATCGGGCGGTCTTGCTGTGATCGGGGAGTCTTGCTGTGATCGGGTGGTCTTGCAGTGATCAGGGGGGTCTTGCTGTGATCAGGGGTCTTGCTCTGATCGGGGGGTCTTGCTGTAATCAGGGGGGTCTTGCTGTGATCGGGGGTTCTTGCTGTGATCGGGGGTGTCTTGCTGTGATTGGGGGGCCTTGCTGTGATCAGGGGGATGGTTCTTGCAGTGATCAGGGGTCTTGCTGTGATCGGGGGTTCTTGCTGTGATTGGGGGGTCTTGCTGTGATCGGGGGGGGTCTTGCTGTGATTGGGGGGTTCTTGCTCTGATCGGGGTGTCTTGATGTGATCGGGGGTTCTTGCTGGGATCGGGGGGTATTGCTGTGATCGGGGGGTATTGCTGTGATTGGGATTCTTGCTGTGATCGGGGGGTGTTGCTGAGATCGGGCAGGGGGGGCCTTGCTATGATCGGGAGGTCTTACTCTGATGGGGGTCGTCTTGCTGTGATCGGACAGTGTCTTTCTGTGATTGGGGGTCTTGCTGTGATCAGGGATCTTGCTGTGATCGAGGTGTCTTGATGTGATCGGGGGTTCTTGCTGGGATCGGGGGGGTTGCTGTGATCGCAGGGGGGTCTTGCTGTGATCGGGATTCTTGCTGTGATCGAGGGGTCTTGCTGAGATCGGGCAGGGGGGGCCTTGCTATAATCGGCGGTGTCTTACTCTGATGGGGTGGTCTTGCTGTGATCGGAGGCTGTCTTGCTGTGATCGGGGGTCTTGCTGTGATCAGGGTTCTTGCTGTGATCGGGGCGTCTTGCTGTGATCGGGGGTCTTGCTGTGATCAGGGTTCTTGCTGTGATCGGGGCGTCTTGCTGTGATCGGGGGTCTTGCTGTGATCGGGGGGGTCTTGCTGTGATCAGGGTTCTTGCTGTGATCGGGGCGTCTTGCTGTGATCGGGGGTCTTGCTGTGATCGGGGAGGTCTTGCTGTGATCGGGGGGTGTCTTGCTGTGATTGGGGTGTCTTGCTGTGATTGGGGGGGTCTTGCTGTGATCGGGGTGTCTTGCTGTGATAGTGGGGCGTCATGCTGTGATCGGGGGTCTTGCTGTGATCAGGGGGTCTTGCTGTGATCGGGTCGTCTAGCTGTGATCCGGGCTCTTGCTGTGTACGGGGAGGGTCACGCTGTCATCGGGGGTCTTGCTGTGATCGGTGGGTCTTGCTGTGACCAGGGGGTCTTGCTGTAATCGGGGGGTCTTGTTGTGATCGGGTGTGTCTTGCTGTGATCGGGGGTCTTGTGGTGATCGGGGGCTCTTGCTGTGTACGGGGGATCTTGCTGTGATTGTGGGGTCTTGCTGTGATCGGGGGGGTCTTGCTGTGATCGGGAGGGGCGTCATGCTGTGATCGCGGCTCTTGCCATGACTGGGGGGTCTTGCTGTGATCAGGGGTCGTGCTGTGATCGGGGGGGTTTGCTGTGATCGGGATTTCTTGCTGTGATCGGGGGGTCTTTTTGTGATCGGTGGTTCTTGCTGTGATTGGAGGTCTTGCTGTGATCAGGTGGGGGGTCTTGTTGTGATTGGGGGGTTCTTGATGTGATCGGGGGGTTTTGCTGTGATTGGGGGTGTCTTGCTCTGATCGGGGGTCTTGCTGTGATCGGGGGTCTTGCTGTGATCGGGGGGGGCGGTCTTGCTATGTTCGGGGGGGTTGTCTTGCTGTGATCGGGTGGTCCTGCTTTCTCCGGGGGTCTTGTTGTAATCGGGGGGTCTTGCTGTGATCGGGGATCTTGCTGTGTTCAGGGGGGGTGTCTTGCTGTGATCAGGGTGTCTTGTTCTGATCGGGGGTCTTGCTGTGATCGGGTGACTTGCTGTGATCGGGGGGGTCTTGCCGTGATCGGGTGGGGGTGTCTTGCTGTGATCGGGGTGTCTTGCTGTGATTGGGGGTTCTTGCTGTGATCGGGATGTCTTGCTGTGATTGGGGGGGGGTCATGCTGTGATCGGGGGTCTTGGTGTGATCGGTGTGTCTTGCTGTGATCGTGTGGCCTTGCTGTGATCGGGGGTCTTGATGTGATCGGGTGGTCTTGCTGTGATCGGGGGTCTTGCTGTGATCGGGGGGTCTTGCTGTGATCGGGGGTCTTTCTGTGATCGGCGGGTCTTGCTGTGATCGGGGGTGTCTTGCTGTGATTGGGGATCTTGCTGTGATCGGGGGGTCTTGCTGTGATTGGGGTGTCTTGCTCTGATCGACAGGGGGTCTTGCTGTGATCGGTGGGTCTTGCTGTGATCGGGAGGTCTGGCTCTGATCGGGCGGTCCTGCTGTGATTGGGGGGGGGTCTAGCTGTGAGCAAGGGTTCTGCCTGTGAGCGGAGGTCTTGCGGTGATCGGGGACTGTTGCTGTGTTCGGGATGTCTTTCTGTGATTGGTGGGTCTTGCTGTGATCGGCAGGGTGGTGGGGTCTTGTTGTGATCGGGGGGTCTTGCTGTGATTGGGGGTCTTGCTGTGATCGAGTAGGTCTTGCTGTGATCGCCGGGTCTTGCTGCGATCGGGGTGTCTTGTTGTGATCGGTGTGTAGGGGGTATCTTTTATCTGGTTTACCGTAATTTACCTTCCTTTACCTGGTTTACTGTAATTTACCTGGTCAAGCAGCCTTTTTTTCCACTGCACTGAGACCAACACCAAACAGCGGTTTCGAATCGCTAAATCCACCCTTCCAGTTCTGACTGGAGGAACTTATAATTAATGATATACTAAAATGGACAAAATGGTCTGGATGCGAGAAAATCAAACTTTATTAACTAAAGAAAACTACACCACACGATCAAAGCAATAAAGAAACTAGACCACACGATCAATGTAAAATTGCTTAACAGGGGAAGGCAGATGGCAAAAACGAGGGATAAATGGCTACAATGTAAGTCTTACAATCTTAGCAATTTCCCTTAAATTACCACCCCTCTAACTCCTTACTAGATTGCCTTGCTAAGGAGTCAGAAACCTGCTCACCTATGGTCCCAAAGAGAGAGAAGAGCTCACCTGCAGTCCAAGGAAAAAGAGAGAGATGCTTCTGAGAAGCTATCTTTATATCCTGCTGTTTTGGTGCTGAAAAGGTCTGTGCAAATTCGCGCCGAAAAGTTCGAACACACAAGAGAAATGCCATGATTGGCTGATTCAAACAGGCTATTTCCCAGTGGCCAAACTGCTTCCTTAGTCTGGAATGTTCCCGCCCACATCCAAGTTCATCTGGCTAAAACAAAAGGCACCCAACTGCCCTATTGTCTGAGTAATGGGTGATTCAAAGCCATTCATTCCTTTTCTTAGTCTAAAAAATGTCTCTTCTGTAGTTTAGGTGTGTCTCAATTGTGTGCTGGGCTTTGAATGGAGTTGGATTACTATGTAAACAGAAACCCATTCATTGTGGTCACTGAAACTGTAGTCTCAAGTGGTTTAATCCCTTATGTCAACAACGCAGCAGTTTCCTGTAAACAAACATTGCCTCTGTAGGGAAGGGAAACTCCCTTTTTTTGATTGACAGAATCAGACTGCCACTGCTTCATCCGCCCACTTTTCACAGACCTACACGAGCTGTTTTCCAAGCCCCTTTGTCCTTGGCCATGCTTTTCTGATGGCCATTTTTGTCCCTTTGCAACTTACACAGTTCTAAACTCAAGAGTACATTTAAAAAAAATAAAATTTGCTGTCTTAAAGTGTGCGAATTTTTCCATGAAATTCCTCAATTCTGGTGTTTTCCACATGCTGCCCAACTCAACGCAGCCCCCCTGCGATTCTGGGTATTTTTAAAACATTATCCAACCCAGAGGCAATTTCCATGATGTAGATTAATATCTCCAGTATCTTCGGGGCTCGGTGATTTTGCGAACCCCTACATTCCACCCTTTGGATACTTCCAACTTGCTTGTCATATCCACTTGAAGAAAGTGAGCAAAATTTTCTGACCCATGGCAAACAACCATCCCCTGTATTTACCTATAGCTACCTGTCACTGATCCCCAGTCCTGTCTATTCCCCTCAAATCCAAGAAAAACCGTGGTATGGTAGGCATCTACAGATACATCAACTACAAAATGTTACAACAAGGGGTCTCATACCCCTGCACCACTTGTTACATTATAACATATAACAAAATGTTGCAATCTTGGTTATACAATGTAATCAAAATGATTCCAAGCACGGAGGGGGTCCTATGCCTCTGCACCACTTGGAACTGTAAAACAAGATACAAAAATCTCCATTAAACATTTGAAACAAAATGCTGAAACATTTGAAACAAAATGCTGAAATAAGCCCCGGCCATCACGTGCCAATGATGGGTCGCAAAATTCGAGTGGGTATTACTCCTCCCACCCGGGCAGTAAATGTTCCTTCCACCCCCCTTTTAATGGTCTCAAACTTATAAAACATACAGATTGGATTTTACAGAACAGTCTGATCCACCAGCGCTGAGCCGTTCCCTTGTCCATTTGTGGAGACGGAGTACCCCTCACGTTTTGCAGACCGAGACCGGGGAGTATGGGATCATGACTCCCAGTCCCTCCCCCTCCCGTCTTCCCTCGACTGGCTGGAGCGAATGATGGGTGCCTGTGTGGTGGCTCTGACTGGCCCCACACTCAAACTTGGATCCCAGATCTGGCTACCCACTCATCCTCCCCAACCACACTTACACTCTAACTTTGCCCGTGGGACCCCGGGTGAGTTCCTCCCTTCCCCGAATGCACCCACGCGACTCTTGGGTCTCCCCCTCCCCTTTACAATCCTTCCCGGGCCATCACCACCCACTCCCGGGGAACGCGTCCCTATCTGACAAGGCGCCCGCGCTTCCCCACCATGACTCCTCAATAGAGAGGACTCCCGCAAGTGAACTTCGGTCAGGATAGTGCTGGGTTGGAGGCCGTGCCCCACCCAGCTGGGGCCATCTCTTCTGCGTAGGATGAGTAGGCAAGTTCCTCCGGACCCTGTCCGGTTTCTCCCGAAGGTCGCTGCAGGGTCTCCTCCTGGATTTGTCCAGTGGCGAGGTGATCCCCAACATTCTGTATCCATATCTTCATTCGATGTCCAGCTCGGGCTGGACGAACAGGGCTGCTCCTTGGTCCACTCTCCTGTAAAAAAACTTAAAAGGACATGCAGCCAGGTCTCTCACTGACCTGCTGCCTTAGGTGGAGACATGGTCGGGTCCCTTGATCTCGGACCAAAATACAAGAATTTGGCACACTTATAAACTTAAACTTAAACTCAAAACTACTAGTTATATCAAAACTTAAAATTCAAACACCTTAAAGGCAAGCTATAAACATTGGTTACTTAACACAAAGCTATAATACAAATGCCGCCTGTCTCCGGATGGCTAGGCTAATCTCTGGTGTCACTGTCGCAGATTACTGCTGCCTGCAGCGAAGCTGGACTGCCTCCTGCTTCAAGTCCCTGGCAGCTTATGGCTGCTGATTGGGGACCTCTGCCCTTTGGCTTCTCCCTGGTTCGGGAGTCCGCCCTACTCCACTGTAAAGTGGGTGACCATCTTATCTCGGGCTTACGGACCCGAAGAGACCTTCTGAGGGGTGTCTCTGTGGGGGGAACTTTGGCTGATGGACCCTGAGCCTGGGTCACAGCCCTAGCTGGCTGGGAACCTTCTCCCCCTGGTGCAAACAGCCCAGACTGTATAATATACCTGGCAGCCTGCCAGTACTCCGGGTTTGCCTCCTTTTCCCTACCCACTCCTGTACTGGGGGCAGGTATCCCCTCACCACCCACTGCTGATGGCTGAAAATCTTCCTCTCCAGGTCCAAAACCTGGTACCAGCTCCCCTGCAAGAGGAATTGCTATCCCTTCCGCCCCAGAGTCCCATACCATAGGGGGAACCACTCTAGAATCGGGCTGGGAAGCGTGTCCCTTTAAACAGGCGAATGCGCCTGTGCAAACCTCCTCCCCGGAGTCCCTCGGCAGAGGCTGTGAAGCCTCTGTCTTTAAACAGGCGACTGCGCCTGCGCGGGAAAACTGAAAAAGAGCCGCTGTGGTCCTGCAGGCAACTGCGACTGCGTGAACAATCTCTTCACAGGGCTGGGGAACCGCTACACTATCACAGGCAACCGCGCCTGTGTGTTCGATTTCACTGAAAAGGGTAGGAAGAACCGCTGGTTCTTCCAAGCAGGCTACTGTGCCTGCGCGTATAGACTGAGAAGCAGGGACCTTTAAACGGCCGACTGTGCCTGCGTGCGTGGCCTTACAGTGAACAGGAGCCGCTGGGGGTTCCAAGTCCGCGACTGTGCCTGCGCCTGCGTGAACCCGGTGTTGGGAAGCCTCTCCCCTCAGGCGCACGACTGCGCCTGCGCGGGAAAACTGAAGAAGAGCCGCTTGGGTCACGGGCTGGGGGACTGTGCCTGCGCGAACCTGGTGTTGGGAAACCTCTCCCCTCAGGTGTGTGACTGCGCCTGCGCGAACCTATTGTTCAGATGACTGGGAGATTCCTGTCTCCAGATCAGCGACTGCGCATGCGCGGGCAATCTTTTCTGTGAATCAACTGGCAGCAGCCTGCAGATTTCTACTCTCAGGCTGCTGTTTCTCTGTTTCTGAGCCAGATAACTGGTTCAAATTTAAACTTTGGCCAAAACTTCAGTCCTACTGGGGTGGGGAAGTGTCCCAATTTGTGGGCTGGTCAATCATTCCCCTGGAACAAGCCACAGTGCCTGTCTTTACAGCCTGTGAACTTGAACTTGTATGGTCAGATTTATACAATTTTCCTGATTTTCCCTGTGTCCCATCCCTGCCTGAAATTGCTGCCACTGGCCCGGACCCACATGGGTCCCAGAAAGTGCCTGCACGTGCACCCTCCTTGGCCAGCATATTGGCCAGTCATTGTGGGGAGGCAGAGGTGGATGAGGGGGCTGCAGCACCACTGATGGCTGCTACCGTTTCCTGATTGCCCTGAGGAAAGATTTTATCAACTCCATGATGGACTCGACTGTATCGGGAGGAGTTTCTGTCTCTGCCTTCTGAGTTGGGGCTGCGGGGGTCCTGGCTTTATCGTTCACGGGCGGACCATACCTCCGTTGTCGGAGGGGGTACACTGGTCCTGGTCCCCGCCTGCCTAGCGGGACCTGCTGGCATTCTCCTACCACCCCTTCTGGCTGCCAGAGCTCCTCAAAACTCGGAGCTGTGGGCTGCTGTCTTGGGATCTCTAATTCCCGAGCCAACCTTTCCCTGGGTGTTGCCTGTGGGGCTGTTTTACTTAGGTTGCCAGTAAAATCCAGCTGACCTGCCTTTGGGCTGATCAGACAAATCATCCCCTTTGCTCCTTTTAAAGCCATGCTAAGGCTTTCTATCTCTGCCCGACAGGGGCCATGATTTGATTCCTCAAACCTTTGGTCGCAGGCCAGCTTATAAGCTGCCTTTACCTCCCTAACCTTCCCCTCCTGCTCTGTTACTTCTGAGGTGAGGCGGGCATTCTCTTCCCACAGTCTCATCTCGTTACTCCTTGCTTCTGTAAACTGGCACTTTAGGAACTCTATCTTGTGCCTCGCATGGCTTTTGCCCTCGCTAGCTTCTTGGGTGAGGTGTGCATTTTCCTCCTGTAGCCTCATCTCACTGTCCCTAGCCTCTGTGACTTCCTGCACAAGGCACTCTATCTCTGCCTGGCATTTTGTGACCTCTAGTGTGAGGCATGCATTTTCTTCCCGCACCTTCATCCCACTATCTCTGGCCTCATTCACCTCTCTTATGAGGCGTTCTACCTCTGTCTGGCATTTTTCCAACTCTGACTCCCGATTCTTGGCCTCTTTAACCTCCTCTCGCACCCTCAGCTCACCCTTCTTAACCCAGCCACCTATACCATAATAGGTCAGCTTACACGCTGCCACTAACTTCTGCAGGGCTACCCACAGACTGAAAGCAAGAAAAGCAATAGCTGATACTTTCTCCAGATCCAGACCACTCATCATATCAAGAACTGCCTCCAGTCCTGACACCATCGCCAATTTGTAGAGGGCATCTTTTACCTGGTTTACGGTAATTTACCTTCCTTCCTACCTGGTTTATGGTAATTTACCTGGTCAAGCAGCCTTTTTTTCCACTGCACTGAGACCAACACCAAACAGTAGTTTTGAATCGCTAAACCCACCCTGCCAGTTCTGACTGGAGGAACTTATAATTAATGATATACTAAAATGGACAAAATGGTCTGGATGCGAGAAAATCAAACTTTATTAACTAAAGAAAACTACACCACACGATCAAAGCAATAAAGAAACTATACCACATGATCAATGTAAAATTGCTTAACAGGGGAAGGCAGATGGCAAAAATGAGGGATAAATGGCTACAATGTAAGTCTTACAATCTTAGCAATTTCCCTTAAATTACCACCCCTCTAACTCCTTACTAGATTGCCTTGCTGAGGAGTCAGAAACCTGCTCACCTGTGGTCCCAAAGAGAGAAGAGCTCACCTGCAGTCCAAGGAAAAAGAGAGAGATATGCTTCTGAGAAGCTATCTTTATATCCTGGGAGCTCCTGCTGTTTTGGCGCTGAAAAGGTCTGTGCAAATTCGCGCTGAAAAGTTTGAATACACAAGAGAAAGGCCATGATTGGCTGATTCAAATGGGCTATTTCCCAGTGGCCAAACTGCTTCCTTTGTCTGGAATGTTCCCGCCAACATCCAAGTTCATCTGGCTAAAACAAAAGGGACCCAACTGCCCTATTGTCTGAGTAATGGGTGATTCAAAGCCATTCATTCCTTTTCTTAGTCTAAAAAATGTCTCTTCCGTAGTTTAGGTGTGTCTCAATTGTGTGCTGGGCTTTGAATGGAGTTGGATTACTATGTAAACAGAAACCCATTCATTGTGGTCACTGAAACTGCAGTCTCAAGTGGTTTAATCCCTTATGTCAACAAGGCAGCAGTTTCCTGTAAACAAACATTGCCTCTGTAGGGAAGGGAAACTCCCTTTTTTTGATTGACAGAATCAGACTGCCACTGCTTGATCCTCCCACTTTTCACAGACCTACATGAGCTGTTTTCCAAGCCCCTTTGTCCTTGGCCATGCTTTTCTGACAGCCATTTTTGTCCCTTTGCAATTTACACAGTTCAAAACTCAAGTGTACATTTTTTTAAATAAAATGTGCTGTCTTAAATTGTGCGAATTTTTCCATGAAGTTCCTCGATTCCAGTGTTGTCCACGTGCTGCCCAACTCAACGCAGCCCCCCTGTGGTTCTGGGTATTTTTAAAACATTGTCCAACCCAGAGGCAATTTCCACGATGTAGATTAATATCTCCAGTATCTTCGGGGCTGAGGGATTTTGCAAACCCCTGCAGGGGGATCTTGCTCTGATTGGAGGTCTTGCTGTGACCAGCTGGGGGGTCTTATTGTGATTGGTTGGGGTCTTGCTGTGATCGGGGGTCTTGCTGTGGTCGGGGTGTCTTGCTGTGATCACGGGGTCTTGCTGTGATCGGGGTTGTCTTGCTCTGATTGGGGATACTGCTCTGATCGGGGCTCTTGCTGTGATCGGGAATCTTACTGTGATCGGGCGGTCTTGCTGTGATCGAAGGGATCTTGCTATGATTGGGGGGTCTTGCTGTGATCGGGGGGGCCTGCTATGATCGGGGGTCTATCTCTGATCGGGGGAGCTGGCTGTGATCGGGGTGTCTTGCTGTGAATGGGGGGCTCTTGCTGTTTTGGGGGTCTTGATGTGATCGGGTGGTCTTGCTGTGATCGGGGGTCTTGCTGTTATCGGGGGGTCATGCTGTGATCGGGGGTCTTGCTTTGATTGGAGGGTCTTGCTGTGATCGGGGGACTTGCTGTGATCAGGGGTCTTGCTGTGATCGGAGGTCTTGCTGTTATCGGGGTGTCTTGTTGTGATCGGGGGTCTTGCTGTGATCGGGGATCTCGCTGTGATCGGGGGTCTTGCTATGATCGGGGTGTCTTGCTGTGATAGGTGGGGTCTTGCTGTGATCGGGGTGTCTTTCTGTGATCGGGGGGTCATGCTGTGATCGGGAGTCTTGCTGTGATTGGGGGTCTTGTGTGATCGGGGTGTCTTGCTGTGATTGGGGGGGTCTTGCTGTGATCGGGGTCTCTTTCTGTGATGGGTGTTAAGTCTGTGTGTTATAATGAGAATTACTACACAGACCACAAGAGTAAACTTTAACAGGTCTTTACTGGTTGAAGGTCAGGGCGGAACTGCCCAATAAATCATTACACAGCACTTATATACCGGTGTGGTCACCACCGGTATTGCAGTATACAGCAGCCAAGATAAAGTAGTGCAACCCTTAAAATAGTTCTCTTAAAGGTGGAACAGTTACATACACTACAATCCTCCCTTTTTAGGTTAACAGTATATCTTCCCATTAAACATAACATCATAACATATATACACAACTTAATGTAAAACAGTTCACAGATTCAGTCTCTCTGGAGGCTTCCTGACTCGGTCCGGATAACGCCTCGGTGGTGTAGTAGTTTTCGGTGGTTTGTGACCGCATGTGTTGCATTCCTGTACGCCAACAAGAAGTTATCTACCTTATGTTGTAGATTTATGTCTTCATTACCCATGGCCTTTATGGCCTTCTTGAAGGTCTGGACAAAGCTTTCAGCTAATCCATTGGTGGCGGGATGGTATGGGGCGGACGTGTAGTGCTTAACCCCATTGTTTTTTAAGAACTTCCTGAATTCTTCGGGCACAAATTGCGGTCCATTATCAGAACAGATCTGTTCCGGCAGCCCATTCCTGGCAAAGATGGTCCTTAATACTGTGATGGTTTTTTCCGTGGTGGTGGAGGACATCTTTATTACCTCCGGCCACTTGGAGTGTGCATCCACCGCGATTAAGAACACTGAGTCCATAAATGGGCCAGCAAAGTCGATATGTACCCTTTGCCATGGAGATGAGGGCCACTCCCATGGATGCAGAGGAGCTTGTGGTGGGGCGTTTTGGACCTTCTGGCATCCTAAACAGCTCTTGGTCATTTCTTCGATGTCTCCATCGATACCTGGCCACCTCACGAACGCTTTGGCTAGGTTCTTCATTTTCACCCCACCCAGATGCCCCTCGTGAATCTCCTTTAGAACTTTTTGCTGGAGTTTGGGTGGAATCACCACTCTGGATCCACACATCAAAGTTCTTCGGCACACTGACAGCTGTTCTTTTCTTTGCGAAAATGCTGGCAACAGTGGTTCGCCATGTGCTGGCCATCCCTTCACCGTTAAATCATAGACTCGTGAGAGAGTCGGGTCATTCCTTGTTTCCTTTTCGATCGTAGAATTTGTTACTAGTAGACATTCCACTATGGTTGAGTGGAACATCTCCACTGGGTCCACTGTAGACGCCTCTTCTACCATTGGCAATGGTAGGCATGATAACCCATCAGCATTCCCATGCTGTTTTGATCCTTTGTATTCTATGTCATATTGGTGTGCCCCTAGGAAAAGGGACCACCTCTGTAGCCTTTGCGCTGTCATAATGGAAACGCCCTTTTTCGGGTTAAATATGGATACCAACGGCTGGTGGTCTGTCAGCAGTGTAAACTGCTGGCCCTGCAGGTAATGATGAAACTTCTTTACTCCCCACACCAGGCTGAGAGCCTCCCTATCTATCTGAGCATAGTTGCGCTCAGCGGAGGTCAATGATCTGGATGCAAATGCGACTGGCCTTTCCGAGCCATTTGGCAACTTGTGTGAGAGTACTGCTCCAATACCATAAGGAGAAGCATCACAAGCTAAACGAATAGGTAGCGTTGGTTTGAAGTGAGCCAACACTTCCTCTGAGGTGATCAATGTCTTGCTTTTGCGTAAGGCCTTCTTACAGTCCTCACTCCACTTCCATGGTACTTCTTTCTGCAAAAGAGCATTCAGCGGGTGCAGCTCCGTGGATAGATTTGGCAGAAACTTATGGTAATAGTTAATCAACCCTAGGAACGATCTCAACTGGGATACATTTTCCGGAGCGGGAGCCTTCACAACAGCTTCGATCTTGTCAGGTGACTTGTGCAGCCCCTCCTGGTCAATGACATGACCACAGTACGAGATCCGTTCCTGAAAGAACTCACATTTCTGGCGATTAACTCGAAGGCCATATTCCTTCAACCTGGTGAGCACCAGTTTCAAATTTGCAAGGTGTTCCTCATCGTCATCTCCTGTAATCAGGATATCGTCCAAGTAACATTGAGTGCTTGGAATTCCCTGTAATACCTGCTCCATGGCCCTCTGCCAAATTGCCGGAGCCGAAGCCACTCCAAAAACCAGTCTATTATATCGATACAAGCCTCTGTGCGTGCTGATTGTGAGATACTGGCGCGACTCTTCCTCAACTTCCATCTGTAAGTACGCTTGCGCCAGGTCTATCTTGGTGAAGTGTTTCCCGCCAGACAATGAAGCAAAGGTATTCTCAATCCGCGGAAGCGGATATTGCACCATGTGAAGCACCGGATTAACCGTGATCTTGAAGTCTCCACAGATGCGGACCTTCCCCGGTTCCCCTGGCTTATTACTCGATGAACACTTCATGACGGGAACAATGGGCGTGGCCCACTCACTCCAGTCCACCTTAGACAGTACTCCTGAATGTTCCAGCCCTTCCAGCTCAGCTTCCACAGCAGGTTGCATCGCATACGGTACCGGTCTGGCTTTGAAAAATTTTGAGTTTGCATGTTCTGCAATCTTGATTTTTGCCTTAATTCCTCTCAGTGTTCCCAGTCCCTGTTGGAACACCTCTTTAGCCTCATCCAATATTCTGGACAATTGTTCAGGTTTGACATCTTTTTTTCCGGAATCTACCGTTATTGCGTTTAGGGAGTGCCAGTCCATATTTATTTTCCTGATCCACTCCTGTCCCAGAAGTGGTGGACCTCCCTCAGGTAGTACATACAAGTCCATTCCTTGGTGTTCTTTGCCCTTGTGTATCACATTGACTTTTATCTTTCCGATGGGGTATACTTTTTGCCCCGTGTATGTCTGCAATACTATCTCCGTATCCCGTAGGGGAATATGTTTGAATAACTTTTTGTAATCTTGCTTATTCATGACCGTCAACGCCGATCCGGTGTCCAATTCCATCTTCACTTGGACTCCTGCTATCTGCAGTGTGACCCAGATAGTTTGTCGGTCAGCTTCCTTACTCACGTTGTGAATTCTTAGACTACCCAGTTCCTTGCTGTTGGAGTCTGAATCCGAATTCTGTTCATCCAAACTCTTCTCAGCCACCTTATGTACCTTTCTGCACTTTTCCTGTGGTGACTTTTTGTTGCTGGTCTTCTTTCCCGACCGGCATACTTTAGCTATGTGACCAAGCTTGCCACATTTTCTACATTCCTGGTTTTTAAACCAGCATTGGTTCTGATCGTGTGTTGTCTTCCCACAATGATAACATTTTGTTGTACCCGAAGCTATTTGATCTACGCTGAGTACCGCTGCCTTCAGCTGCATTTCCGCGGTGCCTCTCGCTGCGGCTTCGTGCGATGCTGCAATAGTGACAGCCTTATCAAGTGTAAGATCATTCTCTTCAAGCAACCGCTTTTGTGTTCCTTCTTTCGACAATCCACACACGAATTTGTCTCTCAGTGCCTCTGTCAGGCTTTCCCCAAACTGACAGTATTTCGCTAGCTTGCGCAGTTCAATTAAATGCTCCGCGTTGCTTTCCTCTTTCAGTTGCGTTCTCGCATAAAATTTAAATCGTTCCGCTAACATCAGCGGTGTGGGGTTCAAATGATTCTTCAGGACAGCAACAATATTAGCGAAAGTCTGATCCGCCAGTTTAGCTGGTGATAGAAGATGCTTCAATAGCCCGTATATCTTCGCACCCATTGAGTTTAGTAAGGTTAGTGCTTTATCTTCATCTGATATTTTATTTGCCTTACAATATATCTCAATGCGTTCTACATACGTGGCCCAATCTTCAACATCGGGATCGAAATCGTTGATGTTACCACGCTTAGGCATCCTCGCGATCTTCTTGAGAAACAAAAGAATTATTATTTTTTTTCTTTTACAAAATGGCGGTTTCCCGCGCTTGTCTCCTTCCCCCGCCTCCGAAAATGGCGGCTTCCCGCGTTTGCCTTTCTCCCCCGCTGGCTGTAATGGCGATTGTCGATTTGCTGCGTTCGCCCTCCCCCAGCGGTTTTCAAATCGTCCCTCCCAGCCCCTCTTGCAGTCCGGTCCTTTCCCCCCGGCTGCGGCTGAGTTCTCCGCGGTTTAAAATTTTTTTTTTTCCCGCGCCTTACGCTGACCCGGTCGCTGCGCCTCGGTAGCTGCCCGGCCTTTTTCACCGGTCGTGGTCGAGCTCTCTCTCGACGCTGTTGCGTCTCCCAGCCCGCTTGCAGCCCGGTCTTTCGCACCGGCTGCGTTTGCATTCACCGCGGCTTCCGTGCCTTACGCTGCCCCAGTCTCAGCGCCTCTGGCCCCGACTTCTGTCCGGCTCCTTTCCCCGGCCGTGGTCGAGTTCTCCGCCCTTATATGCTCCGTTTTTTTTTAATTTTCTCCACTACTCACAGTCAACGTGGCCGACATGCTGCTCGCCGCTAATCGGCTTACCCACCATCGTGATAGAAGGGATGATCACTGCCTGTTGCTGATGGAAGTCTTCGTCTCAGAATTCTTCCTTTGCTCTGCAGACCCGAGTCTTTTCTCAGCAGAATGATGAGGACGGATGCCTCCTCTCGACACCCGTTAAACTGCCTTGGATGTATCTCTGCCGCAGGGTAAGATCGTAATCGTCGCCACTGTTAAGTCTGTGTGTTATAATGAGAATTACTACACAAACCACAAGAGTAAACTTTAACAGGTCTTTACTGGTTGAAGGTCAGGGCGGAACTGCCCAATAAATCATTACACAGCACTTATATACCGGTGTGGTCACCACCGGTATTGCAGTATACAGCAGCCAAGATAAAGTAGTGCAACCCTTAAAATAGTTCACTTAAAGGTGGAACGGTTACATACACTACAATGGGGGGGTCATGCTGTGATCGGGGGTCTTGCTGTGATCGGGGGGTCTTGCTGTGTTCGAGGTGTCTTGGTGTGATCGTGGGGGTCTTGCTGTGATCGGGGATCTTGCTGTGATCGGGGGTTTCATGCTGTGATCGGGGGTCTTGCTGTGATCGGGGGGTCTTTCTGTGATCGGGGTGTCTTGCTGTGATCGGGGGGGTCTTGCTGTGATCGGGGGGTCTTGCTGTGATCGAGGGGTCTTGCTGTGATTGGAGGTCTTGCTGTGATCGGGGGTCTTGCTGTGACCGGGGGATCTTGCTGTGATTGGTGGTGTCTTGTTGTGATCGGGGGCTCTTGCTGTGATTGGGGGTCTTGCTGTGATCAGGGGGGGGTCTTGCTGTGATCGGCTGGTCCTGCTGTGATTGGGGGGTGTCTAGCTGTGATCGGTGGTTCTTGCAGTGATCGGGGGTTTTGGGGTGATCAGGGGCTCTTGCTGTGATTGGGGGGTCTTGCTGTGATTGGGGAGGTCTTGCTGTGATCGGGGGTCTTGCTATGATCGGGGGTCTTGCTTTTATCATGGGGGTCTTGCTGTGATTGGGGGGGTCTTGCTTTGATCGGGGGTCTAGCTGTGATTGGAGGGGTCTTGCTGTGATCGGGCAGTCTTGTTGTGATGGGGGGTCTTGTTGTGATCAGGGGTCTTGCTGTTATTGGGAGGTCTTGCTGTGATCGGGGGGTCTTGCTGTGATTGGCGGGGTGTCTTGCTGTGATCGCTGGGTCTTGCTGTGATTGGGAGGTCTTGCTGTGATCGGGGGGTCTTGCTGTGATTGGGGGTCTTGCGGTGATCGGGGGTTCTTGCTGTGATCGGGGATCTTGCTCTGATTGGGGGGACTTGCTGTGATTGGGGATCTTGCTCTGATTGGGGGGACTTGCTGTGATCGGGGAGGGGGGTATTGCTGTGGTCGGGGGGTCTTGCTGTGATCGGAGGGGTCTTGCTTTGATCGGGGGTCTAGCTGTGATCGGGGGGCTCTTGCTGTGATCGGGGGGTATTGTTATGATCAGGGGTCTTGCTGTGATTGGAGGTCTTGCTGTGATCGGCGGGGTGTCTTGCTGTGATCGCTAGGTCTTGCTCTGATTGGGAGGTCTTGCTGTGATCGGGGTGTCTTGCTGTGATTGGGGGGGGTCTAGCTGTGATCGGGGGTTCTTGCCATGATCGGGGGTCTTGCGGTGTTCGGGGGCTCTTGCTGTGATCGGGGGGTCTTGCTCTGATTGGGGTGACTTGCTATGATTGGGGAGGGGGCGTCTTGCTGTGATTGGGGGGTCTTGCTGTGATTGGGGGGTGTTGCTGTGATCGGCGGTGTCTTGCTCTGATCGGGGGTCTTGCTGTGATCGGGAGGTCTTGCTGTGATTGGGAATCTTGCTGTGATCGGGCGGTCTTGCTGTGATCGGCGGGGGGTCTTGCTATGATCGGGAGGTCTTGCTGTGATTGGCGGGGTGTCTTGCTGTGATCGGGTGGGTCCTGCTGTGATGGGGTCTTGCTGTGATCGGGGGGGTCTTGCTGTGATCGGGGTGCCTTGCTGTAGTCAGGGGTCTTTCTGTGATCGGGGTGTGTCTTGCTGTGATTGGGGGGGGGGGTCTTGCTGTGATCGGGGGTCTTGCTGTGATCGGGGGGGTCTTGCTGTGATCGGGGGTTTTGCAGTGATCGGGGGAATCTTGCTGTGATCGGGGTGTCTTGCTCTGATTGGGGGGTGTGTTGCTGTGATCGGGGGGGGGGGTCTTGCTGTGATCCAGGGGGTTCTTGCTGTGATTGGGGGGTCTTGTTGTGATCGTGGGGTCTTGCTCTGATCGGGGGAGTCTTGCTGTGATCAGTGGGTCTTGCTGTGATCGGGAGGTCTTGCTGTGATCGGGGGGTCCTTCTGTGATCGGGGGAGGTCTTGCTGTGATCAGGGGTTCTTGCTCTGATTGGGGGTCTTGCTGTGATCGACGGCTCTTGCTGTGATCGGGGGGTCTTGCTGTGATCGGGGTGGGTTCTTGCTGTGATCGGGGGTCTTGCTGTGATCGGTGGGTCCTGCTGTGATCAGGGGTCTTGCTGAGATCGGGGGGTCTTGCTGTGATCGGGGGGGTGTCTTGCTGTGATCGGGGGGTCTTGCTTTGATCGGGGTGTTGCGTTTACAAAGATAATCCAGAGGCCGTATGCAGAGCTCAGTTCATGTTGCTTTTAATGGCTGATCCAAACACACCCTTCCAGGCAAAAGGCATCGAATACCTATGTCCAATGTCAGACACAATACAACGATAACAGCACTATCAAACTCCATATGCTCAGGCCAAGGCACTCGAGTACCTGTCACCAATGTCAGACATAATATTTCCTCCCCCCTCACAGAATTTCAAACATGAAATGTAGTGACAAAGTCCTGTAGGTGGCCAGGGCGAGAACGTGTCCGAACAGGCCGAGGTGCGGACTGGTGAAGAGCAGGCCGAAGTGGGGGCTGGTGAGGAGCAGGCTGAGGCACAATATCTGCTTGAGGGTTGGCTGGCTGAGCCACATGTGCATCCCGCCACTCTGGGGGTATGGCTTGGGGACTAGGTCCATATAATCCCGCATCAGGGGGTGCTGGCACCTTCCGAAGGCGGCTGGCATGCCACCGAGAGCCGTCAGTGCAGCAAAAAATGGCTGGTCCAAGTTGGCGGCTGATTTGGAGAGGGGAGTGTAAAGTCCACGCCTCCATCATACACGGACTTCGGGAGAACAGTTTAACAGGTACTTTACTGAACAAGTGGCAGCTTGAAACTGAAACTACAGAAGCCTGCTAGGGCCTTTTATACAGGGGTGGTCACTGCTGGTACTGCAGTCTAAGACCAGTCATTCCCTTAAAGGTACATACACAACAATTCCTCCCCTTTTAGATAAACAGTACATAACATTCATTTAACACCTAAATAATAACTAATTACAATTACAATTTTCTCAGTAATATATACATCAACTGAAATAGTCATTTATAAGTTCAGTCTTTGAGGAGGCTTCCTGATCCGGACTGGATAGCGCCTTTCTCGAGTATCCTGTTCTGGCGGTGGAGTCAATTCTGGCTCATTGTCATTGGTTGGTTTGTCAGCTTCCAATACCCCTGCTTCTGAGGTAGACGCAATCTGTACTTCGGGCTCATTACCAGGTGCACATGCTTGTGGTACAGGTTTGGCTTGTTCCTGTGACTCTAGAATCTGGTCAGCATGGCGTCTCACGATGCTCTCTCCAATGTCCACTGTGTACATTAGTGGTCCCTGCTGTGTGCATATCGTGCCTGGCTGCCATTTCTCTGTTCGGTAGTCGCGGGCCAAGACCGGTTGCCCTATCTTGAAGCTCCTGGTTGGCTTCTCATTTATTTGCTGGAACTGCTTATCCTCAACATCTCGTCTTATGTTTGGTTTGAGCAAATCCAAGTGACATCTTAGTCTCCGGTTGAAAAACAGTACGGCTGGAGTTTGTTTGGTTACTGTATGTGTTGCATTCCGGTAAGCAAACAGGAAGTTATCCACCTTGTGTTGCAGTGGTATGTCGTCATTATACATTGCCTTTATGGCCTTTTTAAAGGTCTGAACAAACCTCTCAGCCAATCCATTTGTGGCTGGATGATATGGGGCAGATGTGTAATGTTTCACCCCATTATTCTTCAGGAACCTCCGGAAATCCTCAGACACAAACTGTGGGCCATTGTCGGAACAGATCTGTTCTGGCAACCCATTCCTGGTGAAGATGGTCCTTAGGACTGCAATAGTTTTCTCCGTGGTGGTGCAGGACATTTTATTGACCTCTGGCCATTTCGAATGGGCGTCCACAGCGATTAGAAACATTGAGTCCATAAATGGACCAGCGAAATCAATGTGTACCCGTTGCCATGGAGATGAGGGCCATTCCCATGGATGTAGCGGGGCCTGTGGTGGAGCGTTTTGGACCTTCTGGCATCCTGTGCATCTCTTGGTCATATCCTCGATTTCTTTATCGATTCCCGGCCACCACACAAACGCCCTGGCTAGGCTCTTCATTTTTACCCCTCCCAGATGACCCTCGTGAAGCTCATTGAGTACTCTATCTCTCAACTTGGGTGGAATTACCACTCGGGATCCACACATCAAGGTTCCCCAGCACACTGACAGCTGTTCCCTCCTTGGCGAGAATGCTGGCAACAGTCAGTCGCCATATGCTGGCCATCCCTTCACCGTCAAATCATAGACCCGAGAGAGTGTCGGGTCATTTCGGGTTTCCCTCTCAATACTTGCGTTTGTAACAGGCAAACATTCGACTATGGTCGCATGGAATATCTCCACCGGGTCCACTGCAGGTGCTTCTTCCGCTGTAGGCAACAGTAGGCGCAACAGCCCATCAGCATTTCCATGTTGTTTCATACCTTTGTACTCTATGTCATACTGATGTGCCCCTAGAAAAAGTGACCACCTTTGCAGCCATTGTAACGTCATCACCGGAACGCCCTTCTTTGGGTTAAAAATTGAGACCAGGGGTTGATGATCAGTCAGTAGGGTGAATTTCTGCCCGTGCAGATAGTGATTGAACTTCTTCACCCCCCACACCAGGCTGAGGGCCTCCCTGTCAATCTGAGCGTAGTTACGCTCGGCTGAGGTTAGCGAGTGCGATGCAAAGGCTATTGGCCTCTCTGAACCGTCACGGAATTTGTGTGACAGCACCACTCCAATGCCGTAAGGTGACGCATCACATACCAACCGATTCGGTAGTGTTGGGTTGTAGTGGGCCAATACTTCTTTTGAAGTGATTTGGCATTTACATTCCTGAAAGGCACGCTTACACTCATCACTTCATTTCCATGTTACACCAGTTTGAAGGAGGGCGTTCAGTGGGTGCAGAATTGTAGATAAATTCAGCAAAAACTTATGGTACTAGTTCACCAACCCGAGGAACGACCTCAGTTGCGACACATTTTCTGGTGCTGGAGCCTTGACTACAGCCTCAATCTTGTCCGGCGACTTATGCAACCCTTCCTCATCAATCATGTGGCCACAATACGAGATTTGTCTCCTGAAGAACTCACATTTCGGACGGTTGGCTCGTAGCCCATATTCCTGCAATCTCGTGAGCACCTGCTCCAGGTTGGCAAGGTGTTCATTATCATTTTCGCCCGTAACCAGGATGTCGTCCAAATAACACTGGGTCCCCGGGATCCCTTGCAGGACTTGTTCCATTGCCCTCTGCCACATAGCCGGGGCCGATGCTACCCCAAATACCAGTCGATTGTACTGGTAAAGGCCTTTGTGAGTGTTTATCGTGAGGTTTTTCCCAGATGCTTCTTCCACCTCCATTTGTAGATACGCTTGAGCCAGGTCAATCTTTGTAAAACGTTTCCCTCCAGATAGTGAGACGAAAATATCTTCTATCCGTGGAAGCGGATACTGTACTGTGTGCAGGACTGGGTTCACAGTCAACTTGAAGTCCCCACAGATGCGAACCTTCTTTGGCTCCCCAGGTGTGCTGCTCAATGCTTTCTTCAGTACAGGAACGATGGGTGTGGCCCACTTACTCCAGTCCACCTTAGACAGCACCCCCGAACGCTCCAGACTCTCCAGTTCAGCTTCCACAGTTGGGCGGATCGCGTATGGCACCGGTCTGGCCTTGAAAACTTTTGGGGTTGCGTTATCCTCAATCTTTATGGTTGCCTTTACTCCTTTTAGAGTCCCAAGTCCTTGTTGGAACACCTCTTCCGCGTCAGATAGAATTTGTGACAGACGTCCAGGTGCGACGTCATCATCTTTTTTGTCAGTCACAGTTAGTGCCAGAATGGAATGCCAATCCAATTGTAGTCTTCGGATCCATTTATGTCCCAATAATGGTGGTCCTCCATCTCGTAGTATATACATGTATAGTTTCTGTGTTTCCTTTCTGTTATATTCAACTGGCACCCTTATTTTCCTCTGGGGTAGACCTTTTGCCCTGTGTATGTCTTCAATACAATGGACGTGTCCTTTAAGGGTATGTGTGAGAATAGCCGCTCATAGTCTCGTCGATTCATGACAGTTAGGGCTGATCCTGTGTCCAATTCCATCTTCACTGGGGACCCTGCTATCATGAGGGTGACCCAAATGGTTCAGTGATCTTCTTTTGCGATCACGTTGTGTAACTTTAAACAACTTAGTCGCCTGCTCCCGGAGTCCTTATCACTCTCCTGATCTTCTGAACTCCTATCTGTCAGTTTCTTTACTTTCCTGTACTGTTCCTTAGTAGTTCTTGTCATGTTGGTCTTCTTTCCCGACCTGCAGACTCTTGCTATATGTCCCATTTTCCCGCATTGCCTGCATATTTTGTCTTTAAACCAGCAGTCCTTCTGCTCATGGGTTGTTCTGCCGCAGTGATAGCACTTTTCGGCTCCATACGCCATTTCGTTAGCGCTGTATTCTTGTGGTTTCTGTTGTATTTCCGCAGCTCCCCGTGCTGCTGCTTTGTAGGATACTGCCACGCTTAAAGCCTGTTCTAGTGTCAGGTCCTTTTTTGAAAGTAGTCGTTTCTGGGTTCCTTCACTCTGGAGCCCGCAGACAAACTTATCCCGTAAGGTGTCTGCCAGTCCTGCTCCGAACTGGCAGTGCTTCGATAACTTGCGTAGTTCCGTAAGATAGTCAGCATTGCTCTCATCTTTGTGCTGGTTTCTTTTAAGGAACTTGAATCTTTCTGCTATCAGCAGTGGTGTAGGGCTTAGATGTTCCTGTAAGATATGAACAATCTTCTCAAAACTTTTCTCCATTGGTTTAGCTGGGGTAATTAAATTCCGCAATAGGCCATATGTACTCGCACCCATCAGATTTAATAATACCGACGCCCTCTTTCCATCAGCCACCTCATTTGCCATGCAGTACACTTCAATTCTTTCCACATACGTGGTCCAGTCTTCTACCTCGTTGTCGAAAGCAGTGATACTGCCACTTTTCGGCATCTTGGGTGATTTAAAATGGCGCCTCCCGCGCTTTTGCTTCTTCCCCAACGGGATAAAATGGCGCCTCCCGTGCTTTTGCTTCTTCCCCTTACTGCCACGCTGCTCCTAGCATTCTACAGGGTAATGGCGGCGACCCGCAGCTTCGGCGCATCTCGCTTTCCTTCCCCCCCGTTTAGTTTCTCTCCGCTGTCCTGTTCTCGAGCACCGACCGCGCCCTGTGCGCTCCACCCTCTCTCTCTTGTTTTCTTTTCCTGGCAACGCTGTGCGGCCCGATTTGTAGAGCCGCTCGATCGAGCTTGAGCCCACCGCAGTCCAGAAGGGTCAGCGCGCTACCTGCTACCAGCACGATTCGCTGGAACCACAGTCTCTCCCGCAATTCTCCAAACACCGATGGATTCTCTGGGCGGTTGCCCTCGGTGTGGTAAACCACTTTTATCGTTCACTATCGTTACAGTATGGTTATCGCTGTTATATTGTTACACTATGGTTATCACTGTTTACACTGTTGTATCACTACACGAGGTCGCCTCTTGTCACGCTGTTATACCTGGGCTGACCACTGCTGACTCCGCCCATGGCTCCACCTACCTGCCCAGGTATAAAGGTGGTCGACTGGCTGGTATTCCTCCTTGTTGGATCCGATCACCCACGAGGGTGGGCCAATAAAAACCTATAGTTACTTTCTTAACTCGTCGCTTTTCATTGGATGAATTGATAGGTATATCAATTTTATTGGCTAAACTTTAAAAATGTCTAATGAACCGTCAGACCAGTCAGACGCCCAGCTACAACAGCCACAGCAGCCGGCCTGGCTGCGAGCCCTCCGACCGCCGTACCTGGATCTAAACCCACAGGCAGCAAACTCAGCCCTCGACTTCAAACACTGGCTGAGCTGTTTCGAATCCTACCTGGGAGAATCCGGCGTGCCTCAGAGATCCAAACTAAGAGTTCTGACCGCCCAAGTGAGCCCTAAAGTATTCGCACTCATACAGGACCTTACTACATACGAGGCCGCCATCAACCTGCTGAAACAGCAGTACCGGAGCCCGGTAAATTCTCTGTATGCCAGACATCTCCTAAGATCCCGCCCGCAACAGCCAGGAGAGTCTGTAGATGAATTTTTACGGGCACTACAAACACTCGGCAGGGACTGTGACTTTAAAGCGGTAACGGCTGCAGAAAATACTGAAGAGAATATCCGCGATGCCTTCGTGAAAGGCCTTCGGTCCGACTACTCACGGCAAAGACTGCTCGAATCAAAGGACCTCGACCTGAACACAGCTGCATCCCTCGCTCGCTCTCTGGAAGTGGCCCATCGGGACCTCGAGGTGTATTCCAGGTACTGTACTGCGCGACCCTGGGACTCGGGCCCGACCCCGACCGCAATACCCCTCGCACCGCCGCCTCTGGGACCTACCTCAGCGTCGGCGTCCAGGACCCGATCGGGACCGCCACCCCCGGTACCGGCTGCGACATTGGAGCCCCACGATCGGGCCGCCGGCTGCTTTTTTTGTGGCCAGGCGAAACACCCGAGGGCGCGCTGCCCTGCAAGAAACGCGACCTGCTCCGACTGCCATAAGAAAGGCCACTTCGCGAAGGCCTGCAGGGGGAGAGCCACAGACGCAAGCAGTGCCTCATGCGAGTTGTGGGGGTGGCCATCTTTCATCAAGGCCACAGGTGCCAGTATCCCCTCGTGCGAGTCGTGGGGGCGGCCATCTTTGATCAAGGCCACCGATGCCAGCAGTGCCTCATGTGAGTTGTGGGGGCGGCCATCTTCTCCGCCATTTTATTCAGCCTCGTGGGCGCCGCCATTTTGTCCACCACACTCGACCGCCACCTTGTCGCCAGACCCGACCACCGCCTCACCCGCAGACTACAGCAGCTCGCTCAACCATACACTAGCCTCCGTCACACTGGAACAAGCTCGCCCGCATCACCTGTCCAAGTCCATGATGGACATCAAAGTAAACGGCCACGCCACGACCTGCCTGTTCGACAGCGGAAGCACGGAGAGTTTCATACAGCCAGACACGGTGAGCCACTACTCCCTCACTGTCCGGCCAACGCGCAACCGGATCTCGATGGCGTCGAGGTCCCACGCTACAGACATCAGCGGCTACTGTGTCGTGACCCTGTCGGTTAGGGGCACGGAGTATAAAGATTTTAAACTCCTCGTCCTGCCCCAGCTCTGCGCTGCCGTCCTACTAGGGCTGGACTTCCAATCCCACCTGCAAAGTGTCACTTTGACATACGGTGGACCCCTTCCCCCACTCACAGTCGACAACCAGCAGCCTTTAAACCGCCCACCGCATACCACCTGCGGCCTATCCACCCTCAAGGTCCCGCCCCCCTCCCTGTTCGCTAACCTCACCCACGACTGTAAACCCGTCGCCACCAAGAGCAGGCGGTACAGCGCCGGGGACAGAGCTTTTATTAGCTCTGAGGTGCAGCGTCTCCTGAAGGAGGGCATCATCGAGAGGAGCAACAGCCCCTGGCATGCCCAGGTCGTAGTCGTTAAGACCGGTGATAAAAACCGCCTAGTCATCGACTACAGCCAAACCATAAACCGGTACACCCAGCAGGACGCATACCCCCTCCCCCGCATATCTGATATGGTCAATCAGATTGCACAGTACCGGGTATTCTCCACCATCGACCTTAAGTCGGCCTATCACCAACTCCCTCTCCGCCCTGAGGACCGCCAGTATACAGCCTTCGAGGCGAATGGCCGCCTCTACCACTTCCTTAGGGTTCCCTTCGGCGTCACCAACGGGGTTTCGGTCTTCCAAAGGGAGATGGACCGGATGGTTGACCAGAACGGGCTGCACGCCACGTTCCCCTACCTAGATAACGTCACCATCTGCGGCCGTGACCGGCAGGACCACGATGTTAACCTGGAAAGATTCCTCCGTACGGCCCAACGGCTGAACCTCACCTACAATAAGGAGAAATGTGTGTTTAACACCTCGCGCCTTGCCATCCTCGGCTGCGTAGTAGAGAACGGAGTCATCGGCCCCGACCCCGAAAGAATGCGCCCCCTCATGGAGCTTCCCCTCCCCCACTGTCCAAAGGCGCTAAAGAGAACCCTGGGGCTCTTCGCCTACTATACCCAATGGGTGCCAAATTATGCGGACAAAGCCAGACCCCTCATGAAGTCCACCTCCTTCCCCCTGACGGCAGAAGCGTGCGCAGCCTTCTCCCTCATTAAGGAAGACATTGCTAAGGCCACTATGCACGCGGTGGATGAGTCTATCCCTTTCCAAGTGGAGAGCGATGCATCCGACTTCGCCCTAGCCGCAACCCTCAACCAGGAGGGGAGACCAGTGGCCTTCTTCTCAAGGACCCTCCAGGGCCCTGAGATCCGACACTCTTCGGTCGAGAAGGAGGCCCAGGCGATCGTGGAGGCTGTACGACACTGGAGGCATTACCTGGCAGGCAAACGATTTACCCTCCTCACCGACCAGCGTTCGGTCGCTTTTATGTTTAATAACAAACTGAGGGGCAAAATCAAGAACGACAAGATCTTGAGGTGGAGAATCGAGCTCTCCACCTATGATTATGATATCTTGTACCGGCCTGGTAAACTGAACGAACCCCCAGATGCTCTATCACGAAGTACATGCGCCAACGTGCAAACTGATAGACTGCAGACCCTTCACAACGACCTCTGCCACCCCGGGGTCACCAGACTTTACCACTTCATTAAGGCCCGCAACCTGCCCTACTCCATCGAGGAGGTCAGGATCATGACCAGGAACTGCCAAACCTGTGCCGAATGCAAACCGCATTTCTTTAGGCCGGACAGAGCAAGCCTGATCAAGGCCACCCGCCCCTTCGAGCGCTTGAGCATCGATTTTAAGGGGCCTCTCCCGTCCTCTGACCGTAATGTGTACTTCCTCAACATTATTGATGAGTATTCCCGTTTCCCCTTTGCCTTCCCCTGCCCAGACATGACCAGCACCACGGTCATCAAATGCCTGAACGACCTCTTCGCCTTGTTCGGGTTCCCGAACTATATACATAGCGACCGGGGCTCCTCCTTCATGAGCGAGGAACTTCACCAGTTCCTATTAGCGAGAGGTATCGCTGCAAGCAGGACCACCAGCTACAACCCCCGAGGGAACGGCCAGGTGGAAAGAGAGAACGCGACTGTCTGGAAGGCCGTTCTCTTAGCCTTAAAGTCTAAGGGCCTCCCAACCTCTCGCTGGCAGGAAGTCCTCCCGGCAGCGCTGCATTCCATCCGGTCACTGCTTTGCACGGCCATTAACGCCACCCCCCATGAACGAATGTTTGTTTTCCCCAGGAAGTCGACTACGGGAACCACGCTGCCAACTTGGCTGACTTCTCCGGGGCCCGTCTTGCTGCGAAAGCATGTGAGGGCCCATAAAACGGACCCCCTGGTCGAGAGGGTGGACCTCCTGCACGCCAACCCCCAGTACGCCTATGTGGCATACCCAGACAGGCGGGAGGACACAGTCTCCTTACGAGACCTTGCACCCTCGGGCACCCCTGAGACACCACCGTTACCCCCCACCACCCCCCCAAATCCAGCCCAGGTAGACGGCATGCCGGAACCCCACGAGCCTTCGTCAACCACGCAGACACCAGCATTAACACCGGATACTGCACCACCACCGCCGCTGCTGCGCCGATCAGAAAGACTTACGAGGCCTCTGGACAGACTGACATACCCGAACTGGTAGTACACTTCACCCCGCCGGACTCAAATCTAAACAAGGGGTGAATGTGGTAAACCACTTTTATCATTCACTATCGTTACACTATGGTTATCACTGTTATATCGTTACACTATGGTTATCACTGTTTACACTGTTGTATCACTACACGAGGTCGCCTCTTGTCACGCTGTTATACCTGGGCTGACCACTGCTGACTCCGCCCATGGCTCCACCTACCTGCCCAGGTATAAAGGTGGTCGACTGGCTGGTATTCCTCCTTGTTGGATCCAATCACCCACGAGGGTGGGCTCTGTTATTTAGCCAATAAAAACCTATAGTTACTTTCTTAACTCGTCGCTTTTCATTGGATGAATTGATAGGTATATCACTCGGTCGATGCCCGTTGCTCAGACTACGACCTTCCAGGACCTTCCTTTCAAGCAAGATCCCCGTGAGATGATGCCACACTGCAGGTGAGTTCGAACTTACTCGTCGCCACTGTAAAGTCCGCGCCTCAATCATACACGGACTTTGGGAGAACAGTTTAACAGGTACTTTACTGAACAAAAGGCAGCTTGAAACTGAAACTACAGAAGCCTGCTAGGGCCTTTTATACAGGGGTGGTCACTGCTGGTACTGCAGTCTAAGACCAGTTATTCCCTTAAAGGTACATACACAACAGGGAGGACCAGAATGAGGCTATCTTATTGTTGCGGTGACGCCTGTGGACTCTGACCCAATCAGAGACTGAGATGTTGGGTGCCTTTGCCCTCTTCGACTGGTCAAAGCGGAGTTTCATCTTCTCCTGCTGTCTAGCGACTGTGGCTTGAGCCCGTGGAGCAGGGCTCTGAGCTAGCGAGGAGCGGAGCCTGCCAAGGGGCAGCATGAGCTCACGGCCTAGCATGAGGGATGCGGGTGAGACCCCTGTAGTGGAATGCTGGGAGGCTCTGTAGTGCAGCAGTGTGTGGAGGAGGGCCTTGTCAAATGCACACCCCTGGGATAGGTGTGCTCCGAGGCCATTTTTCAGTGTCTGGTTAAAACGCTCCACCCCCCCATTTGACTCGGGGTGGTAGTACGCTGTTGTGACGGATGCCCTTGCTCTCAAGGTAAGAGGAGAGTTCTGAAGAGACCATTTGGGGGCCATTGTCTGTGTTGATGGCCTTTGGATGCCCCCAGCGGGAGAAGAGGGACTCAAGGATATCGATGATGACCCGAGATGTGTCGGAGCCCACGGCAGTGACCTCTGGCCATTTTGAGTGCAGGTCATAGGTCACCACTAGGAACCGTTGATGGTGGGGGACACCATGGATCTCCCCGCAGACATCCAGCTGCAGGTGCTCCCAGGGCTGAGAGGGCCAGGCAAGGGGTTGTAGGGGTGGAGGAGCTTGGTGGCCAGTCTTGCCACTTACAAGGCAGGCTGCACAGTCCTTGACCAGGGCCTCGATTTCCCTGTCGATACCCAGCCACCACACTAGGTCTCGGCATCATTGTTTGAGCTTCACTATGCCCAAGTGGCCTTCGTGCGCCATGGATAAAACACGCGCACGAAGGGCACTTGGGACCACAGTGCAGAGCCCATGTGCAACACAGGAGTCATTCCAGCAGGAGAGCTCCTCTTTAACTCTGGAGTATGCAGACAGTTCCTCAGGCACCTTGCGAGGCCAGCCATCTCTGATGAAGGTGCACAGCTGGGAGAGGGCCGGATCCTGTTCAGAGGCCTCTTTGAGCTCCTGGAGAGAGACTGTGGTTTGGAGAGGCGTGTGCAGCATCTGGACGATATCCTGTTCCACATGTTCAGACCCGACGAGTGGGGCTGGGGCAGAGACAGTGTGGGAGAGCAGATCTGCAATAACATTGTCACGTCCTGGTGTGAACTGGAGACTGAAATTGTATTGGCCGAGGTGGTCAGACCTGCAGTGTTGACGCAGTGGTCTGTGGCCTGTGCCGGATGTCGACAGCAGGGCAGTGAGATCCTGGTGATCGGTTCGCAGGGTGAAAGCACGGCCATATGTGTACAGGTGCCACTGCTCACATGCCCAGACGCACGCCAGCGCCTCACGCTCGCCTACTGAGTACTTCTGTTCAGTGGGGCTAACGGCTCGGGAGGCAAAGGCGATTGGTTTCTCCACTCCATTCTGTATCTGCGATAGCACCGCCCCCACAGCTGCAGTGGACGCGTCGCAGGTGACGAGGGTGGGGCTGGCGACGTCAAAGTGAGCCAACACTGGAGGCGATGTGAGCTGTGATTTGAGGAGGCGAACAGCTTCCATACAGGCTTGTGACCACACCCAGGACTCATCCTTTCGCAGGAGCTGGCGCAGTGCGGCTGTGGTGGCTGAGTACTGGGCAAAAACTTCAGGTAGTACTCAGTCATGCCAAGGAAGGAGGCAACCTGTGCTGCAGAGCTGGGTTCTGGGATGCTGTGAATGGCATCCACGTTTGACTGGAGTGGGGATATACCGTCAGCCGACAACCAAAACCCCACAAATTCGATCTCTAAAACAGCAAAGACACACTTTTCGCCATTCAGTGTGAGCTTGTGTTTTGCTAGAGCTGTGAAAACTCTGAAGGCGTTTGTCGTGAGTGGAGGTTGAGGGCCCATGCACGACGATGTCATCCAGGTAGATGGCCACCCCAGGAATGCCCGCGAGCACAGAGGACATCACCTTTTGGAAGCAGCTGGGTGCAGAGCTAAGTCCAAATGGCATCCTGGTGTACTGAAAGATGCCAGCATGTGTCACAAAAGCAGTGAGGTCCCTGCTGCTGGGGTGGAGGGGAACCTATAGATAGCCCTGTCGAAGGTCCAGTTTCGAGAACAGGATGGAACCATAGAACTGCGCTGTGAGTTCCTCTGACGTGGACAATGGATATTTGTCAGGGATTACGGCCTTATTCACTGCTTGAAGATCGACACGGACGCGTAGACCACCTGACTTTTTTGTTGCGACCACCAGGTTGGAGACACATGGGGAGGCATCAACTGGTTCGATGATGCCAGCTTCCAATAGCTGCTTTAGTTCAGCTGTGACCCCGTCATGGATAGCAAGCGGGATGCGGCGCAGTGGCTGAATGACAGGGGTAATGGTGGAGTCAACCATGGGCTGGTGGGTGAAGGCAGTCAGGCAGCCCAGACCCTCGAAGAGTGCTGGCCATGTTTGGCGCCACAGTGAGGCGACGTGCAGAATCGCAGACCCGCCGGTGTCCAAGAGAGAAAAACGCAGGTCAGTGAAAAGATCCAGTCCCATCAGGTTAGCTCCTTGGCGTGCCACATGAAAACAAAAATCTGGCAAAACTTTTGTTCCATAGCGTACAGTGAGGTTGGCTGAGCCCACTAGTCCAATTTTCGAATTACCATACCCGCAAAGAGCAGTGGAGGGCGCAGAGAGTGGCAGGAGGCTGAAAAAGCATTTGAATGTGTCCACATTCAGCAGTGAGATGCTGGCACCGGTATCCAACAACAGAGGGATGCACACATCATTCAGGTTAATTGTGCATGACTTGAAAGCCACTATTGGCCCAGAGCTCATGTTGCGAATTATAGGCCAACTGCTTGAGGACTGAGAGTGTTCATTTGTAGCAACAGGGGCAGAGTGGCAGACATTGGCAAAGTGATTTTGTTTTCCACAATGGCGACAGGTTTGGCCGTGCATGGGCCAATTCTGCGCTCTGGTAGCATGTGAATGAGATCCGCAGTTTCTACACTGTTGCCGCGGTAGCGCGCGTTGCTGCTGTCGCGCGAGCATTACTGTGTCAGAGCTGTCGGGGCCGAGGGCGCTGTCACTGGGTGTGTGCTAGTTTCACTGCACATTCGGCTGCAGACTCCACTTGAAAGGCAATGTTGACTGCCTGTGACAACGACAGATCGTCGGACTCGAATAACAGTCTTTCACGCACTCTCACGTTGTTGGTATGCTCTATTAGTTGATCACGCACCATCTCGTCTTGTAGTGCACCGAACTTGCACGAGCTAGCTAACCCCCTCAAATTAGTCATGTATTGATGCACCGACTCGCCGGGGAGTTGGTGACGCTGTCTAAAAATGAATCGCTGCAGGAGGGCACTTTGTGGGGCAGAGAAGTGTGTGCTTAACAGAGCTACAGCCACATCATATGTTTGAATTGATTCTGCTGCGCATAATGTCCCAAGAACACGCTGGCCCTCCGCTCCCAAGCAATGGGATAACAGTGCCTTTTTCCGTGCTGTACTCACATTTTCTAGTCCAAGAGCAATGAGGTAGGTTTCAAAGGACTGTAACCAGCGAACCCATGGGATTGGGGGCTCACTGAATAGTGCAAGGAAGGGAGGAGGTGGTGGAAGAGAGATTTCAGCCATCCTCGTCGCCAAATGTTGCGTTTGCAAAGATAATCCAGAGGCTGTATGCAGAGCTCAGTTCATGTTGCTTTTAATGGCTGATCCAAACACACCCTTCCAGGCAAAAGCAATTGAATACCTAAATCCAATGTCAGACACAATACAATGATAGCAGCACGATCAAACTCCATCTGCTCAGGCCAAGGAACTCGAGTGCCTATCACCAATGTCAGACATAACATGGGGGTCTTGCTGTGATCGGGGGTCCTGCTGTGATCGGGGGGTCTTGCTGTGATCGGGGGGGTCTTGTGTGATTGGGGGTCTTGCTGTGATCGGGTGGTCTTGCTGTGATTGGGGGTCTTGCTGTGATCGGGGGAGTCTTGCTGTGATCGGGGTTCTTGCTGTGATCGGGGATTCTTGCTGTGATCGGGGGGGGTCTTCTGTGATTGGGGGTCTTGCTGTGATCGGGTGGTCTTGCTGTGATCGGGGGTCTTGCTGTGATCGGGGGGTCTTGCTGTGATCGGGGGTCTTGCTGTGATCGGGGGTCTTGCTGTGATCGGGGTGTCTTGCTGTGACCGGGGGGTCTTGCTGTGTTCAGGGGTCTTGCTGTGATCGGGGGGTCTTTCTGTGATCGGGGGGTCTTGCTCTGATCAGCGGGGTGTCTTGCTGTGATTGGGGGGGTCTTGCTGTGATCGGGGTGTCTTGCTGTGATTGGGGGGGACTTGCTGCAATTGGGGGTTCTTGCTGTGATCGGGGGTCTTGCTGTGATCGGGGTGGTCTTGCTGTGATCGGGGGTCTTGCTGTGATCGGGGGGTCTTGCTGTGATTGGGGGGTCTTGCTGTGATCGGAGGGGTGTCTTGCTGTGATTGGGGGGTCTTGCTGTGATCGGGGTTCTTGCTGTGATCGGGGGGTCTTGTGATTGGGGGGTCTTGCTGTAATCGGGGGGTCTTGCTGTGATTGGGGGGTCTTGCTGTGATTGGGGGGTCTTGCTTTGATCGGGGGTCTTACTCTGATCGGGGGGTCTTGCTGTGATCGGGGGGGTCTTGCTGTAATCGGGGGGTCTTGCTGTAATCGGGGGGTCTTGCTGTGATTGGGGGGTCTTGCTTTGATCGGGGGTCTTACTCTGATCGGGGGGTCTTGCTGTGATCGGGGGGCCTTGCTGTGATTGTGGGGTTTTGCTGTGATCGGGGGAGTCTTGCTCTGATCGTGTGTCTTGCTGTGATTGGAGGTCTTGCTGTGATCGGGTGGGGGGTCATGTTGTGATTGGGGGGTCTTGCTGTGATTGGGAGTCTTGCTGTGATCGGGGGTCGTGCTCTGATCGGGGGTCTTACTGTGATCGGGGGTCTTGCTCTGATCGGGAATCATTCTGTGATCGGGCCGTCTTGCTGTGATCGGAGGAGGGTCTTGCTATGATCGGGGGGGGTCTTGCTATGATCGGGTGGGGGTTTGTTGCTGTGATCGGGGGGCCTGCTGTGATCGGGGGGTCTTGCTGTGACCGGGGGGACTTGCTGTGATCGGGGTCTGCTGTGATCGGGCGTCTTGCTCTGATCCGGGTGTCTTGCTGTTATCGGGGGTTCTTGCTGTGATTGGGGGTCTTGCTGTGATCGGTTGTGTGACTGTGATCGGGGGCTCTCTGCTGTGATCGGAGTCTCTTGCTGTGATTGGATGGGTCCGGCTGTGATTGGGGTGTCTTACTGTGATTTGGGGGTGGGCGTCTTGCTGTGATCGGAGGGTCTTGCTGCGATCGGGTGATCTTGCTGTGATTGGGGGGTCTTGCTTATTATTTGAATGGCAATAGATTGGGAGAAGGGGAAGTGCAAAGAGACCTGGGTGTTATTGTGCACCAGTCGCTGAAGGTAAGCATGCAGGTGCAGCAGGCAGTTAAGAAGGCAAATGGTATTTTGGCCTTCGTAGCAAGAGGGTTCGAGTACAGGAACAAGGATGTCTTGCTACAGTTGTACAGGGCCTTGGTGAGACCGCACCTTGAGTATTGTGTGCAGTGTTTGTCACCTTACCTGAGGAAGGACGTTCTTGCCATGGAGGGAGTGCAGCGAAGATTCACCAGGCTGATACCTGGGATGGCAGGAATGACATATGAGGAGAGATTGTGTCGATTGGGCTTATACTCACTGGAGTTTAGAAGATTGAGAGGGGATCTCATCGAAACCTATAAAATTCTGTCAGGTCTGGACAGACTAGATGCAGGGAGGATGTTTCTGATGGCCGGGGAGTCCAGAACCAGGGGTCATCGTCTAAGGATAAGGGCTAAGCCATTTAGGACTGAAATGAGAAGGAATTTCTTCACCCAGAGAGCGGTGAACCTGTGGAATTCTCTGCCACAGAGGGCAGTGGAGGCCAGTTCATTAAATATATTCAAGAAAGAATTGGATATATTTCTTGAGGCTAAAGGGATCAAGGGATATGGGGAGAAGGCTGGGACAGGGTATTGAATTTGGATGATCAGCCATGATCTCATTGAATGGCGGAGCAGGCTCAAAGGGCCGAATGGCCTACGCCTGCTCCTATTGTAAGGGGTTTTAGATCGCAGAGGTTTCTCTCTCTAGAGGCCTCTCTCTCTTGCACAGTAAAACCGTGAGTGGTTCGACCCACTCGCCCCTTAGATTCTGTACTTTGGATTTGGGGCAGGAACTACAATGTAGAGAAAACTCTTGTAGACCAAGTTTGATGAGACGAAATGGAATTTTATTGCATAAGGTAAAACAAATCAAATGCAACCAAATAAGAGGGTACATGGGAGGGAAAAACAAAAACAAATCATAACTAAGGCAAATACAGGCATATTATACTCTACAAAGATCATCATGAAATGGGGAAAACACACGGAACATCGAGGGACAACAACTCATGTTAATTATACCCTTAAATGTCCACCCCTTTAAACTTATCTGGATCTGATTATGAAGGGCCAGAAACATGCTCACCAATCCAACTAGGAAGTGTAAGGTTTTGAAACAGGTCTGCGTTTGATCCTTTCAGGCGCCCTGTCTCAACGTGGTTAGTGGAGCCCCAGTGAACTGCGCCACATGTCTCTCCTGAGGTGGGGGTTGGGGACGGCTGGACACCGGCTGGCCTGGATGTCGGCGGGGTCGGGGATCGTCTGCTCGACCCCGGTCAGAGGAGCCTCAGGCTGGCCCCCATAGTTTTCTTCTGCAGTTTTTTTATTGTCTCTTCTCCCGAGCCGGATTGGGTCGATGGCCTCCCGTTTCGTCAACGGCCCGGGGTTGGTCGATGATCTCCCGATGTTTCACCTCGGGGCGGGACGCCAGCTCGAACCATCTTCTTCTCCTTCTTCTAGCGATGATCCCACCGATACGATGGTAGCACCACGATGGCTGCTTTTTTTTCTACCCCTGGGTTCCCAGATATACTTCTCATCAGAAGCCCTTATCTCGCGCCAAATCAGGTTAGTCTTTTGTTTTAATTTTGGTGGGCTGGGAGCACAACGGGGTAGTTATTATATTTTAAAATTCTTGAATGGCTGGTAACGGGCCATCTCTGGTCTGGAATGACCTTCATTGATTTTAATGTCCTGGTGATGTCCTTAATGGGTCCTTGATGCTCTTCTCATGAATATGAAACTTTTCCCTTTTGTCCAGGTAAACATTTAGATGGCCTGTATCTACAGGCCGATCTTGACTGTATCTGCATCCAATCTATATGTATAAGTGGGTGTCTGGTTTCGTTCTCTCAGAAACGGCTTCCAGAACATACCGTGGGCTGAATCCACAAAGCTTTCTGAGGACTGCAGAAACCATTTTAATGTGTCCCAATAAGTTGGTCACGGGGTCTGGCGGGCATTTTGAATGCCCCTTTTTCCTAGGCTTCATTTAAAACAGTCTTTAAAATCATGGCCTCTTCTGCCATTCGAGCCTTTATAATATAAAGTTCAATTTTGCGAATCCTACACTACCTTCTATGTTTCTATGCTGTGATCGGGAGGTCTTGCTCTGATCGGCGGAGGTTCTTGCTGTGATCGGGAGGTCTTACTGTGATCGGGTGGTCCTGCTGTGATTGGGGGGGGGTCTAGCTGTGATCGTGGGCTCTTGCTGTGATCGGGTGGTCTTGCTGTGACTGGGGGGTCTTGCTGTGATCGGGGGGGGGGCGGGTCTTGCTGTGATTGGGTGGTCTTTCTGTGACCGGGGGGTCTTGCTGTGATTGAGGGGTCTTGCTGTGATTGGGGGGTCTAGCTGTGATCGGGGGTCTTGCTGTGATCGGGAGGGTGTTGCTGTGATTGGGGGGTCTTGCTGTGATCGGGTGGTCTTGCTGTGACTTGGGGGTCTTGCTGTGATCGGGGGGGGCGGGTCTTGCTGTGATCGAGTGGTCTTGCTGTGATTGAGGGGTCTTGCTGTGATTGGGGGGTCTTGCTGTGATTGGGTGGTCTTGCTGTGATCGGGGGGTCTTTCTGTGGTCGGGGATCTTGCTGTGATCGGTGGTGTCTTGCTCTGATCGGGGGTCTTGCTGTGATCGGGGGTCTTGCTGTGATCAGGAATCATGCTGTGATCGGGCGGTCTTGCTGTGATCGGGGGGAATCTTGTGTGATCGGGGGTCTTGCTGTGATCCGGGGGGGTCTTGCAGTGATTGGGGTGTCTTGTCCTCATCGGGGGGTCTTGCTCTGATCGGGGGCTCTTGCTGTGATCGGGGGGTCTTGCTGTGATCGGGGGGTCTTGCTGTGATCGGGGGGTCTTGCTGTGATCGGGGGTTCTTGCTGTGATCGGAGGCCTTGCTGTGATCGGGTGTTCTTGCTGTGATCGGGGGGTCTTGCTGTGATCGGGGGGTCTTGCTGTGATCGGGTGTTCTTGCTGTGATCGGGTGTTCTTGCTGTGATCGGGGCGTCTTGCTGTGTTCGGGGGGTCTTGCTGTGATCGGGGGGTCTTTCTGAGATCGGGGGTCTTGCTGTGATCGGGGGTTCTTGCTGTGATCGGGGGGTCTTGCTGTGATCGGGGGGACTTGCTGTGATCGGGGGGTTATTGCTGTGATCGGGGGTCTTACTGTGATCGGGGGTCTTACTCTGATCGGGAATCTTGCTGTGATCGGGTGGTCTTGCTGTGATTTGGGCAGGACTTGCTGTGATCGGGGGCCTTGCTGTGATCGGGGGGTCTTGCTGTGATTGGGGGGTCTTGCTGTGATCGGAGGGGTGTCTTGCTGTGATCGGGGGTCTTGCTGTGATCGGGGGGACTTGCTGTGATCGGGGGTCTTGCTGTGATTGGGTGGTTTTGCTGTGATCGGCGGGTCTTTCTGTTTTCGGGGGGTCTTGCTGTGATCGGTGGTGTCTTGCTCTGATCGGGGGTCTTGCTGTGATCGGGGGTCTTGCTGTGACCGGGGGTCTTTCTGTGATCAGGAATCTTGCTGTGATCGGGCGGTCTTGCCGTGATCGGGGCTCTTACTGTGATCGGGTGTGTTGCTGTGATCGGGGGCTCTTGCTCTGATTGGGGGCTCTTGCTGTGATCGGGGGTCCTGCTGTGATCAGGGGTCTTGCTGTGATTGTGGGTCTTGCTGTGATCGGTGTTTCTTGCTGTGATCGGGGGATCTTGCTGTGATCGGGGGTCTTGCTGTGATCGGGGGATCTTGCTGTGATTGGGGGGTCTTGCTTTGATCGGGGGTCTTACTCTGATCGGGGGGCCTTGCAGTGATTGTGGGGTTTTGCTGTGATCGGGGGGGTCTTGCTCTGATTGTGGGTCTTGCTGTGATTGGTGGGTCTTGCTGTGATCGCGTGTGTCTTGCTGTGCTTGGGGGGTCTTGTTGTGTTCGGGGGGTCTTTCTGTGATTGGAGGTCTTGCTGTGATCGGGTGGGGGTTCATGTTGTGATTGGGGGTCTTGCTGTGATTGGGGGTCTTGCTGTGATCGGGGGTCGTGCTCTGATCGGGGGTCTTACTGTGATCGGGGGGTCTTGCTCTGATCGGGAATCATTCTGTGATCAGACGGTCTTGCTGTGATCGGGGGAGGGTCTTGCTATGATCGGGGGGGTCTTGCTGTGATCGGGGGGATTTGTTGCTGTGATCGGGGGGCCTGCTGTGATCGGGGTGTCTTGCTGTGATCGGGGGGACTTGCTGTGATCGGGGGGTTATTGCTGTGATCGGGGGTCTTACTGTGATCGGGGGTCTTACTCTGATCGGGAATCTTGCTGTGATCGGGGGTCTTGCTGTGATCGGGGGGTCTTGCTGTGATTGGGGGGTCTTGCTGTGATCGGAGGGGTGTCTTGCTGTGATCGGGGGGTCTTGCTGTTATCGGGGTTCTTGCTCTGATTGGGGGGTCTTGCTGTGATCGGGAGGTCTTGCTGTGATCGGGGGTCTTGCTGTGATTGGGTGGTCTTGCTGTGATCGGGGGGTCTTTCTGTTTTCGGGGGGTCTTGCTGTGATCGGTGGTGTCTTGCTCTGATCGGGGGTCTTGCTGTGATCGGGGGTCTTGCTGTGATCAGGAATCTTGCTGTGATCGGGGGGTCTTGCTGTGATTTGGGCAGGACTTGCTGTGATCGGGGGTCTTGCTGTGATCGGGGGGTCTTGCTGTGATTGGGGGGTCTTGCTGTGATCGGAGGGGTGTCTTGCTGTGATTGGGGGGTCTTGCTGTGATCGGGGGGAATTGCTGTGATCGGTGGTCTTGCTGTGATTGGAGGGGTGTCTTGCTGTGATCGGGTGCTCTTGCTGTGATCGGGGGGTCTTGTGATTGGGGGGTCTTGCTGTAATCGGGGGGTCTTGCTGTGATTGGGGGGTCTTGCTGTGATTGGGGGGTCTTGCTGTGATCGGGGGTCTTACTCTGATGGGGGGTCTTGCTGTGATCGGGGGGGTCTTGCTGTAATCGGGGGGTCTTGCTGTAATTGGGGGGTCTTGCTGTAATCGGGGGGTCTTGCTGTGATTGGGGGGTCTTGCTGTGATTGGGGGGTCTTGCTTTGATCGGGGGTCTTACTCTGATCGGGGGGTCTTGCTGTGATCGGGGGGCCTTGCTGTGATTGTGGGGTTTTGCTGTGATCGGGGTGTCTTGCTCTGATCGTGTGTCTTGCTGTGATTGGGGGGTCTTGCTGTGATCGGGGGTGTCCTGCTGTGATCGGGAGGTCTTGTTGTGTTCGGGGGGTCTTGCTGTGATTGGAGGTCTTGCTATGATCGGGTGGGGGGTCATGTTGTGATTGGGGGGTCTTGCTGTGATTGGGAGTCTTGCTGTGATCGGGGGTCATGCTCTGATCGGGTGTCTTACTGTGATCGGGGGTCTTGCTCTGATTGGGAATCATTCTGTGATCGGGCCGTCTTGCTGTGATCGGGGGAGGGTCTTGCTATGATCGGGGGGGGTCTTGCTGTGATCGGTTGGGGGTTTGTTGCTGTGATCGGGGGGCCTGCTGTGATCGGGGTGTCTTGCTGTGACCGGGGGGACTTGCTGTGATCGGAGTCTGCTGTGATCGGGCGTCTTGCTCTGATCCGGGTGTCTTGCTGTTATCGGGGGTTCTTGCTGTGATTGGGGGTCTTCCTGTGATCGGTTGTGTTACTGTGATCGGGGGCTCTCTGCTGTGTTCGGAGTCTCTTGCTGTGATTGGATGGGTCCTGCTGTGATTGGGGTGTCTTACTGTGATTTGGGGGTGGGCGTCTTGCTGTGATCGGAGGGTCTGGCTGCGATTGGGTGATCTTGCTGTGATTGGGGGGTCTTGCTTATTATTTGAATGGCAATAGATTGGGAGAAGGGGAAGTGCAAAGAGACCTGGGTGTTATTGTGCACCAGTCGCTGAAGGTAAGCATGCAGGTGCAGCAGGCAGTTAAGAAGGCAAATGGTATTTTGGCCTTCGTAGCAAGAGGGTTCGAGTACAGGAACAAGGATGTCTTGCTACAGTTGTACAGGGCCTTGGTGAGACCGCACCTTGAGTATTGTGTGCAGTGTTTGTCACCTTACCTGAGGAAGGACGTTCTTGCCATGGAGGGAGTGCAGCGAAGATTCACCAGGCTGATACCTGGGATGGCAGGAATGACATATGGGGAGAGATTGTGTCGATTGGGCTTATACTCACTGGAGTTTAGAAGATTGAGAGGGGATCTCATCGAAACCTATAAAATTCTGTCAGGTCTGGACAGACTAGATGCAGGGAGGATGTTTCTGATGGCCGGGGAGTCCAGAACCAGGGGTCATCGTCTAAGGATAAGGGGTAAGCCATTTAGGACTGAAATGAGAAGGAATTTCTTCACCCAGAGAGCGGTGAACCTATGGAATTCTCTGCCACAGAGGGCAGTGGAGGCCAGTTCATTAAATATATTCAAGAAAGAATTGGATATATTTCTTGAAGCTAAAGGGATCAAGGGATATGGGGAGAAGGCAGGGACAGGGTACTGAATTTGGATGATCAGCCATGATCTCATTGAATGGCGGAGCAGGCTCAAAGGGCCGAATGGCCTACGCCTGCTCCTATTGTAAGGGGTTTTAGATTGCAGAGGTTTCTCTCTCTAGAGGCCTCTCTCTCTTGCACAGTAAAACCGTGAGTGGTTCGACCCACTCGCCCCTTAGATTCTGTACTTTGGACTTTGGGGCAGGAACTACAATGTAGAGAAAACTCTTATAGACCAAGTTTGATGAGACGAAATGGAATTTTATTGCATAAGGTAAAACAAATCAAATGCAACCAAATAAGAGGGTACATGGGAGGGAAAAACAAAAACAAATCATAACTAAGGCAAATACAGGCATATTATACTCTACAAAGATCATCATGAAATGGGGAAAACACACGGAACATCGAGGGACAACAACTCATGTTAATTATACCCTTAAATGTCCACCCCCTTAAACCTATCTGGATCTGATTATGAAGGGCCAGAAACATGCTCACCAATCCAACTAGGAAGTGTAAGGTTTTGAAACAGGTCTGCGTTTGATCCTTTCAGGCTCCCTGTCTCAACGTGGTTAGTGGAGCCCCAGTGAACTGCGCCACGTGTCTCTCCTGAGGTGGGGGTCGGGGACGGCTGGACACCGGCTGGCCTGGATGTCGGCGGGGTCGGGGATCGTCTGCTCGACCCCGGTCAGAGGAGCCTCAGGCTGGCCCCCATAGTATTCTTCTGTAGTTTTTTTATTGTCTCTTCTCCCGAGCCGGATTGGGTCGATGGCCTCCCGTTTCGTCAACGGCCCGGGGTTGGTCGATGATCTCCCGATGTTTCACCTCGGGGCGGGACGCCAGCTCAAACCATCTTCTTCTCCTTCTTCTAGCGATGATCCCACCGATACGATGGTAGCACCACGATGGCTGCTTTTTTTTCTACCCCTGGGTTCCCAGATATACTTCTCATCAGAAGCCCTTATCTCGCGCCAAATCAGGTTAGCCTTTTGTTTCAATTTTGGTGGGCTGGGAGCACAACGGGGTAGTTATTATATTTTAAAATTCTTGGATGGCTGGTAACGGCCATCTCTGGTCTGGAATGACCTTCATTGATTTTAATGTCCTGGTGATGTCCTTAATGGGTCCTTGATGCTCTTCTCATGAATATGAAACTGTTCCCTTTTGTCTGGGTAAACATTTAGATGGCCTGTATCTACAGGCCGATCTTGACTGTATCTGCATCCAATCTATATGTATAAGTGGGTGTCTGGTTTCGTTCTCTCAGAAACGGCTTCCAGAACATACCGTGGGCTGAATCCACAAAGCTGTCTGAGGACTGCAGAAACCATTTTAAAGTGTCCCAATAAGTTGGTCATGGGGTCTGGTGGTCATTTTGAATGCCCCTTTTTCCTAGGCTTCATTTAAAACAGTCTTTAAAATCATGGCCTCTTCTGCCATTCGAGCCTTTATAATATAAAGTTCAATTTTGCGAATCCTACACTACCTTCTATGTTTCTATGCTGTGATCGGGAGGTCTTGCTCTGATCGGCGGAGGTTCTTGCTGTGATCGGGAGGTCTTACTGTGATCGGGTGGTCCTGCTGTGATTGGGGGGGGGTCTAGCTGTGATCGTGGGCTCTTGCTGTGATCGGGTGGTCTTGCTGTGACTTGGGGGGTCTTGCTGTGATCGGGGGGGGGGCGGGTCTTGCTGTGATCGGGTGGTCTTGCTGTGACTTGGGGGCGTTGCTGTGATCGGGGGGGGCGGGTCTTGCTGTGATCGGGTGGTCTTGCTGTGACCGGGGGGTCTTGCTGTGATTGAGGGGTCTTGCTGTGATTGGGGGGTCTTGCTGTGATTGAGGGTCTTGCTCTGATTGGGGGGTCTTGCTGTGATTGGGGGGTCTTGCTGTGATCGGGTGGTATTGCTGTGATCGGGGGTCTTGCTGTGATCGGGGTGTCTTGCTGTGATCGGGGGTCTTGCTGTGATTGGGGGGGTCTTGCTGTGATCGGGGGTCTTGCTGTGATTGGGGTGGTCTTGCTGTGATTGGGGGGGTCTTGCTGTGATTGGGGGGTCTTGCTGTGATCGGGGTGTCTTGCTGTGATCGGGGGGGTCTTGCTCTGATTGGGCGGTCTTGCTGTCATCGGGGGGTGTTTCTGTGGTCGTGGGGTCTTGCTGTGATTGGGGGTGTCTTGCTCTGATCGGGGGTCTTGCTGTGATCGGGGTGTCTTGCTGTGATCGGGCGTCTTGCTGTGATTGGGGGGGTCTTGCTGTGATCGGGGGTCTTGCTGTGATTGGGGGGGTCTTGCTGTGATTGCGGGGGTCTTGCTGTGATCGGGGATTCTTGCTGTGATTGGGGGTGTCTTGCTGTGATCGGGGGGTCTTGCTGTGATCGGGGTGCCTTGCTGTGATCGGGGGGGTCTTGCTGTGATTGGGAGGACTTGCTGTGATCGGGGGGTCTTTCTGTGGTCGGGTGTCTTGCTGTGATCGGGGGTGTCTTGCTCTGATCGGGGGTCTTGCTGTGATCGGGGGTCTTGCTGTGATCAGGAATCTTTCTGTGATCGGGCGGTCTTGCTGTGATCGGGGGGAGATCTTGTGTGATCGGGGATCTTGCTGTGATCGGGGGTCTTGCTGTGATCGGGGGTTCTTGCTGTGATCGGGGGTCTTACTGTGATCGGGTGTTCTTGCTGTGATCGGGGCGTCTTGCTGTGTTCGGGGGGGTCTTGCTGTGATCGGGGAGTCTTTCTGAGATCGGGGGTCTTGCTGTGATTGGGGGGTCTTGCTGTGATCGGGGCGTTATTGCTGTGATCGGGGGTCTTACTTTGATCGGGGGTCTTACTCTGATCTGGAGTCTTGCTGTGATCTGGGGGTCATGCTGTGATTTGGGGGTGTTGCTGTGATCGGGGGGGGCGGGTCTTGCTGTGATCGGGTGGTCTTGCTGTGACCGGGGGGTCTTGCTGTGATTGAGGGGTCTTGCTGTGATTGGGGGGTCTTGCTGTGATTGAGGGTCTTGCTCTGATTGGGGGGTCTTGCTGTGATTGAGGGGTCTTGCTGTGATCGGGTGGTATTGCTGTGATCGGGGGTCTTGCTGTGATCGGGGTGTCTTGCTGTGATCGGGGGTCTTGCTGTGATTGGGGGGGTCTTGCTGTGATCGGGGGTCTTGCTGTGATTGGGGTGGTCTTGCTGTGATCGGGGGTCTTGCTGTGATTGGGGGGGTCTTGCTGTGATCGGGGGTCTTGCTGTGATTGGGGTGGTCTTGCTGTGATTGGGGGGGTCTTGCTGTGATTGGGGGGTCTTGCTGTGATCGGGGTGTCTTGCTGTGATCGGGGGGGTCTTGCTCTGATTGGGCGGTCTTGCTGTGATCGGGGGGTGTTTCTGTGGTCGTGGGGTCTTGCTGTGATTGGGGGTGTCTTGCTCTGATCGGGGTTCTTGCTGTGATCGGGGTGTCTTGCTGTGATCGGGCGTCTTGCTGTGATTGGGGGGGTCTTGCTGTGATCGGGGGTCTTGCTGTGATTGGGGGGGGTCTTGCTGTGATTGCGGGGGTCTTGCTGTGATCGGGGATTCTTGCTGTGATTGGGGGGGTCTTGCTGTGATCGGGGGGTCTTGCTGTGATCGGGGTGCCTTGCTGTGATCGGGGGGGTCTTGCTGTGATTGGGAGGACTTGCTGTGATCGGGGGGTCTTTCTGTGGTCGGGGGTCTTGCTGTGATCGGGGGTGTCTTGCTCTGATCGGGGGTCTTGCTGTGATCGGGGGTCTTGCTGTGATCAGGAATCTTTCTGTGATCGGGCGGTCTTGCTGTGATCGGGGGGAGATCTTGTGTGATCGGGGGTCTTGCTGTGTTCGGGGGGGTCTTGCTGTGATCGGGGAGTCTTTCTGAGATCGGGGGTCTTGCTGTGATTGGGGGGTCTTGCTGTGATCGGGGCGTTATTGCTGTGATCGGGGGTCTTACTTTGATCGGGGGTCTTACTCTGATCAGGAGTCTTGCTGTGATCGGGGGGTCTTGCTGTGATTTGGGCAGGACTTGCTGTGATCGGGGGTCTTGCTGTGATCGGGGGGTCTTGCTGTGATTGGGGTGTCTTGCTGTGATCGGAGGGGTGTCTTGCTGTGATTGGGGGGTCTTGCTGTGATCGGGGGTCTTGCTGTGATCGGGGGGTCTTGCTGTGATTGGGGGGTCTTGCTGTGATCGGAGGGGTGTCTTGCTGTGATTGGGGGGTCTTGCTGTGATCGGGGTTCTTGCTGTGATCGGGGGGTCTTGTGATTGGGGGGTCTTGCTGTAATCGGGGGGTCTTGCTGTGATTGGGGCGTCTTGCTGTGATTGGGGGGTCTTGCTTTGATCGGGGGTCTTACTCTGATCGGGGGATCTTGCTGTGATCGGGGGGGGTCTTGCTGTAATCGGGGGGTCTTGCTGTAATCGGGGGGTCTTGCTGTGATTGGGGGGTCTTGCTTTGATCGGGGGTCTTACTCTGATCGGGGGGTCTTGCTGTGATCGGGGGGCCTTGCTGTGATTGTGGGGTTTTGCTGTGATCGGGGGAGTCTTGCTCTGATCGTGTGTCTTGCTGTGATTGGAGGTCTTGCTATGATCGGGTGGGGGGTCATGTTGTGATTGGGGGGTCTTGCTGTGATTGGGGGGTCTTGCTGTGTTTGGGGGTCTTGCTGTGATCGGGGTGTCTTGCTGTGATCGGGGGGGTCTTGCTCTGATTGGGCGGTCTTGCTGTGATCGGGGGGTGTTTCTGTGGTCGTGGGGTCTTGTTGTGATTGGGGGTGTCTTGCTCTGATCGGGGGTCTTGCTGTGATCGGGGTGTCTTGCTGTGATCGGGCGTCTTGCTGTGATTGGGGTGGTCTTGCTGTGATCGGGGGTCTTGCTGTGATTGGGGGGGTCTTGCTGTGATTGCGGGGGTCTTGCTGTGATCAGGGATTCTTGCTGTGATTGCGGGGGTCTTGCTGTGATCGGGGGGTCTTGCTGTGATCGGGGTGCCTTGCTGTGATCGGGGGGGTTTTGCTGTGATTGGGAGGACTTGCTGTGATCATGGGGTCTTTCTGTGGTCGGGGATCTTGCTGTGATCGGGGGTGTCTTGCTCTGATCGGGGGTCTTGCTGTGATCGGGGGTCCTGCTGTGATCAGGAATCATGCTGTGATCGGGCGGTCTTGCTGTGATCGGGGGGGATCTTGTGTGATCGGGGGTCTTGCTGTGATCCGGGGGGGTCTTGCAGTGATTGGGGTGTCTTGTGGGTCAACCACTCCTGGGACTCAATAAAGTAACTAATAACAATACTAACAATAACCAGCCCCAGGACAGTGACAGGGTAACACAAAGAATTCGACCCAACACAATCGTCGCTAAGCAAAAGGAAAAATATCTGTCATATTGGGCAGAAACAACAAAAACCCAATGCAAACTCAATTGCTACTTGGCCCTAAACAGACAATACAACATAGCTGATTACCTGACCATGGTAAAGGATAACAAACTGAGAAGAACCTTGACAAGGTACAGACTTAGCGAACATAGCCTAGCGATCGAAAAAGGCAGACACAGGCAGACCAGGCTGCCAAGAGAAGACAGGATATGCTCTCACTGCAGTCAGGGAGTAGTTGAGACAGAGATGCACTTCCTCACAGCCTGTGGAAAATATCAGGGCATCAGAGAGAATTTCTATCAAAAATTCTCACAAATATGCCCTGAATTCAGAAATCTGACTGACAACCAAAAACTCCCATTCCTACTGGGGGAGGAGAGAAGCTGTGTAACACTGGCGGCACACTATGTTACAGCTTGCCATGAACAGAGGGACAACCAGTAAACTAAGACAAGAGTATATATAAACAAGGCGAAAATATATTTATAAACTCAGGGATATACCTGTTTATACACTGTATGAATGGAACCGCGTTTATGTGTTCAACCATAAATGTATTTTGATGCTTTGGCAACATAAGATGTACCTTATCATGCCAATAAAGCGATTTGTATTGTATTGTATTGTATTGTCTTGTCCTCATCGGGGGGTCTTGCTCTGATCGGGGGCTCTTGCTGTGATCGGGGGGTCTTGCTGTGATCGGGGGGTCTTGCTGTGATCGGGGGGTCTTGCTGTGATCGGGGGTTCTTGCTGTGATCGGAGGCCTTGCTGTGATCGAGTGTTCTTGCTGTGATCGGGGGGTCTTGCTGTGATCGGGGGGTCTTGCTGTGATCGGGTGTTCTTGCTGTGATCGGGGCGTCTTGCTGTGTTCGGGGGGTCTTGCTGTGATCGGGGGGTCTTTCTGAGATCGGGGGTCTTGCTGTGATCGGGGGTTCTTGCTGTGATCGGGGGGTCTTGCTGTGATCGGGGGGTTAATTGCTGTGATCGGGGGTCTTACTGTGATCGGGGGTCTTACTCTGATCGGGAATCTTGCTGTGATCGGGTGGTCTTGCTGTGATTTGGGCAGGACTTGCTGTGATCGGGGGCCTTGCTGTGATCGGGGGGTCTTGCTGTGATTGGGGGGTCTTGCTGTGATCGGAGGGGTGTCTTGCTGTGATCGGGGGTCTTGCTGTGATCGGGGGGACTTGCTGTGATCGGGGGTCTTGCTGTGATTGGGTGGTTTTGCTGTGATCAGGGGGTCTTTCTGTTTTCGGGGGTTCTTGCTGTGATCGGTGGTGTCTTGCTCTGATCGGGGGTCTTGCTGTGATCGGGGGTCTTGCTGTGACCGGGGGTCTTTCTGTGATCAGGAATCTTGCTGTGATCGGGCGGTCTTGCCGTGATCGGGGCTCTTACTGTGATCGGGTGTGTTGCTGTGATCGGGGGATCTTGCAGTGATTGTGGGTCTTGCTGTGATCGGGGTTTCTTGCTGTGATCGGGGGATCTTGCTGTGATCGGGGGTCTTACTGTGATCGGGGGGTCTTGCTGTGATCGGAGTCTGCTGTGATTGGGCGTCTTGCTCTGATCCGGGTGTCTTGCTGTTATCGGGGGTTCTTGCTGTGATCGGGGGTCTTGCTGTGATTGGGGTGGTCTTGCTGTGATCGGGGGTCTTGCTGTGATTGGGGGGGTCTTGCTGTGATCGGGGGTCTTGCTGTGATTGGGGTGGTCTTGCTGTGATTGGGGGGGTCTTGCTGTGATTGGGGGGTCTTGCTGTGATTGGGGTGTCTTGCTTTGATCGGGGGGGTCTTGCTCTGATTGGGCGGTCTTGCTGTGATCGGGGGGTGTTTCTGTGGTCGGGGGTCTTGCTGTGATCGGGGGTGTCTTGCTCTGATCGGGGGTCTTGCTGTGATCGGGGGTCTTGCTGTGATCAGGAATCTTTCTGTGATCGGGCGGTCTTGCTGTGATCGGGGGGAGATCTTGTGTGATCGGGGGTCTTGCTGTGTTCGGGGGGGTCTTGCTGTGATCGGGGAGTCTTTCTGAGATCGGGGATCTTGCTGTGATTGGGGGGTCTTGCTGTGATCGGGGCGTTATTGCTGTGATCGGGGGTCTTACTTTGATCGGGGGTCTTACTCTGATCAGGAGTCTTGCTGTGATCGGGGATCTTGCTGTGATTTGGGCAGGACTTGCTGTGATCGGGGGTCTTGCTGTGATCGGGGGGTCTTGCTGTGATTAGGGGGTCTTGCTGTGATCGGAGGGGTGTCTTGCTGTGATTGGGGGGTCTTGCTGTGATCGGGGGTCTTGCTGTGATCGGGGGGTCTTGCTGTGATTGGGGGGTCTTGCTGTGATCGGAGGGGTGTCTTGCTGTGATTGGGGGGTCTTGCTGTGATCGGGGTTCTTGCTGTGATCGGGGGGTCTTGTGATTGGGGGGTCTTGCTGTAATCGGGGGGTCTTGCTGTGATTGGGGGGTCTTGCTGTGATTGGGGGGTCTTGCTTTGATCGGGGGTCTTACTCTGATCGGGGGGTCTTGCTGTGATCGGGGGGGGTCTTGCTGTAATCGGGGGGTCTTGCTGTAATCGGGGGGTCTTGCTGTGATTGGGGGGTCTTGCTTTGATCGGGGGTCTTACTCTGATCGGGGGGTCTTGCTGTGATCGGGGGGCCTTGCTGTGATTGTGGGGTTTTGCTGTGATCGGGGGAGTCTTGCTCTGATCGTGTGTCTTGCTGTGATTGGAGGTCTTGCTATGATCGGGTGGGGGGTCATGTTGTGATTGGGGGGTCTTGCTGTGATTGGGGGGTCTTGCTGTGATTGGGGGTCTTGCTGTGATCGGGGTGTCTTGCTGTGATCGGGGGGGTCTTGCTCTGATTGGGCGGTCTTGCTGTGATCGGGGGGTGTTTCTGTGGTCGTGGGGTCTTGCTGTGATTGGGGGTGTCTTGCTCTGATCGGGGGTCTTGCTGTGATCGGGGTGTCTTGCTGTGATCGGGCGTCTTGCTGTGATTGGGGTGGTCTTGCTGTGATCGGGGGTCTTGCTGTGATTGGGGGGGTCTTGCTGTGATTGCGGGGGTCTTGCTGTGATCAGGGATTCTTGCTGTGATTGCGGGGGTCTTGCTGTGATCGGGGGGTCTTGCTGTGATCGGGGTGCCTTGCTGTGATCGGGGGGGTCTTGCTGTGATTGGGAGGACTTGCTGTGATCATGGGGTCTTTCTGTGGTCGGGGGTCTTGCTGTGATCGGGGGTGTCTTGCTCTGATCGGGGGTCTTGCTGTGATCGGGGGTCTTGCTGTGATCAGGAATCATGCTGTGATCGGGCGGTCTTGCTGTGATCGGGGGGGATCTTGTGTGATCGGGGGCCTTGCTGTAATCGGGGGGTCTTGCTGTGATTGGGGGGTCTTGCTGTGATCGGAGGGGTGTCTTGCTGTGATCGGGGGTCTTGCTGTGATCGGGGGGACTTGCTGTGATCGGGGGTCTTGCTGTGATCGGGGGTCTTGCTGTGATCAGGAATCATGCTGTGATCGGGCGGTCTTGCTGTGATCGGGGGGGATCTTGTGTGATCGGGGGCCTTGCTGTAATCGGGGGGTCTTGCTGTGATTGGGGGGTCTTGCTGTGATCGGAGGGGTGTCTTGCTGTGATCGGGGGTCTTGCTGTGATCGGGGGGACTTGCTGTGATCGGGGGTCTTGCTGTGATTGGGTGGTTTTGCTGTGATCGGGGGGTCTTTCTGTTTTCGGGGGGTCTTGCTGTGATCGGTGGTGTCTTGCTCTGATAGGGGGTCTTGCTGTGATCGGGGGTCTTGCTGTGACCGGGGGTCTTTCTGTGATCAGGAATCTTGCTGTGATCGGGCGGTCTTGCCGTGATCGGAGCTCTTACTGTGATCGGGTGTGTTGCTGTGATCGGGGGATCTTGCAGTGATTGTGGGTCTTGCTGTGATCGGGGTTTCTTGCTGTGATCGGGGGATCTTGCTGTGATCGGGGGTCTTACTGTGATCGGGGGGTCTTGCTGTGATCGGAGTCTGCTGTGATTGGGCGTCTTGCTCTGATCCGGGTGTCTTGCTGTTATCGGGGGTTCTTGCTGTGATCGGGGGTCTTGCTGTGATTGGGGTGGTCTTGCTGTGATCGGGGGTCTTGCTGTGATTGGGGGGGTCTTGCTGTGATCGGGGGTCTTGCTGTGATTGGGGTGGTCTTGCTGTGATTGGGGGGGTCTTGCTGTGATTGGGGGGTCTTGCTGTGATCGGGGTGTCTTGCTGTGATCGGGGGGGTCTTGCTCTGATTGGGCGGTCTTGCTGTGATCGGGGTGTCTTGCTGTGATCGGGGGGGTCTTGCTCTGATTGGGCGGTCTTGCTGTGATCGGGGGGTGTTTCTGTGGTCGTGGGGTCTTGCTGTGATTGGGGGTGTCTTGCTCTGATCGGGGTTCTTGTTGTGATCGGGGTGTCTTGCTGTGATCGGGCGTCTTGCTGTGATTGGGGGGGTCTTGCTGTGATCGGGGGTCTTGCTGTGATTGGGGGGGTCTTGCTGTGATTGCGGGGGTCTTGCTGTGATTGGGGGGGTTCTTGCTGTGATTGGGGGGGTCTTGCTGTGATCGGGGGGTCTTGCTGTGATCGGGGTGCCTTGCTGTGATCGGGGGGGTCTTGCTGTGATTGGGAGGACTTGCTGTGATCGGGGGGTCTTTCTGTGGTCGGGGGTCTTGCTGTGATCGGGGGTGTCTTGCTCTGATCGGGGGTCTTGCTGTGATCGGGGGTCTTGCTGTGATCAGGAATCTTTCTGTGATCGGGCGGTCTTGCTGTGATCGGGGGGAGATCTTGTGTGATCGGGGGTCTTGCTGTGTTCGGGGGGGTCTTGCTGTGATCGGGGAGTCTTTCTGAGATCGGGGGTCTTGCTGTGATTGGGGGGTCTTGCTGTGATCGGGGCGTTATTGCTGTGATCGGGGGTCTTACTTTGATCGGGGGTCTTACTCTGATCAGGAGTCTTGCTGTGATCGGGGGGTCTTGCTGTGATTTGGGCAGGACTTGCTGTGATCGGGGGTCTTGCTGTGATCGGGGGGTCTTGCTGTGATTAGGGGGTCTTGCTGTGATCGGAGGGGTGTCTTGCTGTGATTGGGGGGTCTTGCTGTGATCGGGGGTCTTGCTGTGATCGGGGGGTCTTGCTGTGATTGGGGGGTCTTGCTGTGATCGGAGGGGTGTCTTGCTGTGATTGGGGGGTCTTGCTGTGATCGGGGTTCTTGCTGTGATCGGGGGGTCTTGTGATTGGGGGGTCTTGCTGTAATCGGGGGGTCTTGCTGTGATTGGGGGGTCTTGCTGTGATTGGGGGGTCTTGCTTTGATCGGGGGTCTTACTCTGATCGGGGGGTCTTGCTGTGATCGGGGGGGGTCTTGCTGTAATCGGGGGGTCTTGCTGTAATCGGGGGGTCTTGCTGTGATTGGGGGGTCTTGCTTTGATCGGGGGTCTTACTCTGATCGGGGGGTCTTGCTGTGATCGGGGGGCCTTGCTGTGATTGTGGGGTTTTGCTGTGATCGGGGGAGTCTTGCTCTGATCGTGTGTCTTGCTGTGATTGGAGGTCTTGCTATGATCGGGTGGGGGGTCATGTTGTGATTGGGGGGTCTTGCTGTGATTGGGGGGTCTTGCTGTGATTGGGGGTCTTGCTGTGATCGGGGTGTCTTGCTGTGATCGGGGGGGTCTTGCTCTGATTGGGCGGTCTTGCTGTGATCGGGGGGTGTTTCTGTGGTCGTGGGGTCTTGCTGTGATTGGGGGTGTCTTGCTCTGATCGGGGGTCTTGCTGTGATCGGGGTGTCTTGCTGTGATCGGGCGTCTTGCTGTGATTGGGGTGGTCTTGCTGTGATCGGGGGTCTTGCTGTGATTGGGGGGGTCTTGCTGTGATTGCGGGGGTCTTGCTGTGATCAGGGATTCTTGCTGTGATTGCGGGGGTCTTGCTGTGATCGGGGGGTCTTGCTGTGATCGGGGTGCCTTGCTGTGATCGGGGGGGTCTTGCTGTGATTGGGAGGACTTGCTGTGATCATGGGGTCTTTCTGTGGTCGGGGGTCTTGCTGTGATCGGGGGTGTCTTGCTCTGATCGGGGGTCTTGCTGTGATCGGGGGTCTTGCTGTGATCAGGAATCATGCTGTGATCGGGCGGTCTTGCTGTGATCGGGGGGGATCTTGTGTGATCGGGGGCCTTGCTGTAATCGGGGGGTCTTGCTGTGATTGGGGGGTCTTGCTGTGATCGGAGGGGTGTCTTGCTGTGATCGGGGGTCTTGCTGTGATCGGGGGGACTTGCTGTGATCGGGGGTCTTGCTGTGATTGGGTGGTTTTGCTGTGATCGGGGGGTCTTTCTGTTTTCGGGGGGTCTTGCTGTGATCGGTGGTGTCTTGCTCTGATAGGGGGTCTTGCTGTGATCGGGGGTCTTGCTGTGACCGGGGGTCTTTCTGTGATCAGGAATCTTGCTGTGATCGGGCGGTCTTGCCGTGATCGGAGCTCTTACTGTGATCGGGTGTGTTGCTGTGATCGGGGGATCTTGCAGTGATTGTGGGTCTTGCTGTGATCGGGGTTTCTTGCTGTGATCGGGGGATCTTGCTGTGATCGGGGGTCTTACTGTGATCGGGGGGTCTTGCTGTGATCGGAGTCTGCTGTGATTGGGCGTCTTGCTCTGATCCGGGTGTCTTGCTGTTATCGGGGGTTTTTGCTGTGATCGGGGGTCTTGCTGTGATTGGGGTGGTCTTGCTGTGATCGGGGGTCTTGCTGTGATTGGGGGGGTCTTGCTGTGATCGGGGGTCTTGCTGTGATTGGGGTGGTCTTGCTGTGATTGGGGGGGTCTTGCTGTGATTGGGGGGTCTTGCTGTGATCGGGGTGTCTTGCTGTGATCGGGGGGGTCTTGCTCTGATTGGGCGGTCTTGCTGTGATCGGGGGGTGTTTCTGTGGTCGTGGGGTCTTGCTGTGATTGGGGGTGTCTTGCTCTGATCGGGGTTCTTGTTGTGATCGGGGTGTCTTGCTGTGATCGGGCGTCTTGCTGTGATTGGGGGGGTCTTGCTGTGATCGGGGGTCTTGCTGTGATTGGGGGGGGTCTTGCTGTGATTGCGGGGGTCTTGCTGTGATTGGGGGGGTTCTTGCTGTGATTGGGGGGGTCTTGCTGTGATCGGGGGGTCTTGCTGTGATCGGGGTGCCTTGCTGTGATCGGGGGGGTCTTGCTGTGATTGGGAGGACTTGCTGTGATCGGGGGGTCTTTCTGTGGTCGGGGGTCTTGCTGTGATCGGGGGTGTCTTGCTCTGATCGGGGGTCTTGCTGTGATCGGGGGTCTTGCTGTGATCAGGAATCTTTCTGTGATCGGGCGGTCTTGCTGTGATCGGGGGGAGATCTTGTGTGATCGGGGGTCTTGCTGTGTTCGGGGGGGTCTTGCTGTGATCGGGGAGTCTTTCTGAGATCGGGGGTCTTGCTGTGATTGGGGTGTCTTGCTGTGATCGGGGCGTTATTGCTGTGATCGGGGGTCTTACTTTGATCGGGGGTCTTACTCTGATCAGGAGTCTTGCTGTGATCGGGGGGTCTTGCTGTGATTTGGGCAGGACTTGCTGTGATCGGGGGTCTTGCTGTGATCGGGGGGTCTTGCTGTGATTAGGGGGTCTTGCTGTGATCGGAGGGGTGTCTTGCTGTGATTGGGGGGTCTTGCTGTGATCGGGGGTCTTGCTGTGATCGGGGGGTCTTGCTGTGATTGGGGGGTCTTGCTGTGATCGGAGGGGTGTCTTGCTGTGATTGGGGGGTCTTGCTGTGATCGGGGTTCTTGCTGTGATCGGGGGGTCTTGTGATTGGGGGGTCTTGCTGTAATCGGGGGGTCTTGCTGTGATTGGGGGGTCTTGCTGTGATTGGGGGGGTCTTGCTTTGATCGGGGGTCTTACTCTGATCGGGGGGTCTTGCTGTGATCGGGGGGGGTCTTGCTGTAATCGGGGGGTCTTGCTGTAATCGGGGGTCTTGCTGTGATTGGGGGGTCTTGCTTTGATCGGGGGTCTTACTCTGATCGGGGGGTCTTGCTGTGATCGGGGGGCCTTGCTGTGATTGTGGGGTTTTGCTGTGATCGGGGGAGTCTTGCTCTGATCGTGTGTCTTGCTGTGATTGGAGGTCTTGCTATGATCGGGTGGGGGGTCATGTTGTGATTGGGGGGTCTTGCTGTGATTGGGGGGTCTTGCTGTGATTGGGGGTCTTGCTGTGATCGGGGTGTCTTGCTGTGATCGGGGGGGTCTTGCTCTGATTGTGCGGTCTTGCTGTGATCGGGGGGTGTTTCTGTGGTCGTGGGGTCTTGCTGTGATTGGGGGTGTCTTGCTCTGATCGGGGGTCTTGCTGTGATCGGGGTGTCTTGCTGTGATCGGGCGTCTTGCTGTGATTGGGGTGGTCTTGCTGTGATCGGGGGTCTTGCTGTGATTGGGGGGGTCTTGCTGTGATTGCGGGGGTCTTGCTGTGATCAGGGATTCTTGCTGTGATTGCGGGGGTCTTGCTGTGATCGGGGGGTCTTGCTGTGATCGGGGTGCCTTGCTGTGATCGGGGGGGTCTTGCTGTGATTGGGAGGACTTGCTGTGATCATGGGGTCTTTCTGTGGTCGGGGGTCTTGCTGTGATCGGGGGTGTCTTGCTCTGATCGGGGGTCTTGCTGTGATCGGGGGTCTTGCTGTGATCAGGAATCATGCTGTGATCGGGCGGTCTTGCTGTGATCGGGGGGGATCTTGTGTGATCGGGGGCCTTGCTTTGATCGGGGGGTCTTGCTGTGATTGGGGGGTCTTGCTGTGATCGGAGGGGTGTCTTGCTGTGATCGGGGGTCTTGCTGTGATCGGGGGGACTTGCTGTGATCGGGGGTCTTGCTGTGATTGGGTGGTTTTGCTGTGATCGGGGGGTCTTTCTGTTTTCGGGGGGTCTTGCTGTGATCGGTGGTGTCTTGCTCTGATAGGGGGTCTTGCTGTGATCGGGGGTCTTGCTGTGACCGGGGGTCTTTCTGTGATCAGGAATCTTGCTGTGATCGGGCGGTCTTGCCGTGATCGGAGCTCTTACTGTGATCGGGTGTGTTGCTGTGATCGGGGGATCTTGCAGTGATTGTGGGTCTTGCTGTGATCGGGGTTTCTTGCTGTGATCGGGGGATCTTGCTGTGATCGGGGGTCTTACTGTGATCGGGGGGTCTTGCTGTGATCGGAGTCTGCTGTGATTGGGCGTCTTGCTCTGATCCGGGTGTCTTGCTGTTATCGGGGGTTCTTGCTGTGATCGGGGGTCTTGCTGTGATTGGGGTGGTCTTGCTGTGATCGGGGGTCTTGCTGTGATTGGGGGGGTCTTGCTGTGATCGGGGGTCTTGCTGTGATTGGGGTGGTCTTGCTGTGTTTGGGGGGTCTTGCTGTGATTGGGGGGTCTTGCTGTGATCGGGGTGTCTTGCTGTGATCGGGGGGTCTTGCTCTGATTGGGCGGTCTTGCTGTGATCGGGGGGTGTTTCTGTGGTCGTGGGGTCTTGCTTGTGATTGGGGGTGTCTTGCTCTGATCGGGGTTCTTGCTGTGATCGGGGTGTCTTGCTGTGATCGGGCGTCTTGCTGTGATTGCGGGGGTCTTGCTGTGATCGGGGGTCTTGCTGTGATTGGGGGGGGTCTTGCTGTGATTGCGGGGGTCTTGCTGTGATCGGGGATTCTTGCTGTGATTGGGGGGGTCTTGCTGTGATCGGGGGGTCTTGCTGTGATCGGGGTGCCTTGCTGTGATCGGGGGGGTCTTGCTGTGATTGGGAGGACTTGCTGTGATCGGGGGGTCTTTCTGTGGTCGGGGGTCTTGCTGTGATCGGGGGTGTCTTGCTCTGATCGGGGGTCTTGCTGTGATCAGGAATCTTTCTGTGATCGGGCGGTCTTGCTGTGATCGGGGGAGATCTTGTGTGATCGGGGGTCTTGCTGTGTTCGGGGGGGTCTTGCTGTGATCGGGGAGTCTTTCTGATATCGGGGGTCTTGCTGTGATTGGGGGGTCTTGCTGTGATCGGGGCGTTATTGCTGTGATCGGGGGTCTTACTTTGATCGGGGGTCTTACTCTGATCAGGAGTCTTGCTGTGATCGGGGGGTCTTGCTGTGATTTGGGCAGGACTTGCTGTGATCGGGGGTCTTGCTGTGATCGGGGGGTCTTGCTGTGATTAGGGGGTCTTGCTGTGATCGGAGGGGTGTCTTGCTGTGATTGGGGGGTCTTGCTGTGATCGGGGGTCTTGCTGTGATCGGGGGGTCTTGCTGTGATTGGGGGGTCTTGCTGTGATCGGAGGGGTGTCTTGCTGTGATTGGGGGGTCTTGCTGTGATCGGGGTTCTTGCTGTGATCGGGGGGTCTTGTGATTGGGGGGTCTTGCTGTAATCGGGGGGTCTTGCTGTGATTGGGGGGTCTTGCTGTGATTGGGGGGTCTTGCTTTGATCGGGGGTCTTACTCTGATCGGGGGGTCTTGCTGTGATCGGGGGGGGTCTTGCTGTAATCGGGGGGTCTTGCTGTAATCGGGGGGTCTTGCTGTGATTGGGGGGTCTTGCTTTGATCGGGGGTCTTACTCTGATCGGGGGGTCTTGCTGTGATCGGGGGGCCTTGCTGTGATTGTGGGGTTTTGCTGTGATCGGGGGAGTCTTGCTCTGATCGTGTGTCTTGCTGTGATTGGAGGTCTTGCTATGATCGGGTGGGGGGTCATGTTGTGATTGGGGGGTCTTGCTGTGATTGGGGGGTCTTGCTGTGATTGGGGGTCTTGCTGTGATCGGGGTGTCTTGCTGTGATCGGGGGGGTCTTGCTCTGATTGGGCGGTCTTGCTGTGATCGGGGGGTGTTTCTGTGGTCGTGGGGTCTTGCTGTGATTGGGGGTGTCTTGCTCTGATCGGGGGTCTTGCTGTGATCGGGGTGTCTTGCTGTGATCGGGCGTCTTGCTGTGATTGGGGTGGTCTTGCTGTGATCGGGGGTCTTGCTGTGATTGGGGGGGTCTTGCTGTGATTGCGGGGGTCTTGCTGTGATCAGGGATTCTTGCTGTGATTGCGGGGGTCTTGCTGTGATCGGGGGGTCTTGCTGTGATCGGGGTGCCTTGCTGTGATCGGGGGGGTCTTGCTGTGATTGGGAGGACTTGCTGTGATCATGGGGTCTTTCTGTGGTCGGGGGTCTTGCTGTGATCGGGGGTGTCTTGCTCTGATCGGGGGTCTTGCTGTGATCGGGGGTCTTGCTGTGATCAGGAATCATGCTGTGATCGGGCGGTCTTGCTGTGATCGGGGGGGATCTTGTGTGATCGGGGGTCTTGCTGTGATCCGGGGGGGTCTTGCAGTTATTGGGGTGTCTTGTCCTCATCGGGGGGTCTTGCTCTGATCGGGGGCTCTTGCTGTGATCGGGGGGTCTTGCTGTGATCGGGGGGTCTTGCTGTGATCGGGGGGTCTTGCTGTGATCGGGGGTTCTTGCTGTGATCGGAGGCCTTGCTGTGATCGGGTGTTCTTGCTGTGATCGGGGGGTCTTGCTGTGATCGGGGGGTCTTGCTGTGATCGGGTGTTCTTGCTGTGATCGGGGCGTCTTGCTGTGTTCGGGGGGTCTTGCTGTGATCGGGGGGTCTTTCTGAGATCGGGGGTCTTGCTGTGATCGAGGGTTCTTGCTGTGATCGGGGGGTCTTGCTGTGATCGGGGGGTTAATTGCTGTGATCGGGGGTCTTACTGTGATCGGGGGGTCTTGCTGTGATCGGAGTCTGCTGTGATCGGGCGTCTTGCTCTGATCCGGGTGTCTTGCTGTTATCGGGGGTTCTTGCTGTGATTGGGGGTCTTCCTGTGATCGGTTGTGTTACTGTGATCGGGGGCTCTCTGCTGTGTTCGGAGTCTCTTGCTGTGATTGGATGGGTCCTGCTGTGATTGGGGTGTCTTACTGTGATTTGGGGGTGGGCGTCTTGCTGTGATCGGAGGGTCTTGCTGCGATTGGGTGATCTTGCTGTGATTGGGGGGTCTTGCTTATTATTTGAATGGCAATAGATTGGGAGAAGGGGAAGTGCAAAGAGACCTGGGTGTTATTGTGCACCAGTCGCTGAAGGTAAGCATGCAGGTGCAGCAGGCAGTTAAGAAGGCAAATGGTATTTTGGCCTTCGTAGCAAGAGGGTTCGAGTACAGGAACAAAGATGTCTTGCTACAGTTGTACAGGGCCTTGGTGAGACCGCACCTTGAGTATTGTGTGCAGTGTTTGTCACCTTACCTGAGGAAGGACGTTCTTGCCATGGAGGGAGTGCAGCGAAGATTCACCAGGCTGATACCTGGGATGGCAGGAATGACATATGGGGAGAGATTGTGTCGATTGGGCTTATACTCACTGGAGTTTAGAAGATTGAGAGGGGATCTCATCGAAACCTATAAAATTCTGTCAGGTCTGGACAGACTAGATGCAGGGAGGATGTTTCTGATGGCCGGGGAGTCCAGAACCAGGGGTCATCGTCTAAGGATAAGGGGTAAGCCATTTAGGACTGAAATGAGAAGGAATTTCTTCACCCAGAGAGCGGTGAACCTGTGGAATTCTCTGCCACAGAGGGCAGTGGAGGCCAGTTCATTAAATATATTCAAGAAAGAATTGGATATATTTCTTGAAGCTAAAGGGATCAAGGGATATGGGGAGAAGGCAGGGACAGGGTACTGAATTTGGATGATCAGCCATGATCTCATTGAATGGCGGAGCAGGCTCAAAGGGCCGAATGGCCTACGCCTGCTCCTATTGTAAGGGGTTTTAGATTGCAGAGGTTTCTCTCTCTAGAGGCCTCTCTCTCTTGCACAGTAAAACCGTGAGTGGTTCGACCCACTCGCCCCTTAGATTCTGTACTTTGGACTTTGGGGCAGGAACTACAATGTAGAGAAAACTCTTATAGACCAAGTTTGATGAGACGAAATGGAATTTTATTGCATAAGGTAAAACAAATCAAATGCAACCAAATAAGAGGGTACATGGGAGGGAAAAACAAAAACAAATCATAACTAAGGCAAATACAGGCATATTATACTCTACAAAGATCATCATGAAATGGGGAAAACACACGGAACATCGAGGGACAACAACTCATGTTAATTATACCCTTAAATGTCCACCCCCTTAAACCTATCTGGATCTGATTATGAAGGGCCAGAAACATGCTCACCAATCCAACTAGGAAGTGTAAGGTTTTGAAACAGGTCTGCGTTTGATCCTTTCAGGCGCCCTGTCTCAACGTGGTTAGTGGAGCCCCAGTGAACTGCGCCACGTGTCTCTCCTGAGGTGGGGGTCGGGGACGGCTGGACACCGGCTGGCCTGGATGTCGGCGGGGTCGGGGATCGTCTGCTCGACCCCGGTCAGAGGAGCCTCAGGCTGGCCCCCATAGTATTCTTCTGTAGTTTTTTTATTGTCTCTTCTCCCGAGCCGGATTGGGTCGATGGCCTCCCGTTTCGTCAACGGCCCGGGGTTGGTCGATGATCTCCCGATGTTTCACCTCGGGGCGGGACGCCAGCTCAAACCATCTTCTTCTCCTTCTTCTAGCGATGATCCCACCGATACGATGGTAGCACCACGATGGCTGCTTTTTTTTCTACCCCTGGGTTCCCAGATATACTTCTCATCAGAAGCCCTTATCTCGCGCCAAATCAGGTTAGCCTTTTGTTTCAATTTTGGTGGGCTGGGAGCACAACGGGGTAGTTATTATATTTTAAAATTCTTGGATGGCTGGTAACGGCCATCTCTGGTCTGGAATGACCTTCATTGATTTTAATGTCCTGGTGATGTCCTTAATGGGTCCTTGATGCTCTTCTCATGAATATGAAACTGTTCCCTTTTGTCTGGGTAAACATTTAGATGGCCTGTATCTACAGGCCGATCTTGACTGTATCTGCATCCAATCTATATGAATAAGTGGGTGTCTGGTTTCGTTCTCTCAGAAACGGCTTCCAGAACATACCGTGGGCTGAATCCACAAAGCTGTATGAGGACTGCAGAAACCATTTTAAAGTGTCCCAATAAGTTGGTCACGGGGTCTGGTGGTCATTTTGAATGCCCCTTTTTCCTAGGCTTCATTTAAAACAGTCTTTAAAATCATGGCCTCTTCTGCCATTCGAGCCTTTATAATATAAAGTTCAATTTTGCGAATCCTACACTACCTTCTATGTTTCTATGCTGTGATCGGGAGGTCTTGCTCTGATCGGCGGAGGTTCTTGCTGTGATCGGGAGGTCTTACTGTGATCAGGTGGTCCTGCTGTGATTGGGGGGGGGTCTAGCTGTGATCGTGGGCTCTTGCTGTGATCGGGTGGTCTTGCTGTGACTTGGGGGGTCTTGCTGTGATCGGGGGGGGTGGGTCTTGCTGTGATCGGGTGGTCTTGCTGTGACTTGGGGGTGTTGCTGTGATCGGGGGGGGCGGATCTTGCTCTGATCGGGTGGTCTTGCTGTGACCGGGGGGTCTTGCTGTGATTGAGGGGTCTTGCTGTGATTGGGGGGTCTTGCTGTGATTGAGGGTCTTGCTCTGATTGGGGGGTCTTGCTGTGATTGGGGGGTCTTGCTGTGATCGGGTGGTATTGCTGTGATCGGGGGTCTTGCTGTGATCGGGGTGTCTTGCTGTGATCGGGGGTCTTGCTGTGATTGGGGGGGTCTTGCTGTGATCGGGGGTCTTGCTGTGATTGGGGTGGTCTTGCTGTGATCGGGGGTCTTGCTTTGATTGGGGGGGTCTTGCTGTGATCGGGGGTCTTGCTGTGATTGGGGTGGTCTTGCTGTGATTGGGGGGGTCTTGCTGTGATTGGGGGGTCTTGCTGTGATCGGGGTGTCTTGCTGTGATCGGGGGGGTCTTGCTCTGATTGGGCGGTCTTGCTGTGTTCGGGGGGTGTTTCTGTGGTCGTGGGGTCTTGCTGTGATTGGGGGTGTCTTGCTCTGATCGGGGTTCTTGCTGTGATCGGGGTGTCTTGCTGTGATCGGGCGTCTTGCTGTGATTGGGGGGGTCTTGCTGTGATCGGGGGTCTTGCTGTGATTGGGGGGGGTCTTGCTGTGATTGCGGGGGTCTTGCTGTGATCGGGGATTCTTGCTGTGATTGGGGGGGTCTTGCTGTGATCGGGGGGTCTTGCTGTGATCGGGGTGCCTTGCTGTGATCGGGGGGGTCTTGCTGTGATTGGGAGGACTTGCTGTGATCGGGGGGTCTTTCTGTGGTCGGGGGTCTTGCTGTGATCGGGGGTGTCTTGCTCTGATCGGGGGTCTTGCTGTGATCGGGGGTCTTGCTGTGATCAGGAATCTTTCTGTGATCGGGCGGTCTTGCTGTGATCGGGGGGAGATCTTGTGTGATCGGGGGTCTTGCTGTGTTCGGGGGGGTCTTGCTGTGATCGGGGAGTCTTTCTGAGATCGGGGGTCTTGCTGTGATTGGGGGTCTTGCTGTGATCGGGGCGTTATTGCTGTGATCGGGGGTCTTACTTTGATCGGGGGTCTTACTCTGATCAGGAGTCTTGCTGTGATCGGGGGGTCTTGCTGTGATTTGGGCAGGACTTGCTGTGATCGGGGGTCTTGCTGTGATCGGGGGGTCTTGCTGTGATTAGGGGGTCTTGCTGTGATCGGAGGGGTGTCTTGCTGTGATTGGGGGGTCTTGCTGTGATCGGGGGTCTTGCTGTGATCGGGGGGTCTTGCTGTGATTGGGGGGTCTTGCTGTGATCGGAGGGGTGTCTTGCTGTGATTGGGGGGTCTTGCTGTGATCGGGGTTCTTGCTGTGATCGGGGGGTCTTGTGATTGGGGGGTCTTGCTGTAATCGGGGGGTCTTGCTGTGATTGGGGGGTCTTGCTGTGATTGGGGGGTCTTGCTTTGATCGGGGGTCTTACTCTGATCGGGGGGTCTTGCTGTGATCGGGGGGGGTCTTGCTGTAATCGGGGGGTCTTGCTGTAATCGGGGGGTCTTGCTGTGATTGGGGGTCTTGCTTTGATCGGGGGTCTTACTCTGATCGGGGGGTCTTGCTGTGATCGGGGGGCCTTGCTGTGATTGTGGGGTTTTGCTGTGATCGGGGGAGTCTTGCTCTGATCGTGTGTCTTGCTGTGATTGGAGGTCTTGCTATGATCGGGTGGGGGGTCATGTTGTGATTGGGGGGTCTTGCTGTGATTGGGGGGTCTTGCTGTGATTGGGGGTCTTGCTGTGATCGGGGTGTCTTGCTGTGATCGGGGGGGTCTTGCTCTGATTGGGCGGTCTTGCTGTGATCGGGGGGTGTTTCTGTGGTCGTGGGGTCTTGCTGTGATTGGGGGTGTCTTGCTCTGATCGGGGGTCTTGCTGTGATCGGGGTGTCTTGCTGTGATCGGGCGTCTTGCTGTGATTGGGGTGGTCTTGCTGTGATCGGGGTCTTGCTGTGATTGGGGGGGTCTTGCTGTGATTGCGGGGGTCTTGCTGTGATCAGGGATTCTTGCTGTGATTGCGGGGGTCTTGCTGTGATCGGGGGGTCTTGCTGTGATCGGGGTGCCTTGCTGTGATCGGGGGGGTCTTGCTGTGATTGGGAGGACTTGCTGTGATCATGGGGTCTTTCTGTGGTCGGGGGTCTTGCTGTGATCGGGGGTGTCTTGCTCTGATCGGGGGTCTTGCTGTGATCGGGGGTCTTGCTGTGATCAGGAATCATGCTGTGATCGGGCGGTCTTGCTGTGATCGGGGGGGATCTTGTGTGATCGGGGATTTTGCTGTGATCCGGGGGGGTCTTGCAGTGATTGGGGTGTCTTGTCCTCATCGGGGGGTCTTGCTCTGATCGGGGGCTCTTGCTGTGATCGGGGGGTCTTGCTGTGATCGGGGGGTCTTGCTGTGATCGGGGGGTCTTGCTGTGATCGGGGGTTCTTGCTGTGATCGGAGGCCTTGCTGTGATCGGGTGTTCTTGCTGTGATCGGGGGGTCTTGCTGTGATCGGGGGGTCTTGCTGTGATCGGGTGTTCTTGCTGTGATCGGGGCGTCTTGCTGTGTTCGGGGGGTCTTGCTGTGATCGGGGGGTCTTTCTGAGATCGGGGGTCTTGCTGTGATCGGGGGTTCTTGCTGTGATCGGGGGGTCTTGCTGTGATCGGGGGTTAATTGCTGTGATCGGGGGTCTTACTGTGATCGGGGGGTCTTGCTGTGATCGGAGTCTGCTGTGATCGGGCGTCTTGCTCTGATCCGGGTGTCTTGCTGTTATCGGGGGTTCTTGCTGTGATTGGGGGTCTTCCTGTGATCGGTTGTGTTACTGTGATCGGGGGCTCTCTGCTGTGTTCGGAGTCTCTTGCTGTGATTGGATGGGTCCTGCTGTGATTGGGGTGTCTTACTGTGATTTGGGGGTGGGCGTCTTGCTGTGATCGGAGGGTCTTGCTGCGATTGGGTGATCTTGCTGTGATTGGGGGGTCTTGCTTATTATTTGAATGGCAATAGATTGGGAGAAGGGGAAGTGCAAAGAGACCTGGGTGTTATTGTGCACCAGTCGCTGAAGGTAAGCATGCAGGTGCAGCAGGCAGTTAAGAAGGCAAATGGTATTTTGGCCTTCGTAGCAAGAGGGTTCGAGTACAGGAACAAGGATGTCTTGCTACAGTTGTACAGGGCCTTGGTGAGACCGCACCTTGAGTATTGTGTGCAGTGTTTGTCACCTTACCTGAGGAAGGACGTTCTTGCCATGGAGGGAGTGCAGCGAAGATTCACCAGGCTGATACCTGGGATGGCAGGAATGACATATGGGGAGAGATTGTGTCGATTGGGCTTATACTCACTGGAGTTTAGAAGATTGAGAGGGGATCTCATCGAAACCTATAAAATTCTGTCAGGTCTGGACAGACTAGATGCAGGGAGGATGTTTCTGATGGCCGGGGAGTCCAGAACCAGGGGTCATCGTCTAAGGATAAGGGGTAAGCCATTTAGGACTGAAATGAGAAGGAATTTCTTCACCCAGAGAGCGGTGAACCTGTGGAATTCTCTGCCACAGAGGGCAGTGGAGGCCAGTTCATTAAATATATTCAAGAAAGAATTGGATATATTTCTTGAAGCTAAAGGGATCAAGGGATATGGGGAGAAGGCAGGGACAGGGTACTGAATTTGGATGATCAGCCATGATCTCATTGAATGGCGGAGCAGGCTCAAAGGGCCGAATGGCCTACGCCTGCTCCTATTGTAAGGGGTTTTAGATTGCAGAGGTTTCTCTCTCTAGAGGCCTCTCTCTCTTGCACAGTAAAACCGTGAGTGGTTCGACCCACTCGCCCCTTAGATTCTGTACTTTGGACTTTGGGGCAGGAACTACAATGTAGAGAAAACTCTTATAGACCAAGTTTGATGAGACGAAATGGAATTTTATTGCATAATATAAAACAAATCAAATGCAACCAAATAAGAGGGTACATGGGAGGGAAAAACAAAAACAAATCATAACTAAGGCAAATACAGGCATATTATACTCTACAAAGATCATCATGAAATGGGGAAAACACACGGAACATCGAGGGACAACAACTCATGTTAATTATACCCTTAAATGTCCACCCCCTTAAACCTATCTGGATCTGATTATGAAGGGCCAGAAACATGCTCACCAATCCAACTAGGAAGTGTAAGGTTTTGAAACAGGTCTGCGTTTGATCCTTTCAGGCGCCCTGTCTCAACGTGGTTAGTGGAGCCCCAGTGAACTGCGCCACGTGTCTCTCCTGAGGTGGGGGTCGGGGACGGCTGGACACCGGCTGGCCTGGATGTCGGCGGGGTCGGGGATCGTCTGCTCGACCCCGGTCAGAGGAGCCTCAGGCTGGTCCCCATAGTATTCTTCTGTAGTTTTTTTATTGTCTCTTCTCCCGAGCCGGATTGGGTCGATGGCCTCCCGTTTCGTCAACGGCCCGGGGTTGGTCGATGATCTCCCGATGTTTCACCTCGGGGCGGGACGCCAGCTCAAACCATCTTCTTCTCCTTCTTCTAGCGATGATCCCACCGATACGATGGTAGCACCACGATGGCTGCTTTTTTTTCTACCCCTGGGTTCCCAGATATACTTCTCATCAGAAGCCCTTATGTCGCGCCAAATCAGGTTAGCCTTTTGTTTCAATTTTGGTGGCTGGGAGCACAACGGGGTAGTTATTATATTTTAAAATTCTTGGATGGCTGGTAACGGCCATCTCTGGTCTGGAATGACCTTCATTGATTTTAATGTCCTGGTGATGTCCTTAATGGGTCCTTGATGCTCTTCTCATGAATATGAAACTGTTCCCTTTTGTCTGGGTAAACATTTAGATGGCCTGTATCTACAGGCCGATCTTGACTGTATCTGCATCCAATCTATATGTATAAGTGGGTGTCTGGTTTCGTTCTCTCAGAAACGGCTTCCAGAACATACCGTGGGCTGAATCCACAAAGCTGTATGAGGACTGCAGAAACCATTTTAAAGTGTCCCAATAAGTTGGTCACGGGGTCTGGTGGTCATTTTGAATGCCCCCTTTTTCCTAGGCTTCATTTAAAACAGTCTTTAAAATCATGGCCTCTTCTGCCATTCGAGCCTTTATAATATAAAGTTCAATTTTGCGAATCCTACACTACCTTCTATGTTTCTATGCTGTGATCGGGAGGTCTTGCTCTGATCGGCGGAGGTTCTTGCTGTGATCGGGAGGTCTTACTGTGATCAGGTGGTCCTGCTGTGATTGGGGGGGGGGTCTAGCTGTGATCGTGGGCTCTTGCTGTGATCGGGTGGTCTTGCTGTGACTTGGGGGGTCTTGCTGTGATCGGGGGTGGGGCGGGTCTTGCTGTGATCGGGTGGTCTTGCTGTGACTTGGGGGTGTTGCTGTGATCGGGGGGGGCGGGTCTTGCTGTGATCGGGTGGTCTTGCTGTGACCGGGGGGTCTTGCTGTGATTGAGGGGTCTTGCTGTGATTGGGGGGTCTTGCTGTGATTGAGGGTCTTGCTCTGATTGGGGGGTCTTGCTGTGATTGGGGGGTCTTGCTGTGATCGGGTGGTATTGCTGTGATCGGGGGTCTTGCTGTGATCGGGGTGTCTTGCTGTGATCGGGGGTCTTGCTGTGATTGGGGGGGTCTTGCTGTGATCGGGGGTCTTGCTGTGATTGGGGTGGTCTTGCTGTGATCGGGGGTCTTGCTGTGATTGGGGGTGTCTTGCTGTGATCGGGGGTCTTGCTGTGATTGGGGTGGTCTTGCTGTGATTGGGGGGGTCTTGCTGTGATTGGGGGGTCTTGCTGTGATCGGGGTGTCTTGCTGTGATCGGGGGGGTCTTGCTCTGATTGGGCGGTCTTGCTGTGATCGGGGGGTGTTTCTGTGGTCGTGGGGTCTTGCTGTGATTGGGGGTGTCTTGCTCTGATCGGGGTTCTTGCTGTGATCGGGGTGTCTTGCTGTGATCGGGCGTCTTGCTGTGATTGGGGGGGTCTTGCTGTGATCGGGGGTCTTGCTGTGATTGGGGGGGGTCTTGCTGTGATTGCGGGGGTCTTGCTGTGATCGGGGATTCTTGCTGTGATTGGGGGGGTCTTGCTGTGATCGGGGGGTCTTGCTGTGATCGGGGTGCCTTGCTGTGATCGGGGGGGTCTTGCTGTGATTGGGAGGACTTGCTGTGATCGGGGGGTCTTTCTGTGGTCGGGGTCTTGCTGTGATCGGGGGTGTCTTGCTCTGATCGGGGGTCTTGCTGTGATCGGGGGTCTTGCTGTGATCAGGAATCTTTCTGTGATCGGGCGGTCTTGCTGTGATCGGGGGGAGATCTTGTGTGATCAGGGGTCTTGCTGTGTTCGGGGGGGTCTTGCTGTGATCGGGGAGTCTTTCTGAGATCGGGGGTCTTGCTGTGATTGGGGGGTCTTGCTGTGATCGGGGCGTTATTGCTGTGATCGGGGGTCTTACTTTGATCGGGGGTCTTACTCTGATCAGGAGTCTTGCTGTGATCGGGGGGTCTTGCTGTGATTTGGGCAGGACTTGCTGTGATCGGGGGTCTTGCTGTGATCGGGGGGTCTTGCTGTGATTGGGGGGTCTTGCTGTGATCGGAGGGGTGTCTTGCTGTGATTGGGGGGTCTTGCTGTGATCGGGGGGTCTTGCTGTGATCGGGGGGTCTTGCTGTGATTGGGGGGTCTTGCTGTGATCGGAGGGGTGTCTTGCTGTGATTGGGGGGTCTTGCTGTGATCGGGGTTCTTGCTGTGATCGGGGGGTCTTGTGATTGGGGGGTCTTGCTGTAATCGGGGGGTCTTGCTGTGATTGGGGGGTCTTGCTGTGATTGGGGGGTCTTGCTTTGATCGGGGGTCTTACTCTGATCGGGGGGTCTTGCTGTGATCGGGGGGGGTCTTGCTGTAATCGGGGGGTCTTGCTGTAATCGGGGGGTCTTGCTGTGATTGGGGGGTCTTGCTTTGATCGGGGGTCTTACTCTGATCGGGGGGTCTTGCTGTGATCGGGGGGCCTTGCTGTGATTGTGGGGTTTTGCTGTGATCGGGGGAGTCTTGCTCTGATCGTGTGTCTTGCTGTGATTGGAGGTCTTGCTATGATCGGGTGGGGGGTCATGTTGTGATTGGGGGGTCTTGCTGTGATTGGGGGGTCTTGCTGTGATTGGGGGTCTTGCTGTGATCGGGGTGCCTTGCTGTGATCGGGGGGGTCTTGCTGTGATTGGGAGGACTTGCTGTGATCATGGGGTCTTTCTGTGGTCGGGGGTCTTGCTGTGATCGGGGGTGTCTTGCTCTGATCGGGGGTCTTGCTGTGATCGGGGGTCTTGCTGTGATCAGGAATCATGCTGTGATCGGGCGGTCTTGCTGTGATCGGGGGGGATCTTGTGTGATCGGGGGTCTTGCTGTGATCCGGGGGGGTCTTGCAGTGATTGGGGTGTCTTGTCCTCATCGGGGGGTCTTGCTCTGATCGGGGGCTCTTGCTGTGATCGGGGGGTCTTGCTGTGATCGGGGGGTCTTGCTGTGATCGGGGGGTCTTGCTGTGATCGGGGGTTCTTGCTGTGATCGGAGGCCTTGCTGTGATCGGGTGTTCTTGCTGTGATCGGGGGGTCTTGCTGTGATCGGGGGGTCTTGCTGTGATCGGGTGTTCTTGCTGTGATCGGGGCGTCTCTTGCTGTGTTCGGGGGGTCTTGCTGTGATCGGGTGGTCTTTCTGAGATCGGGGGTCTTGCTGTGATCGGGGGTTCTTGCTGTGATCGGGGGGTCTTGCTGTGATCGGGGGGTTAATTGCTGTGATCGGGGGTCTTACTGTGATCGGGGGTCTTACTCTGATCGGGAATCTTGCTGTGATCGTGTGGTCTTGCTGTGATTTGGGCAGGACTTGCTGTGATCGGGGGCCTTGCTGTGACCGGGGGGTCTTGCTGTGATTGGGGGGTCTTGCTGTGATCGGAGGGGTGTCTTGCTGTGATCGGGGGTCTTGCTGTGATCGGGGGGACTTGCTGTGATCGGGGGTCTTGCTGTGATTGGGTGGTTTTGCTGTGATCGGGGGGTCTTTCTGTTTTCGGGGGGTCTTGCTGTGATCGGTGGTGTCTTGCTCTGATCGGGGGTCTTGCTGTGATCGGGGTTCTTGCTGTGACCGGGGGTCTTTCTGTGATCAGGAATCTTGCTGTGATCGGGCGGTCTTGCCGTGATCGGGGCTCTTACTGTGATCGGGTGTGTTGCTGTGATCGGGGGATCTTGCAGTGATTGTGGGTCTTGCTGTGATCGGGGTTTCTTGCTGTGATCGGGGGATCTTGCTGTGATCGGGGGTCTTGCTGTGATCGGGGGATCTTGCTGTGATTGGGGGGTCTTGCTTTAATCGGGGAGTCTTGCTGTGATTGGGGGGTCTTGCTGTGATTGGGGGGTCTTGCTTTGATCGGGGGTCTTACTCTGATCGGGGGGTCTTGCTGTGATCGGGGGGCCTTGCTGTGATTGTGGGGTTTTGCTGTGATCGGGGGGGTCTTGCTCTGATCGTGGGTCTTGCTGTGATTGGTGGGTCTTGCTGTGATCGCGTGTGTCTTGCTGTGATTGGGGGGTCTTGTTGTGTTCGGGGGGTCTTTCTGTGATTGGAGGTCTTGCTGTGATCGGGTGGGGGGTCATGTTGTGATTGGGGGTCTTTCTGTGATTGGGGGGGTCTTGCTGTGATCGGGGGTCTTGCTGTGATTGGGGTGGTCTTGCTGTGATCGGGGGTCTTGCTGTGATTGGGGGGGTCTTGCTGTGATCGGGGGTCTTGCTGTGATTGGGGTGGTCTTGCTGTGATCGGGGGTCTTGCTGTGATTGGGGGGGTCTTGCTGTGATCGGGGGTCTTGCTGTGATTGGGGTGGTCTTGCTGTGATTGGGGGGTCTTGCTGTGATTGGGGGGTCTTGCTGTGATCGGGGTGTCTTGCTGTGATCGCGGGGGTCTTGCTCTGATTGGGCGGTCTTGCTGTGATCGGGGGGTGTTTCTGTGGTCGTGGGGTCTTGCTGTGATTGGGGGTGTCTTGCTCTGATCGGGGTTCTTGCTGTGATCGGGGTGTCTTGCTGTGATCGGGCGTCTTGCTGTGATTGGGGGGTCTTGCTGTGATCGGGGGTCTTGCTGTGATTGGGGGGGGTCTTGCTGTGATTGCGGGGGTCTTGCTGTGATCGGGGATTCTTGCTGTGATTGGGGGGGTCTTGCTGTGATCGGGGGGTCTTGCTGTGATCGGGGTGCCTTGCTGTGATCGGGGGGGTCTTGCTGTGAATGGGAGGACTTGCTGTGATCGGGGGGTCTTTCTGTGGTCGGGGGTCTTGCTGTGATCGGGGGTGTCTTGCTCTGATCGGGGGTCTTGCTGTGATCGGGGGTCTTGCTGTGATCAGGAATCTTTCTGTGATCGGGCGGTCTTGCTGTGATCGGGGGGAGATCTTGTGTGATCGGGGGTCTTGCTGTGTTCGGGGGGGTCTTGCTGTGATCGGGGAGTCTTTCTGAGATCGGGGGTCTTGCTGTGATTGGGGGGTCTTGCTGTGATCGGGGCGTTATTGCTGTGATCGGGGGTCTTACTTTGATCGGGGGTCTTACTCTGATCAGGAGTCTTGCTGTGATCGGGGGGTCTTGCTGTGATTTGGGCAGGACTTGCTGTTATCGGGGGTCTTGCTGTGATCGGGGGGTCTTGCTGTGATTGGGGGGTCTTGCTGTGATCGGAGGGGTGTCTTGCTGTGATTGGGGGGTCTTGCTGTGATCGGGGGTCTTGCTGTGATTGGGGGGTCTTGCTGTGATCGGAGGGGTGTCTTGCTGTGATTGGGGGGTCTTGCTGTGATCGGGGTTCTTGCTGTGATCGGGGGGTCTTGTGATTGGGGGGTCTTGCTGTAATCGGGGGGTCTTGCTGTGATTGGGGGGTCTTGCTGTGATTGGGGGGTCTTGCTTTGATCGGGGGTCTTACTCTGATCGGGGGGTCTTGCTGTGATCGGGGGGGGTCTTGCTGTAATCGGGGAGTCTTGCTGTAATTGGGGGGTCTTGCTGTGATTGGGGGGTCTTGCTTTGATCGGGGGTCTTACTCTGATCGGGGGGTCTTGCTGTGATCGGGGGGCCTTGCTGTGATTGTGGGGTTTTGCTGTGATCGGGGGAGTCTTGCTCTGATCGTGTGTCTTGCTGTGATTGGAGGTCTTGCTATGATCGGGTGGGGGGTCATGTTGTGATTGGGGGGTCTTGCTGTGATTGGGGGGTCTTGCTGTGATTGGGGGTCTTGCTGTGATCGGGGTGTCTTGCTGTGATCGGGGGGGTCTTGCTCTGATTGGGCGGTCTTGCTGTGATCGGGGGGTGTTTCTGTGGTCGTGGGGTCTTGTTGTGATTGGGGGTGTCTTGCTCTGATCGGGGGTCTTGCTGTGATCGGGGTGTCTTGCTGTGATCGGGCGTCTTGCTGTGATTGGGGTGGTCTTGCTGTGATCGGGGGTCTTGCTGTGATTGGGGGGGTCTTGCTGTGATTGCGGGGGTCTTGCTGTGATCAGGGATTCTTGCTGTGATTGCGGGGGTCTTGCTGTGATCGGGGGGTCTTGCTGTGATCGGGGTGCCTTGCTGTGATCGGGGGGGTCTTGCTGTGATTGGGAGGACTTGCTGTGATCATGGGGTCTTTCTGTGGTCGGGGGTCTTGCTGTGATCGGGGGTGTCTTGCTCTGATCGGGGGTCTTGCTGTGATCGGGGGTCTTGCTGTGATCAGGAATCATGCTGTGATCGGGCGGTCTTGCTGTGATCGGGGGGGATCTTGTGTGATCGGGGGTCTTGCTGTGATCCGGGGGGGTCTTGCAGTGATTGGGGTGTCTTGTCCTCATCGGGGGGTCTTGCTCTGATCGGGGGCTCTTGCTGTGATCGGGGGGTCTTGCTGTGATCGGGGGGTCTTGCTGTGATCGGGGGGTCTTGCTGTGATCGAGGGTTCTTGCTGTGATCGGAGGCCTTGCTGTGATCGGGTGTTCTTGCTGTGATCGGGGGGTCTTGCTGTGATCGGGGGGTCTTGCTGTGATCGGGTGTTCTTGCTGTGATCGGGGCGTCTTGCTGTGTTCGGGGGGTCTTGCTGTGTTCGGGGGGTCTTTCTGAGATCGGGGGTCTTGCTGTGATCGGGGGTTCTTGCTGTGATCGGGGGGTCTTGCTGTGATCGGGGGGTTAATTGCTGTGATCGGGGGTCTTACTGTGATCGGGGGTCTTACTCTGATCGGGAATCTTGCTGTGATCGGGTGGTCTTGCTGTGATTTGGGCAGGACTTGCTGTGATCGGGGGCCTTGCTGTGACCGGGGGGTCTTGCTGTGATTGGGGGGTCTTGCTGTGATCGGAGGGGTGTCTTGCTGTGATCGGGGGTCTTGCTGTGATCGGGGGGACTTGCTGTGATCGGGGGTCTTGCTGTGATTGGGTGGTTTTGCTGTGATCGGGGGGTCTTTCTGTTTTCGGGGGGTCTTGCTGTGATCGGTGGTGTCTTGCTCTGATCGGGGGTCTTGCTGTGATCGGGGGTCTTGCTGTGACCGGGGGTCTTTCTGTGATCAGGAATCTTGCTGTGATCGGGCGGTCTTGCCGTGATCGGGGCTCTTACTGTGATCGGGTGTGTTGCTGTGATCGGGGGATCTTGCAGTGATTGTGGGTCTTGCTGTGATCGGGGTTTCTTGCTGTGATCGGGGGATCTTGCTGTGATCGGGGGTCTTGCTGTGATCGGGGGATCTTGCTGTGATTGGGGGGTCTTGCTTTAATCGGGGAGTCTTGCTGTGATTGGGGGGTCTTGCTGTGATTGGGGGGTCTTGCTTTGATCGGGGGTCTTACTCTGATCGGGGGGTCTTGCTGTGATCTGGGGGCCTTGCTGTGATTGTGGGGTTTTGCTGTGATCGGGGGGGTCTTGCTCTGATCGTGGGTCTTGCTGTGATTGGTGGGTCTTGCTGTGATCGCGTGTGTCTTGCTGTGATTGGGGGGTCTTGTTGTGTTCGGGGGGTCTTTCTGTGATTGGAGGTCTTGCTGTGATCGGGTGGGGGGTCATGTTGTGATTGGGGGTCTTGCTGTGATTGGGGGTCTTGCTGTGATCGGGGGTCGTGCTCTGATCGGGGGTCTTACTGTGATCGGGGGTCTTGCTCTGATCGGGAATCATTCTGTGATCAGACAGTCTTGCTGTGATCGGGGGAGGGTCTTGCTATGATCGGGGGGGTCTTGCTGTGATCGGGGGGGGTTTGTTGCTGTGATCGGGGGGCCTGCTGTGATCGGGGTGTCTTGCTGTGATCGGGGGGACTTGCTGTGATCGGGGGGTTATTGCTGTGATCGGGGGTCTTACTGTGATCGGGGGTCTTACTCTGATCGGGAATCTTGCTGTGATCGGGGGGTCTTGCTGTGATTTGGGCAGGACTTGCTGTGATCGGGGGTCTTGCTGTGATCGGGGGGTCTTGCTGTGATTGGGGGGTCTTGCTGTGATCGGAGGGGTGTCTTGCTGTGATCGGGGGGTCTTGCTGTTATCGGGGTTCTTGCTCTGATTGGGGGGTCTTGCTGTGATCGGGGGGACTTGCTGTGATCGGGGGTCTTGCTGTGATTGAGTGGTCTTGCTGTGATCGGGGGGTCTTTCTGTTTTCGGGGGGTCTTGCTGTGATCGGTGGTGTCTTGCTCTGATCGGGGGTCTTGCTGTGATCGGGGGGTCTTTCTGTTTTCGGGGGGTCTTGCTGTGATCGGTGGTGTCTTGCTCTGATCGGGGGTCTTGCTGTGATCGGGGGTCTTGCTGTGATCAGGAATCTTGCTGTGATCGGGGGGTCTTGCTGTGATTTGGGCAGGACTTGCTGTGATCGGGGGTCTTGCTGTGATCGGGGTGTCTTGCTGTGATTGGGGGGTCTTGCTGTGATCGGAGGGGTGTCTTGCTGTGATTGGGGGGTCTTGCTGTGATCGGGGGGAATTGCTGTGATCGGTGGTCTTGCTGTGATTGGAGGGGTGTCTTGCTGTGATCGGGTGCTCTTGCTGTGATCGGGGGGTCTTGTGATTGGGGGGTCTTGCTGTAATCGGGGGGTCTTGCTGTGATTGGGGGGTCTTGCTGTGATTGGGGGGTCTTGCTGTGATCGGGGGTCTTACTCTGATCGGGGGTCTTGCTGTGATCGGGGGGGTCTTGCTGTAATCGGGGGGTCTTGCTGTAATTGGGGGGTCTTGCTGTAATCGGGGGGTCTTGCTGTGATTGGGGGGTCTTGCTGTGATTGGGGGGTCTTGCTTTGATCGGGGGTCTTACTCTGATCGGGGGGTCTTGCTGTGATCGGGGGGCCTTGCTGTGATTGTGGGGTTTTGCTGTGATCGGGGGAGTCTTGCTCTGATCGTGTGTCTTGCTGTGATTGGGGGGTCTTGCTGTGATCGGGGGTGTCCTGCTGTGATCGGGGGGTCTTGTTGTGTTCGGGGGGTCTTGCTGTGATTGGAGGTCTTGCTATGATCAGGTGGGGGGTCATGTTGTGATTGGGGGGTCTTGCTGTGATTGGGAGTCTTGCTGTGATCGGGGGTCGTGCTCTGATCGGGGGTCTTACTGTGATCGGGGGTCATGCTCTGATCGGGAATCATTCTGTGATCGGGCCGTCTTGCTGTGATCGGGGGAGGGTCTTGCTATGATCGGGGGGGGTCTTGCTGTGATCGGGTGGGGGTTTGTTGCTGTGATCGGGGGGCCTGCTGTGATCGGGGGGTCTTGCTGTGACCGGGGGGACTTGCTGTGATCGGAGTCTGCTGTGATCGGGCGTCTTGCACTGATCCGGGTGTCTTGCTGTTATCGGGGGTTCTTGCTGTGATTGGGGGTCTTCCTGTGATCAGTTGTGTTACTGTGATCGGGGGCTCTCTGCTGTGATCGGAGTCTCTTGCTGTGATTGGATGGGTCCTGCTGTGATTGGGGTGTCTTACTGTGATTTGGGGGTGGGCGTCTTGCTGTGATCGGAGGGTCTTGCTGCGATCGGGTGATCTTGCTGTGATTGGGGGGTCTTGCTTATTATTTGAATGGCAATAGATTGGGAGAAGGGGAAGTGCAAAGAGACCTGGGTGTTATTGTGCACCAGTCGCTGAAGGTAAGCATGCAGGTGCAGCAGGCAGTTAAGAAGGCAAATGGTATTTTGGCCTTCGTAGCAAGAGGGTTCGAGTACAGGAACAAGGATGTCTTGCTACAGTTGTACAGGGCCTTGGTGAGACCGCACCTTGAGTATTGTGTGCAGTGTTTGTCACCTTACCTGAGGAAGGACGTTCTTGCCATGGAGGGAGTGCAGCGAAGATTCACCAGGCTGATACCTGGGATGGCAGGAATGACATATGAGGAGAGATTGTGTCGATTGGGCTTATACTCACTGGAGTTTAGAAGATTGAGAGGGGATCTCATCGAAACCTATAAAATTCTGTCAGGTCTGGACAGACTAGATGCAGGAAGGATGTTTCTGATGGCCGGGGAGTCCAGAACCAGGGGTCATCGTCTAAGGATAAGGGGTAAGCCATTTAGGACTGAAATGAGAAGGAATTTCTTCACCCAAAGAGCGGTGGACCTGTGGAATTCTCTGCCACAGAGGGCAGTGGAGGCCAGTTCATTAAATATATTCAAGAAAGAATTGGATATATTTCTTGAGGCTAAAGGGATCAAGGGATATGGGGAGAAGGCAGGGACAGGGTACTGAATTTGGATGATCAGCCATGATCTCATTGAATGGCGGAGCAGGCTCAAAGGGCCGAATGGCCTACGCCTGCTCCTATTGTAAGGGGTTTTAGATCACAGAGGTTTCTCTCTCTAGAGGCCTCTCTCTCTTGCACAGTAAAACCGTGAGTGGTTCGACCCACTCGCCCCTTAGATTCTGTACTTTGTACTTTGGGGCAGGAACTACAATGTAGAGAAAACTCTTATAGACCAAGTTTGATGAGACGAAATTGAATTTTATTGCATAATGTAAAACAAATCAAATGCAAGCAAATAAGAGGGTACATGGGAGGGAAAAACAAAAACAAATCATAACTAAGGCAAATACAGGCATATTATACTCTACAAAGATCATCATGAAATGGGGAAAACACACGGAACATCGAGGGACAACAACTCATGTTAATTATACCCTTAAATGTCCACCCCCTTAAACCTATCTGGATCTGGTTATGAAGGGCCAGAAACATGCTCACCAATCCAACTAGGAAGTGTAAGGTTTTGAAACAGGTCTGCATTTGATCCTTTCAGGCGCCCTGTATCAACGTGGTTAGTGGAGCCCCAGCGAACTGAGCCAGATGTCTCTACTGAGGTGGGGGTCGGGGACGGCTGGACACCGGCTGGCCTGGATGTCGGTGGGGTCGGGGATCGTCTGCTCGACCCCGGTCAGAGGAGCCTCGGGCTGGCCCCCATAATTTTCTTCTGTAGTTTTTTTATTGTCTCTTCTCCCGAGCCGGATTGGGTCGATGGCCTCCCGTTTCGTCAACGGCCCGGGGTTGGTCGATGATCTCCCGATGTTTTACCTCGGGGCGGGACGCCAGCTCAAACCATCTTCTTCTCCTTCTTCTAGCGATGATGCCACCGATACGATGGTAGCACCACGATGGCTGCTTTTTTTTCTACCCCTGGGTTCCCAGATATACTTCTCATCAGAAGCCCTTATCTCGCGCCAAATCAGGTTAGTCTTTTGTTTTAATTTTGGCGGGCTGGGAGCACAACGGGTTGGATATTATATTTTAAAATACTTGGATGGCTGGTAACAGGCCATCTCTGGTCTGGAATGACCTTCATTGATTTTAATGCCCTGGTGATGTCCTTAATGGGTCCTTGATGCTCTTCTCATGAATATGAAACTGTTCCCTTTTGTCTGGGTAAACATTTAGATGGCCTTTATCTACAGGCCGATCTTGACTGTATCTGCATCCAATCTATATGTATAAGTGGGTGTCTGGTTTCGTTCTCTCAGAAACGGCTTCCAGAACATACCGTGGGCTGAATCCACAAAGCTGTCTGAGGACTGCAGGAACCATTTTAATGTGTCCCAATAAGTTGGTCACAGGGTCTGGTGGTCATTTTGAATGCCCCTTTTTCCTAGGCTTCATTTAAAACAGTCTTTAAAATCATGGCCGCTTCTGGCATTCGAGCCTTTATAATATAAAGTTCAATTTTGCGAATCCTACACTACCTTCTATGTTTCTATGCTGTGATCGGGAGGTCTTGCTCTGATCGGCGAAGGTTCTTGCTGTGATCGGGTGGTCCTGCTGTGATTGGTGGGGGGTCTAGCTGTGATCGTGGGCTCTTGCTGTGATCGGGTGGTCTTGCTGTGACTGGGGGGTCTTGCTGTGACCGGGGGAACGGGTCTTGCTGTGATCGGGCGGTCTTGCTGTGACCGAGGGTTCTTGCTGTGATTGAGGGGTCTTGCTGTGATTGGGGGGTCTTGCTGTGATCGAGGGTCTTGCTGTGATTGGGAGGGTGTTGCTGTGATTGGGCGGTCTTGCTGTGACCGAGGGTTCTTGCTGTGACCGAGGGTTCTTGCTGTGATTGGGGGGTCTTGCTGTGATCGAGGGTCTTGCTGTGATTGGGAGGGTGTTGCTCTGATTGGGCGGTCTTGCTGTGATCGGGGGTTCTTTCTGTGGTCGGGGGGTCTTGCTGTGATCGGGGGTGTCTTACTCTGATCGGGGGTGTTGGTGCGATCGGGGGTCTTGCTGTGATCGGGGTGTCTTGCTGTGATCGGGCGTCTTGCTGTGATCGGGGGTCTTGCTGTGATCGGGGGTCTTGCTGTGATTGGGGGGGTCTTGCTGTGATCGTGGGGGTCTTGCTGTGATTGGGGGTGTCTTGCTGTGATCGGGGGGTCTTGCTGTGATCGGGGGTCTTGCTGTGATTGGGGGGGTCTTGCTGTGATCGTGGGGGTCTTGCTGTGATCGGGGATTCTTGCTGTGATCGGGGGGTCTTGCTGTGATCGGGGGGTCTTGCTGTGATCGGGGTGCCTTGCTGTGATCGGGGGGGTCTTGCTGTGATTGGGTGGTCTTGCTGTGATCGGGGGGTCTTTCTGTTGTCGGGGGGTTTTGCTGTGATCGGTGGTGTCTTGCTCTGATCAGGGGTCTTGCTGTGATCGGGGGGTCTTGCTGTGATCAGGAATCTTGCTGTGATCGGGCGGTCTTGCTGTGATCGGGGGGGGGGATCTTGTGTGATCGGGGGTCTTGCTGTGATCCGGGGGGTCTTGCTGTGATTGGGGGGTCTTCTCATCATCGGGGGGTCTTGCTCTGATCGGGGGCTCTTGCTGTGATCGGGGGGTCTTGCTGTGATCGGGGGGTCTTGCTGTGATCGGGGGTGCTTGCTGTGATCGGGGGGACTTGCTGTGATCAGGGGGTCTTGCTGTGATTGGGGGGTCTTGCTGTGATTGGGGGGTCTTGCTGTGATTGGGGGGTCTTGCTGTGATCGGGGGGTCTTGCTGTGATCGGGGGGTCTTGCTGTGATTGGGGTTCTTGCTGTGATCGGGGGGTCTTGCTGTGATCGGGGCGTCTTGCTGTGTTTGAGGGGATCTTGCTGTGATCGGGGGTTCTTTCTGAGATTGGGGGTCTTGCTGTGATCGATGGTTCTTGCTGTGATCGGGGGGACTTGCTGTGATCGGGGGGACTTGCTGTGATCGGGGGGTCTTGCTGTGATTGGGGGGTCTTGCTGTGATTGGGGGGTCTTGCTGTGATCGGGGGGTCTTGCTGTGATCGGGGGGTCTTGCTGTGATCGGGGGGTCTTGCTGTGATCGGGGGGTCTTGCTGTGATCGGGGGGTCTTGCTGTGATCGGGGGGTCTTGCTGTGATCGGGGGGCCTTGCTGTGATTGTGGGGTTTTGCTGTGATCGGGGGGGTCTTGCTCTGATCGTGGGTCTTGCTGTGATTGGGTGGTCTTGCTGTGATCGCGTGTGTCTTGCTGTGATCAGGGGGTCTTGTTGTGTTCGGGGGGCCTTTCTGTGATTGGGGGTCTTGCTGTGATCGGGGGTCATGCTCTGATCGGGGGTCTTGCTCTGATCGGGAATCATTCTGTGATCGGACGGTCTTGCTGTGATCGGGGGAGGGTCTTGCTGTGATCGGGGGGGTCTTGCTGTGATCGGCGGGGGGGTTTGTTGCTGTGATCGGCGGGCCTGCTGTGATCGGTGGGTCTTGCTGTGATCGGGGGGACTTGCTGTGATCGGGGTCTTGCTCTGATCCGGGTGTCTTGCTGTTATCGGGGGATCTTGATGTGATTGGGGGTCTTGCTGTGATCGGTTGTGTTACTGTGATTGGGGGCTCTCTGCTGTGATCGGAGTCTGTTGCTGTGATTGGTTGGGTCCTGCTGTGATTGAGTATCTTACTGTGATTAGGGGTTGGCCGTCTTGCTGTGATCGGAGGGTCTTGCTGCGATCGGGTGGTCTTGCTGTGATTGGAGGGTCTTGCTTATTATTTGAATGGCAATAGATTGGGAGAAGGGGAAGTGCAAAGAGACCTGGGTGTTATTGTGCACCAGTCGCTGAAGGTAAGCATGCAGGTGCAGCAGGCAGTTAAGAAGGCAAATGGTATTTTGGCCTTCGTAGCAAGAGGGTTCGAGTACAGGAACAAGGATGTCTTGCTACAGTTGTACAGGGCCTTGGTGAGACCGCACCTTGAGTATTGTGTGCAGTGTTTGTCACCTTACCTGAGGAAGGACGTTCTTGCCATGGAGGGAGTGCAGCGAAGATTCACCAGGCTGATACCTGGGATGGCAGGAATGACATATGAGGAGAGATTGTGTCGATTGGGCTTATACTCACTGGAGTTTAGAAGATTGAGAGGGGATCTCATCGAAACCTATAAAATCCTGTCAGGTCTGGACAGACTAGATGCAGGGAGGATGTTTCTGATGGCCGGGGAGTCCAGAACCAGGGGTCATCGTCTAAGGATAAGGGGTAAGCCATTTAGGACTGAAATGAGAAGGAATTTCTTCACCCAGAGAGCGGTGAACCTGTGGAATTCTCTGCCACAGAGGGCAGTGGAGGCCAGTTCATTAAATATATTCAAGAAAGAATTGGATATATTTCTTGAGGCTAAAGGGATCAAGGGATATGGGGCGAAGGCAGGGACAGGGTATTGAATTTGGATGATCAGCCATGATCTCATTGAATGGCGGAGCAGGCTCAAAGGGCCGAATGGCCTACGCCTGCTCCTATTGTAAGGGGTTTTAGATCGCAGAGGTTTCTCTCTCTAGAGTCCTCTCTCTCTTGCACAGTAAAACCGTGAGTGGTTCGACCCACTCGCCCCTTAGATTCTGTACTTTGGACTTTGGGGCAGGAACTACAATGTAGAGAAAACTCTTGTGGACCAAGTTTGATGAGACGAAATGGAATTTTATTGCATAATATAAAACAAATCAAATGCAAGCAAATAAGAGGGTACATGGGAGGGAAAAACAAAAACAAATCATAACTAAGGCAAATACAGGCATATTATACTCTACAAAGATCATCATGAAATGGGGAAAACACACGGAACATCGAGGGACAACAACTCATGTTAATTATACCCTTAAATGTCCACCCCCTTAAACCTATCTGGATCTGATTATGAAGGGCCAGAAACATGCTCACCAATCCAACTAGGAAGTGTAAGGTTTTGAAACAGGTCTGCGTTTGATCCTTTCAGGCGCCCTGTCTCAACGTGGTTAGTGGAGCCCCAGCGAACTGCGCCACATGTCTCTCCTGAGGTGGGGGTCGGGGACGGCGGGACACCGGCTGGCCTGGATGTCGGCGGGGTCGGGGATTGTCTGCTCGACCCCGGTCAGAGGAGCCTCGGGCTGGCCCCCATAGTTTTCTTCTGTAGTTTTTTTATTGTCTCTTCTCCCGAGCCGGATTGGGTCGATGGCCTCCCGTTTCGTCAACGGCCCGGGGTTGGTCGATGATCTCCCGATGTTTTACCTCGGGGCGGGATGCCAGCTCGAACCATCTTCCTCTCCTTCTTCTAGCGATGATGCCACCGATACGATGGTAGCACCACGATGGCTGCTTTTTTTTCTACCCCTGGGTTCCCAGATATACTTCTCATCAGAAGCCCTTATCTCACGCCAAATCAGGTTAGTCTTTTGTTTTAATTTTGGCGGGCTGGGAGCACAACGGGGTAGTTATTATATTTTAAAATACTTGGATGGCTGGTAACGGGCCATCTCTGGTCTGGAATGACCTTCATTGATTTTAATGCCCTGGTGATGTCCTTAATGGGTCCTTGATGCTCTTCTCATGAATATGAAACTGTTCCCTTCTGTCTGGGTAAACATTCAGATGGCCTTTATCTACAGGCCGATCTTGACTGTATCTGCATCCAATCTATATGTATAAGTGGGTGTCTGGTTTCTTGTTGTTGTTGTTATTGTTGTTGTTGTTGTTGTTGAAATGTTTAAGTGTCCTAATTCAAATTGTACACTCTCGGGAGCCGCAAGCCTACATTTCGTTGTACTGCACTTGTGCACTAACAACGACAATAAAAGTTGATTTGATTTGATTTGATTTGTTCTCTCAGAAACGGTTTCCAGAACATACCGTATGCTGAATCCACAAAGCTGTCTGAGGACTGCAGGAACCATTTTAAAGTGTCCCAATAAGTTGGTCACAGGGTCTGGTGGTCATTTTGAATGCCCCTTTTTCCTAGGCTTCATTTAAAACAGTCTTTAAAATCATGGCCTCTTCTGCCATTCGAGCCTTTATAATATAAAGTTCAATTTTGCGAATGCTACACTACCTTCTATGTTTCTATGCTGTGATCGGGAAGTCTTGCTCTGATCGGCGGAGGTTCTTGCTGTGATCGGGAGGTCTTGCTGTGATCGGGTGGTCCTGCTGTGATTGGGGGTGGGTCTAGCTGTGATCGTGGGCTCTTGCTGTGATCGGGTGGTCTTGCTGTGACTGGGGGGTCTTGCTGTGATCGGGGGGGGGGCGGGTCTTGCTGTGATCGGGTGGTCTTGCTGTGACCGGGGGGTCTTGCTGTGATTGAGGGGTCTTGCTGTGATTGGGGGGTCTTGCTGTGATCGGGGTGTCTTGCTGTGATTGGGGGTTCTTGCTGTGATCGGGGTCTTGCTGTCATCGGGGTGTCTTGCTGCGAACAGGGGTCTTGCTGTGATCGGGGGGGTGTCTTGCTGTGATCAGGGGGTCTTCCTGTGCTCGGGGGGTCTTGCTGTGCATGGGGATCTTGCTGTGATTGGGGGGGTCATTCTCTGATCGGTGGGTCTTGCTGTGTTTGGGGGGTCTTGCTGTGATCGGGGGGTCTTGCTGTGATCGGGGGGTCTTGCTGTGATCGGGGGGTCTTGCTGTGCTCGGGGGGGGATGTCTTCCTGTGATCGGGGGGGTCTTGCTGTGATCGGGGGGTCTTGCTGTGATCGGGGGGTCTTGCTGTGCTCGGGGGGGATGTCTTCCTGTGATCGGGGGGGTCTTGCTGTGATCGGGGCATCTTGCTGTGATCGGGGGGGTCTTGCTGTGATCGGGGGTCTTGCTGTGATCGGGGGGCCTTGCTGTGATCGGGGGGGTCTTGCTGTGATCGGTGGTCTTGCTGTGATCGGGGGGGGGGTCTTGCTGTGATCGGGGGGATCATGCTGTGATCGGAGGGTCTTGCTGTGATCGAAGGGTCTTGCTGTGAACGGGGGTCTTGCTGTGAGCGGGGTGTCTTGCTGTGATCAGGGGTCTTGCTGTGATCGGGGAGGTCTTGCTGTGATCGGGGGTCTTGCTGTGATTGGGGGGTTCTTGCTGTGATCGGGGGTCTTGCTGTGATCGGGGGGGTCTTGCTGTTAACGGGGGTCTTGCTGTGATCGGGGGGGTCTTGCTGTGATCGGGTTTCTTGCTGTGATCGGGGGTCTTGCTGTGATCGGGGGGGTCTTGCTGTGATCGGGTTTCTTGCTGTGATCGGGTTTCTTGCTGTGATCGGGGGTCTTGCTGTGATCGGGGGGGGTCTTGCTGTGATCGGGGTGTCTTGCAGTGATCGGGGTGGTGTCTTGCTGTGATTGGGGGATCTTTCACTGATCGGAGGGTCTTGCTATGATCGGGGGGTCTAGCTGTGATCGGGGTGGTGCCTTGCTGTGATCGGGGGGTCTTGCTATGTTCGGGGGTCCTTGCTATGTTCGGGGGTCTTGCTGTGGTCAGGGCTCTTGCTGTGATCGGGGGTCTTCCTGTGATCGGGGCATCTTGCTTTGATCAGGGGGTTGTCTTGCTGTGATCGGGGGGTTTTGCTGTGATCAGGGGTCTTGCTGTGTTCGGGGGTCTTGCTGTGATCAGGGGTCTTGCTGTGATCGGGGGTCTTGCTGTGATCGGGGGGTCTTGCTGTGATCGGGGGGTCTTGCTGTGATCGGGGGTCTTGCTGTGATCGGGGGTCTTGCTGTGATCGGGGGGTCTTGCTGTGATCGGGGGGTCTTGCTGTGATCGGGGGTCTTGCTGTGATCGGGGGTCTTGCTGTGATCGGGGGGTCTTGCTGTGATCGGGGGTCTTGCTGTGATCGGGGGTCTTGCTGTGATCGGGGGTCTTGCTGTGATCAGGGGGTCTTGCTGTGTTCGGGGGTCTTGCTGTGATCGGGGGTCTTGCTGTGATCGGGGAGTCTTGCTGTGATCGGGGGTCTTGCTGTGATTGGGGGGTCTTGCTGTGATCGGTGGGTCTTGCTGTGATCGGGGGGTCTTGCTGTGATCGGGGTGTCTTGCTGTGATCAGGGGTCTTGCTGTGATCGGGGGTCTTGCTGTGATCGGGGGGTCTTGCTATGATCGGGGGGGGGTGTCTTGCTGTGATCGGTGGGTCTTGCAGTGATCGGGATGGTGTCTTGCTGTGAACGGGGGTCTTGCTGTGATCGGGGGGGTGTCTTGCTGTGATCGGGGGTCTTGCTGGGTTTGGGGGTCTTGCTGTGATCGGAGGGTCTTGCTGTGATTGGCGGGGGGGATCTTGCTCTGATCGGGTGGTCTTGCTGTGATCGGGGGATCTTGCTGTGATCGAGGGTCTTTCTGTGATCGGTGGGACTTGCTCTGATTGGGGGATCTTGCTGCGATCGTGGGTTCTTTCTGTGATTGGGGGTCTTGCTGTGATCGGGAGGGGGCCTTGCTGTGATCAGGGGGTGTTTGTGGTGCTCAGGGGGGTCTTGCTGTGATCGGGGGCTGGGGTCTTGCTGTGAACGGGGGTCTTGCTGTGATCGGGGGACTTGCTGTGATCGGGGTGGTGTCTTGCTGTGATCGGGGGTCTTGCTGGTTTAGGGGGTCTTGCTGTGATCGGGGGGTCTTGCTGTGTTCGGGGTTCTTGCTGTGATTGGGGGTCTTGCTGTGATCGGGGCTCTTGCTGAAATCGGGGGGTCTTGCTGTGATCGGGGGTCTTGCTGTGTTCGGGTGGTGGGGTCTTGCTGTGATCGGGGGGTCTTGCAGTGATCGGGGGGGTGTCTTGCTGTGATCGGGGGGTCTTGTTGGGTTTGGGGGTCTTTCTCTGATTGGGGGGTCTTGCTGTGATCGGGGGCCTTGCTGTGATCGGGGGTGTCTTGCTGTGATAGGGGTGTCTTGCTGTGATCGGGGGGTCTTGCTGTGATTGGGGGTCTTTCTCTGATTGGGGGGTCTTGCTGTGATCGGGGGCCTTGCTGTGATCGGGGGTGTCTTGCTGTGATAGGGGTGTCTTGCTGTGATCGGGGGTCTTGCTGGGTTTGGGGGTCTTGCTGTGATCGAAGGGTCTTGCTGTGATTGGCGGGGGGGATCTTGCTCTGATCGGGTGGTCTTGCTGTGATCGGGGGATCTTGCTGTGATCGAGGGTCTTTCTGTGATCGGTGGGACTTGCTCTGATTGGGGGATCTTGCTGCGATCGTGGGTTCTTTCTGTGATTGGGGGTCTTGCTGTGATCGGGAGGGGGCCTTGCTGTGATCAGGGGGTGTTTGTGGTGCTCAGTGGGGTCTTGCTGTGATCGGGGGCTGGGGTCTTGCTGTGAACGGGGGTCTTGCTGTGATCGGGGGACTTGCTGTGATCGGGGTGGTGTCTTGCTGTGATCGGGGGTCTTGCTGGTTTAGGGGGTCTTGCTGTGATCGGGGGGTCTTGCTGTGTTCGGGGTTCTTGCTGTGATTGGGGGTCTTGCTGTGATCGGGGCTCTTGCTGAAATCGGGGGCTCTTGCTGTGATCGGGGGTCTTGCTGTGATCGGGGGTCTTGCTGTGATCGGGGGGTCTTGCAGTGATCGGGGGGGGTGTCTTGCTGTGATCGGGGGGTCTTGCTGGGTTTGGGGGTCTTGCTGTGATCGTGGGGTCTTGCTTTGATCGGGGGTCTTTCACTGATCGGTGGGTCTTGCTGTGATCGGGGGTCTTGCTGTGATCGGGGTTCTTGCTGTGATCGGCGGTCTTGCTGTGATCGGGGGTCTTGCTGCGATCGGGTGTTCTTTCTGTGATCGGGGGTCTTGCAGTGATCGGGAGGGGGCCTTGCTGTGATCAGGGGGTGTTTGTTGTGCTCAGGGGGTCTTGCTGTGATCAGGGCGTCTTGCTGTGATCGGGGGTCTTGCTGTGATCGGGTGGTCTTGCTGTGATCGGGGTGGGGGGGCGTTTTGCTGTGATCGGGGGTCTTGCTGTGATGTCGGGGTCTTGCTGTGATCGGAGGGTCTTGCTGTGATTGGGGTTTGTCTTGCTGTGATCGGGGGTTTTGTTGTGATCGGGGCGGTCATGCTGTGATCGAGGGTTGTGCTGTGATCGGGGGGTCTTGCTGTGATTGGGGGTCTTTCTCTGATTGGGGGGTCTTGCTGTGATCGGGGGCCTTGCTGTGATCGGGGGTGTCTTGCTGTGATAGGGGTGTCTTGCTGTGATCGGGGGTGTCTTGCTGTGATAGGGGTGTCTTGCTGTGATCGGTGGTCTTGCTGTGATCAGGGGTCTTGCTGTGATTGGGGGTCTTGCTGTGATCAGGAGTCTTGCAATGATCGGGGGGGGGTCTTGCTGTGATGGGCAGGGTCTTGCTGTGATCGGGGGGTCTTGCTGTGATCAGGTGTCTTGCTGTGATCGGGGGGTCTTGCTGTGATCGGGGGATCTTGCTGTGATCGGGGGATCTTGCTGTGATCGGGGGGACTTGCTCTGATTGGGGGATCTTGCTGCGATCTTGGGCTCTTTCTGTGAACGCGGGTCTTGCTGTGATCGGGGGGGGTGTCTTGCCGTGATCGGGGGGTCTTTCTGTGGTCAGAGATCTTACTGTGATCGGGGGGTCTTGCTGTGAAAGAGGGTCTTGCTGTGATCGGGGGGGGTGTCTTGCTGTGATCGAGGGGTCTTTCTGTGGTCAGAGATCTTACTGTGATCGGGGGGTCTTGCTGTGATTGGGGGGGTCTTGCTGTGATCGGGGGTCTTGCTGTGATCGGGGGGTCTTGCTGTGATCGGGGAGGGGGTCTTGCTGTGATCGGGGTGTCTTGCTGTGATAGGGAGTCTTGCTGTGATCAGGGGTCTTGCTGTGATCGGGGGTATTGCTGTGATCAGGAATCTTGTAATGATCGGGGGGGGGTCTTGCTGTGATGGGCAGGGTCTTGCTGTGATCGGGGGGTCTTGCTGTGATCGGGTGTCTTGCTGTGTTCGGGGGATCTTGCTGTGATCTTGGGTTCTTTCTGTGATCGGGGGTCTTGCTGTGATCGGGAGGGGGCCTTGCTGTAATCAGGGGGTGTTTGTGGTGCTCAGGGGGGTCTTGCTGTGATCGGGGGCCCTTGCTGCAATCGGGGGGTCTTACTGTGATCGGGGGGGTGTCTTGCTGTGATCGGGTGTCTTGCTGTGATCGGGGGCTGGGGTCTTGCTGTGATCGGGGTGTCTTGCAGTGATTGGGGTGGTGTCTTGCTGTGAACGGGGGACTTGCTGTGATCGGGGGGTGACTTGCTGTGATCGGGGGTCTTGCTGGTATCGGGGGGTCTTGCTGTGATCGGGGAGGGGGCCTTGCTGTGATCGGGGGGTCTAGCTGTGATAGGGAGTCTTGCTGTGATCAGGGGTCTTGCTGTGATCGGGGGGTCTTGCTGTGATCAGCGGTCTTGCAATGATCGGGGGGGGGCTCTTGCTGTGATCGGGTGTCTTGCTGTGATCGGGGGGTGTTGCTGTGATCGGGGGTCTTGCTGTGATCGGGGTGGTGTCTTGCTGTTACGGGGGGTCTTGCTGTGATCGGGGGGTCTTGCTGTGATCGGATGTCTTGCTGTGATCGGTGGGGTGTCTTGCTGTGATCGGGGGTCTCGCTGTGATCGGAGGGTCTTGCTGTGATCGGGGGGTCTTGCTCTGATCGGGGGGTGTCTTGCTATGATCGGGGGGTCTTGCTGTGGTCGGGGGTCTTGCTGTGCTCAGGGTGTCTTGCTGTGATCGGGGGGTCTTGCTGTGATCGGTGGGTCTTGCTGTGATCGGGGGGTCTTGCTGTGATCGGGGGTCTTGCTGTGATCGGGGGTCTTGCTGTGATTGGGGGGGTCTTGCTGTGATCGGGTGGTCTTGCTCTGATCGGGGGGGTGTCTTGCTATGATCGGGGGGTCTTGCTGTGATCGGGGGTCTTGCTGTGATCGGGGGTCTAGCTGCGATTGGGTTGTCTTCCTGTGATCGGGGGGTCTTGCTGTGATCGGGGGTCTTGCTGTGATCGGCGGGGGGTCTAGCTGTGAACAGCGGTGTCTTTCTCTGACTGGGGGGTCTTGCAATGATCGGGGGGGTCTTGCTGCGATCGGGGTGGTGTCTTGCTGTGATCGGGGTGTCTTGCTGTGATCGGGGGCTCTTGCTGTGATCGTGGGGGTCTTTCTCTGGTCGGGGGTTCTTGCTGTGATCGGGGGGGTCTTTCTCTGGTCGGGGGTTCTTGCTATGATCGGGGGGTCTTGCTGTGATCGGGGGTCTTGCTGTGATCGGGGGTCTAGCTGCGATTGGGTTGTCTTCCTGTGATCGGGGGGTCTTGCTGTGATCGGGGGTCTTGCTGTGATCGGCGGGGGGTCTAGCTGTGAACAGCGGTGTCTTTCTCTGACTGGGGGGTCTTGCAATGATCGGGGGGGTCTTGCTGCGATCGGGGTGGTGTCTTGCTGTGATCGGGGTGTCTTGCTGTGATCGGGGGCTCTTGCTGTGATCGTGGGGGTCTTTCTCTGGTCGGGGGTTCTTGCTGTGATCGGGAGGTCTTGCTGTAATCGGGGGGAACTTGCTGTGATCAGGGGTCTTGCTGCGATCGGGGTATCTTCCTGTGATCGCGGGGCATCTTGCTTTGATCGGGGGGTCTTGCTGTGATCGAGGGGGTCTTGCTGTGATCGTGAGGTCTTGCTGTGATCGGGGGTCTTGCTCTGATCGGTGGGGGCTCTTGCTGTGAACGGGGGTTCTTGCTGTGATCAGGGGGTCTTGCTATGATCGGGGGTCTTGCTGTGATAGGACAGGTGTCTTGCTGTGATTGGGGGGTCTTGCTGTGAGCGGGGGGTCTTGCTGTGATCGTAGGGTCTTGTTGTGATCGGGGGCGACTTGCTGTGATTGGGGGTTTTGCTGCGATTCGGGTGTCTTCCTCTGATCAGGGGCATCTTGCTGTGATCGGGGGTTTTGCTGTGATCGGGGGGTCTTGCTGTGATCGGGGGGGTCTTGCTGTTATCGGGGGTTCTTGCTGTGATCGGGGGGGTCATGCTGTGATCGGAGGGTCTTGCTGTGATCGTGGGCGTCTTTCTCTGATCGGGGTGTCTTGCTGTGATCGGGGAGTCTTGCTGTGATCGTGGGCGTCTTTCTCTGATCGGGGTGTCTTGCTGTGATCGGAGGGTCTTGCTGTGATCGTGGGCGTCTTTCTCTGATCGGGGTGTCTTGCTGTGATCAGGGTGTCTTGCTGTGATCGGGGGGTCTTGTTGTGATCGGGGGGTCTTGCTGTGATCAGGGGTCTTGTTGTGATCAGGGGTCTTTCTGTGATCGGGGGGTCTTGTTGTGATCGGGGGGTCTTGCTGTGAATGGGGGTCTTGCTGTGATCGGGGGGTCTTGCTGTGATCGGGGGTCTTGCTGTGATCGGGTTGGGGTCTTGCTGTGATCAGGGGTCTTACTGTGATCGGGGGGTCTTGCTGTGATCATGGTGTCTTGCTGTTATCGGGGTGTCTTGCTTTGATTGGGGGGTCTTGCTATAATCGGGGGGTCTTCCTATGATCGGGGGGTCTTCCTATGATCGGAGGATCTTGCTGTGATCGGGGGGTCTTGCTGTGAACGGGGGTCTTGCTGTGATCGGGGGGGGGTGTCTTGCTATGATCGGGGGGTCTTTCTGTGGTCAGAGATCTTGCTGTGATCGGGGGGTCTTGCTGTGAACGGGGGTCTTGCTGTGATCGGGGGGGGGTGTCTTGCTATGATCGGGGGGTCTTTCTGTGGTCAGAGATCTTACTGTGATCGGGGGTTCTTGCTGTGATTGGGGGGGTCTTGCTGTGATCGGGGGTCTTGCTGTGATCGGGGGGTCTTGCTGTGATGGGCAGTGTCTTGCTGTGATCGGGGGGTGTTGCTGTGATAGGGAGTCTTGCTGTGATCAGGGGTCTTGCTGTGATCGGGAGTCTTGCTGTGATCGGGGTTCTTGCTGTGATCGGCGGTCTTGCTGTGATCGGGGGTCTTGCTGCGATCGGGTGTTCTTTCTGTGATCGGGGGTCTTGCAGTGATCGGGAGGGGGCCTTGCTGTGATCAGGGGGTGATTGTTGTGCTCAGGGGGTCTTGCTGTGATCGGGGCGTCTTGCTGTGATCGGGGGTCTTGCTGTGATCGGGTGGTCTTGCTGTGATCGGGGTGGGGGGCGTTTTGCTGTGATCGGGGGTCTTGCTGTGATGTCGGGGTCTTGCTGTGATCGGAGGGTCTTGCTGTGATTGGGGTTTGTCTTGCTGTGATCGGGGGTTTTGTTGTGATCGGGGCGGTCATGCTGTGATCGAGGGTTGTGCTGTGATCGGGGGGTCTTGCTGTGATTGGGGGGTCTTTCTCTGATTGGGGGGCCTTGCTGTGATCGGGGACCTTGCTGTGATCGGGGGTGTCTTGCTGTGATAGGGGTGTCTTGCTGTGATCGGTGGTCTTGCTGTGATCGGGGGGTCTTGCTGTGAACGCGGGTCTTGCTCTGATGGGGGGGGGGAGTGTCTTGCTGTGATCGGGGGGTCTTTCTGTGGTCAGAGATCTTACTGTGATGGGGGTCTTGCTGTGATTGGGCGGGTCTTGCTGTGATCGGGGGTCTTGCTGTGATCGTGGGGTCTTGCTGTGATTGGGGGGGTCTTGCTGTGATCGGGGGGTCTTGCTGTGATCGGGGGTCTTGCTGCGATCGGGTGTTCTTTCTGTGATCGGGGGTCTTGCAGTGATCGGGAGGGGGCCTTGCTGTGATCAGGGGGTGTTTGTTGTGCTCAGGGGGGTCTTGCTGTGATCGGGGCGTCTTGCTGTGATCGGGGGTCTTGCTGTGATCGGGGGTCTTGCTGTGATTGGGGGGGTCTTGCTGTGACCGGGTGGTCTTGCTCTGATCGGGGGGGTGTCTTGCTATGATCGGGGGGTCTTGCTGTGATCGGGGGTCTTGCTGTGATCGGGGGTCTAGCTGCGATTGGGGTGTCTTCCTGTGATCGGGGGGTCTTGCTGTGATCGGGGGTCTTGCTGTGATCCGCGGGGTGTCTAGCTGTGAACAGCAGTGTCTTTCTCTGACTGGGGGGTCTTGCAATGATCGGGGGGGTCTTGCTGCGATCGGGGTGGAGTCTTGCTGTGATCGGGGTGTCTTGCTGTGATCGGGGGCTCTTGCTGTGATCGTGGGGGTCTTTCTCTGGTCGGGGGTTCTTGCTGTGATCTGGGGGTCTTGCTGTGATCGGGGGTCTTGCTGTGATTGGGGTGTCTTCCTGTGATCGGGGGGGTCTTGCTGTGATCGGGGGGTCTTGCTGTGATCGGGGTGGTGTCTTGCTGTGTTCGGGGGTTCTTGCTGTGAACGGGGGTCTTGCTGTGATCGGGGGGCTGTTGCTATGATCGGGGGTCTTGGTGTGATCGGGGGTGTCTTGCTGTGATCGGGGGTCTTGGTGTGATCGGGGGTGTCTTGCTGTGATCGGGGGTCTTGCTGTGATCGGGGGTCTTGCTGTGATTGGGGGGATCTTGCTATGATCGGGGGTCTTGCTGCGATCGGGGGGTCTTGCTGTGATTGGGTGGTCTTGCTGTGATCGCGGGGGTCTTGCTATGATCGGGGGTCTTGCTGTGATCAGGGGTGTCTTGCTGTGATCGGGGGTCTTGCTGTGATCGGGGGGTCTTGCTGTGATCGTGGGGTGTCTTGCTGTGATTGGGTTGGGGTCTTGCTGTGATTGGGGGCTCCTGCTGCGATGGGGTGTCTTGCTGTGATCGGGGGTCATGCTGTGATCGGGGGTTCTTGCTGTGATATGGGGTCTTGCTATGATCGGGGGGTCTTTCTCTGATCGGGGGTTCCTGCTGTGATCGGGGGGTCTTGCTGTAATCGGGGGGAACTTGCTGTGATCAGGGGTCTTGCTGCGATCGGGGTATCTTCCTGTGATCGCGGGGCATCTTGCTTTGATCGGGGGGTCTTGCTGTGATCGGAGGGGTCTTGCTGTGATCGGGGGTCTTGCTGCGATCGGGGTGTCTTCCTGTGATCGAGGGGGTCTTGCTGTGATCGTGAGGTCTTGTTGTGATCGGGGGCGACTTGCTGTGATCGGGGGTCTTGCTGCGATTCGGGTGTCTTGCTGTGATCGCGGGGCATCTTGCTTTGATCATGAGGTCTTGCTGTGATCGGGGGTCTTGCTGTGATCAGTGGGGGCTCTTGCTGTGAACGGGGGTTCTTGCTGTGATCAGGGGGTCTTGCTATGATCGGGGGTCTTGCTGTGATAGGACGGGTGTCTTGCTGTGATTGGGGGGTCTTGCTGTGAGCGGGGGGTCTTGCTGTGATCGTAGGGTCTTGTTGTGATCGGGGGCGACTTGCTGTGATCGGGGGTCTTGCTGCGATTCGGGTGTCTTCCTCTGATCAGGGGTATCTTGCTGTGATCGGGGGTTTTGCTGTGATCGGGGGGGTCTTGCTGTTATCGGGGGTTCTTGCTGTGATCGGGGGGATCTTGCTGTTATCGGGGGTTCTTGCTGTGATCGTGGGGGGTCTTGCTGTTATCGGGGGGTCTTGCTGTGATCGGGGGGGTCATGCTGTGATCGGAGGGTCTTCCTGTGATCGTGGGCGTCTTTCTCTGATCGGGGTGTCTTGCTGTGATCGGGGGGTCTTGTTGTGATCGGGGGGTCTTGCTGTGATCAGGGGTCTTGTTGTGATCGGGGGTCTTGCTGTGATCGGGGGTCTTTCTGTGATCGGGGGGTCTTGTTGTGATCGGGGGGTCTTGCTGTGAATGGGGGTCTTGCTGTGATCGGGGGGTCTTGCTGTGATCGGGGGTCTTGCTGTGATCGGGTTGGGGTCTTGCTGTGATCAGGGGTCTTACTGTGATCGGGGGGTCTTGCTGTGATCATGGGGTCTTGCTGTTATCGGGGTGTCTTGCTTTGATTGGGGGGTCTTGCTATAATCGGGGGGTCTTCCTATGATCGGGGGGTCTTCCTATGATCGGAGGATCTTGCTGTGATCGGGGGGTTCTTGCTGTGATGGGGGGCCTTGCTGTGATCGGAGGGTCTTGCTGTGATCGGGAGTGTGTCTTGCTGTGATCCGGGGGGGGGTCTTGCTGCGATCGGGGGCTCTTCCTGTGATCGGGGGGTCTTGCTATGATTGGGGGGTCTTTCTCTGATTGGGGGGTCTTGCTGTGATGGGGGTCTTGCTGCGATCGCGGGGTCTTGCTGTGATCGGGGGGTTGTCTTGCTGTGATCGGGGTGTCTTGCTGTGATCGGGGGTCATGCTGTGATCGGGGGTCTTGCTGCGATCGGGGGAGTCTTGCTGTGATCGGGGTGGTGTCTTGCTGTGAACGGGGGTCTGGCTGTGATCGGTGGTGTCTTGCTGTGATCGGGGGTCTTGCTGTGATTGGGGGGTCTTGCTGTGATCGGGGGTCTTGCTGTGATTGGGGGGTCTTGCTGTGATCGGGGGTCTTGCTGTGAATGGGTGTCTTGCTGTGATCGGTGGTGTCTTGCTGTGATCGGGGGTCATGCTGTGATTGGGGGGTCTTGCTGTGATCGGGGGTCTTGCTGCGATCGGGGGCTCTTGCTGTGATCGGGGGGTCTTGCTGTGATCGGAGTGTCTTGCTGTGATCGGGGCGACTTGCTATGATTGGGGGTCTTGCTGCGATTGGGGTGTCTTCCTGTGATCGGAGGTGTCTTGCTGTGATTGGGGGGTCTTGCTGTGATCAGGGGTGTCTTGCTGTGATCGGGGGGTCTTGCTGTGATCGGGGGGGTCTTGCTGGGATCGGGGGGGTCTTGCTGTGATCGGGGGTCATGCTGTGATCGGAGGGTCTTGCTGTGATCGGGGGCGTCTTTCTCTGATCGAGGGGTCTTGCTGTGATCGGGGGGGTCTTGTTGTGATCAGGGGGTCTTGCTGTGAATGGGGGTCTTGCTGTGATCGGGGTGCCTTGCTGTGATCAGGGGTCTTGTTGTGATCGGTGTTGTCTTGCTGTGATCGGGGGTCGTGCTGTGATTGGGGGGTCTTGCTGTGATCGGGGGCGTCTTTCTCTGATCGGGGGGTCTTGCTGTGATCGGGGGGGTCTTGTTGTGATCGGGGGGTCTTGCTGTGAATGGGGGGCTTGCTGTGATCGGGGTGTCTTGCTGTGATCAGGGGTCTTGTTGTGATCGGGTGGGTCTTGCTCTGATCGGAGGGTCTTGCTGTGATCGGGGGGTCTTGCTGTGATCGGGGGGGGTCTTGCTGTGATCGGGGTGTCTTGCTGTGATCAGGGGTCTTGTTGTGATCGGGGGGGTCTTGCTCTGATCGGACGGTCTTGCTGTGATCGGGGGCTCTTGCTCTGATCGGGGGGTCTTGCTGTGATCGGGGGGGGTCTTGCTGTGATGGGGGGGGTCTTGCTGTGATCGGGATTCTTGCTGTGATCGGGGGTTCTTGCTGTCATCGGGTGGTCTGTCTCTGAACGGGGGGTCTTGCTGTGATCGGGGGGTCTTGCTGTGATCGGGGGTTCTTGCTGTCATCAGGTGGTCTGTCTCTGATCGGGGGGTCTTGCTGTGATTGGGGGGTCTTGCTGTGATCGGGGGGTCTTGCTGTGATCGGGGTCTTGCTGTCATCGTGGGGTCTTTCTGTGAACGGGGGTCTTGCTGTGGTCGGGGGGGTGTCTTGCTGTGATCGGGGTGTCTTGCTGTGCTCGGTGGGTCTTGCTGTGAACGGGGGTCTTGCTGTGATCGGGGGGGTGTCTTGCTGTTACGGGGAGTCTTGCTGTGATCGGGGGGTCTTGCTGTGATCGGGTGTCTTGCTGTGATCGGTGGGGAGTCTTGCTGTGATCGGGGGGGTGTCTTGCTGTTACGGGGTGCCTTGCTGTGATCGGGGGTCTTGCTGTGATCGGAGGGTCTTGCTGTGTTCGGAGGGTTCTTGCTGTGATCGGGGGTCTTGCTGTGATCGGGGTGTCTTGCTGTGATCGGGGGGTCTTGCTGTGATCGGGGGGTCTTGCTGTGATCGGGGGTCTTGCTGTGATCGGGGGTCTTGCTGTGATTGGGGGGGTCTTGCTGTGATCGGGTTGTCTTGCTCTGATCGGGGGGGTGTCTTGCTATGTTCGGGGGGTCTTGCTGTGATCGGGGGTCTTGCTGTGATCGGGGGTCTAGCTGCGATTGGGGTGTCTTCCTGTGATCAGGGGGGGCTTGCTGTGATCGGGGGTCTTGCTGTGATCGGCGGGGGGTCTAGCTGTGAACAGCGGTGTCTTTCTCTGACTGGGGGGTCTTGCAATGATCGGGGGGGTCTTGCTGTGATCGGGGTGTCTTGCTGTGATCGGGGGGGTCTTGCTGTGATCGTGGGGGTCTTTCTCTGGTCGGGGGTTCTTGCTGTGATCTGGGGGTCTTGCTGTGATCGGGGGGTCTTGCTGTGATCGGGGGTCTTGCTGTGATCGGGGGGTCTTGCTGTAAATGGGGGTCTTGCTGTGATCGTGGGGTGTCTTGCTGTGATTGTGTTGGGGTTTTGCTGTGATCGGGGGCTCCTGCTGCGATGGGGTGTCTTGCTGTGATCGGGGGTCATGCTGTGATCGGGGGTTCTTGCTGTGATCGGGGGGTCTTTCTCTGATCGGGGGTTCTTGCTGTGATCGGGGGGTCTTGCTGTAATTGGGGGGAACTTGCTGTGATCAGGGGTCTTGCTGCGATCGGGGTATCTTCCTGTGATCGCGGGGCATCTTGCTTTGATCGGGGGTTCTTGCTGTGATCGGGGGCGTCTTGCTGTGATCGGGGGTCTTGCTGCGATCGGGGTGTCTTCCTGTGATCGAGGGGGTCTTGCTGTGATCATGAGGTCTTGCTGTGATCGGGGGTCTTGCTGTGATCGGTGGGGGCTCTTGCTGTGAACGGGGGTTCTTGCTGTGATCAGGGGGGTCTTGCTATGATCGGGGGTCTTGCTGTGATAGGACGGGTGTCTTGCTGTGATTGGGGGGTCTTGCTGTGAGCGGGGGGTCTTGCTGTGATCGGAGGGTCTTGTTGTGATCGGGGGCGACTTGCTGTGAGCGGGGGGTCTTGCTGTGATCGGAGGGTCTTGTTGTGATCGGGGGCGACTTGCTGTGATCGGGGGGTCTTGCTGCGATTCGGGTGTCTTCCTGTGATCAGGGGCATCTTGCTGTGATCGGGGGTTTTGCTGTGATCGGGGGGTCTTGCTGTGATCGGGGGGGTCTTGCTGTTATCGGGGGTTCTTGCTGTGATCGGGGGGGTCATGCTGTGATCGGAGGGTCTTGCTGTGATCGTGGGCGACTTTCTCTGATCGGGGTGTCTTGCTGTGATCGGGGTGTCTTGCTGTGATCGGGGTGTCTTGCTGTGATCGGGGGGTCTTGCTGTGATCAGGGGTCTTGTTGTGATCGGGGGTCTTGCTGTGATCGGGGGTCTTTCTGTGATCAGGGGTCTTGTTGTGATCGGGGGGTCTTGCTGTGAATGGGGGTCTTGCTGTGATCGGGGGGTCTTGCTGTGATCGGGGGTCTTGCTGTGATCGGGGGTCTTTCTGTGATCGGGGGTCTTGTTGTGATTGGGGGGTCTTGCTGTGAATGGGGGTCTTGCTGTGATCAGGGGTCTTACTGTGATCGGGGGGTCTTGCTGTGATCATGGGGTCTTGCTGTTATCGGGGTGTCTTGCTTTGATCGGGGGGTCTTGCTATAATCGGGGGGTCTTCCTATGATCGGTGGTTCTTCCTATGATCGGAGGATCTTGCTGTGATCGGGGGGTTCTTGCTGTGATGGGGGGCCTTGCTGTGATCGAAGGCTCTTGCTGTGATCGGGGGTCGTGCTGTGATCGGTGGTGTCTTGCTATGATCGGGGGTCTTGCTGCGATTGGGGTGTCTTCCTGTGATCGGAGGCTCTTGCTGTGATCGGGGGCGTCTTTCTCTGATCAGGGGGTCTTGCTGTGATCGGGGGGGTCTTGTTGTGATCAGGGGGTCTTGCTGTGAATGGGGGTCTTGCTGTGATCGGGGGGGTCTTGTTGTGATCGGGGGGTCTTGCTGTGAATGGGGGTCTTGCTGTGATCGGGGGGTCTTGCTGTGATCGGGGGTCTTGCTGTGATCGGGTTGGGGTCTTGCTGTGATCAGGGGTCTTACTGTGATCGGGGGGTCTTGCTGTGATCATGGGGTCTTGCTGTTATCGGGGTGTCTTGCTTTGATCGGGGGGTCTTGCTATAATCGGGGGGTCTTCCTATGATCGGGGGGTCTTCCTATGATCGGAGGATCTTGCTGTGATCGGGGGGTTCTTGCTGTGATGGGGGGCCTTGCTGTGATCGGAGGCTCTTGCTGTGATCGGGGGTGTGTCTTGCTGTGATCAGGGGTGGGGTCTTGCTGCGATCGGGGGCTCTTCCTGTGATCGGGGGGTCTTGCTATGATTGGGGGGGTCTTTCTCTGATTGGGGGGTCTTTTTGTGATCGGGGTCTTGCTGCGATCGCGGGGTCTTGCTGTGATCGGGGGGTTGTCTTGCTGTGATCGGGGCGTCTTGCTGTGATCGGGGGTCATGCTGTGATCGGGGGTCTTGCTGTGATCGGTGTGTCTTCCTGTGATCGGGGGTGTCTTGCTGTGATCGGGGGGGTCTTGCTGTGATCGGGGTGGTGTCTTGCTGTGAACGGGGGTCTTGCTGTGATCGGGGGGGTCTTGCTGTGATCGGGGTGGTGTCTTGCTGTGATCGGGGGTCGTGCTGTGATCGGTGGTGTCTTGCTGTGATCGGGGGTCGTGCTGTGATCGGTGGTGTCTTGCTGTGATCGGGGCGTCTTGCTGTGATCGGGGGTCATGCTGTGATCGGGGGTCTTGCTGTGATCGGGGTGTCTTCCTGTGATCGGGGGTGTCTTGCTGTGACCGGGGGGGTCTTGCTGTGATCGGGGTGGTGTCTTGCTGTGATCGGGGCTCTTGCTGTGATCGGTGGTGTCTTGCTGTGATCGGGGGTCTTGCTGTGAACGGGGCTCTTGCTGTGATCGGTGGTGTCTTGCTGTGATCGGGGGTCGTGCTGTGATTGGGGGGTCCTGCTGTGATCGGGGGTTTTGCTGCGATTGGGGGCTCTTGCTGTGATCGGGGGGTCTTGCTGTGATCGGAGTGTCTTGCTGTGATCGGGGCGACTTGCTATGATCGGGGGTCTTGCTGCGATTGGGGTGTCTTCCTGTGATCGGAGGCATCTTGCTGCGATTGGGGGCTCTTGCTGTGATCAGGGGTGTCTTGCTGTGATCGGGGGGTCTTGCTGTGATCGGGGGGGTCTTGCTGTGATCGGAGGGTCTTGCTGTGATCGGGGGGGTCTTGCTGTGATCGGGGGTCATGCTGTGATCGGAGGGTCTTGCTGTGATCGGGGGCGTCTTTCTCTGATCAGGGGGTCTTGCTGTGATCGGGGGGGTCTTGTTGTGATCAAGGGGTCTTGCTGTGAATGGGGGTCTTGCTGTGATCGGGGTGTCTTGCTGTGATCAAGGGTCTTGTTGTGATCGGTAGTGTCTTGCTGTGATCGGGGGTCGTGCTGTGATTGGGGGGTCTTGCTGTGATCGGGGGCGTCTTTCTCTGATCGGGGGGTCTTGCTGTGATCGGGGGGGTCTTGTTGTGATCGGGGGGTCTTGCTGTGAATGGGGGTCTTGCTGTGATCGGGGTGTCTTGCTGTGATCAGGGGTCTTGTTGTGATCGGGGGGGTTATGCTGTGATCGGGGCTCTTGCTGTGATCGAGGGGTCTTGCTGTGATCGGGGGTCTTGCTGCGATCGGGGTGTCTTCCTGTGATCGGGTGGGTCTTGCTGTGATCATGGGGTCTTGCTGTGCTCGGGGGTCTTGCTGTGAATGGGGGTCTTGCTGTGAATGGGGGTCTTGCTGTGATCCCAGGGTCTTGCTGTGATCGGGGGGGTGTCTGGCTGTGATCGGGGGGTGGTCTTGCTGCGATCGGGGTGTCTTCCTGTGATCGGGGGTGTTTTTTGTGATCAGGGGGTTCTTGCTGTGATCGGGGGGTCTTGCTGCGATCGTGGGCTCTTCCTGTGATTGGGGGGTCTTGCTGTGATTGGGGGGGTCTTTCTCTGATTGCGGGGTCTTGCTGTTATCGGGGGTGTCTTGCTGTGATCGGGGGTCTTGATGTGATCGGGGGGTCTTTCTCTGATCAGGGGGTCCTGCTGTGATCGGAGGGTCTTTCTCTGATCAGGGGGTCTTGCTGTGATCGGGGCGTCTTGCTGTGGTCGGGGGGTCTTTCTGTGATCGGGGGTCTTGCTGTGTTCGGGGTGGTCTTTCTCTGATCAGTGGGTCTTGCTGTGATCGGAGAGTCTTTCTCTGATCCGGGGGTCTTGCTATGATCGGGGCGTCTTGCTGTGGTCGGGGGGTCTTTCTGTGATCGCGGGTCTTGCTGTGATCGGGGGAGTCTTTCTCTGATCGGGGGGTCTTGCTGTGATTGGGGGGTCTTGCTGTGATTGGGGGGTCTTTCTGTGGTCGGGAGGTCTTGCTGTGATCGGGGCGTCTTGCTGTGGTTGGGGGGTCCTGCTGTGATCAGGGGTGTCATGCTGTGATCGGGGGTCTTGCTGTGATCGGAGGGTCTTGCTGTGATCGGAGGAGGTCTTGCTGTGAGCGAGGGGGACTTGCTGTGATTGGGGGTCTTGCTGTGATCGGGGGGGTCTTTCTCTGATCAGGGGGTCTTGCTGTGATCGGGGGATCTAGCTGTGATCGGGGTGGGCGTCTTGCTGGGATCGGGAGGTCTTGCTGTGATCGGGGGTCTTTCTGTGATCGGGGGTCTGGCTGTGATCGGGGGGTCTTCCTGTGATCGGGGGCATCTTGCTGTGATTGGGGGGTCTTTGTCTGATCGGGGGTCTTGCTGTGATCGGGGGGTGTTGCTGTGATTGGGGGTCTTGCTGTGATCGGGGGTCTTGCTGTCATCAGGGGGTCTTGCTGTGATCGGGGGATTTGCTGTGATCGGGGGGGTGGGGTCTTGTAGTGATCGGGGGGGTGTCATGCTGTGATTGTGGGTCTTGCTGTGATGGGGGGTCTTGCTGTGATCGGGGGTCTTGCTGCGATCGGGGGGTCTTGCTGTGATCGGGGGAATTTGCTGTGATCGGGGAGTCTTGCTGTGATCGGGGGTCTTGATGTGATCGAGGGGCCTTGCTGTGATCGGGGGGTGTCTTGCTGTGATCAGGGGTTTTGCTGTGATTGTGTTGTCTTGCTGTGATCGGGGGTCTTGCTGTGATTGGGGGGTCTTGTTGAGATTGACGGTTCTTGCTGTGATTGGGGGGGTCTTGCTGTGATCGTGGGTCTTGCTATGATCGGGGGTCTTGCTCTGATCTGGGTTCTTGCTATGATCGGTGGTCTTGCTGTTATCGGGGGGTGTTGCTATGATAGGGGGGTCATGCTGTGATCGGTGGGGGGTTCTTGCTGTGATCGAGGGGGCTCGCTGTGATCAGGGGTCTTGCTGAGTTCGGGGCAACCTGCTGTGATCGGGGGGGTCTTGCTGTGATCGGGGGATCTTGCTGTGATCGGGGGGGTGTCTTGCTGTGATCGGGGGTCTTGATGTGATCGGGTGGGGTGGTCTTGATGTGATCGGGGCATCTTGCTGTGATCGGGGTGTCTTGCTGGGATCGGGGCGCCTTGCTGTGATTGGGGGGTGTTGCTGTGATCGGGGGGTCTTGCTGCGATCGCGGGGTCTTGCTGTGATCGGGGGGTTGTCTTGCTGTGATCGGGGCATCTTGCTGTGATCGGGGGTCATGCTGTGATCGGGGGTCTTGCTTTGATCGGGGTGTCTTCCTGTGATCGGGGGTGTCTTGCTGTGATCGGGGGGGTCTTGCTGTGATCGGGGTGGTGTCTTGCTGTGAACGGGGGTCTTGCTGTGATCGGTGGTGTCTTGCTGTGATCGGGGGTCTTGCTGTGAACGGGGGTCTTGCTGTGATCGGTGGTGTCTTGCTGTGATCGGGGTTCGTGCTGTGATTGGGGGGTCTTGCTGTGATCGGGGGTCTTGCTGCGATCGGGGGCTCTTGCTGTGATCGGGGGGTCTTGCTGTGATCGGAGTGTCTTGCTGTGATCGGGGCGACTTGCTATGATCGGGGGTCTTGCTGCGATTGGGGTGTCTACCTGTGATCGGAGGTGTCTTGCTGTGATTGGGGGGTCTTGCTGTGATCAGGGGTGTCTTGCTGTGATCGGGGGGTCTTGCTGTGATCGGGGGGGTCTTGCTGTGATCGGAGGGTCTTGCTGTGATCGGGGGGGTCTTGCTGTGATCGGCGGTCATGCTGTGATCGGAGGGTCTTGCTGTGATCGGGGGTGTCTTTCTCTGAACGGGGGTTCTTGCTGTGATCGGGGGGGTCTTGTTGTGATCAGGGGGTCTTGCTGTGAATGGGGGTCTTGCTGTGATCGGGGTGCCTTGCTGTGATCAGGGGTCTTGTTGTGATCGGTGGTGTCTTGCTGTGATCGGGGGTCGTGCTGTGATTGGGGGGTCTTGCTGTGATCGGGGGCGTCTTTCTCTGATTGGGGGGTCTTGCTGTGATCGGGGGGGTCTTGTTGTGATCGGGGGGTCTTGCTGTGAATGGGGGTCTTGCTGTGATCGGGGTGTCTTGCTGTGATCAGGGGTCTTGTTGTGATCGGGGGGGTCTTGCTCTGATTGGAGGGTCTTGCTGTGATCGGGGGCTCTTGCTCTGATCGGAGGGTCTTGCTGTGATCGGGGGCTCTTGCTCTGATCAATGAAGTAACTACTAACAATACTAACAATAACCAGCCCCAGGACAGTGACAGGGTAACACAAAGAATTCAACCCAACACAATCGTCGCTAAGCAAAAGGAAAAATATCTGACATATTGGGCAGAAACAGTAAAAACCCAAAGCAAACTCAATTGCTACTTGGCCCTAAACAGACAATACAACATAGCTGATTACCTGACCATGGTAAAGGATAACAAACTGAGAAGAACCTTGACAAGGTACAGACTTAGCGAACATAGCCTAGCGATCGAAAAAGGCAGACACAGGCAGACCAGGCTGCCAAGAGAGGACAGGATATGCTCTCACTGCAGTCAGGGAGTGGTGGAGACAGAGATGCACTTCCTCACAGCTTGTGGAAAATATCAGGGCATCAGGGAGAATTTCTACCAAAAATTCTCACAAATATGCCCCGATTTCAGAAATCTGAATGACAACCAAAAACTCCCATTCCTACTGGGACAGGAGAGAAGCTGTATAACACTGGCGGCACACTATGTTACAGCTTGCCATGAACAGAGGGACAACCAGTAAACTAAGAAAAGAATATATATAAACAATGCGAATGTATATTTATACACTCAGGGATATACCTGTTTATACACTGTATGAATAGAACTGCGTTTATGTGCTAAACCATAAATGTATTTTGATGCTTTGGCAACATAAGATGTAACTTATCATGCCAATAAAGCGATTTGAATTGTGAATTGTGAAAATTGTTAGAAGGGAAGGGGGGGGGTTAGAAGGGAAGGGGGGGTTAGAAGGGGGGGTTAGAAGGGAAGGCGGGGTTAGAAGGGAAGGGGGGGTTAGAAGGGAAGGGGGGGTTTAGAAGGGAAGGGGGGGTTAGAAGGGAAGGGGGGGTTAGAAGGGAAGGGGGGGTTAGAAGGGAAGGGGGGGTTAGATGGGAAAGGGGGGGGTTAGAAGGGAAGGGGGGGTTAGAAGGGAAGGGGGGTTAGAAGGGAAGGGGGGTTAGAAGGGAAGGGGGGGTTAGAAGGGAAGGGGGGGTTAGAAGGGAAGGGGGGTTAGAAGGGAAGGGGGGATTAGAAGGGAAGGGGGGGGTTAGAAGGGAAGGGGGGGTTAGAAGGGAAGGGGGGGTTAGAAGGGAAGGGGGGGTTAGAAGGAAGGGGGGGTTAGAAGGGAAGGGGGGGTTAGAAGGGAAGGGGGGATTAGAAGGGAAGGGGGGGTTAGAAGGGAAGGGGGGGTTAGAAGGGAAGGGGGGGTTAGAAGGGAAGGGGAGGTTAGCAGGGAAGGGGGTGTTAGAAGGGAAGGGGGGGTTAGAAGGGAAGGGGAGGTTAGCAGGGAAGGGGGTGTTAGAAGGTAAGGGGTGGTTAGAAGGGAAGGGGGGTTAGAAGGGAAGCGGGGGGGTTAGAAGGGAAGGGGGGGTTAGAAGTGAAGGGGGGGTTAGAAGGGAAGGGGGGGTTAGAAGGGAAGGGGGGGTTAGAAGGGAAGGGGGGTTAGAAGGGAAGGGGGGGTTAGAAGGGAAGGGGGGGTTAGAAGGGAAGGGGGGGATTAGAAGGGAAGGGGGGGTTAGAAGGGAAGGGGGGGTTAGAAGGGAATTGGGGGTTAGAAGGGAAGGGGGGGTTAGAAGGGAAGGGGGGGCGGTTAGAAGGGAAGGGGGGTGTTAGAAGGGAAGGGGGGGTTAGAAGGGAAGGGGGGGTTAGAAGGGAAGGGGGGGTTAGAAGGGAAGGGGGGGTTAGAAGGGAAGGGGGGGTTAGAAGGGAAGGGGGGGATTAGAAGGGAAGGGGGGGTGAGAAGGGAAGGGGGGGTTAGAAGGGAAGGGGGTTGTTAGAAGGGAAGGGGGGTTAGAAGGGAAGGGGGGGTTAGAAGGGAAGGGGGGTTAGAAGGGAAGGGGGGGATTAGAAGGGAAGGGGGGGTTAGAAGGGAAGGGGGGGTTAGAAGGGAAGGGGGTTGTTAGAAGGGAAGGGGGGGTTAGAAGGGAAGGGGGGGTTAGAAGGGAAGGGGGGGTTAGAAGGGAAGGGGGGTGTTAGAAGGGAAGGGGGGGGTTAGAAGGGAAGGGGGGGTTAGAAGGGAAGGGGTACACAAATGCGAGAGAGAGCCATGAACAGAGGGGCAACCAGTAAACTAAGACAAGAATATATACAAACAAGGCGAATGTATATTTATAAACTGTATGAATAGAACCGCGTTTATGTGTTTAACCATAAATGTATTTTGATGCTTTGGCAACATAAGATGTACCTTATCATGCCAATAAAGCGATTTGAATTGTGAATTGTGAATTGGGTCTTGCTGTGATCGGGGGGGGTCTTGCTGTGATCGGGGGGTCTTGCTGTGATCGGGGGTGGTCTGTCTCTGATCGGGGGGTCTTGCTGTGATCGGGGGGTCTTGCTGTGATCGGGGGTTCTTGCTGTCATCAGGTGGTCTGTCTCTGATCGGGGGGTCTTGCTGTGATCGGGGTCTTGCTGTCATCGTGGGGTCTTTCTGTGAACGGGGGTCTTGCTGTGATCGGGGGGGGTCTTGCTGTGATCGGGGGTCTTGCTGTGCTCGGGGGGTCTTGCTGTGAACGGGGGTCTTGCTGTGATCGGGGGGGTGTCTTGCTGTTACGGGGGGTCTTGCTGTGATCGGGGGGGTCTTGCTGTGATCGGGTGTCTTGCTGTGATCGGTGGGGTGTCTTGCTGTGATCGGGGGTCTTGCTGTGATCGGAGTGTCTTGCTGTGTTCGGAGGTTTCTTGCTGTGATCGGGGGTCTTGCTGTGATCGGGTGTCTTGCTGTGATCGGTGGGGTGTCTTGCTGTGATCGGGGGTCTTGCTGTGATTGGAGGGTCTTGCTGTGTTCGGAGGTTTCTTGCTGTGAACGGGGGTCTTGCTGTGATCGGGGGGGTGTCTTGCTGTTACGGGGGGTCTTGCTGTGATCGGGGGGGTCTTGCTGTGATCGGGTGTCTTGCTGTGATCGGTGGGGTGTCTTGCTGTGATCGGGGGTCTTGCTGTGATCGGAGGGTCTTGCTGTGTTCGGAGGGTTCTTGCTGTGATCGGGGGTCTTGCTGTGATCGGCGTTCTTGCTGTGATCGGGGGTCTTGCTTTGATTGGGGGGGTCTTGCTGTGATCGGGTTGTCTTGCTTTGATCGGGGGGGTGTCTTGCTATGATCGGGGGGTCTTGCTGTGATCGGGGGTCTTGCTGTGATCGGGGGTCTAGCTGCGATTGGGGTGTCTTCCTGTGATCGGGGGGGTCTTGCTGTGATCGGGGGTCTTGCTGTGATCGGCGGGGGGTCTAGCTGTGAACAGCGGTGTCTTTCTCTGACTGGGGGGTCTTGCAATGATCGGGGGGGTCTTGCTGCGATCGGGGTGGTGTCTTGCTGTGATCGGGGTGTCTTGCTGTGATCGGGGGGTCTTGCTGTGATCGGGGTGGTGTCTCGCTGTGATCGGGGTGTCTTGCTGTGATCGGGGGGGTCTTGCTGTGATCGTGGGGGTCTTTCTCTGGTCGGGGGTTCTTGCTGTGATCTGGGGGTCTTGCTGTGATCGGGGGGTCTTGCTGTGATCGGGGGTCTTGCTGTGATCGGGGGGTCTTGCTGTAAATGGGGGTCTTGCTGTGATCGTGGGTTGTCTTGCTGTGATTGGGTTGGGGTCTTGCTGTGATCGGGGGCTCCTGCTGCGATGGGGTGTCTTGCTCTGATCGGGGGTCATGCTGTGATCGGGGGTTCTTGCTGTGATATGGGGTCTTGCTGTGATCGGGGGGTCTTTCTCTGATCGGGGGTTCTTGCTGTGATCGGGGGTTCTTGCTGTGATCGGGGGGTCTTGCTGTAATCGGGGGGAACTTGCTGTGATCAGGGGTGTTGCTGCGATCGGGGTATCTTCCTGTGATCGCGGGGCATCTTGCTTTGATCGGGGGGTCTTGCTGTGATCGGGGGGGTCTTGCTGTGATCGGGGGTCTTGCTGCGATCGGGGTGGTCTTGCTGTGATCATGAGGTCTTGCTGTGATCGGGGGTCTTGCTGTGATCGGTGGGGGCTCTTGCTGTGAACGGGGGTTCTTGCTGTGATCAGGGGGGTCTTGCTATGATCGGGGGTCTTGCTGTGATAGGACGGGTGTCTTGCTGTGATTGGGGGGTCTTGGTGTGAGCGGGGGGTCTTGCTGTGATCGGAGGGTCTTGTTGTGATCGGGGGCGACTTGCTGTGATCGGGGGTCTTGCTGCGATTCGGGTGTCTTCCTGTGATCAGGGGCATCTTGCTGTGATCGGGGGTTTTGCTGTGATCGGGGGGTTTTGCTGTTATCGGTGGTTCTTGCTGCAATCGGGGGGGTCATGCTGTGATCGGAGGGTCTTGCTGTGATCGTGGGCGTCTTTCTCTGATCGGGGTGTCTTGCTGTGATCAGGGGGTCTTGCTGTGATCAGGGGTCTTGTTGTGATCGGGGGTCTTGCTGTGATCGGGGGTCTTTCTGTGATCAGGGGTCTTGTTGTGATCAGGGGTCTTGCTGTGATCGGGGGTCTTTCTGTGATCGGGGGTCTTGTTGTGATCGGGGGTCTTGCTGTGAATGGGGGTCTTGCTGTGATTGGGGGGTCTTGCTGTGATCGGGGGTCTTGCTGTGATCGGAGGGTCTTTCTCTGATCAGGGGGTCTTGCTGTGATCGGGGCGTCTTGCTGTGGTCGGGGGGTCTTTCTGTGATCGGGGGTCTTGCTGTGTTCGGGGTGGTCTTTCTCTGATCAGGGGGTCTTGCTGTGATCGGAGAGTCTTTCTCTGATCCGGGGGTCTTGCTATGATTGGGGGGTCTTTCTGTGATCGCGGGTCTTGCTGTGATCGGGGGAGTATTTCTCTGATCGGGGGGTCTTGCTGTGATTGGGGGGTCTTGCTGTGATCGGGGGGGTCTTGCTGTGATCGGGTGTCTTGCTGTGATCGGGGTGTCTTGCTGTGATCGGGGGTCTTGCTGTGATCGGAGGGTCTTGCTGTGTTCGGAGGTTTCTTGCTGTGATCGGGGGTCTTGCTGTGATCGGGGTGTCTTGCTGTAATCGGGGGGTCTTGCTGTGATCGGGGGGTCTTGCTGTGATCGGTGGTCTTGCTGTGATCGGGGGTCTTGCTGTGATTGGGGGGGTCTTGCTGTGATCGGGTTGTCTTGCTCTGATCGGGGGGGTGTCTTGCTATGATCGGGGGGTCTTGCTGTGATCGGGGGTCTAGCTGCGATTGGGGTGTCTTCCTGTGATCGGGGGGTTCTTGCTGTGATCGGGGGTCTTGCTGTGATCGGCGGGGGGTCTAGCTGTGAACAGCGTTCTCTTTCTCTGACTGGGGGGCCTTGCAATGATCGGGGGGGTCTTGCTGCGATCGGGGTGGTGTCTTGCTGTGATCGGGGTGTCTTGCTGTGATCGGGGGGGTCTTGCTGTGATCGTGGGGGTCTTTCTCTGGTCGGGGGTTCTTGCTGTGATCTGGGGGTCTTGCTGTGATCGGGGGGTCTTGCTGTGATCGGGGGTCTTGCTGTGATCGGGGGGTCTTGCTGTAAATGGGGGTCTTGCTGTGATCGTGGGGTGTCTTGCTGTGATTGTGTTGGGGTCTTGCTGTGATCGGGGGCTCCTGCTGCGATGGGGTGTCTTGCTGTGATCGGGGGTCATGCTGTGATCGGGGGTTCTTGCTGTGATATGGGGTCTTGCTGTGATCGGGGGGTCTTTCTCTGATCGGGGGTTCTTGCTGTGATCGGGGGGTCTTGCTGTAATCGGGGGGAACTGGCTGCGATCGGGGTATCTTCCTGTGATCGCGGGGCATCTTGCTTTGATCGGGGGGTCTTGCTGTGATCGGGGGGGTCTTGCTGTGATCGGGGGTCTTGCTGCGATCGGGGTGTCTTCCTGTGATCGAGGGGGTCTTGCTGTGATCATGAGGTCTTGCTGTGATCGGGGGTCTGGCTGTGATCGGTGGGGGCTCTTGCTGTGAACGGGGGTTCTTGCTTTGATCAGGGGGTCTTGCTATGATCGGGGGTCTTGCTGTGATAGGACGGGTGTCTTGCTGTGATTGGGGGGTCTTGCTGTGAGCGGGGGGTCTTGCTGTGATCGGAGGGTCTTGTTGTGATCGGGGGCGACTTGCTGTGATCGGGGGTCTTGCTGCGATTCGGGTGTCTTCCTGTGATCAGGGGCATCTTGCTGTGATCGGAGGTTTTGCTGTGATCGGGGGGTCTTGCTGTGAGCGGGGGGTCTTGCTGTGATCGGAGGGTCTTGTTGTGATCGGGGGCGACTTGCTGTGATCGGGGGTCTTGCTGTGATTCGGGTGTCTTCCTGTGATCAGGGGCATCTTGCTGTGATCGGAGGTTTTGCTGTGATCGGGGGGTCTTGCTGTGATCGGGGGGGTCATGCTGTGATCGGAGGGTCTTGCTGTGATCGTGGGCGTCTTTCTCTGATCGGGGTGTCTTGCTGTGATCGGGGGGTCTTGCTGTGATCAGGGGTCTTGTTGTGATCGGGGGTCTTGCTGTGATCGGGGGTCTTTCTGTGATCGGGGGTCTTGTTGTGATCGGGGGTCTTGCTGTGAATGGGGGTCTTGCTGTGATCGGGGGTTCTTGCTGTGATCGGGGGGTCTTGCTGTGATTGGGGGGGTCTTGCTGTTATCGGGGGTCTTGCTGTGATCGGGGGGTCTTGCTGTGATCGGGGGGTCTTGCTGTGATTGGGGGGGTCTTGCTGTTATCGGGGGTCTTGCTGTGATCGGGGGGTCATGCTGTGATCGGAGTGTCTTTCTCTGACAGGGGGGTCTTGTTGTGATTGGGTGGGTCATGCTGTGATCGGAGTGTCTTGCTGTGATCGGGGGCGTCTTTCTCTGATCGGGGGGTCTTGCTGTGATCGGGGGGTCTTGTTGTGATCAGGGGTCTTGCTGTGATCGGGGGTCTTGCAGTGATCGGGTTGGGGTCTTGCTGTGATCAGGGAGTCTTGCTGTGATCGGGGGGTCTTGCTGTGATCAGGGGACTTACTTTGATCGGGGGGTCTTTCTGTGAACGGGGTTCTTGCTGTGATCGGGGTATCTTGCTGTGATCAGGGGTCTTAATGTGATCGGGGGGTCTTCCAGTGAACGAGGGTCTTGCTGTGGTCGGGGGTGTTTGTTGTGATCAGGGGGGTCTTGCTGTGATTTGGGGGTCTTGCTGTGATCGGGGGTCTTGCTGTGATCCGGGGGTCTTGCTGTGATCGGGGGGTCTCGCTGTGATCGGGGGGTCTTGCTGCGATCGGGGGGTCTTGCTGTGATCGGGGGTCTTTCTGTGATCGGGGGTCTTGCTGCGATCAGGGGGTCTTCCTGTGATCGGGGGCATCTTGCTGTGATTGGGGGGTCTTTCTGTGATCGGGGGTCTTGCTGTGATCGGGGGGTGTTGCTGTGATCGGGGGTCTTGCTGTGATCGTGGGTCTTGCTGTGATCGGAGGTCTTGCCGTGATCGGGGGGTCTTGCTGTCATCGGGGTGTCTTGCTGTGAACGGGGGTCTTGCTGAGATCGGGGGTCATGCTGTGATCGCGGGGTCTTGCTGTGAATGGGGGTCCTGCTGTGATCGGGGTGTCTTGCTGTGATCAGGGGTCTTGTTGAGATCGGGGGGGTCATGCTGTGATCGGGGCTCTTGCTGTGATCGGGGGGTCTTGCTGCGATCGGGGTGTCTTCCTGTGATCGGGTGGGTCTTGCTGTGATCGTGGGGTCTTGCTGTGCTCGGGGTTCTTGCTGTGAACGGGGGTCTTGCTGTGAACTGGGGTCTTGCTGTGATCGGAGGGCCTTGATGTGATCGGGAGGGTGTCTGGCTGTGATCGGGGGGGTCTTGCTGCGATCGGGGTGCCTTCCTGTGATCGGGGGTGTTTTTTGTGATCAGGGGGGTCTTGCTGTGATCGGGGGGTCTTGCTGCGATCGGGGGCTCTTCCTGTGATCGGGGGGTCTTGCTGTGATTGGGCGGTCTTTCTCCGATTGCGGGGTCTTGCTGTGATCGGTGGTGTCTTGCTGTGATCGGGGGTCTTGATGTGATCGGGGGGTCTTTCTCTGATCAGGGGGTCTTGCTGTGATCGGGGCGTCTTGCTGTGGTCGGGGGGTCTTGCTGTGATCGGGGGACTTGCTGTGTTCGGGGGGGTCGTTCTCTGATCCGGGGGTCTTGCTATGATCGGGGCGTCTTGCTGTGGTCGGGGGGTCTTTCTGTGATCGCGGGTCTTGCTGTGATCGGGGGGGGTCTTTCTCTGATCGGGGGGTCTTGCTGTGATTGGGGGGTCTTGCTGTGATCGGGGGGTCTTTCTTTGGTCGGGGGGTCTTGCTGTGATCGGGGGGTCTTGCTGTGATCGGGGGGTCTTTCTCTGATCGGGGGGTCTTGCTGTGATCGGGGCGTCTTGCTGTGGCTGGGGGGTCTTGCTGTGATCAGGGGTGTCATGCTGTGATCGGGGGTCTTGCTGTGATCGGAGGGACTTGCTGTGATCGGAGGGGGTCTTGCTGTGAGCGAGGGGGAATTGCTGTGATTGGGGGTCTTGCTGTGATCGGGGGGGTCTTTCTCTGATCAGGGGGTCTTGCTGTGATCAGGGGATCTTGCTGTGATCGGGGTGGGTGTCTTGCTGGGATCGGGAGGCCATTCAAAATGGGGACACATGGGTAAACCACTTTGAAAAATTATACCAGAAAAACACACTAAGACCAGAGCAACACCAAATATGCAAAAAACTGGAAAAGCTAGAAATGGCCATAAAAGATAACCAAAACCCGCTAGACGCCATAATAACAGAAAAAGAACTTCTTGAAAAACTCAAGGACCTGCGACCAGGAAAAGCCTGCGGGACAGACGGCATACTAAACGAGATGATTAAATACACAGACAACAAAATGAAACTGGCTATCCTAAAACTCTTCAACTTGGTTCTGAGTGTCAGTTATTTCCCTGATATCTGGAACAAAGGACTCATAACGCCCATATACAAAAGTGGGGACAAAATCGACCCAAACAACTATCGAGGCATCTGTGTAAACAGTAACCTGGGGAAGGTATTCTGTAACATCATAAACAAAAGACTTATAAACTTCCTTGAGGAGCACAATGTCTTGAGTAAAAGCCAAATTGGATTCCTGCCAAACTATAGAACATCCGATCCTATCTTCACCCTACAGACCCTAATTGACAAACACGTTCACCATAACAAAAGCAAAATCTACGCATGCTTTGTAGATTTCCAGAAGGCTTTCGACTCCATCTGGCATGACGGTTTATTCCTGAAACTTATCGAAAGCGGGGTAGGAGGGAAAACATATGATGTAATTAAACCAATGTATACAAACAACAAATGTGCAGTTAAAATTGGAGACAAACAAACAAAATACTTCCCACAGGGGCGGGGGGTGACGCAGGGCTCGCCAATCTCACCGACACTCTTTAATATTTACATAAATGGATTGGCAAAACTACTTGAAAAATCTACAGCACCCGGCCTCACCCCATATGAATCCAAGGTTAAATTCCTCCTCTATGCAGACGACCTGGTTCTGCTGTCACCAACTAAAGAGGGGCTACAGCAGAACCTGGACCTGCTGGAGTCGTACTGCCAGACTTGGGCCCTGACAATAAATCCCCAAAAAACCAAAGTCCTGGTGTTCCAGCAAAGAGCCAAACGTCAGGGACCCAAAATAAATTTCACAGTAGGAACAACCAAAATTGAACAAACCACTAACTACACATACTTGGGCTTAAAAATCAGTTCTACGGGAAACTTCAAACTGGCTGTGAATGAACTGAAAGAGAAAGCAAGAAGGGCTTTCTATGCCATCAAAAAATCAATCCAAATAGAAATCCCAATTAGCATTTGGCTCAAAATTTTCAAATCAGTAATTGAACCAATTGCACTCTATGGCAGTGAGGTATGGGGACCGCTAACTCAACAAGAATTTACAAAATGGGACAAACACCCAATTGAGATCCTACATGCAGAATTCTGTAAAAGTATCCTCCGGACTCAAAGGAAAACAGTAAACAATGCATGCAGGGCGGAACTAGGCCAATATCCATTAATAATCACTATCCAAAAAAGAGCCACCAAATTTTGGAATCACCTACAAATGAGCAATCCCCAATGCTATCACTACGACGCCCTGAAATGCCAAGAGCTGACCATAAAGAAGAATACCCTCAGTCAACTAGTCCTGGGACTCAGTGAAGTAACTACTAACAATACTAACAACAACCAGCCCCAGGACAGTGACAGGGTAACACAAAGAATTCGACCCAACACAATCGTCGCTAAGCAAAAGGAAAAATATCTGACATATTGGGCAGAAACAACAAAAACCCAAAGCAAACTCAATTGCTACTTGGCCCTAAACAGACAATACAACATAGCTGATTACCTGACCATGGTGAAGGATAACAAACTGAGAAGAACTTTGACAAGGTACAGACTTAGCGAACATAGCCTAGCGATCGAAAAAGGCAGACACAGGCAGACCAGGCTGCCAAGAGAAGACAGGATATGCTCTCACTGCAGTCAGGGAGTAGTGGAGACAGAGATGCACTTCCTCACAGTCTGCGGAAAATATCAGGGCATCAGGGAGAATTTCTACCAAAAGTTCTCACAAATATGCCCTGATTTCAGAAATCTGAATGACAACCAAAAACTCCCATTCCTACTGGGAGAGGAGAGAAGCTGTGTAACACTGGCGGCACACTATGTTACAGCTTGCCATGAACAGAGGGACAACCAGTAAACTAAGAAAAGAATATATATAAACAATGCGAATGTATATTTATACACTCAGGGACATACCTGTTTATACACTGTATGAATAGAACTGCGTTTATGTGCTAAACCATAAATGTATTTTGATGCTTTGGCAACATAAGATGTAACTTATCATGCCAATAAAGCGATTTGAATTGTGAATTGTGAATTGTCTTGCTGCGATCGGGGTGTCTTCCTGTGATCGGGGGCATCTTGCTGTGATTGGGAGGACTTTCTCTGAACGGGGGTCTTGCTGTGGTCGGGGGGTGTTGCTGTGATCGGGGGTCTTGCTGTGATCAGGGGTCTTGCTGTGATCGGGGGTCTTGCTGTCATCAGGGGGTCTTGCTGTGATCGGGGGATTTGCTGTGATCGGGGGGGTGGGGTCTTGTAGTGATCAGGGGGGGTGTCATGCTGTGATTGTGGGTCTTGCTGTGATTGGGGGGTCTTGCTGTGATCGGGGGGTCTTGCTGTGATCGGGGGGATTTGCTGTGATCGGGGAGTCTTGCTGTGATCGGGGGTCTTGATGTGATCGAGGGGTCTTGCTGTGATCGGGGGGTCTTGCTGTGATCAGGGGGGTCTTGCTTTGATCGGGGGGTCTTGCTGTGATCGGGGGGGGTCTTGCTGTGATCGGAGGGTCTTGCTGTGATCGGGGGGGTCTTGCTGTGTTCGGGGGTCATGCTGTGATCGGAGGGTCTTGCTGTGATCAGGGGCGTCTTTCTCTGATCGGGGGGTCTTGCTGTGATCGGGGGGTTCTTGTTGTGATCGGGGGGTCTTGCTGTGAATGGGGGTCCAGCTGTGATTGGGGTGTCTTGCTGTGATCAGGGGTCTTGTTGTGATCGGGGGGGTCATGCTGTGATGGGGAAGGTCTTGCTGTGATCAGGGGGTCTTGCTGTGATTGGGTGGGTCTTGCTGCGATCGGGGGCTCTTCCTGTGATCGGGGGGTCTTGCTGTGATTGTGGGGTCTTTATCTGATTGCGGGGTCTTGCTGTGATCGGGGGTGTCTTGCTGTGATCGGGGGTCTTGATGTGATCGGGGAGTGTTTCTCTGATCAGGGGTTCTTGCTGTGATTGGGGGGTCTTTCTCTGATCAGGGGGTCTTGCTGTGATCGGGGCGTCTTGCTGTGGTCGGGGGGTCTTGCTGTGATCGGGGGTCTTGCTGTGTTCGGGGGGGTCTTTCTCTGATCAGGGGGTCTTGCTGTGATCGGAGGGTCTTTCTCTGATCCGGGGGTCTTGCTATGATCGGGGCGTCTTGCTGTGGTCGGGGGGTCTTTCTGTGATCACGGGTCTTGCTGTGATCGGGGGGGTCTTTCTCTGATCGGGGGGTCTTGCTGTGATTGGGGGGTCTTGCTGTGATCGGGGGGGTCTTTCTGTGGTCGGGGGGTCTTGCTGTGATCGGGGGGTCTTTCTCTGATCGGGGGGTATTGCTGTGATTGGGGCGTCTTGCTGTGGTTGGGGTGTCTTGCTGTGATCAGGGGTGTCATGCTGTGATCGGGGGTCTTGCTGTGATCGGAGGGACTTACTCTGATCGGAGGGGGTCTTGCTGTGAGCGAGGGGAAATTGCTGTGATTGGGGGTCTTGCTGTGATCGGGGGGGTCTTTCTCTGATCAGGGGGTCTTGCTGTGATCGGGGGATCTTGCTGTGATCGGGGTGGGTGTCTTGCTGGGATCGGGAGGTCTTGCTGTGATCGGGGGTCTTGCTGCGATCGGGGGTTCTTCCTGTGATCGGGGGCAACTTGCTGTGATTGGGGGGTCTTTCTCTGATCGGGGGTCTTGCTGTGATCGAGGGGTGTTGCTGTGATCGGGGGTCTTGCTGTGATCAGGGGTCTTGCTGTGATCGGGGGTCTTGCTGTCATCAGGGGGTCTTGCTGTGATCGGGGGATTTGCTGTGATCGGGGGGGTGGGGTCTTGTAGTGATCAGGGGGGGTGTCATGCTGTGATTGTGGGTCTTGCTGTGATGGGGGGTCTTGCTGTGATCGGGGGTCTTGCTGTGATCGGGGGGTCTTGCTTTGATCGGGGGGATTTGCTGTGATCGGGGGTCTTGATGTGATCGAGGGGTCTTGCTGTGATCGGGGGGTCTTGCTGTGATCGGGGGTCTTGCTGTGATCGGGGGTCTTGCTGTGATCGGGGGGTCTTGCTGTGTTCGGGGGTCATGCTGTGATCGGAGGGTCTTGCTGTGATCAGGGGCGTCTTTCTCTGATCGGGGGGTCTTGCTGTGATTGGGGGGTTCTTGTTGTGATCGGGGGGTCTTGCTGTGAATGGGGGTCCAGCTGTGATTGGGGTGTCTTGCTGTGATCAGGGGTCTTGTTGTGATCGGGGGGGTTATGCTGTGATCGGGGCTCTTGCTGTGATCAGGGGGTCTTGCTGTGCTCGGGGGTCTTGCTGCGATCGGGTTGTCTTCCTGTGATTGGGTGGGTCTTGCTGTGACCGTGGGGTCTTGCTGTGCTCGGGGTTCTTGCTGTGAATGGAGGTCTTGCTGTGAACTGGGGTCTTGCTGTGATCGGAGGGTCTTGCTGTGATCAGGGGGGTGTCTGGCTGCGATCGGGGGGGGGGTCTTGCTGCGATCGGGGTGTCTTCCTGTGATCGGGGGTGTTTTTGTGATCAGGGGTGTCTTGCTGGGCCAATACCCATTAATAATCACTATCCAAAAAAGAGCCACCAAATTTTGGAATCACCTACAAATGAGCAACCCCCAATGCTATCACTACGACGCCCTGAAATGCCAAGAGCTGACCATAAAGAAGAATACCCTCAGTCAACTAGTCCTGGGACTCAATAAAGTAACTAATAACAATACTAACAATAACCAGCCCCAGGACAGTGACAGGGCAACACAAAGAATTCGACCCAACACAATCGTCGCTAAGCAAAAGGAAAAATATCTGTCATATTGGGCAGAAACAACAAAAACCCAAAGCAAACTCAATTGCTACTTGGCCCTAAACAGACAATACAACATAGCTGATTACCTGACCATGGTAAAGGATAACAAACTGAGAAGAACCTTGACAAGGTACAGACTTAGCGAACATAGCCTAGCGATCGAAAAAGGCAGACACAGGCAGACCAGGCTGCCAAGAGAAGACAGGATATGCTCTCACTGCAGTCAGGGAGTAGTTGAGACAGAGATGCACTTCCTCACAGCCTGTGGAAAATATCAGGGCATCAGAGAGAATTTCTATCAAAAATTCTCACAAATATGCCCTGAATTCAGAAATCTGACTGACAACCAAAAACTCCCATTCCTACTGGGGGAGGAGAGAAGCTGTGTAACACTGGCGGCACACTATGTTACAGCTTGCCATGAACAGAGGGACAACCAGTAAACTAAGACAAGAGTATATATAAACAAGGCGAAAATATATTTATAAACTCAGGGATATACCTGTTTATACACTGTATGAATGGAACCGCGTTTATGTGTTCAACCATAAATGTATTTTGATGCTTTGGCAACATAAGATGTACCTTATCATGCCAATAAAGCGATTTGTATTGTATTGTATTGTATTGTCTTGCTGCGATCGGGGGGTCTTGCTGCGATCGGGGGCTCTTCCTGTGATCGGGGGGTCTTGCTGTGATTGGGGGGTCTTTATCTGATTGCGGGGTCTTGCTGTGATCGGGGGTGTCTTGCTGTGATCGGGGGTCTTGATGTGATTGGGGGGTCTTTCTCTGATCAGGGGGTCTTGCTGCGATCGGGGTGTCTTCCTGTGATTGGGTGGGTCTTGCTGTGACCGTGGGGTCTTGCTGTGCTCGGGGTTCTTGCTGTGAATGGAGGTCTTGCTGTGAACGGGGGTCTTGCTGTGATCGGAGGGTCTTGCTGTGATCAGGGGGGTGTCTGGCTGTGATCGGGGGGGGGGTCTTGCTGCGATCGGGGTGTCTTCCTGTGATCGGGGGTGTTTTTGTGATCAGGGGTGTCTTGCTGCGATCGGGGGGTCATGCTGCGATCGGGGGCTCTTCCTGTGATCGGGGGGTCTTGCTGTGATTGGGGGGTCTTTATCTGATTGCGGGGTCTTGCTGTGATCGGGGGTGTCTTGCTGTGATCGGGGGTCTTGATGTGATCGGGGAGTGTTTCTCTGATCAGGGGTTCTTGCTGTGATTGGGGGGTCTTTCTCTGATCAGGGGGTCTTGCTGTGATCGGGGCGTCTTGCTGTGTTCGGGGGGTCTTGCTGTGATCGGGGGTCTTGCTGTGTTCGGGGGGGTCTTTCTCTGATCAGGGGGTCTTGCTGTGATCGGAGGGTCTTTCTCTGATCCGGGGGTCTTGCTATGATCGGGGCATCTTGCTGTGGTCGGGGAGTCTTTCTGTGATCGCGGTTCTTGCTGTGATCGGGGGGGTCTTTCTCTGATCGGGGGGTCTTGCTGTGATTGGGGGGTCTTGCTGTGATCGGGGGGGTCTTTCTGTGGTCGGGGGGTCTTGCTGTGATCGGGGGGTCTTTCTCTGATCGGGGGGTATTGCTGTGATTGGGGCGTCTTGCTGTGGTTGGGGTGTCTTGCTGTGATCAGGGGTGTCATGCTGTGATCGGGGGTCTTGCTGTGATCGGAGGGACTTACTCTGATCGGAGGGGGTCTTGCTGTGAGCGAGGGGAAATTGCTGTGATTGGGGGTCTTGCTGTGATCGGGGGGGTCTTTCTCTGATCAGGGGGTCTTGCTGTGATCGGGGGATCTTGCTGTGATCGGGGTGGGTATCTTGCTGGGATCGGGAGGTCTTGCTGTGATCGGGGGTCTTTCTGTGATCGGGGGTCTTGCTGCGATCGGGGGTTCTTCCTGTGATCGGGGGCATCTTGCTGTGATTGGGGGGTCTTTCTCTGATCGGGGGTCTTGCTGTGATCGAGGGGTGTTGCTGTGATCGGGGGTCTTGCTGTGATCAGGGGTCTTGCTGTGATCGGGGGTCTTGCTGTCATCAGGGGGTCTTGTTGTGATCGGGGGATTTGCTGTGATCGGGGGGGTGGGGTCTTGTAGTGATCAGGGGGGGTGTCATGCTGTGATTGTGGGTCTTGCTGTGATGGGGGGTCTTGCTGTGATCGGGGGTCTTGCTGTGATCGGGGGGTGGGTTCCTGCTCTGATCAATTGTCTTGCTGTGATCGGGGCTCTTGGTGTGATCGGAGGGTCTTGCTGTGATCGGGGGCGACTTGCTGTGATCGGGGGTCTTGCTGCGATTGGGGTGTCTTCCTGTGATCGGGGGCGTCTTGCTGTCATCGTACGGTCTTGCTGTGATTGGGTGGGTCTTGCTGTTATCAGGGGGTCTTGCTGTGATCGTGGGGTCTTGCTGTGCTCGGGGTTCTTGCTGTGAACGGGGGTCTTGCTGTGAACGGGGGTCTTGCTGTGATCGGAGGGTCTTGATGTGATCGGGAGGGTGTCTGGCTGTGATCGGGGGGGTCTTGCTGCGATCGGGGTGCCTTCCTGTGATCGGGGGTGTTTTTTGTGATCAGGGGGGTCTTGCTGTGATCGGGGGGTCTTGCTGCGATCGGGGTCTTGCTGTGATCGGGGGGTTTATTGCAGTGATTGGGGGATCATGCTGTGATCGGGGGGTGGGTTCCTGCTCTGATCAATTGTCTTGCTGTGATCGGGGCTCTTGGTGTGATCGGAGGGTCTTGCTGTGATCGGGGGCGACTTGCTGTGATCGGGGGTCTTGTTGCGATTGGGGTGTCTTCCTGTGATCGGGGGCATCTTGCTGTGATCGGGGGGTCTTGCTGTGATTGGGTGGGTCTTGCTGTTATCGGGGGGCCTTGCTGTGATCGGGGGGGTCTTGCTGTGATCGGAGGGTCATGCTGTGATCGGAGTGCCTTGCTGTGATCGGGGGCGTCTTTCTCTGATCGGGGGGTCTTGCTGTGATCGGGGGGTCTTGTTGTGATCAGGGGGTCTTGCTGTGAATGGGGGTCTTGCTGTGATCGGGGGGTCTTGTTGTGATCAGGGGGGTCATGCTGTGATCGGGGGTCTTCCTGTGATCGGGTTGGGGGTCTTGCTGTGATCGGGGGGTCTTTTTGTGATCAGGGGGTGTCTGGCTGTGATCGGGGGGGGGGTCTTGCTGCGATCGGGGTGTCTTCCTGTGATCGGGGGTGTTTTTGTGATCAGGGGTGTCTTGCTGTGATCAGGGGACTTACTGTGATCGGGGGGTCTTTCTGTGAATGGGGATCTTGCTGTGATCGGGGTGTCTTGCTATGATCAGGGGTCTTACTGTGATCGGGGGGTCTTCCAGTGAACGAGGGTCTTGCTGTGGTCGGGCGTGTTTGTTGTGATCAGGGGGGTCTTGCTGTGATTTGGCGGTCTTGCTGTGATCGGGGGTCTTGCTGTGATCCGGGGGTTTTGCTGTGACCGGGGATCTTGCTGTGATCGGGGGGGTCTTGCTGCGATCGGGGGGTCTTGCTGTGATTGGGAGGTTGTCTTGATGTGATCAGGGGGTCTTGCTGTGTTCGGGGGTGCCTTGATGTGAATGGGGGGTCTTGCTGTGTTCGGGGGTGTCTTGCTGTGAACGGGGGTCTTGCTGTGATCGGGGTGTCTTGCTGTGAACGGGGGTTGTCTTGCTGTGATCACTGGGTCTTGCTGTGACTGGGGGTCTTGCTGTGATTGTGGGGTCTTGCTGTGATCGGGGGTCTTGCTGTGATCGTGCGGTCTTGCTGTGATCGGGGTCTTGCTGTGATCAGGGGGTCTTGCTGTGATTGGGGGGTTCTTGCTATGATTGGGGGTCTTGCTGTGATCGGGGGTGTCTTGCTCTGATCGGGGTTCTTGCTGTGATCGGGGGGTCTTGCTGTAAATGGGGGTCTTGCTGTGATCGTGGGGTGTCTTGCTGTGATTGGGTTGGGGTCTTGCTGTGATCGGGGTGTCTTTCTGCGATCGGGGTGTCTTGCTGTGATCGGGGGTCATGCTGTGATCGGGGGTTCTTGCTGTGATCGGGGGGTCTTGCTGTGATCAGGGGTCTTGCTGTGATTAGGGGGGTCTTTCTCTGATCGTGGGTTCTTGCTGTGATCGGGGGGTCTTGCTGTAATCGGGGGGGGATGTCTTGCTGTGATCGGGGGTCTTGCTGTGATCGGGGGGTCTTGCTGTGATCGGGGGTCTTCCTGTGATCAGGGGTCTTGCTGTGATTGGGGGTCTTGCTGTGATCGGGGGTCTTCCTGTGATCAGGGGTCTTGCTGTGATTGAGGGGGTCTTTCTCTGATCGGGGGTTCTTGCTATGATTGGGGGTCTTGCTGTGATCGGGGGTGTCTTGCTCTGACCGGGGGTCTTGCTGTGATCGGGGGTCTTTCTGTAAATGGGGGTCTTGCTGTGATCGTGGGGTGTCTTGCTGTGATTGGATTGGGGTCTTGCTGTGATCGGGGGGTCTTTCTGCGATCGGGGTGTCTTGCTGTGATCGGGTGCCTTGCTGTGATCGGGGTGTCTTGCTGCGATCAGGGGTCTTGCTGTGATTAGGGGGGTCTTTCTCTGATCGGGGGTTCTTGCTGTAATCGGGGGGGGATGTCTTGCTGTGATCGGGGGTCTTGCTGTGATCGGGGGGTCTTGCTGTGATTGGGGGTCTTGCTGTGATCGGGGGTCTTCCTGTGATCAGGGGTCTTGCTGTGATTGAGGGGGTCTTTCTCTGATCGGGGGTTCTTGCTGTGATCGGGGGTTTTGCTGTGATCATGGGGTCTTGCTGTGATCGGTGGTCTTGCTGTGATCGGGGGTGTCTTGCTATGATCGGGGTCTTGCTCTGATCGGGGGGTCTTGATGTAATCGGGGGGGGATGTCTTGCTGTGATCGGGGGTCTTGCTGTGATCGGGGGGTCTTGCTGTGATTGGGGGTCTTGCTGTGATTGGGGGTCTTCCTGTGATCAGGGGTCTTGCTGTGATTGAGGGGGTCTTTCTCTGATCGGGGGTTCTTGCTGTGATCGGGGGGTCTTGCTGTGATCGGGGGTTCTTGCTGTGATTGGGGGTCTTGCTGCGATCGGGGTGTCTTCCTGTGATCGGGGGGGTCTTGCTGTGATCGTGGGTTCTTGCTGTGATCGGGGGTCTTGCTGTGATTGGTGGGGAGTCTTGCTGTGAACGGGGGTTCTTGCTGTGATCAGGGGTGTCTTGCTATGATCGGGGGTCTTGCTGTGATGGGAGGGGTGCCTTGCTTTGATCGGGGGGTCTTGCTGTGATCGGGGGTGTCTTGCTATGATCGGGGGTCTTGCTGTGATCGGGGGGGACTTGCTGTGATCGGGGGTCTTGCTGTGATCGGGGGGGTCTTGCTGTGATTGGGGGTCTTGCTGTGATCGGGGGGTCTTGCTGTGATCGGGGGCAACTTGCTCTGATCGGGGGTCTTGCTGCGATTGGGGTGTCTTCCTGTGATCGGGGGTTCTTTCTGTGATCAGGGGGTCTTGCTGTGATCGGGGGAATCTTTCTCTGATAGGGGGGTCTTTTTGTGATGGGGGGTCATGCTGTGATTGGGGGTCATGCTGTGATCGGCGGATCTTGCTGTGATCGTGGGGGTCTTGTTGTGACCGGGGGGTCTTGCTGTGAATGGGGGTCTTGCTGTGACCGCGGGGTCTTGTTGTGATCGGGGGGTCTTGCTGTGAATGGGGGTCTTGCTGTGATCTGGGTGTCTTCCTGTGATCGGGTGGGTCTTGCTGTGATCATGGGGTCTTGCTGTGATCGGGGGTCTTGCTGTGATCGGGTTGGGGTCTTGCTGTGATCAGGGAGTCTTGCTGTGATCGGGGGTCTTGCTGTGATCGGGGGGGATTTGCTGTGACCGGGGGTCTTGCTGTGATCGTGGGAGTCTTGCTGTGATCGGGGGTCTTGCTGCGTTCGGGGGTCTTGCTGTGAACGGGGGTCTTGCTGTTAACGGGGGTTTTGCTGTGATCGGGGTGGTTTCTTGCTGTGATAGGGGTGTCTTGCTGTGAGCAGGGGTCTTACTGTGATCGGAGGGTCTTGCTGTGATTTGGGGGTCTTCCTGTGATGGGGGTTCTTGCTGTGATCGGGGGTTCTTCCAGTGAACGAGGGTCTTGCTGTGGTCGGGGGTGTTTGTTGTGATCAAGGGGATCTTGCTGTGATTTGGGGGTCTTGCTGTGATCGGGGGTCTTGCTGTGATCCGGGGGTCTTGCTGTGATCGGGGGGTCTAGCTGTGATCGGGGGATCTTCCAATGATCGGGGTGTCTTGCTGTGATGGGGGTCTTGCTGTGATCGGAGGGTCTTGCTGTGATCGGTGGGGGGTGTCTTGCTGTGATCGGGGGGGGTCTTGCTGCGATCGGGGTGTCTTCCTGTGATCGGGGTGTTTGTTGTGATCGGGGGGACTTGCTGTGATCGGGGGGTCTTGCTGTGATCGGGGGCTCTTCCTGTGATCGGGGGGTCTTGCTGTGATTGGGGGGTCTTTCTCTAATTGGGGGGTCTTGATGTGATCGGGGGTATCTTGCTGTGATCGGGGGTCTTGCTGTGATCGGGGGGTCTTTCTCTGATCAGGGGGTCTTGCTGTGATTGGGAGGGGTCTTTCTCTGATCAGGGGGTCTTGCTGTGATCGGGGCATCTTGCTGTGGTCGGGGGGTCTTGCTGTGATCGGGGGTCTTGCTGTGGTTGGGGGGTCTTTCTGTGATTGCGGGTGTTACTGTGATCGGGGGGTCTTGCTGTGATCGAGGGTTCTTGCTGTGATCGGGGGGTCTTTCTCTGATCGGGGGGTCTTGCTGTGATCCGGGCGTCTTGCTGTGGTTGGGGGGTCTTGCTGTGATCGGAGGGTCTTGCTGTGATCGGAGGGGGTCTTGCTGTGATCGAGGGGTCTTTCTCTGATCGGGGGGTCTTGCTGTGATTGGGGGGTCTTTCTCTGATCAGGGGGTCTTGCTTTGATTGGGGGGTCTTGCTGTGATCGGGGGGTCTTGCTGTGGTCAGGGGGGTCTTGCTGTGATCGGGGGGGGTCTTGCTGTGATCGGGGGGTCTTTCTCTGATCGGGGGGTCTTGCTGTGATCGGGGCGTCTTGCTGTGGTTGGGGGGTCTTGCTGTGATCAGGGGTGTCATGCTGTGATCGGGGGTCTTGCTGTGATTGGAGGGTCTTGCTGCGATCGGGGTGGGTGTCTTGCTGGGATCGGGAGGTCTTGCTGTGATTGGGGGTCTTTCTGTGATCGGGGGTCTTGCTGCAATCGGGGGTCTTGCTGTGGTTGGGGGGTCTTTCTGTGATCGCGGGTGTTACTGTGATCAGGGGGGTCTGTCTCTGATCGTGGGTTCTTGCTGTGATCGGGGGGCCTTTCTCTGATCCGGGGGTCTTGCTGTGATTGGGGGGTCTTGCTGTGATCGGGGTGTCTTCCAATGATCGGGGTGTCTTGCTGTGATGGGGGGCGTTGCTGTGATCGGAGGGTCTTGCTGTGATCAGGGGGGGTGTCTTGCTGTGATCGGGGGGGGTCTTGCTACGATCGGGGTGTCTTCCTGTGATCGGGGGTGTTTGTTGTGATCTGGGGGGTCTTGCTGTGAGCGGGGGGTCTTGCTGCGATCGGGGGTTCTTCCTGTGATCGGGGGGTCTTGCTGTGATTGGGGGGTCTTTCTCTGATTGGGGGGTCTTGCTGTGATCGGGGGTATCTTGCTGTGATCGGGGGTCTTGCTGTGATTGGGGGGTCTTTCTCTGATCAGGGGGTCTTGCTGTGATCAGGGGGGTCTTTCTCTGATCAGGGGGTCTTGCTGTGATCGGGGCGTCTTGCTGTGGTCGGGGGGTCTTGCTGTGATTGGGGGTCTTGCTGTGGTTGGGGGGTCTTTCTGTGATCGCGGGTGTTACTGTGATCGGGGGGGTCTTTCTCTGATCGGGGGTTCATGCTATGACCGGGGGGTCTTTCTCTGATCGGGGGGTCTTGCTGTGATCGGGGTGTCTTGCTGTGGTTGGGGGGTCTTGCTGTGATCAGGGGTGTCATGCTGTGATTGGGGGTCTTGCTGTGATCGGAGGGTCTTGCTGCGATCGGGGTGGGTGTCTTGCTGGGATCGGGAGGTCTTGCTGTGATCGGGGGTCTTGCTGCGATCGGGGGTCTTGCTGTGGTTGGGGGGTCTTTCTGTGATCGCGGGTGTTACTGTGATCAGGGGGGTCTGTCTCTGATCGTGGGTTCTTGCTGTGATCGGGGGGTCTTTCTCTGATCCGGGGGTCTTGCTGTGATCGGGGGGTCTTGCTGTGATCGGGGGGTCTTCCAATGATCGGGGTGTCTTGCTGTGATGGGGGGCATTGCTGTGATCGGAGGGTCTTGAAGTGATCAGGGGGGTGTCTTGCTGTGATCGGGGGGGGTCTTGCTGCAATCGGGGTGTCTTCCTGTGATCGGGGGTGTTTGTTGTGATCTGGGGGGTCTTGCTATGATCGGGGGGTCTTGCTGCGATCGGGGGTTCTTCCTGTGATCGGGGGGTCTTGCTGTGATTGGGGGGTCTTTCTCTGATTGGGGGGTCTTGCTGTGATCGGGGGTATCTTGCTGTGATCGGGGGTCTTGCTGTGATCGGGGGGTCTTTCTCTGATCAGGGGGTCTTGCTGTGATCGGAGGGGTCTTTCTCTGATCAAGGGGTCTTGCTGTGATTGGGGCATCTTGCTGTGGTCGGGGGGTCTTGCTGTGATCGGGGGTCTTGCTGTGGTTGGGGGGTCTTTCTGTGATCGCGGGTGTTACTGTGATCGGGGGGGTCTTTCTCTGATCGGGGGTTCTTGCTGTGATCGGGGGGTGTTTCTCTGATCGGGGGGTCTTGTTGTGATCGGGGCGTCTTGCTGTGGTTGGGGGGTCTTGCTGTGATCGGAGGGTCTTCCTGTGATCGGAGGGGGTCTTGCTGTGATCGGGGGGGACTTGCTGTGATTGGGGTCTTGCTGTGATTGAGGGGTCTTTCTCTGATCGGGGGGTCTTGCTGTGATTGGGGGGTCTTTCTCTGATCGGGGGGTCTTGCTGTGATTGGGGGGTCTTGCTGTGATCGGGGGGTCTTGCTGTGGTCCGGGGGGTCTTGCTGTGATCGGGGGGGGGGGGTTTGCTGTGATCGGGGTGTCTTGCTGTGATCGGGGGGTCTTTCTCTGATCGGGGGGTCTTGCTGTGATCGGGGCGTCTTGCTGTGGTTGGGGGGTCTTGCTGTGATCGCGGGTGTTACTGTGATCGGGAGGTCTGTCTCTGATCATGGGTTCTTGCTGGGATCGGGGGGTCTTTCTCTGATTCCGGGGTCTTGCTGTGATCGGGGGGTCTTGCTGTGATTGGGGGGTCTTCCAATGATCGGGGTGTCTTGCTGTGATGGGGAGCGTTGCTGTGATCGGAGGGTCTTGCTGTGATCGGGGGGTGTCTTGCTGTGATCGGGGGGGGGGTCTTGCTGCGATTGGGGTGTCTTCCTGTGATCGGGGGTGTTTGTTGTGTTCTGGGGGGTCTTGCTGTGATCGGGGGGTCTTGCTCTGATCAGGGGGTCTTGCTGTGATCGGGGCGTCTTGCTGTGGTCGGGGGCTCTTGCTGTGATCGGGGGTCTTGCTGTGGTTGGGGGGTCTTTCTGTGATCGCGGGTGTTACTGTGATCGGGGGGGTCTTTCTCTGATTGGGGGTTCTTGCTGCGATCGATGGGTCTTTCTCTGATCGGGGGTTCTTGCTGTGATCGGGGCGTCTTGCTGTGGTTGGGGGTCTTGCTGTGATCGAAGGATCTTGCTGTGATCTGAGGGGGTCTTGCTGTGATCGGGGGGACTTGCTGTGATTGGGGGTCTTGCTGTGATCGGGGGGTCTTTCTCTGATTGGGGGGTCTTGCTGTGATCGGGGTGTCTTGCTGTGAGCAGGGGTCTTACTGTGATCGGAGGGTCTTGCTGTGATTTGGGGGTCTTGCTGTGATGGGATCTTGCTGTGATCGGCGGGTCTTCCAGTGAACAAGGGTCTTGCTGTGGTCGGGGGTGTTTGTTGTGATCAGGGGGGTCTTGCTGTGATTTGGGGGTCTTGCTGTGATCGGGGGTCTTGCTCTGATCCGGGGGTCTTGCTGTGATCGGGGGGTCTTGCTGTGATCGGGGGGTCTTCCAATGATCGGGGTGTCTTGCTGTGATGGGGGGCGTTGCTGTGATCGGAGGGTCTTGCTGTGATCGGGGGGGTGTCTTGCTGTGATCGGGGGGGGTCTTGCTGCGATCGGGGTGTCTTCCTGTGATCGGGGGTGTTTGTTGTGATCAGGGGGGTCTTGCTGTGATCGGGGGGTCTTGCTGCGATCGGGGGCTCTTCCTGTGATCGGGGGGTCTTGCTGTGATTGGGGGGTCTTTCTCTGATCGGGGGGTCTTGCTGTGATTGGGGGGTCTTGCTGTGATCGGGGGGTCTTGCTGTGGTCGGGGGGGTCTTGCTGTGATCGGGGGGGTCTTGCTGTGATCGGGGTGTCTTGCTGTGATCGGGGGTCTTTCTCTGATCGGGGGGTCTTGCTGTGATCGGGGCATCTTGCTGTGGTTGGGGGGTCTTGCTGTGATCAGGGGTGTCATGCTGTGATTGGGGGTCTTGCTGTGATCGGAGGGTCTTGCTGTGATCGGAGGGGGTCTTGCTGTGATCGGGGGGGACTTGCTGTGATTGGGGGTCTTGCTGTGATCGGGGGGGTCTTTCTCTGATCAGGGGGTCTTGCTGTGATTGCTGTATCTTGCTGTGATCAGGGTGGGTGTCTTGCTGGGATCGGGAGGTCATGCTGTGATCGGCGGTCTTTCTGTGATCGGTGGTCTTGCTGCGATCGGGGGTCTTCCTTTGATCGGGGGCATCTTGCTGTGATTGGGGGGGTCTTTCTCTGATCGGGGTCTTGCTGTGATCGGGGGGTCTTGCTGTGATCGGGGGTCTTGCTGTGATCAGGGGTCTTGCTGTGATCGGGGGTCTTGCTGTGATCAGGGGTCTTGCTATGATCGGGGGGTCTTGCTGTGATCGGGGGTCTTGCTGTGATCAGGGGTCTTGCTGTGATCAGGGTCTTGCTGTGATCGGGGGGTCATGCTGTGATCGGGGGTCTTGCTGTGATCAGGGGTCTTGCTGTGATCGGGGGTCTTGCTATGATCGGGGGTTGTAAGAGTCATGAAAGTTTAAGAAAGAAAATACTTTAAAATATTGGTTAAATAGTATGATACAGTTAATTTACCTGACTGACTTATTGTATTGAGAAACCCCCTATTTTCTTGTTCCAGTAGTATAGTCTGAGACACCCCCTTTATTCTTGCTACAATGGTACAGTCCTTAAGCTTGTCACATGGTATCCAGCCATGTTACAGTTCAAGCTCCACGAGGCTAGAGAGAAGGTAAAGGCTTGGAGGGCTGGAGCAATACAGTTTTTGACCGTGTTCGATTAAACGTGTTTTGCTTTGTAATTCTGTTTGTAAGGTGTTACAGTGAACAGTTTAAAGACAAAGTTACGTTTTGGAACGTTTTATTTCGACACGCGTCTACTCGTTGTTAAAAGCCTCAAAGCTCAGTGGCTGCATGTTTGGAAATTACGAAGCGCCACTACATTAGTCAAAATCTAGCTCCCTAAGAAGGAAAGGACGGAATTGTCAGCGAACGTATACATGAATGGTTACAGAGCCAGACGACAATATAAGAAAGCGAAGGTACAGTGACTGTTACTTGCCTTGTTCATTCTATTGAGAAGCTAAATAAGAGCTGCGGGTAAAATGGCCGAGGCCTTACGGAGCCCTGAGGAGCTTCCCCCAGCCAGAAGGATTGTCGGCCAAAAGAGGGAAGTAAAGCTCACCCCAAAGGCAATGGAAGAGAAGTTAAATAGAAGCATAAGTGCAAGGAGGGCTAAATTAGCTCAGATAACTGGAAAAGTGAAGATAATTGATTGTCTCATGGAAGATAATGCTAATATTAAGAAAGCTGAAGACATAATGCATTATGATTTCTCCAAGTTGCATGAAGAATTTAATGTACTCAATGAAGATGTATTAGCACTTCTGTCTGAAGAAGAGGGAAACGCTGATCAGCACAACTGGTTTGATCTTAAATCATCCAGCATTAAGGACTATGTCAAGGCCACAGAACAGTGGATGTTAAAGATTCGTCAAGATGCTGATACAGCAGAGAAAGATAAAGATGACGATGAAGTCGGACCAGATGATAGCATTTCAGAGACTTCAGCCAGACTGAGCAAAAATCAAAAAGAAGGTAGCTCTGTTTCTGGACACAGGTCAGTAGCTTCTACCACATGCTCGTCGCGACGCATGAGAGAGGAGGTTGAACGGGCAGCGTTGATGGCGCACGCAGCATCTTTAGTGGAGAAGCAAGCTCTTGAACGGGAAGAGGCCCAACTACAGGCCCAAAAGGCCCAACTGCAGGCAAAGAAAGAACAGCTGGAGCTAAAAACAGCTATTTCGGTCTCAGACGCCAAGTTGAGTGTGTATGAAGATTATGAAGGCTCACAGGATGGCATGATCGAATACTGCCAGTCAATGTTGTCACACAGAGTTGGATCCAGGGCACCTTCAAGAGTTAAAAGAGAGTCTGAAGGCCATCTCCTGACATTACAGCATGGAAGAGAGGCCTCTCCACTAACAGGAGCACGTGATGCTACCCCTGATGTCAGACGGTCTAGACTAGACCCTGCTGATGAACACCAGAGGCCTGAAGACACAGGGAGAAGCCTATACCGAGTGATGCAACGTCAGAACGAAATTACAGAGATGCTTGTAAAACAACAGAATCTGTTTCGACTCCCTCAAAGAGACATACCAGTGTTCCAAGGCGACCCAGTCAAGTATAAGCCCTTCATCAGATCCTTCGAAGAAGCCATTGACTCCAAAACAGAGAGCAGCAGTGATAAGTTGTATTACCTGGGACAGTACACCAGTGGTAAACCACAAGACCTGGTCAGAAGCTGTGAACACATGAGACTAGACCGGGGATAAATAGAAGCCAGGAAGTTGCTGCAGGAGCACTATGGTAATGAGCTGAAGATAGCCACTGCATATATTGAAAAGGCTACCAAGTGGCCACAGATCAGATCGGAGGATGGGGAGGCATTGAACACATATGTTCTTTTTCTCATAGGATGTCGCAACACCATGGAGGATGTTGAATTCATGGAAGAGATGGACAATCCTACGACTATGAGAATCATCATCTCTAAGCTTCCTTACAGGATGAGAGAACAATGGAGAAGAACAGCCTTTGAGATAATGGAGAGACGGAAAAGTAGAGCCAGGTTTGCAGACTTAGTGAATTTCATAGACAAACAGGCTAAAATTGCTAGGGACCCATTGTTTGGAAACATCCAGGATGTCAGCCCGACTACTGATGGAAGAGTGAAAGCCAAGCCTGCTGAATCAAAGACTCTCAGGAAAGGTGGTTCCAGGGGAAGCAGCTTTGCAACTATCGTCACTCAGGCTGGGGAAGAAAAGTCTCAGAACTCATCTCCCAAAAAGAGCAGCACAGTGACGCCTGCTAATGCCTTTCAGAAGCCATGTTTATTCTGCCAGAAGAATCATACATTGGATTTCTGCAGTGACATCAAAGCACAGCCACATAAAGACAGAATCGAATTTCTGAAGTACAATGGCCTATGTTTTGGATGTCTCTCTCAGGAGCACCTGAGTAGAAACTGTAAGCAAAGAACAACATGCAGAGAGTGCACTCGGAAACATCCCAGTCTGCTGCATATCCACAAAGAAGAACAAGTCTCTAAGAAGAGTGAAGAAAACAATACCGACGAGAAGGTTGTTTCAAGTGCTCTGGTGTCGCTAGAACCAGAGACTTGTGGATTCACTGGGGCCGGTGACAGTGATTGTATTCTTGCCATCGTACCTGTAAAGATCAAGTCTAAGAGGAGTGAGAAGTTTGTGGAGACTTACGCCTTCATGGATCCAGGTAGTTCGGCAACGTTCTGCACAGAATCACTCATGCGACAGCTGAACGTTAGAGGCAGAAGAACAGAAATCCTATTACATACCATGGGTCTTGAGAAGTCAATGCAAAGTTATATCCTGTCAGACTTAAAAGTGTGTGGACTTGAAGAGAAGGACTTCATAGACCTGCCTAATGTTTTCACACAGAGGGAGATTCCTGTTCAAATAGGGAACTTAGCCCTGCAGAAGGATGTGGAGAGATGGCCTTACCTGGAAAAGGTGCGTCTCCCATATATTGAAGCAGAAATTGGCCTATTAATTGGAACCAATGCCTACAAAACTATGGAACCATGGCAGGTGATAAACAGCAAGGATGACGGACCCTACGCAGTCAGGACAGCCCTTGGATGGGTAGTCAATGGACCAGTAAGGAGAGATGATGGCAACAAGTCGAACAAGGAACAACGACAAAATGTAACAGTTAATTGTATCTCTATCGCAAGCATTGAAGAGCTGTTGATACAGCAGTTCAACGCAGACTTTTCAGAACGCAGCTGTGAGGAAAAGACAGAGATGTCACAAGAAGACCATCATTTCATGGATTTGATGACAAGGTCTACACAGTTCATTGATGGCCACTATCTCATTGGTTTGCCACTGAGAAGACAGACCGCGAAGATGCCGAACAATCGCTGCATAGCAGAGCAGCGCGCCATCAGTCTAAAGAGAAAGCTGAACAAGAACCCCGACTTTCACAAAGACTACAAAGGCTTCATGAGAAACATCATAGCGAAAGGCTATGCTGTAAAAGTGCCCGAGGAACAGTTGAACAGAGACGATGGAAGGGTCTGGTACATTCCTCATCACGGTGTGTATCACCCAAAGAAGAAAAAGATCCGTGTAGTGTTTGACTGCGCCACCTCATTCAGAGGAACTTCACTGAATGACCAGCTGCTTCAAGGTCCTGATCTTACTAATACCCTCATTGGCATCTTGACGAGGTTCAGACAAGAGCTCGTTGCCATGATGGCAGATATAGAATCAATGTTCTACCAAGTCAGAATCCCTGATGAAGATGCTGATCTTCTGCGTTTCCTTTGGTGGCTAGATGGCGACGTTAGTCAAGCTATGGTGGAATGTAGAATAGCTGTACACTTGTTCGGAGCCACATCATCTCCCAGCTGTGCAAGCTACGCTCTCAGAAAAACTGCAGAAGATGGCAAAGGCAAAGCACCATCAGAGGCTGTGGAGACAATCTTCAGAAACTTTTACGTCGATGACTGTCTGAAGTCCGTGTCAACAGAAGACGATGCCATTGCACTGTCAAGAGACCTTAGAACTCTGTGTTCGAATGGAGGATTCCATCTGACTAAGTGGATAAGCAACAGCAGAGCAGTTCTAGCTTCTATCCCAGAAAAGGAAAGAGCCACTGAAGTCAAAGATCTGGACCTGAGCCACAATGTCCTTCCTATCGAGAGAGCTCTTGGTGTACAATGGTGCATTGAGTCAGACACGTTCAACTTCAGAATAATGGTGAACGAAAGACCATCCACAAGACGAGGGATTCTCTCCGTGGTCAGTTCCATCTACGACCCTCTTGGATTCCTGGCACCACTCATTCTGCCGGTGAAGCTGATCCTATGAGAGCTGTGTAGAGACAAGAGAGAATGGGATGAAGATATCCCAGAAGGTCAAGCTCAGAGATGGCTCAGATGGTTGACAAATTTGCAACAACTTTCTAGCTTCAACGTCAGTAGATGCATCAAGCCTGTGAGTTTTGGAGTTACAAAGACGGCTCAACTACATCATTTCTCGGAAGCCAGTGAGGACGGCTATGGCACGGCTACTTACCTCTTGCTGACAAATCAACAGGGCCAGAAACATTGTGCCTTCCTCATGGGGAAATCCAGGGTGGCTCCGCTGAAGCAGGTCACCATCCCGAGACTGGAGTTGACGGCAGCGGTTGTTGCAGTTAAAGTTGACCAGGTGATGCGGAAAGAGTTACAGCTCCCATTAGAAGAATCTGTCTTCTGGACGGATAGCACGATGGTGCTGAAGTATATAGAGAATGAGAAGATACGCTTCAAGACCTTCGTAGCAAACAGAATCTCATCCATTAGAGAAGCTACACAACCATCTCAATGGAGGTATGTAAACACCTCATTAAACCCAGCAGATCAAGCCTCACGGGGATTGAAGGCTGAAAACTTCATGAGGAGTGAAACTTGGATACAAGGCCCAAGTTATCTGCTGGAAACAGAGAGATCATGGCCAGAAAGACCAGATATGCCAAGTCAGATTGCTGAAGACGACGTCGAAGTCAAGAGATCAGTCACAGCAAATCTCATAACTACGAAAGAGAACTTTGACACAGTGAACAAGCTTGTTAACCATTTCTCAGGATGGCACCAGTTGAGGAAAGCAGTTGCATGGTTTCTAAGGTTGAAAGAGTTGCTGCTACACCTGAGCGGTAAGAGAAAAGAGTATCGAGCCACTATCCATCGGTCTGAAAGTAACCCTGATAAGCAGAGAATGCTTCTACAGCAATATATGCACCAGCACAAGACCACATTGGGTAAGAATTCATTGACCATGGAGGATTTGGCCAAGGCTGAGATGGAGATAGTTTGCTTCAGTCAAAGACAAAGATATCCAGAAGAAATCGAAGCTTTACAGCGAAATACTCCAATCAAGAAAGGTAGTAATATCTACAAGCTGGACCCTACACTGCAAGATGGAGTACTGAGGGTGGGAGGGCGACTAAACAAATCTGCTATGCCAGAGGAGGCCAAGCATCCTGCTATCCTTTCTAAGGACCTCCGGGTTGCTACTCTCATTCTTCAGCATATACACCAGAGTATTGGACACAGTGGGAGGAACCACGTGCTTGCGAAGCTAAGACAAAGATACTGGATTCCAGGAGCTAATTCTGTAATAAGAAAAATACTCTCTGAATGCATTGTTTGCAGATGGTTACACGACCCTGGAAAGACCGATCACAAAGCTCTGCCTGCTACAAGAAGCAGCGTGAAAGGTTCCTGAACAAAAAAAAGTGGACATTTATATTGTAAATATGTTGAACTCATTAGTTTATGACTCTTAAGAATGTTTGAGTAATTGATATGCTTCATGTGCCGAGTCAATTAGGGGCCAGAATGTAAGAGTCATGAAAGTTTAAGAAAGAAAATACTTTAAAATATTGGTTAAATAGTATAATACAGTTAATTTACCTGACTGACTTATTGTATTGAGAAACCCCCTATTTTCTTGTTCCAGTAGTATAGTCTGAGACACCCCCTTTATTCTTGCTACAATGGTACAGTCCTTAAGCTTGTCACATGGTATCCAGCCATTTTACAGTTCAAGCTCCACGAGGCTAGAGAGAAGGTAAAGGCTTTGAGGGCTGGAGCAATACAGTTTTTGACCGTGTTCGTTTAAACGTGCTTTGCTTTGTAATTCTGTTTGTAAGGTGTTACAGTAAACAGTTTAAAGACAAAGTTACGTTTTGGAACGTTTTGTTTCGACACGTGTCTACTCGTTGTTAAAAGACACAAAGCTCAGTGGCTGCATGTTTGGAAATTACGAAGTGCCACTACAGGGGTCTTGCTGTGATCGGAGCTCCTGCCATGATCGGGGGGTCTTGCTGTCATCGGGGTGTCTTGCTGTGATCAGGGGATTTGCTGTGATCGGGGGGGGGTCTTGTAGTGATCGGGGGGGGGTTCTTGCTGTGATTGTGGGTCTTGCTGTGATGCGGGGTCTTGCTGTGATCTGGGGGTCTTGCAATGATCAGGGAGTCTTGCTGTGATCGGGGGGTCTTGCTGTGATCGGGGGGATTTGCTGTGATTGGGGAGTCTTGCTGTGATCGGGGGTCTTGCTGTGATCGAGGGGTCTTGCTGTGATCGGGGGGTCTTACTGTGATCGGGGGTCTTGCTGGGATCGGGGGGGGTCTTGCTGTGATCGGGGGGTCTTGCTGTGATTGTGCTGTCTTGCTGTGATCGGGGGTCTTGCTGTGATTGGGGGGTCTTGTTGAGATTGACGGTTCTTGCTGTGATCGGGGGGGTCTTGCTGTGATCGTGGGTCTTGCTGTGATTGGGGGGTCTTGTTGAGATTGACAGTTCTTGCTGTGATCGGGGGGGTCTTGCTGTGATCGTGGGTCTTGCTTTAATCAGAGGTCTTGCTGTGATCGGGGTTCTTGCTATGATCGGGCGTCTTGCTGTTATCGAGGGATCTTGCTCTGATCGGGTGTCATGCTCTGTCGGGGGGCTCTTGCTGTGATCGGGGGTCTTGCTGTGATCGGGGGTCTTGCTGTGCTCTGGGTTCTTGCTATGATCGGGGGTCTTGCTGTTATCGGGGGGTGTTGCTATGATAGGGAGGTCATGCTGTGATCGGGGGGGTCTTGCTGTGATCGGGGGGGCTCGCTGTGATCGGGGGTCTTGCTGTGTTCGGGGCATCTTGCTGTGATCGGGGGGGGTCTTGCTGTGATCGGGGGATTTGATGTGATCGGGGGGGTGTCTTGCTGTGATCGGGGGTCTTGCTGTGATCGGGTGGGGTGGCCTTGCTGTGATTGGGGCGTCTTGCTGTGATCGGGGGGTCTTGCTGTGATCGGGGGGTCTTGCTGTGATCGGGGGGGTCTTGCTGTGGTCGTTGGTCTTGCTGTGATCGGGGGTTCTTGCTGTGAACGGGGGGCGGGTTCCTGCTCTGGTCAATGGTCTTGCTGGGATCGGGCGGTCTTTCTATGATTGGGGGTTCTTGCTGTGATCGGGGGGTCTTTCTGTGATCGGGTCTTGCTGTGATCGGGGGCTTTCTTGCAGTGATCGGGGGATCATGCTGTGATCGGGGGGCGGGTTATTGCTCTGATCAATGGTCTTGCTGTGATTGGGGGGTCTTTCTATGATCGGGGGTTCTTGCTGTGATCGGGGGGTCTTTCTGTGATCGGGGGTGTTCTTGCCGTGATCGGGGTGTCTTGCAGTGATCGGGGGGTCTTGCTGTGATCGTGGGGTCTTACTGTGACCGGGTGGTCTTGCTGTGATTCGGGCATCTTGCTGTGATCGGGGGGGGGTGGTCTTGCTCTGAACGGCGGGGTGATCTTGCAGTGATCGGGTGGTCTTGCTCTGATTTAGGGGGTCTTGCTGTGACCGGGGGGTCTTGCTGTGATTCGGGCGTCTTGCTGTGATCGGGGCGGGGTCTTTCTCTGATCGGGGGGGGTCTTGCTGTGAAACATAGAAACACAGAAACATAGAAGATAGGAGCAGGAGTAGGCCATTCGGCCCCTTGAACCTGCTCTGCCATTTAATGAGATCATGACTGATCATTCAAATTCAGTACCCTGTCCCTGTTTTCTCCCCATATCCCTTGATCCCTTTCGCCTTAAGAAATATATCTAACTCCTTCTTGAATATATTTAATGAATTGGCCTCAACTGCCTTTTGTGGTAGAGAATTCCACAGGTTCACCACTCTCTGGGTGAAGAAATTCCTCCTCATCTCCGTCCTAAATGGCTTACTTATCTTTAGACTGTGACCCCGGTTCTGGACTCCCCTGCCATCGGGAACATCCTTCCTGCATCTAGTCTGTCTAGTCCTGTTAAAATTTTATAAGTTTCAATGAGATCCCCTCTCATTCTTCTAAACTCCAGCGAATATAATCGCAATCGACCCAATCTCTCCTCATACGTCATTCCTGCCATCCCATGTATCAGTCTGGTGAATCTTCGCTGCACTCCCTTCATGGCAAGAACATCCTTCCTCAGATAAGGCGACCAAAACTGCACACAATACTCAAGGTGTGATCTCACCAAGGCCCTATGCAACTGCAGCAAGACATCCTTGCTCCTGTACTCGAATCCTCTCGCTATGAAGGCCAACATACCATTTGCCTTCTTAACCGCTTGCTGCACCTTCATGCTTACCTTCAGCGACTGGTGCACAAGGACACCCAGGTCTCGTTGCACTTCCCCTTCTCCCAATCTATTGCCGTTCAGATAATAATCCGCCTTCCTGTTTTTGCCACCAAAGTGGATAACCTCGCATTTATCCACATTATACTGCATCTGCCATGCATCTGCCCAATCACCCAACCTGTCCAAATCATACTGGAGTTTCTCGGCATCCTCCTCATAGCACACACGCCCACCCAGCTTTGTGTTATCTGCAAATTTGGAGATATTACATCTAGTTCCCTCATCCAGATCATTAATATATATTGTGAATAGCTGGGGTCCTAGCACCGATCCCTGCGGTACCCCACTAGTCACTGCCTGCCACTCGGAAAAAAACCAGTTTATTCCAACTCTTTGCTTCCTGTCTGCCAACCAGTTCTCTATCCAAGTCAGTACCATGTCTCCAATCCCATGTGTTTTAACTTTACACGCTAATCTCTTATGCGGGACCTTATCGAAATCCTTTTGAAACTCCAAATACACCACATCCACTGGTTCTCGCTTATCTATTCTACCAGTTACATCCTCAAAAAATTCCAAAAGATTAGTCAAGCACGATTTATCTGTTGGAAATCCATGTTGACTTTGTCCGATCCTGTCACTGTTTTCCAAGTGCTCTGCTATTACATCTTTTATAATGGACTCTACCATTTTCCCCACTACCGATGTCAGGCATACCGGTCTATAATTTCCCATTTTCTCTCTACCACCTTTTTTCAATAGTGGGGTTACATTAGCTACCCTCCAATCCATGGGAACTGTTCCAGAGTCTATAGAATTTTGGAAGATGACCAGCAATGCATCCACTATTTCTAGGGCCACTTCCTTAAGTACCCTAGGATGTAGATTATCAGGCCCTGGGGTTTTATCGGCCTTGAATCCCTTCAATTTCACTAACACCATTTCCCTACAAATACTGATTTCATTCAGTTCCTCCCTCTCATTAGACCCTATATTCCCCGACATCTCTGGGAGGTTATTTGTGTCCTCCTTTGTGAAGACAGAACCAAAGTATGTATTTAATTGGTCTGCCATTTCTTTGTTCCCCATTATAAATTCCCCTGATTCTGACTGCAAGGGACCTACGCTTAACTTCACCAATCTTTTTCTCTTCACATATTTATAGAAGCTTTTACAGGCAGTTTTTATGTTCCCTGCAAGCTTACTCTCATACTCTATTTCCCCCCTCTTACGTAATCCCTTTGTCCCCATTTGCTGAATCCTAAACTGCTCTCAAGCCTCAGGTTTGCTGCTTTCTCTGGGCAATTTATATGTCCTCTCCTTGGATCTTATGCTATCCCTAATTTCCCTTGTTAGTCACCTTTTTTGTTTTATTTTTATGCCAAACAGGGATGAACAAATTCTGTAGTTCATCCATGCAATCTTTAAATGTTTGCCACTGCCTATCCACCATTAACCCTTTAAGTAACTTTCCCCAATCCATCCTAGCCAACTCGCGCCTCATACCATCATAGTTTCCTTTATTTAAATTCAGGACCCTAGTCTCTAAGTCAAATGCTTTACTCTTCATCTTAATGAGGAATTCTATCATATTATGATTGCTCCGCCCCGAGGGGCCTCACACAACAAGATTGCTAATTATTCCTTTCTCCTTAGATAATACCCAGTCTAAGATGGCCTGATCTCTAGTTGGTTCCTCGACATATTAGTCCAGGAAACCATCCTGTACACACTCCAGGAATTCCTCCTCCATAGTATTGTTACTAATTTGGTTAGCCCAATCTATATGTTGATTAAAGTCACCCATGATAACTGCTGTGCCCTTATTGCACGCATCTCTAATTTCCCGTTTAATGCCATCCCCAACCTCAGCATTACTGTTTGGGGGGTCTGTATACAACTCCCACTAACATTTTCTGCCCCTTGGTATTTCTCAGCTCTCCCCATACAGATTCCACATCATCAGAGCTAATATCCTTCCTTACTATTGTGCTAATCTCCTCTTTAACCAGCAATGCTACCCCACCTCCTTTTCCTTTTTGCCTGTCTTTCCTGAATATTGAATACCTCTGGATGTTGAATTCCCAGCCTTGGTCACTCTGGAACCAGGTCTCCATAATCCCAATCATATCATATCCGTTTACATCTATTTGCGCAGCTACTTCATACACCTTATTACGAATGCTCCTCGCATTAAGACACAAAGCCTTCAGGCTTGTTTTTTTAACACTCTTAGAACTTTTAGAATTATTATTTACTGTGGCCCTGTTTGATTTAAACCCTTGATTTCTCTGAATGCCACTTTTGCTTTTCTCCTTCCTGTCTTTTGCTTCTATCCTTGCTTCCCTTTCCTCTGTCTCCCTGAACAGGTTCCCAATCCCCTGCCATTTTAGTTTAAACCCTCCGCAACAGCACTAGCAAACACTCCCCCTAGGACATCAGTCCCGGTCTTGCCCAGGTGCAAACCGTCCAGTTTGTAATGGTCCCACCTCCCCCAGAACCGGTTCCAATGTCCCAGGAATTTGAATCCCTCCCCCTTGCACCATTCCTCTAGCCACATATTCATCTGAAATATCCTTCTATTTCTACTCTGACTAGCACATGGCACTGGTAGCAATCCTGAGATTACTACCTTTGAGGTCCTATTTTTTAATTTACCTCCTAACTCCTTATATTCAGCTTTTTGGACCTCATCCCCGGTTTTACCTATATTGTTGGTACCTACATGCACCATGACAACTGGCTGTTCACCCTTCCCCTCCAGAATGCCCTGCAGCCGCTCCGAGACATCCTTGACCCTTGCACCAGGGAGGCAACATACCATCCTGGAGTCTCGTTTGCGGCCACAGAAATGCCTATCTATTCCCCTTACAATAGAATCCCCTATCACTATAGCTCTCCCGCTCTTTTTCCTCCCGTCCTGTGCAGCAGAACCACCCATGGTGCCAGGAAGTTGGCTGCTGCTGCCTTCCCCCGATAAGCCATCTCCCTCAACAATATCCAAATTGGTATATCTGTTTGAGAGGGGGATGGCCACAGGGGACCCCTGCACTACCTGCCTGCGCCTACTACTCTGCCTGGCAGTCACCCATTTCCTTCCTGCCTGTGCAGCCTTTACCTGCGGTGTGACCAACTGATTTAATGTGATATCCACGGTGTCCTCAGCATTGCGAATGCTCCAGTATGCATCCATTCGCAGCTCTAGTGCTGCAATGCGGTCTGCCAGTAGCTGCAGCTGGATACACTCCCGCATACATGGTCGTCAGGGACACAGGAAGTGTCCCTGATTTCCCACATAGTGCAGGAGGAGCATGCCACGGGGCCGAGCTGTGTTGTTATGACTTACCCTTCAATTATTTTAATTTAAATTAAATTAAATCAATCAATACCACCAATTACACTACAGTGAAATGATATACTCAAGGGCCCTTGGTTACTAGCACTCCCCGATATACAACAGAAACCTTAGAAACTATAACCACAAAAATTAAGACCTTCTAAACTTTATAAACTATTAACCTTAACTGTCAAAACTATAGAGTAGTATAAATACTCACCTGACCATACTCACCCAATCAGCTGCTTCCTCTTGCCCGTGTCACTTTTTGAATCGTGGCATGGCTCTGGAACGCCGCCGCCGGTCTGTGAGATTGACTGGCCTTTGAGAAAAAGCCACGAAAATGAGTTTTATTACTCACCACATTCCTGCTGCTCCTGACACCGGCCTCTTCCAACAGGGTGAAAAGTTTGGAAAAACAAAGGCGAAGCAAGGGAACTCCTCCTTCCACTCCTCACCTAACTCAAGGGGGTCTTGCTGTGATCGGGGGGTCATGCTGTGATCGGGGGGTGGTCTTGCTGTGATCGGGGGGTCTTGCTGTGTTCGGGGGGGTCTTGCTTTGATCGGGGGGTCTTGCTGTAATCGTGGGGTCTTGCTGTGTTCGGGGGGTCTTGCTGTGATCGGGGTGCCTTGCTGTGATCGGGGGGACTTGCTGTGATCGGGGGGTCTTGGTGTGATCATGAGGGGGTCTTGCTGTGATCGGGGGGACTTGCTGTGATCGGGGGGTCTTGCTGTGATCGGGGGGTCTTGCTGTGATCGGGGGGGTCTTGCTGTGATCGGGTTCTTGCTGTGATCGGGGGGATCTTGCTGTGATCGGGGGTCTTGCTGTGATCGGGGGGCTTGCTGTGATCGGGGGTCTTGCTGTGATCAGGGGGGGTCTTGCTGTGATCGGGGTTCTTGCTGTGATCGGGGTGTCTTGCTGTGATCGGGGCTTCTTGCTTTGATTGGGGGGTGGGGTCTTGCTGTGATCGGGGGGGTCTTGCTTTGATCGGGGGGGCTTGCTGTGATTGGGGGGTTCTTGCTGTGATCGGGGCAGGGGGGTCTTGCTGTGATTGGGGGTCTTGCTGTGATCTGGGGGGGTCTTGCTGTGATTGGGGGGTGTCTTGCTGTGATCGGGGGTGTCTTGCTGTGATCGGGAGGTCTTGCTGTGATCTGGGGGGTCTTGCTGTGATCGGGGGGGCTTGCTGTGATTGGGGGGTTCTTGCTGTGATCGGGGCAGGGGGGTCTTGCTGTGATTGGGGGTCTTGCTGTGATCTGGGGGGTCTTGCTGTGATCTGGGGGTGTCTTGCTGTGATCGGGGGGGGTCTTGCTGTGATCGGGATGTCTTGCTGTGATCTGGGGGGTCTTGCTGTGATCTGGGGGGTCTTGCTGTGATCGGGGGGGCTTACTGTGATCGGGGGGTCTTGTTGTGATCAGGGGGAGGAGAATCTTGCTGCTGTCTGGGGGTAGTCTGGTGCAAGGGAGGCCCAAGGCTTCATTGTGAGGTGCAGAAGTGCACCCCTGCCTCTCCTGACCCATAAAGAAAACTGAAATATAAATTTAAAGCTTACCTTCTGGGCCTCTTCTGGCCCAGGTTCCGGCTCTCAGCAGTTAACCTTTGATGGGATTAAGCACACTAATGCTACTTTGCACATTAAAGTCTGCCAAGTACATGTTGTGACCTTGAAAACTGAATTTTAATATCAGCGATGAGTTAAAGCCAAGTAACTCTATGATATTGTATGATTCGGATTCAGTTGACTATACCAATGAACAGCCCTGAATTTCTGCAGCAATAACTCAGATAAAATGAGCTGGTGATTGATGGACCCCTGGAGAAATTACGTTAACAGTTGCCTTCAGCCATTTACACCATTTCTCTGGGGATTCCACTGATCTCCCACTGAAGTTGCAGTGGAAGTTCAGGACAAGTTAATACTGAACATTCTAACGATGTTAACCATAATATTATAGATATAGTTGTAGGAGAAAGTAATTGTTAGGAGAAAGCTGAGATTTGGGTAATAACCACAAGATCTTCCAAGTGCTCTAAGAGTTAATAGTAAACCTTTGCAGTACAGCATTATACTGACATTAACCACTGACTGTAACAGCTTCTTGAAGTGAGTTGTTTTTTGAAGGTTGACTCCCTGAACCAAACAGAATTACATACTAGCCATTCATGATAAATCCTGATCCAGTCCTTGTGGAATTTTCAATTTAGTTCTTCCTACTTCCTGTTACTTGTGATCCAAACTAAGCTCAATGTATCATTCTCCCTTCCAATGGAAAACTTCAGTCATATTGAAACAGTAGCCACACATGATAAATGCTCATCTGATTCTTCCAATGAGATTTTTGATTGAATTCATCCTGCTGCTTGTGATCCATGCTAAGCTCAATGTACTGGTCTGACTTCCAGTGGAGAACTTCAATCCTATCTTGAATGCAGTATAGTATCATAGAATGATACATCACAGAAAGGGACCATTCGGCCCATCGTGCCTGTGCCGGCTCCTTGGTAGAGCTATCGATTTAGTCCCCTGCTATCTCCCCATAGCCATGATCATTTTTTCCCTTCAAATATTTATCCAATTCCCTTTTCAAAGTCACTATTGAATCTGCTTCCACCAACCCTTTAAGCAGTGCATTCCAGCTCATAACAACTCACTGCATAAAAAAATGTTTCTGCATGTCGCCTCTCGTTCTTTTGACAATCACCTTAAATCTGTACCCTCCAGTTATCGACCCCTCAGCCACTGGAAACAGTTTCTCTTCATTTACTCTATCAACTCTCCTCTTAGCCTTTTCTGCTTCATGGAGAACAACACCAGCTTCTCCAGTCTATCCATGTAACTGTGATCCCTCATCCCTGGAACCATCTCTGGTTAAATCTCTTCTGTACCCTCTCCAAAGCCTTCGCGTCTTTCCTAATGTGTGGTGCCCACAATAAAGCACAATACTACAGCTGAGGCTTGACCAGTGTTTTATACAGGTTTAGCATATCTTCCTTGCTTTTGCACACTATTACTCTATTAATAAAGCCAATGATCCCATATTTTTTTTTTAGCAACCTTGTCCTGCCACCTTCAAAGATTTGGCCACAAACACCCCCCGCTCTCTCTGTTCTTGCACCTCCTTTAAAATTGTACCATTTTGTTTATATTGCCTCTCTTCATTCTACATACCAAAATGTATCTTCTTCTTCTTCTTCGGCAGTCCCTCGGAACCGAAGATGACTTGCTTCCACACTAAAAATGAGTTCTCAGGATAGACAGTCCAATGCGGGACCTACAGTCTCTGTTACAGGTGAGGCAGATGGTGGTTGAAGGGGCGGGTGGGTGGGGTGCTTGGGTAGACGTGCACTCTTTCCGCTGTTTGCGCTTGGCTTCCGCTTGCTCCCGGCGACGAGACTCGAGGTGTTCGGTGCCTTCCCGAATGCTTCTCCTCCACTTTGTACGGTCTTGGGCCAAGGATTAAAAGGTGTTGGTGGGGATGTTGCACTTTTTCAAGAAGGCTTTGAGGGAATCCTTGAAGCGTTTCCTCTGCCCACCTGGGGCTCTCCTGCCATGTTGGAGCTCCGAGTAGAGCACTTGTTTTGGGAGTCTCATATCGAGCATGCGGATGATGTGGCCTGTCCATTGGAGCTGATTGAACGTGGTCAAAATTTGATGCTGGGGATGTTGGCCTGAGCGAGAACACTGACGCTGGTGCGTCTATCCTGCCAATGGATTTACAGGATCTTGCGGAGGCAGCGTTGGTGGTACCTCTCCAGTGCTTTGAGGTGTCTGCTGTACATGTTCCATGTTTCTGAAGCATACAGGAGGGCGGGTATCACTACTGCTCTGTAGACCATGAGTTTGGTGCTGGGTTTGAGGTCCTGGTCTTCAAACACTCTCTTCCTCAGGCAACCGAAGGCTTCACTGGCACACTGAAGGCGGTGTTGTACTTCGTCATCGATGTCTGCCCTTGTTGACAGTAGGCTCCCGAGGTATGGAAAGTGGTCCACGTTGCCCAAGGCCTCGTCGTGGATTTTGATAATCGGGGAGCAGTACTGTGTGGCGGGGTTGGCTGGTAGAGGACCTTTGTCTTACGGATGTTTAGTGTACAGCCCATGCTCTCGTACGCTTTGGTGCATTAAATTTCATCTCCCATGTGTCTGCCCATTTCACCAGTCTGTCTATGTCCTCCTAAAGTTTGTTGCTATCCTCCACATTGTTAACTACATTTCCGAGTTTGTGTCATCTGCAAACTTTGAAAATCTACCATCCAAGTCATTAATATATAATTTAATTTATTTATCATAAATACATAGCAGTTTGCAATATAACAGCTGGTTCATGTCAAGTGTCGAATGGGCACCTGGAAGGTGCCAGTGGTATAGAAGTTTGCGTTGGCTTTCATCAACGGTGATGGTGCTCTTGTTGACTCAGTTGCAGATTTTCCTCCACCAAGTGATACAACTTGTTGACAGTTTTTTGCTCAACTTGAGCCTCATCCGACACTGCTGTTCAGTGAGCTCCAGGTAGCTGTGCCCTGGTGGAGCATCAAAACCCCGAGCAGCTCGTAGGCACATTGCTGAGCCTCTTAGAATCATAGATCCATTGGGCTCGATTTTAACTCAGGTGCGGGCTGTTGTCGTGTTATCCGAATTTCCTGTTTCCCACACGAATCTAAATGGATGTGGGAGATTGATGCAATTTTAACTCAATTGGCCAATTGATTTCCAACGTGTGGGAAGCCTTTGCAAAGGGGTTTTTCATGACTGAAAGTCCCCTCCGATGACATCATCATTGCTGCTGCATTTAAGGTCCACAGCAAGCCTTGCTTCTTCTGCACGCTTCCAAGCTTCCTCCATTTGGTATCAGAGGAACCTGCAGGAAAGATGACAAGTGGCAGGGCAAGAGCAGCTCCTTGCTTTGACGAGGTGGCACTGCAGGCATTGGTGGATGGGGCTAGGGCCAACAGGGAGGTCCTGTTCCCTTCATCAGGGAGGAAGAGGCCTCCCACTCAGACTAAGGCAGTGTGGATGGAGGTGGTTGAGGAGCTCAACTCCTTGGAAGTCACCCGCAGAACCTGGATACAGTGCAGGAAAAGATTTCATGACCTTCAGCGCACTGGAAAAGTGAGTATGAATTTCCCATCACCCTCAATCTGATCCCCATTGCCTTTCCTCACCAGCACTCAGCTTTAGCAATCTCTTCCTCCACATCCCACTTGACACTGACATCCATGCACCCTTAACCATTCTCTCTCTCTCTATGCTCATATTCACATAACTATTCAACCATGCAGCCCTCACACTCCCTATCACTCTGATGCTTTGAACATAACTGATAGCACACAGGGAGGGCCCTTGGTCTTGCAACCTCACTCCATCTTTGTCTCCTTCTAAGTATCTATGCTATGCAATCTCTACACTCACTCCTTCATTCTCACTCAACCTCCACTTGTCTCCCTCATTGCAGGAAAAGAGAGCTCACAACAAAAGAGAGCGAGCCAGGACAGGAGGAGGGACAGCCTCAATAGCCCACCTGACAACATGGGAGGAGGCCATCCTGGAAATCATGGGCATTGAGGATGATTCGCGCATGGGGGACGGACAGACGGGTGCAACACAGCAAGCTGGTGACAGAAAAGTTTCCCATCTCTCTCTTTGACATTGCATGAGTCACTGATAATGATTGTGAAGCTGTAACAGATGCACTTATAAGCATCTGCAAAAAGATATGTGCATGTAGCCTTTGCATCACATCTCCGACTCTTTCCTTTACTCCCCAACAGGACCATCACAAGCATCCGTCCCCCCTAGCCAGGAAGAAGAGGCTGAGCAGCCAGACTCCTCAGAGGAAGCTGCAAACTCTGAGGGCACAGCGTCAGCAGAATTCAGCGCACCCAGCACCAGTGCAGATACTCACACCTCGTGGGACCTTCGGGACATAGAGTAGTGTTGTCACCTGGTGTATCACAGCTCACAAGTGATCATCAGCAGGTTGTGGAGACAGGGACAGCAGTGGAGAGTCCTAGTCGGAGGGCGTAGGACTCGGCCAGCTCGGCTCAGCAGCATGTCGACCCTCTGCCTCTGGGTCCATCCATAAGATCAGAGGTGATGGAACTCCAGGCACAGATGCAGGAGTCTCTGGCAGGTTTTGTCTCTAGGGTCACTGCGAGTGTGGAGTGAATGGAAGAGTCCATAGCGAACATGAGCAGAGCCTTTGTGGAGTCATTGGTGCATGAAAGCATCAACACGGAAAGGATGGTTACCTCCGTGGAAACGATTGCTACCTCCGTGGTAAGGCTGGCTACCGTTCAGGAGAGGATGGCTACAGTAGAGGAGAGGAGGGCTATTGCCATGGAGCTTAGTCGCCAGGGTATGGGAAAGATGGTCATTTTTCAGAATAGAATGACATCTCTTGAGGAGCGATAGGCATCTATTGAACAGAGAAACAAGACCTTCATGGAAGTCCTTCTGAGTAGGACTGCCATTGCAGATACGGGTCCCCATGGCCCCCCTGATGTGCAGCAAGGTGCTCTCCAGCCACTTGCAGGCGTGGAAGGGGACCTGACCCATGAGAGGGAGGTTGGTGGCAGACCTCATGGAAGTGGGGGTTCCTCTCCAAGTGCTCACACTTTCATGCCACTGCAGAGCCCTCGGTCAGAGCCCCACCGGAGTCCATACCCAAGTGAGATAGACGTCTCAACCCCTGCACAGCCGCAGGAGCAGCAGGCTGTTGACGAACCCTCACAGGCTCGCAACCCCAGAGGACGCCTGCCAAAGGTGTCGAGACAGGAGCAGCAGGAAAGTGAGCAAGGGGCCTCCACATCTGCTGAAGCCACAGGGGAAGCACTACGTAGGAGCATGCGTAAGAGGAAGATAAAGCTCAAGTAGTCACAAGGGTAGTCACTTGGGTGAAATTTGATATATTGTTAGAAAAAGCCACCAGATTAACAATGTTAATGAAAAATCTGATGACTACTGCTGTAGTTGTGGCGTGTGTCATTTCGCGAATGGAACTTTCACATTGAGGGTTTAGGATTACTTGCAATTGTCAGTATGCTGGTCAAATAGCTAGGAATCCGCAGGGTCTTGGCCATTGTCGATGCTCAGGTAAGAAGCTGCGATGCAAAAGTGTTTGATTGACTAGGCTAAGCAAATCTGGCCAGGATGAGTGCGTTCCTTGCATCCCGGGCTGCAATGTTCTCGCTTAATGCTGCCGCTGGTTAATGGGCCTCTGCAAGATGTTCATTTTCGCCCTCCTCCTCCTCCTTCTCCTCCTCCTCCTCCTCCTCCTTCTCATCTGAGGAGGATATGTGAGGAGCCACTTGGTCCTCAGGAATCTGCAAGCCACGATGCTGTGCCATGTTGTGAAGTGCACAGCAAACCGCGACGATTCTGGAGACCCTGGCTGCTGAGTACTGCAGGGCTCCACCTGATCTATCCAGGCATCTGAAGCGCATCTTCAGCAAATGGATGGTTTGTTCGATAATGGGTCTGGTGGAAATGTGGCTGGAGTTGTAGCGCTCCTCAGCTTCATTGGCTGGCCTCCTCAACGACGTCATCAGCCATGTCCTCAGGGGATAGCCCTTGTCTCCAAGTAGCCATCCGTGAAGTTGGTCTGGCGGACTGAATAGCGGAGGCACACTAGACTGGTGCAGTATGAAGGAGTCATGGCAACTGCCAGGGTACATGGCACAAACATGCAAAATCTCCTTCTTGTGGTCACACACCAGCTGAAAATTAAGAGAGTGGAAGCCCTTGCGGTTGACAAAAATATCTGGATTGCGATGGGGTGCCCTAAGGGCCACATGTGTGCAGTCAACGATGCCATGCACCCTTGGAAAGCCTGCCAGATGAGCTAATCCAACCGCTCGTGCCGTGACACTTGCTCGATCCTTGGTGAAATGGATGTGATTGTGCGCGAGGGAAAGAGGGCATCGGTTATCTGTGTGATGCAAGTGTGTGTGGCCACCTGGGAGATGCCACTGATGTCTGCTGCTGATCCCTGGAATGAACCTGAGGCAAAAAAGTTGAGTGCGGTGGTGACTTTGATGGCCACTGGAAATGCTTGTCCAGCTGATCCTCTGGGCAGCAGGTCTTGCTGTAGCATTGCGCAGATGTCAGTTACTACCTCTCGCGAAAGTCGGAGCCGCCTTTGGCACTGCTGCTCAGACATGTTGAGATAGGTGACCCTGCGTCTGTAGACCCTGTTTGGGGGGTATCTCCTGTGCCGACGGGCTTCCAGGCGCTGGCCCTTTCTGGCCTGTGCAGCCTCAGGTGAGTGAGCAGCAGCCTGGCGCTCCTGCTGCTGCTGTTGTTGCTGGTGCTGCTGTTGTTCCTGGATCTGCTGGTGCCACGGCTGGTGCTCGAGCTCCTCTCATGCCCAGATGGGAAGGAAATAAATGGCTCCCATGCTTCTGGTATATGCCTCCTTTGAGGAAGCGCTGAGTGAAGGTGGCGAGAAGGGTTTCCCAGGAGGCCACACTGGAGATGGGTGTGAGGCTCCAACCTTCCACAGGTGTGGTTAAGCCTTGTAAATATTGCCCCAGGCCTGAGACCACTAAGTCCTGCCACCTGCAAATGATGGCTGATCAAATCTCCTCTTTAATGGTTGACCTGCAGTTGATAGCCAGCAATCCAATAGCATCCCGCCAGGTTTGACATTCGTGATTCCCACCAGGCGTGTTTTACGTGGGAAAAGGGTTAAAGTTGCAAGGGCCTGTTAAAATAGGATTATAGAGGCCATTTAGTGGTAATTAAGGGCCTTAAAGACCAGTCCCGCCTGTTGGATGCGGGACGGAGTCGGGGCCATCAGACACGCCTGAATTAAAATTGCTCGGAGTCAGGAACCAGGCGGGGGGAGGGGGTCCCGCCCGCCAGTTTTTGCGATTTTAACCCCCCACATGCCTCCAAGCCCGACGCCACGGCTCAGTGAAAATCGTGCCCATTGTGTCTGTGACAGCTGTGGCTTAGTTGGTAGCCGTCTCACCTCTGAGTCATCGTCTACAGGTTGTGGGTTCAGGTCCCACTCCAGAGACTTCAGCACAAAAATCTAGGCTGACACTTCACTGCAGTACTGAGGGAGCGCTGCCGTCTTTTGGATGAAATGTTAAACTGAGGTCCCGTCTGCTCTCTCAGGTGGACGTAAAAGTTCCTATGGCACTATTTCAAAGAAGAGCTGGTGAGTTATCCCCAGTGTCCTGGCCAATATTTATCCCTCAATCAACATCTAAAACAGATTATCTGGTCATTATCACATTGCTGTTTGTGGGAGCTTGCTGTGCGCAAATTGGCTGCCGTGTTTCCTACATTACAATAGTGAGTACACTTCAAAAGTACTTCATTGGCTGTAATGCGCTTTGGGACGTCCGGTGGTTGAGAATGGCGCTATATAAATGCAATTGTTTCTTCTTTCTGTGTTGGCTCGTTGCTAGAGAAAGCCCTACATCTTCCTCTACTTCAAAGATTTATCCAATTTTTCCTGAAGGGATGCTGTTAAGTCTGTGTGTTCTAGTTATTGTTAATAAGAATCACTGCACACAGACCACAAGAGTAAATTCAACAGGTCTTTACTGGTCGGAGGTCAGGCTGAACTGCCCAATAAATCATTACACAGCACTTATATACCGGTGTGGTCACCACCGGTATTACAGTATACAGCAGCCAAGATAAAGTAGTGCATCTCTTAAAATAGTTCTCTTAAAGGTGGAACGGTTACATACACCACAATCCTCCCTTTTTAGCTTAACAGTATATATTCCCCACTAAACATAACATAATAACATATATACACAACTTCATGTAAAAACAGTTCACAGATTCAGTCTCTGAGGAGGCCTCCTGATCCGAGACGGATAATGCCTTTCAGTGGTCTCTGGTTCTCGTTGCTGGGGTGGCTCATCTAGTTGATCCCCTATGGATAGGACATCATCATCAGGTATATTCACTTCTGAGGTAGATGCTTTAGGTTCACTAACTTCCTCCACGGTTGTCTCTGTCGTAACCATGGGCTCGACCCTTGTTCTCGATCCCACCAGTTAGTCAGCATGATGCCGTATTACATTTTCACCAACATCTACCGTGTACATCAGGGGTCCTTGTCTGGCCCGAATTGTTCCAGATTGCCATTTCTCGTTTTTATAGTCCCTGGCTAACACCGGTTGTCCTATTTCAAAACTCCGAGTGGGCTTGTTATTGATATGCTGGAACTGTTTGTTTTCGACTTCCCTCCGCACATTTGGTTTTAACAAGTCCAACCTGGACCGCAACCTCCTGTTATAGAACATCATGGCAGGACTTTGGTTTGTTGTTGCATGGGTGGCGTTTCGATATGCCAGTAGGAAATTGTCCACCTTGTGTTACAGTGGAATCTGATCTTCGCTCATGGCCTTTATTGCCTTTTTGAACATCTGTACAAACCTCTCGGCCAGCCCATTCGTAGCTGGATGATATGGGGCAGAGGTATAATGTTTCACCCCATTCTTCTTCAGGAATTTCTGGAATTCCTCTGACACGAACTGTGGTCCATTGTCTGAACATATTTGCTCTGGCAATCCATTTCTTGCAAATATCGTTCTTAGCACCGCGATCGTCTTCTCCGAGGTAGTGGTAGTCATTTTAATTACTTCTGGCCATTTAGAATGTGCGTCCACCGCAATTAAAAACATGGAATCCATGAATGGACCAGCAAAGTCAATATGTACATGTTGCCATGGGGTTGAAGGCCATTCCCATGGATGCAGCGGTGCAATTGGAGGTGCATTTTGGACTTTTTGGCACCCTGAGCAGCTTTTCGTCAGATCCTCTATCTGTTGGTCGATACCCGGCTACCACACATAAGCCCTAGCAAGGCTTTTCATCTTGACTCCCCCCAGATGACCTTCATGTAGTTCTTTCTCTCTCTTAACAGGAGGGATAATCACCCTTGTTCCATACATCAATGTTCCCTGACAGATGGACAGCTGTTCTCGTCTTGCTGAGAATGCCGGTAACAGTGGATCACCATGGGCTGGCCATCCCTTTACTGTCAATTCGTAGACCCGGGACAGTGTCGGGTCATTCCTAGTCTCCCTTTCAATATTTGCATTGGTGACAGGTAAACATTCGATGATGGTCGAGTGAAATAACTCCACCGGGTCAACCGTCGGTGCCTCCTCCTCAGTAGGTAGTGGCAGGCGCGACAGCCCATCAGCATTACCATGCTGCTTTGTACCTTTGAATTCTATCTGATATTGATGTGCCCCTAGGAAACGTACCATCTCTGGAGCCTCTGTGCTGTCATCACCGAAACACCCTTCTTAGGGTTAAAAATGGATACCAACGGCTGGTGGTCTGTCAGCAGTGTAAACCTCTGGCCCTGCAGGTAATGATTAAACTTCTTTACTCCCCACACAAGGCTGAGAGCCTCCCTATCTATCTGAGCATAGTTGTGCTCAGCGGAGGTCAATGATCTGGATGCAAATGTGACTGGCCTTTCCAAGCCATTTGGCAACTTGTGTGAGAGTACTGCTCCAATACCATAAGGAGAAGCATCACAAGCTAAACGAATAGGTAGCGTTGGGTTGAAGTGAGCCAACACTTCCTCTGAGGTGATCAATGCCTTGCTTTTGTGAAAGGCCTTCTTACAGTCCTTGCTCCACTTCCATGGTACTTCCTTCTGCAAAAGAGCGTTCAGCGGGTGCAGCACCGTGGATAGATTTGGCAGAAACTTATGGTAATAGTTAATCAACCCTAGGAACGACCTCAACTGGGATACATTTTCCGGAGCGGGAGCCTTCACAACAGCTTCGATCTTGTCAGGTGACTTGTGCAGCCCCTCCTGGTCAATGACATGACCACAGTACGAGATCCGTTTCTGAAAGAACTCACATTTCTGGCGATTAACTCGAAGTCCATATTCCTTCAATCTGGTGAGCACCAGTTTAAATTTGCAAGGTGTTCCTCATCGTCATCTCCTGTAATCAGGATATCGTCCAAGTAACATTGAGTGCTTGGAATTCCCTGTAATACCTGCTCCATGGCCCTCTGCCAAATTGCTGGAGCCGAAGCCACTCCAAAAACCAGTCTATTATATCGATACAAGCCTCTGTGCGTGTTGATTGTGAGATACTGGCGCGACTCTTCCTCAACTTCCATCTGTAAGTACGCTTGCGCCAGGTCTATCTTGGTGAAGTGTTTCCCGCCAGACAATGAAGCAAAGGTATCCTCAATCCGCGGAAGCGGATATTGCACCGTGTGAAGCACCGGATTAACCGTGATCTTGAAGTCTCCACAGATGCGGACCTTCCCCGGTTCCCCTGGCTTGTTACTCGATGAACGCTTCATGACGGGAACAATGGGCGTGGCCCACTCACTCCAGTCCACCTTAGACAGTACTCCTGAACGTTCTAGCCCTTCCAGCTCAGCTTCCACAGCAGGTCGTATCGCATAAGGTACCGGTCTGGCTTTGAAAAATTTTAGGTTTGCATGTTCTGCAATCTTGATTTTTGCCGTAATTCCTCTCAGTGTTCCCAGTCCCTGTTGGAACACCTCTTTAGCCTCATCCAATATTCTGGACAATCGTTCAGGTTTGACATCTTTTTTTTTCCGGAATGTACCGTTATTGCTTTTAGGGAGTGCCAGTCCATATTTATTTTCCTGATCCACTCCCGTCCCAGAAGTGGTGGACCTCCCTCAGGTAGTGCATATATGTCCATTCCTTGGTGTTCTTTGCCCTTGTGTACCACCTTGACTTTTATCTTTCCGATGGGGTATACTCTTTGCCCCGTGTATGTCTGCAATACTATCTCCGTATCCCGTAGGGGAATATGTGTGAATAACCTTTTGTAATCTTGCTTATTCATGACCGTCAACGCCGATCCGGTGTCCAATTCCATCTTCACTTGGACTCCTGCTATCTGAAGTGTGACCCAGATAGTTTGTAGGTCAGCTTCCTTACTCACATTGTGAATTCTCAGACTACCCAGTTCCTTGCTGTTGGAGTCCGAATCCGAATTCTGTTCATCCGAACTCTTCTCAGCCACCTTATGTACCTTTCTGCACTTTTCCTGCGGTGACTTTTTGTTGCTGGTCTTCTTTCCTGACCAGCATACTTTAGCTATGTGACCAAGCTTGCCACATTTTCTACATTCCTGATTTTTAAACCAGCATTGGTTCTGATCGTGTGTTGTCTTTCCACAACGATAACATTTCGCTGTACCCAAAGCCATTTGATCTACGCTGAGTACCGCTGCCTTCAGCTGCATTTCCGCAGTGCCTCTCGCTGCGGCTTCGTGCGATGCTGCAATAGTGACAGCCTTATCAAGTGTAAGATCATTCTCTTCAAGCAGCCGCTTTTGTGTTCCTTCTTTCGACAATCCACACACGAATTTGTCTCTCAGTGCCTCTGTCAGTCTTTCCCCAAACTGACAGTATTTCGCTAGCTTACGCAGTTCAATTAAATACTCCGCGTTGCTTTCCTCTTTCAGTTGCATTCTCGCATAAAATTTAAATCGTTCCGCTAACATCAGCGGTGTGGGGTTCAAATGATTTCTCAGGACAGCAACAATATTAGCGAAAGCCTGATCCGCTGGTTTAGCTGGTGATAGAAGATGCTTCAATAGCCCGTATGTCTTTGCACCCATTGAATTTAGTAAGGTTAGTGCTTTATCTTCATCTGATATTTTATTTGCCTTACAATAAATCTCTATGCGTTCTACATACGTGGCCCAATCTTCAACATCGGGATCGAAATCGTTGATGTTACCACACTTAGGCATCCTCGCAATCTTCTTGAGAAACAAAAAGAAATTTTTCTTTTATTTTTTTTTTCAAAATGGCGGTTTCCCGCGCTTGTCTTCTTCCCCCGCCTACGAAAATGGCGGCTTTCCGCGTTTGCCTTTCTCCCCCGCTGGCTGTAATGGCGATTGCCGTATTGCTGCATTCGCCCTCCCCAGCGGTTCTCAAATCGTGCCTCCCAGCCCCTCTTGCAGTCCGGTCCTTTCCCCCGGCTGCGGCTGAGTTCTACGCGGTTTAAAAAAAAAATTTTATCCCGCGCCTCGCGGCCTCGGTAGCTGCCCGCCCTTTTTCCCCGGTCACGGTCGAGCTCTCTCTCGACGCTGTTGCGTCTCCCGGCCCGCTTGCAGCCCGGTCTTTTACACCGGCTGCGTTTGCATTCACCGCGGCTCCCGTGCCTTACGCTGCCCCAGTCTCAGCGCCTCTGGCCCCGACTTCTGTCCGGCTCTTTTCCCCGGCCGTGGTCGAGTTCTCCGCCCTTATATCCTCCATTTTTCCCTCCCCTACTTCACAGCCAACGTGGCCGACTTGCTGCTCGTCGCTGATCGGCTTACCCACCACCGTGATAGAAGGGATGATCACTGCCTGTTGTTGATGGAAGGCTTCGTGTCAGGATTCTTCCTTGCTCTTCAGACCCGAGTCTTTTCTCAGCAGGATGATGAGGGCGGATGCCTCTTCTCGACGCCCGTTAAACTGCCTTGGATATATCTCTGCCACAGGGTAAGATCGTCATCGTCGCCACTGTTAAGTCTGTGTGTTCTAGTTATTGTTAATAAGAATCACTGCACACAGACCACAAGAGTAAATTCAACAGGTCTTTACTAGTCGGAGGTCAGGCTGAACTGCCCAATAAATCATTACACAGCACTTATATACCGGTGTGGTCACCACCGGTATTACAGTATACAGCAGCCAAGATAAAGTAGTGCATCTCTTAAAATAGTTCTCTTAAAGGTGGAACGGTTACATACACCACAGATGCAATGGCCTCTGCCTCAACTATTCCCTTCGGCAAAGCATTCCAATCCCCAACGACTTGGAAATGTCTCCAAACCTTTGAAGGCTCTCAATTACCTGACAAACTTCAGAGGGATCTTTCAATTATGTTGGATAATGGAAGTCCCAGTATACTTGGATATATGCAGGCAATGAGTTGTTATTTCCAAGTTTGATTAATTAAATAATTTCTAATTCTTATTTTAGCTGCATTACTTATTAGGGTAGGTTTTTGGAGTCCTCACCAATGGCAAAGGATGTTGAAGCCACAAGCACTCATCAGAAAAACCTGAGCCTGCTACCCACAGTTTTCCAATGCGCTCATACAGCATGTAAACTATCTCACTACAAGGCAGGATTCTATTGTTTAAAGATTAAAATGAATCATCTCTGGATAAACTACACTACTTAGTATAATATTTCATACCAAATAGTTAAAAGTAACACACTTTTTCGAATCTATAATTTTGTTTTCAGTGGGGGTGTGGGTGGGGTGGGGGCAAATGAATTTTATACAAATGTTTACACAGTGCTATGTGTGGGCTGTTCACTTAACCAAACATTGCAGCATCAATGTGAGGTATACATACATCAACTAAATGAATGCTTTCAGTTTAATAAGAGTAAAGCACAGTAAGATTTCAGCTTCTGGGATCTGATCTTCCTCAGCTCATTTACTGCAGAATATATACAAGAATTTCTCAGAAATTACCTCACTGTAAACTGCAGCTCCACACATCAGAACAGATCCTCTCTCTGGCAGGAGCAACACAAATTTCAGAATTCCGAGGATTTGCTTGTTTCCCTGTGTGCAGCAGGTGATGGTGTATATAGGGTAAGCAGCGTGACCCAGTGGAGGGATTCTTTTGAAACTCCGGATAAGGAATGACACCTACTCGGCTTTTTCCCAATTCTAGATATGTGGCAGCATAGTCACTTAAATTCTATTAATACTTGTTATAGCAGCCCATTGTTTCCCAAAGCCTGCTGTGTCATACAACATTATTCTCCATTAAAAACAGCTAACTCAGGTTTGCAGTCACGGGAACGGTAGCATAGTGGTTATGTTACTGGATTAGTAATCCAAAGGCCTGGACTAATGATCTGGAGACATTGACAGTTTTTGTCTGACAATGTGGAAAACTGCCCGGGTATGTCCTGTCCACAAAAAGTAGGACAAATCCAATCCAGCAAATTACCGGCCTATTTTTCTACTTTCAATCATCAGCAAAGTAATGGAAGGTGTCATCGACAGTGCTGTCAAGCAGCACCTACTCACCAGTAACCTGCTCACTGATGCTCAGTTTGGGTTCCACCAGGACTACTCAGCTCCCGACCTCATTACAGCCTTGGTCCAAACATGGACAAAAGAGCTGAATTCCAGAGGTGAGGTGAGAGTGACTGCCCTTGACATCAAGGTAGCATTTGACAGAGTGTGGCATCAAGGAGCCCTAGTAAAACTGAAGTCAATGGGAATCGGGGGGGAAAACTCTCCACTGGCTGGAGTCATACCTAGCACAAAGGAAGATGGTTGTGGTGATTAACCTTCAATCATCACAGCCCCAGGACATCACTGCAGGTGTTCCTCAGGGCAGTGTCCTAGGCCCAATCATCTTCAGCTGCTTCATCAATGACCTTCCATCCATCATAAGGTCAGAAGTGGGGATGTTCGCTGATGACTGCACAGTGTTCAGCGCCATTCGCAACTCATCAGATAATGAAGCAGTCCATGCTCGCATGCAGCAAGACCTGGACGACATTCAAGCTTGGGCTGATAAGTGGCAGGTAACATTCACACCACACAAGTGCCAGGCAATGACTATCTCCAACAAGCGAGAGTCTAACCACCGCCCCTTGACATTCAACGACATTACCATCACTGAATCCCCCACCATCAACATCCTGGGGGTCACCATTGACCAGAAAGTTAACTGGACCAGCCACATAAATAATGTGGCAACAAGAGCAGGGCAGAGGCTAGGTATTCTGCGGCGAGTGACTCACCTCCTGACTCCCCAAAGCCTGTCCACCATCTACAAGGCACAATTAAGGAGTGTGATGGAATACTCTCCACTGGATGAGTGCAGCTCCAACAACGCTCAAGGAGCTCGACACCATCCAGGACTAAGCAGCCCGCTTGATTGGCACCGCATCTATCACCTTAAACATTCACTTCCTCCACCACCAGCATACCGTGGCTGCAGTGTGTACCATCTGCAAGATGCACTGCAGCAACTCGCCAAGGCTTCTTCGACAGCACCTCCCAAACCCGCGACCTCTACCACCTAGAAGGACAAGGGCAGCAGGCGCATGGGAACACCACCACATCCAAGTTCCCCTCCAAGTCACACACCATCCTGACTTGGAAGTATATTGCCGTTCCTTCATCGTTGCTGGTCAAAATCCTGGAACTCCCTCCCTAACAGCACTGTGGGAGTACCTTCACCACACGGACTGCAGCGGTTCAAGAAGGCGGCTCACCACCACCTTCTGAAGGGCAACTAAGGATGGGCAATAAATGCTGGCCTTGGCAGCAACACCCATGTCCCATGAACGAATAAAAAAAAAGGCTCACCATGGTGCATTGGCAGCCAATTTGCAGGAATTAAAAGATAGAACATACTTTTTATGTATTATGTTTACTCAGGAAATAAATGCACTTACGTTCCTTATTGGTTTTGTGCTTGTATGTCTATTCAGGGCTAAAGGTGATTCAAATTAATTTGAGATTGCATACACAACTCTAATTAAGCAACGATCATCTGATTATCAATACTCATTGATGTTCCGTGCCATTGCAAAGGCAAATTTTTTTTTACGTGTCAGGCTGCCCCTGTGACTATCTCTGCCTGTCACAGCCTTTCTAATTCGATGGCTGCGATTTCCCCTACCTCGGCGGGTCCAGTGCAGACGAGGTCAGTGGTGTGTTGCGACCACGCTGCTGGCTCCAGCCCGTTGTCCAAAGTGATTTTACGTTGATTGGGCTTGTTAAGCCCAGCCAGCGTGTATCCCAGCCAATTGAAGGAAGCGGGTCTGATGGCGTCACTTGATGACGCGCCATCAGCCGGTTTCCTCGAAGGGACCATGCACAAATTGATTTTGACTGATGTGCTATCAGTGTTCTGCAACATTGAGGTGCTGCAAACACTGACAAGCTCTGCACAGAGCTGCAGGGCTACACCCAGGCTCTCCCATGACTCCCTGCATATGCTAATGCAGGGAGTCACAGCACACAGGGAGGTCCTCTTCCCTTCCCATGGGCGGAAGACACCTCCCCAGGAGATCAACACAGCCTGGTTGCACATTGCACAGGAGGACACAAGCAGGGATTTCGTCAGGAGGACCTGGCTGCAGTGGGGCAAACCTTTCAGTGATCTCAGCCACATCCTGCTGTGTCGCTCATCACATCCCCATCACTCTTCCTTCCTTACCTTACCCGTGCACATCATTACTCACTCCAACTTACCTTGCTCCTCCACCCATCCCTCTCTATCTACAGTATCACTTCCCCATCTCACTAGCCACCCCTCACACTCACCCTCATCCTAGTCCAATCAAACCAACTAACAACACACAAGGGTAGGCACTTGGGTGTTTTAGCCAACGTTCATGTGAAGTTTCTGTTAATGTGGTGTCAAACATTGAAATCTTTATTTTTCAACACTTTGGGTTCGATTTTAACTCAGGTGCGGGCAATTGTCGAGTTCCCCGAATTTTGTGATTCCCACACAAATCTAAATGGATGTGTGAGATTGATGAAATTTTAACTCAATTGGCCAATTGATTTCCAACGTGTGGGAAGCCTTTGCAAATGGGTTTTTCATGACTGCAAGTCCCCTCCGATGATGTCATCATTGCTGCTGCATTTAAGGTCCACAGCAAGCCTTGCTTCTTCTGCAGGCTTCCAAGCTTTCCCCTTATGATGGCACAGGAGCCTGCAGGAACAATGGCCAGTAGGAGGGCAAGAGCTGTGCCTAAATTTGATGAGGCATTGTTGGATGGGGCTAGGGCCCACAGGGAGGTCCTGTTCCCTTCTTCAGGGAGGAAGAGGCCTCCCAGTCAGACCAAGGCTGTGTGGCTACAGCTGGCTAGGGAAGTCAACTCCTTGGGGCTCACATGGCGCACCTGGATGCAGTGCAGGAAAAGATTCCATGACCTTCATCGCACTGGAAAAGTAAGTATGAAGTTTCTATCACCCTCAATCTGATCCCCATTGCCTTTCCTCACCAGCACTCAACTTTAGCAATCTCTTCCTCCACATCCCACTTGACACTCACATCCATGCACCCTTAGCCATTCCCTCTCTCTCTATGCTCACATTCACCTAACTATTCGACCATGCAGCCCTCACACTCCCTCTCACAGAATAGTTTCCCCTCTCTCTCATTGACATTGCATGAGTTGCTGATAATGATTCTGAAGCTACATCATATGGACTTATGATCATCTGCAAAATGCAATGTGCATGTAACCTTGGCATCACATCTCTAACTTTTTCCTTGACTCCCTCACAGGACCATCGAGAGCCCCCGTCCCCACTGTGCAGGAGGAAGAGCGTGAGATTCCAGACTCCTCAGAGGAATCTGCAACCTCTGAGGGCGCAGCGTCAGCAGAAATAAGCACACCCAGCACCAGCGCAGACACTCACACCTCGGGGGGACCTTCGGGACATAGAGTAGTGTTGTCACCTGGTGTATCACAGCTCACAAGTGAGCATCAGCAGAGTGTGGAGACAGAGAAAGCAGTGGAGAGTCCTCGTCGGAATGCGCAGGTCTCTGCCAGCTCGGCTCAGTTGCATGTCGACCCTCTGCCTCTGGATCCATCCATAAGATCAGAGGTGATGGAACTCCATCCACAGATGCAGGAGTCTCTGGCAGGTTTTATCTCCAGGGTCGCTGCGAGTGTGGAGCGAATGGAGGAGTCCATAGTGAACATGAGCAGAGCCTTTGTGGAGTCATTGGCGCATGAACGCATCAACACGGAAAGGATGGCTACCTACGTGGCAATGATTGCTGCCTCCATGGTAAGGCTGGCTACAGTATAGGAGAGGAGGGCTACGGCCATGGAGGGGGTTAGTTGCCAGGGTATGGAAAACATGGTGAGTGTTCAGAATAGAATGACATCTCTTGAGGAGCAATGGGCATCTATTGAACAGAGAAACCAGACCTTCATGGAAGTCCTTCTGAGTAGGACTGCCATTGCAGATGCGGGTCCCCATGACCCCCCTGATGTGCAGCAAGGTGCTCTCAAGCCACTTGCAGGCGCAGAGGGGGAGCTGACCCATGAGAGGGAGGTTGGTGGCAGGCCTCAAGGAAGTGGGGGTTCCTCTCAAAGCACTCACACTTCCATGCCACTGCAGAGCCCTCGGTCAGAGCCCCGCCGGAGTCCACACCCAAGTGAGATAGACGTCTCAACCCCTGCACAGCCGCAGTAGCAGCAGACTGCTGACGAGCCATCACAGGCTCGCCACCCCAGAGGATGCCCACCAAAGGTGTCGAGACAGGAGCAGCAGGAAAGTGAGCAAGGGTCCTCCACATCTGCTGAAGCCACAGGGGCACACATAAGAGGAAAATAAAGCACAAGTAGTCACAAGGGTAGTCACTTGGGTGAAATGTTGTGTATATTGTAAAAATGCTATCAGTTGGTTCTTGTGCATAAAAATTCTGATGGCAACTGTTGCAGTTCTGACGTGTGTCATTTCACGAATGGGGCTTCCACATTGAGGGCTTAGGATTACTTGCAGTTGTCAGGATGCTGGACAAATAGCTAGGAATCCACAGGGTTTGGCCATTGTCGACGCTCAGGTAAGAAGCTGCGAGGCAAAAGAGTTTGATTTACTAGGCTAAGCAAATCTGGCCAGGATGAGTGCGTTCCTTGCATCCCGGGTGTTAAATCTGCATATCTTTAGGTAGTGTGTCCTTCAAATAATCGACAGAGGCTGCAGAGGAACAATCAACAGGTGTTTACTGGATGAGGGTTCCTCTAAAACTAAGCAGTACAGATCCCTACTGAGGTACTACAGTATACAGGAGCTGTAAAATGTAGTTCTCCCCTTAAAGGTACATACACTACAATTCCTCCCCTTTTAGATTAACAGTACCATAACATTCATTTAACAATTAACACTTTTAACATGCAACATAACTGAAAATAGTCCATTTATAAATTCAGTCTTTGGGGCGGCTTCCTGATCCTTTCTGGATAGCGCCTTTCCTGAGTGTCTTGCTCTTGCTGCGGAGGCGATTCTGGCCCCCTGTCGTCGGTTGGTTCATCAGCTTCCGATACTTCTGTTTCTGGGGTAGATGCTACCTGTATGTCGGGTTCATTACCAGGTATGCGAGACATGGGGTTGACTCGTTCCTGTGACGCTAGGATCTGGTCGACATGGCCTCTCACAATGTTCTCCCCAACATCCACTGTGTACATTAGTGGCCCCTGCCATGTGCATATCGTTCCTGGTTGCAATTTCTCTGTTCAGTAGTCGCGGGCCAAGACTGGTTGCCCTACATTGAAGCTCCTTGTCGGCTTCTCATTGATGTGCTGGAATTGCTTATTCGCAACATCTCTTTGTACATTTGGTCTGAGCAAATCCAGACGAGATCTCAACCTTCGGTTAAAAGACATCATGGCCGGGGTCTGGTTGGTAACTGCATGTGTCGCATTTCTGCAGGCTAACAGGAAATTGTCCACCTTATGCTGCAGTGGAATGTCGTCATCGCACATGGCCCTTACTGCCTTTTTAAAGGTTTGTACGAACCGCTGAGCCAATCCATTTGTGGCTGGATGATACGGGGCGGATGTGTAATGCCTTACCGCATTCCTTTTCATAAATTTCCGAAACTCTTCGGACACAAACTGTGGTCTGTTATCAGAGCAAATCTGCTCTGGCAAGTCGTTCCTGGCAAATATGGTCCGTAGGACTGCAATCATTTTCTCCGTGGTGGTGGAGGACATTTTGATGACCTCAGGCCATTTCGAGTGTGCATCCACGTCTATTAAAAACATTGAGTCCATGAATGGACCAGCAAAATCAATATGCACCCATTGCCATGGAGAGGAGGGCCACTCCCATGGGTGTAGAGGGGCATGTGGTGGTGCATTTTGGACCTTCTGGCATCCTGAGCAGCTCTTTGTCAGGTCCTCGATTTGCTGATTGATCCCCAGCCACCACATATAAGCCCTAGCAAGGCTTTTCATTTTCAACCCTCCCAGATGGCCTTCGTGGAGCTCATTGAGCACTCTCTCCCTTAACTTGGGTGGAATTACCACTCGGGATCCACACATCAAGGTCCCCTGGCATACTGACAGCTGTTCTCTTCTGGATGAGAATGCTGGCAACAGTGAGTCGCCATGTGTTGGCCATCCCTTCACCGTCAAAGCATATACCCGAGACAGTGTCGGGTCATTTCGGGTCTCCTTCTCTATATCCACGTTAGTTACTGGCAAGCGTTCAATTATAGATGAATAAAATATTTCGACAGGGTCCACTGTTGGTGCTTCCTCCACAGTAGGCAGTGGCAGGCGTGATAGCCCATAAGCATTTCCATGCTGTTTCGTGCCCTTATACTCTATTTCATATTGGTTCGCCCCTAGAAAAAGGGACCATCTTTGTAGCCGTTGCGCAGTCATCACCGGAACGCCCTTCTTTGGATTAAAGATGGAGACCAGTGGTTGGTGGTCAGTCAGCAAGGTGAACTTCTGCCCGTGCAGATAGTGGTTAAACTTTTTCACTCCCCACACTAGGCTGAGGGACTCCCTGTCAATCTGGGCGTAGTTACACTCGGCTGAGGTTAGTGACCGAGACGCAAAGGCTACTGGCCTCTCAAAGCCGTCCGGGAATTTGTGCGACAGCACCGCTCCAATACCATAGGGTGATGCATCACACACCAACCGAATTGATAGTGCTGGGTTGAAATGAGCCAACACCTCTTTTGATGTGATCAATTCTTTGCACTTCTGGAAAGCTCGTTTACATTCGTCATTCCACTTCCATGGTACCCCCGTTTGCTGTAGGGTGTTCAGTGGGTGTAGTACTGTAGACAAATTCAGCAAGAACTTATGGTAGTAGTTCACCAGCCCGAGGAACGACCTGAGTTGTGACACATTTTCCGTTGCTGGGCCCTTGACTACTGCCTCAATCTTTTATGGGGACTTATGTAACCCCTCTTCATCAATAATGTGGCCACAATATGAGATCTGCTTCTGGAAAAACTCGCATTTGTGGCGATTAGCTCGGAGCCCATATTCCTTCAATCTAGTGAGCACCTGCTCCAGGTTGGCGAGGTGATCACTGTCATTTTCGCCCGTGACCAGGATGTCGTCCAAATAACACTGGGTCCCTGGAATCCCTTGCAGGACTTGATCCATTGCCCTTTGCCAAATAGCCGGAGCTGATGCTACCCCGAACACCAGCCGGTTGTATTGGTAGAGACCTTTATGAGTGTTGATCGTGAGGTACTGTTTCAAGGCTTCTTCTATGTCCATTTGCAGGTACGCCTGGGCCAGATCAATCTTAGTGAAGTGTTTTCCTCCAGATAGTGAGGCGAAAATATCTTCAATCCGCGGAAGCAGATATTGTACCGTGTGAAGGACTAGGTTCACTGTCACCTTAAAGCCCCCACAGATGCGAATCTTCTTTGGTTCCCCAGGCATATTACTCAATGACCTCTTCATTACAGGAACAATAGGTGTAGCCCACTCACTCCAGTCCACTTTGGACAGTACTCCAGAACGTTCCAAACCTTCCAGCTCTGCTTCGACGGCTGGGCGGATCGCAAAAGGCACCGGTCTGGCCTTAAAAAACTTTGGGCTTGCATTTTCCTCTATTTTGATCGTTGCTGTTATGCCTTTTAGTGTTCCGAATCCCTCCTGGAACACTTCTTGTGCGTCAGTTAGCATTTTTGACAGTCGTCCAGGTGTGACGTCATCATCCTTTTTGGCATCTACTGTCAGTGCTTGTATGGCATGCCAATCTAACTGTATCTTCCAGATCCATTCACGTCCTAGTAGTGGTGGTCCTCCATCTGGCAATACATATAGGTCCATTTTTGGTGTTTCCTTGCTGTTGTATATGACGTTCACCCTGATTTTTCCTTTGGGGTAGACTTTTTGCCCCATGTACGTCTTCAAGACAATCTCTGTATCTCTCAAGGGTATATGTGAGAATAGCCGCTTGTAGTCCCTTCGGTTTATGACTGTTAGGGCTGATCCTGTGTCCAATTCCATTTTCACTTGGACTCCGTCTAGCTTGAGCGTGACCCAGATAGTTTGGTGATCCTCCATTTTGATTACATTATGTAGTTTCAGACAACCCAGCTCCTTGCTTCCGGAGTCTGTATCACTTTTCTGTTCGTCTGAACTACTCTCCTTCACCTTATGTACCTTTTTGTACTTCTCCTGTGGAGATTTCTTGCTGCTGGTTTTCTTTCCCGACCTGCAGACTCTTGCTATGTGTCCTACTTCTCCACACTGTCTGCACACTTGGTCCTTAAACCAACAATCCTTATGGTCGTGTGTTGTTCTGCAGCAGCGATAACACTTCCCTGTTCCATATGACATTTCATTTGTGCCATATTCTTGCGGTCTCCGTTGTATCTCTGCAGCGCCCCGTGCGGCTGCTTCGTTTGATACTGCCATGCAGAAAGCCTTGTCCAGCGTAAGATCCTTTTCTGATAGAAGCCGTTTCTGGGTTCCTTCACTTTGAAGCCCACACACAAACTTGTCCCTTAAAGTATCTGCTAGTCCCGTTCCAAACTTGCGCAGTTCTGTTAAATACTCAGCATTACTTTCGTCTTTATGCTGGTTCCTTTTGTGGAACTTAAATCTTTCTGTTATCAGCAGTGGTGTGGGGTTTACGTGGTCCTGTAGGATTGCCACTATGCTTTCAAAATCCTTTTCCACTGGCTTCTCTGGGGTTACTAGGTTTCGCATTAAGCCATACGTTTTTGCACCCATGGAATTCAACAATACCAGTGCTTTCCTGGCATCTGGCACCTCATTCGCCTTGCAGTACACCTCCATGTGCTCTATATATGTCGCCCAATCTTCAACTTCATTGTCGAACGCTGTGACACTGCCACTCTTCGGCATCCCTGGGTGTGGTTAGACTGGCTAAAAATGGCGTCTCCCGCGCATTCCTTTCTTCCCGCGCTCTCCCTTCTTCTCCACTGGCTAAAAATGGCGTCTTCCCGTGCTCTCCCTTCTTTTCTTCCCCCGCGGACACTGCTCAGCCTTTGAACACCGGCCGCGCTCTGCGCGTTTTCCCCTCTCTCTTCGGCGCCGCTCGGTATTCAACCCCAGCTGCGCCCTGTGCTCTTTACCCTCTCTCGTTGACGCCATTCGGTCTTCAACCCTGGCTGCGCCCTGTGCGCTTTACCCTGTCTCTTACCCGTCGACGCTGCTCGGCCTTTTTCTGTGCCGTCGGTCGGCTCCCGCCGCCGCTGTCCGGGAAGGGTCTGCGCCATACCTGCTGCCAGCCCGCTGCGCTGGATCGTCATGGCTGGAGAACCAAGCCCAGCTCTCTATAGCCTCCTCAGCGATGCTCAAGTTCTCCCTGGATGGTCAACGCCCGCACTGGTGGAATCGGCCTTCTTCTTCAGAGTTGCAGGTAGGTTCGAAACGACTCGTCGCCAATGTTAAATCTGGATATCTTTAGGTAGTGTGTCCTTCAAATAATCGACAGAGGCTGCAGAGGAACAATCAACAGGTGTTTACTGGATGAGGGTTGCTCTAAAACTAAGCAGTACAGATCCCTACTCAGGGTTATATACAGGTGTGGTCACTGCCGGTACTACAGTATACAGGAGCTGTAAAAAGTAGTTCTCCCCTTAAAGGTACATACACTACACCGGGCAGCAATGTTGTCCTCCTCCTCATCCTCTTCCTCCTCCTCATCCTCATCTGAGGAGGATATGTGAGAAGCCACTTGGTCCTCAGGAATCTGCAAGCCACGACGCTGTGCCATGTTGTGGAGTGCACAGCAAACCACAACGATTCTGGAGACCCTGGCTGCTGAGTACTGTAGGGCTCCACCTGATCTATCCAGGCATCTGAAGTGCATCTTCAGCAAGCTGATGGTTTGCTCGATTATGGATCTGGTGGAAATGTGGCTGGAGTTGTAGCACTCCTCAGCTTCGTTGGCTGGCTTCCTCAATGGTGTCATTAGCCAAGTCCTCAGGGGATAGCCCTTGTCTCCAAGTAGCCATCCGTGAAGTTGGTCTGACGGCCTGAATAGCGGAGGCACATTAGACTGGTACAGTATGAAGGAGGCATGGCAACTGCCAGGGTACTTGGCACAAACATGCAAAATCTCATTCTTGTGGTCACACACCAGCTGAACGTTAAGGGAGTGGAAGCCCTTGCGGTTGACAAAAATACCTGGATTGCGATGGGGTGCCCTAAGGCCCACATGTGTGCAGTCAATGACGCCCTGCACCCTTGGAAAGTCTGCCAGATGAGCTAATCCAACCACTCGCACCGTCATATTTGCATGATCCCTGGTGAAATGGATGTAACTGTGCGCGAGGGCAAAGAGGGCATCGGTTATCTGCATGATGCAAGTGTGCATGGCCAACTGGGAGATGCCGCTGATGTCTGCTGATGATCCCTGGAATGAGCCTGAGGCAAAAAAGTTGAGTGCGGTGGTGACTTTGATGGCCACTGGTAAGGAGTGTCCACCTGGTCCTCTGGGCAGCAGGTCTTGCTGTATCATTGCGCAGATGTCAGTCACTACCTGTCGTGAAAGTCGGAGCCGCCTTTGGCACTGCTGCTCAGTCATGTTGAGGTAGCTGACCGTGTCTGTAGACCTTGTTTGGGGGTATCTCCTGCGCCGACGGGCTTCCATGCGCTGGTCCCTTCTGGCCTGTGCTGCCTCAGATGGGTGAGCAGCAGCCTGTCGTTCCTGCTGCTGCTGTTGTTCCTGGTTCTGCTGCTGCCGCGCCTGGTGCGCGAGCTCCTCTAATGCCAAGAAGGGAAGGAGAAAAATGGCTCCCATGCTTCTGGCATATGCCTCCGCTGAGGAAGCACTGAGTGAGGGTGGCGAGAGGAGTTTCCCAGGAGTTCACACTGGAGATGTGTGTGAGGCTCCAACCTTCCACAGGTGTGGTTAAGCCTGGTAAAAGTGGCCCCAGGCCTGAAACAACAAAGTCCTGCTATCTGCAAATGATGACTGATCAAATCCCCTCTTTAATGGTTGACCTGCAGCTGATAGTCAGCAAGCCAATAGTGCTCACGCCAGGTTTCACAGACGTGATCCCCACCAGGCGTGTTTTACATGGGAAAAGGGTTAAAAATGCAAGGGCCTGTTAAAATGGCATTATAAAGGCCAATTATTGCTGATTAAGGGCCTTAAAGACCAGTCTCGCCTGTTGGAGGCGGGACTGATTCGGGATCATCAGACACGCCTGGGTTAAAATGGCTCGGTATCGGGAACCAGGCGGGGGGTCCCACCCGCCAGTTTTAGTGATTTTAACCCCCCGCATGCCTCAAAGCCCGCCTCACGGCTCAGTTAAAATCGACCCCTTTGCGTTCTTGGACAGATTTGTGTGTACCTTTGGAAGTGGCTTAGTGAGTTGCAGTGAATGGTGAGACATAATGGTACCCCCGCAATGGCGATGAGTGTAAAAGGAATGGCTTGTGCACTGTAGGGATGTTTTATGTTGTTGGTGTTGGTGTGGGGTTGTGCCTACCTGGTGCATCATGTGGCAGCCAGGGTGTACAGTGTAGTAAATCTGGCTATGGTGAGGCCATCCCTGTCCTCCCGGCCAGCAATGTGGTCAGGTGCTGATGCCCTGTGTCCTGTGCAGCCTCAGTTGATTGCGGAGAAGGTTGGTGTTGTTGTTGTTAGTGCTGCTGGTGTGCCTGGTGCTGCTGGTGTTGCAGCTGATCATGGTGGGATTATGAGGACCAAGGTGAGATAGTTTCAAGGGCACCGATGCTGATGTAATAGATGGCAGGTGAAGTTGAGATGACAGAAGCGATTTATCAGTGGTGTGAGAGGCTGTTCCAATGAGGTGATACAGGATACAGAGTTTACTCCAAACACTTGCAACCTGCATAAAGCTCAAACTGTCTTCCAAATGCAGTAAGCAACAGCTTCTGACCTTGGAAAGTGAACATCTGTGAGATGGGAGATTTTATACCACATTTGCAGTTGTCAAATAAAGAGATGATTTCATGGTGACACAACTCCCGACCTGCTTACCTGACATGATCCCCGAGTAGCGTGGAACCTGTGGGCAACCTCGTAAAATTTAAAGGTGAGTTCAAAATACTTTTTAAGTGACTGTTAATAAGCTCTTAATCACCTAACTTGCCTCCCCACCACTTGGTGTTGGGTCTGTTCAGCAATGACAGACCCGACAACTGGGAAACTAGCGTGGCGGTGGGTTGACAGCGGGTTCCCTACCGCAGACAAAAAATAATTTTCCCACCCGACCCACCACCAAATGTGCCTGCTGACCCCCTGAAAAATTCCCCCCTTTGTCCTCCCTCTCTCAGTCTTTCTAATGATTCTTCCACTGTTTGTCTGTGTGGAATGTACCATTGGCATGCTCAGGCAGAGATTCTGTTGGTTGGGCAGATCAGGTTGGGGATGGGAAACCTGCCCTAATTGCTGCTCTAACAAGGTTTCCTAAATTATCTGCGTCTGCCACATATTGCACAGTTTCACCATCCAGAGAGGAGTCACCATACAGCTGACAAAGCAGGGATGCCCTGCTTAAACTCTGGTGGAGGAGGAGGAGGTGCAAAGGAGATCACTTTTCAGTAAAAATTACTTTTTGCTTCAGTGAAACAAGACATCTTTAGTCACACATTTATTGCAAGCAAAATAGCATTGCCTACACAGAGTCACTGAAAGGGTTGGACAAGCACTATTAATTTTTTTTATTTCAACAAAGTTTCTCAATATTTGGGTCACTGCAGGAAAAGTGTTAGTTATTAAGATGTGTTCCTTAATGCAGGATAGTACATGGTAAAACTTGTTCAACAATGGAGAAATACAGTAACCTGGCTCCCAAAAACATCCTTACATCCCAGAAAAAATTGATTGCTAAACTGGTCAATTCCCTGGCCGAGGGATCCCGCACAAGCTCTAACAATTCTGTTAAGTGATATATTGTTCTCCCTTTAAGTGCATGGCAAGTAAGATATAGCAGTATTTATGAAATCTTCTCTGATGGATTTGCTAATAATATTTAAAATATAGCAAATCCATATACACAGGGGCTCTAAAAATGCGCAGGGCGCAATCCCAATACATATAACTGGATTATGCCCACCAATGCCCTCCAGTACTGACCCCAGCAAACCTGCCGGGGTCAAGGGGAGGGCCCATCATTTGCATGGGGCCATCACGGCGCCTGTGTCACTGTGGGTACATCTTGGGCGCCCTCCTGTCCCATGCTGTTGGAAACTCCAATGCTTGGTGAGGTCCTACTTCTGCCCTCATTTCACTTGATGTAGCAGCCTCCAGTGCTACACTGGATTCTGTTTGGGCTGGAGGAGTGGGAACTCTTAGGGCAGAGAGTCCCTGCAGCTCTCACATGGCTAGCCTTGTAAGCTCTGCCCCATACTAAGTTGCCTACAATGTCCCAACTAAGGTCAGGACCCGGTGCATCCCAGTCCTTGCCTTTTCCGTGCCATTCCGTCGGGCTCTTGTCAGCGTTATAATGGGATTCCGGTAGAACAGATGAGGGTATTTAGCTCCAAAATTTCCTGCGTTCATAATCATTTGCTGTATTCATAAATTAGTTATTGGTCTTTGTCTTCTGGAACAGCCTTATGCAAAATGAATCCTGCATAGTCCAGAATCATTTAATGAAAGTATTATTTAATCTCCACTGATGATCTTTGCACAATAAGTTCTCTGGAACACTCGGAGAGCCCAGGACCATCTTTGCACAATAAGTTCTCTGGAACACTCGGAGAGCCCATGACCATCTTTGCACAATAAGTTCTCTGGAACACTCGGAGAGCCCATGACCATCTTTGCACAATAAGTTCTCTGGAACACTCGGAGTGCCCATGACCATCTTTGCACAATAAGTTCTCTGGAACACTCGGAGAGCCCATGACCATCTTTGCACAATAAGTTCTCTGGAACACTCGGAGTGCCCATGACCATCTAAGAGAAGCATAGTGAAGGTCATGATGGTGATGAGAGGACACCTGGCAAGGGTTAGTGTGGCCACAGCAGTCAAAAAGCAGAAATCCCGGGGGCAAAATTAGGTGCCTTTGCACCTCCTGGGGTACAAATGGCTTTGCGACCGGGCGCGTCGTAGACATCGACTCCCGACATATTCGGTGTGAGTTTTGTGACGGCACTATGCCTGGAGATCGTGCCGTTATTGCATGACGTCATTGCCCCAGTAGCGCCCCAGACCTGAAATTGACATCCGCCCCCTGCAGCAGCGTCGGGCGAAAACACCGGCAGCTACAGGAGGCGTGCATCGGGCAGCTTCAGGGGTGATGATTAAAGGCGAGGTGGCCGAGGTAAGTAAAAAAAAAGTACCTTGTTCCCATTTTTTGTCGCGGGTTCCTGCCCGCGATCGATCAGCCCGGCACTCTGCTTGAGTGCCGGGCTGATTGCGCGGGATCGCGGCTGCCTTGGTGGTCCAGGTAGTGCAGAGCCTGCAGTGATGGCCCTTCCCTTTGAATGTGGCAGCACTGCTGAAGTCTCCGCCCCGCCTGCTTGATTTAGCGCTCCACTTCCTTCCTGGAGCATAAAACCACAATTTTTAAAAGTTTAGAAACATCAGCGCCTGCTGTTAATTTTCCAAACTTTTAAAATTTATCACCCCAAATGGAGCGATAATGAATTTCTCCCCAAAGAATCCAAACCCTTCAAGTAGCATAGGCTGCATTCTGAACTGTACTATATATGTACTTCAAATAATTGGAGATTATGCTATTCGTTTGCACACAAAGATTCTGTAATAGTTTGGTCTACTGGAGCTAACATATGGTAGCATTGGAGTAGGTAATTAATATTTACTACCAAAATTTAAAAATTGCATTTATGTTGCATAAAAGATCTCTCCAAATCGTAGCAACTTCCACATGATCCCCAAAAAATCCAATATTATGTTGACTGTTAGAAGCAGAATCCACAGCCTGGTAATTACACTGTCCAATATTATCATATCAACACTTAACACGTTCACAGAGAATTCCTTTCTCAGCTATTTTAATGGAATTGTTAATTATAATTAAAATAAACAGGTTAATGCTGTTAAGATAGTAGAGAGAGAAATTTGCTACAAACGGGCTAAGTATTTTCCTGTATTATCAGAGAGTGTAATTTCCAGTCTTACATTTGGCATTGTCTCTCAGATAGATCTCCATTATGTCTATGTAGGATTAGAACTCATGACAGGCCTATGTATAAATTCAGCAGTCCGACATATGCTTAGACAGGTTCTGTGATACTCTAAAAGTCCAATCGCCGATCAAGTTCAAGAGCCTATATTTAGTAATAAAAACAGAAAATGCTGGAGAAACTCAGCAGGTCAGGCAGCATCTGTGAAGAGAGAAACGGAGTTAACCGGGGTGATTTTCATCCAGAAGCCGGGAAGGAGGCGGGACTACAACTTTTGGGGTTGTAGTCCCGCCTCCATTGAGATGTGGCCAATCCACGCGATTTTAACTTGATTGACCTTGTTAAGCCCACCCAGCGGGCTCAGCAGGCCAATTAAGGGCCACCCAGCAACAGGTGACATCACAGACTGAAATTTCATCTGTCAAGACGTTTTGACAGATGAAATATCAGTGTTTCACAGCTGTTTGAAGCTGTCAAACACTGACAGTCCTACTTCTAACCTGAGTCCTTCTACACAGACTCAGTTAGAAATCTCTCCTGCGCAGAAAGCTGCAGGCTGTCACTTTTGACAGATCGCAGCCATTCTGCTTTCTGTGCCGGTTAGATGATGGAATCCCGAAACCCAGAGGAAGAAAGGCTGTAAAGGTAAGTACAGGTAATTTAAACTTCTTTACACACTTTAGACACACCAAACACACTTACCTTTGCACTCATACACACATCACTCACCTGAACACCGACATCTCGACCCCTCCAAGTCCTTCAACGCGACGGCCCGACTTCTCTAACTTGGTGTGGTTTGGAGCCATCGGGAATCCCACACTTCAAGCTTTAAAATAGGGATTAGGCTAAAAACTGCCTGTTAATGAACTGTTAACAGGCAGTTAATTGTCAATAATCCCTTCCCGCCTCGGGGAGGTGGGTCCCAGTGCGGGGCGGGTACCCGCCTTCTTTGAAACTTACATGGAGGCGGGTTGGGGGCGGGATGGTATCGGGGCCCCTGAATTCGGACTTTGACCCCCCGCACGCCTCCAATCCCGACTCTACGGGTCAATGAAAATCGACGTCAACGTTTCAGGTCGATGGCCTTTCGTCAGAACTGGAAAAAAGCAGGAAATGGAACAGATTTTTAAGCAAGTGTAGAGACTGGGAAAGGGGGGAGGGGATGAAAGAACTAAAGGGAAGGTCTGTGATAGGATAGAAGGTGGAAGAGGTTCAGGGACATTGAAAGACAGCTGCCATGTGGGGGAGAAGAAAAAAAGACAGACAAAAAGTGTGGATAAAAGAATATACATATATATACTTGCTGAAGTGCCCGGCGGTGCCGAGGGTCTTTTGAGGGCATGTTGTTGTTGGAAGAGAGAGAGAGAGCGACTGGGGGGAAGAGAGAGAGCGACGGGGGGAAGAGAGAGAGCAACTGGGGGGGAAGAGAGCGAGCGACTGGGGGGCAGAGAGAGAGCGACGGTGGGAAGAGAGAGAGTGACTGGGGGAAGAGAGAGAGTGACTGGGGGGAAGAGAGAGAGTGACTGGGGGGAAGGGGGGAAGGGGGAGGCGGGGAGGAAAGGAGGAGGGGGAGGAAAGGGGGAGGGGGAGAGGAAAGGGGGAGGGGAGGGGGAGGAAAGGGGGAGGAAGGGGGAGGGGAGGGGGGAGGAAAGGGGGAGGGGGGAGGAAAGGGGGAGAGGAAGGAAAGGGGGAGGGGGAGGAAATGGGGAGGGGGAGGAAAGGGGAGGGGGAGAAAGGGGGAGGAAAGGGGGAGGGGGGAGGAAAGGGGGAGGGGTGGAGGGAAGGGGGAGGGAGGAGGAAAGGGGGAGGGGGGAAGAAGGGGGAGGGTGGCAAGAAGAGGCGGGAAGAAGGGGGAGGGGGAAGAAGGGGAGGGGGAAGAAGGGGGAGAGGGGTAGGGGGAGGGGGGAAGAGGGGGGGAAGAAGGGGGAGGGGGAAGAAGGGGAAGAAGGGGGAGGGGGAAGGAGGGGGGAGGGGGAAGAAGGGGGAGGGGCGAAGACGGGGGAGGGGGAAGAAGGGGGAGGGGAGGGGGGAAGAAGGGGGAGGGGGGAGAAGGGTGGGAGGGGGCGAGGGGGAAGAAGTGGGAGGGGGGAAGAATGGGGAGGGGGGAAGAAGAGGGAGGGGGAAGAGGGGGAGGGGGAAGAGGGGGGAGGGGGGAGGGGGAGGGAGGGGGAGGGGGAAGAAGGGGAAGAGGAAGAAGGGGGAGGGGGAGAAGGGTGGGAGGGGGCGAGGGGGAAGAAGTGGGAGGGGGAAGAATGGGGAGGGGGAAGAAGAGGGAGGGGGAAGAGGGGGAGGGGGAAGAGGGGGGAGGGGGAAAAGGGGGGAGGGGGAAGAAGGGGGAGGGGGGAGGGAGGGGGAGGGGGAAGAAGGGGAAGAGGAAGAAGGGGGAGGGGAGGGGGGGAAGAAGGGGGAGGGGGGAAGTAGGGGGAGAGGGGGAGGGGGAAGAAGGGGGAGGGGGGAAGAAGGGGAGGGGGGAAGAGGGGAAGAAGGGAGGGGGAGGGGGAATAAGTGGAAGGGGGATGATTGGGGAGGGGGGAAGAAGGGGGAAGAAGGGGAGGGGGGAAGAAGGGGGAGGCGGGAGGGGGGAAGAAGGGGGAGGGGGGAAGAAGGGGAGGGGGAGAAGGGGGAGGGAAAGAAGGGGGGAGGGGTGAAGAAGGGGAGGGGGTGAAGAAGGGGGAAGCAGGAGGGGGGAAGAAGGGGAGGGGGAAGAAGGGGGAGGGGTGAAGAAGGGGGAGGGGGAAGAGGGGGCGAGGGGGAAGAAGAGGGAGGGGGGAAGAAGGGGGAGGGGGAGGAAGGGGGAGCGGCGGAGGGGGAAGAAGGGGGAGGGGGGAGAAGGGGAAGAAGGGGGTGGGGGGGAGGGGGGAAGAAGGGGGAGGGGGAAGAAGGGGGAGGGGGGAGCGGGAAGAAGGGGGAGGGGGAAGAAGGGGGAGGGGGGAAGAAGGGGGAGGGGGACGAAGGGGGGGGAAGAAGTGGAGGTAAGTGTAGTGTATGTGCCTTTAAGAGCCCCAGGTGTGCTGTAATGCTGGTAATGGCCACTCGGGCTATATAAGCCTGTACATTGTGTATATCCGTTAGAACCCCCCCCCCAGACTTAGCTTAGTAAACACCTATGAACCAACTCCTGTCTTCAGTGTCTCTATCAACACACGGACACTACAGTGGCGACGAAGTGGAAACGGACTTACCTGCAATTCAGCAGCACCTCAAGGACATCGATTCCTCGGGCGTCCAGAAGACGCAAGAAAGTGAAAGAAGCTGTGGTTTCACCAGCTGGCCAAGCTGGTGGCAGGTACTGCGCTAATCCTTCCTGGGCGTCAGGCTGGGGCTCCAGCGGCTGGCTCTACAGTTGAAACAAGCAGCGAAATCGGAGGCAAGCAATAACAGACGGGGAGGGAGCACTCGGGAGACGGCCGGCGCTGCAAGCAGGTCGGCGTTCAGACCTAGAGAGAAAGTCCGGCGGGAACGAGTCTCCAACGGTAAATAAATAAAAAAAGAACGGAAACCGCGGGAAACAGCTTTGTCATCGGCAGCAGCGGTGGGAAAGCGCGAGAAGCGCCATATCTTTTCTGCAGGAAAGAAAGAAAAGCGCGGGAAGCGCCATATCTTTTCTAAGATGCCTAAGTCTGGCAATATTGATGCTTTTGATATCGAAATAGAGGATTGGCCCACATATGTGGAAAGAGTAGAGGTATATTGCACTGCAAATGGAGTAGAAGATGAAAAAAAAGCTTCAGTACTGCTGAACCTAATGGGCGCAAAGGCATACGGGTTGTTACGAAATTTAATCACTCCAGCCAAACCAAAAGACAAGAATTTTAAAGAAATTGTTGATACCCTGCAGGAGCACTTAAACCCAACACCGCTGCTGATAGCGGAATGATTCAAATTCTTCAAGAGAAATCAACACAAGAATGAAAGTAACGCTGATTACCTCACCGAATTAAGAAAGCTATCAAAGTACTGCCAATTCGGGGCAGGACTAGCGGATTATCTTCGAGACAAATTCGTCTGCGGTCTCTTAAGTGAAGGAACACAAAAAAGGCTGCTATCTGAAAAAGATTTAACACTGGACAAGGTTTTCAGTATGGCTGTATCATACGAAGCAGCAGCAAGAGGAGCTGCAGAGATACAACAAAAGACACAGGACTTCGGCACCCATGAAATGACACAGGGTTTCGAAAGATGTTATCGCTGCGGCAGATCCACCCATAACCAGAGGGACTGCTGGTTCAAGGACAAAGCATGCAGGCAATGCGGAAAGATTGGACACATTGCACGGGTATGCCAATCTGGACAAAATAAATCCACAGACAGGAAAAAAAAAATCAATAAAGAAAAGTACAGAAAGGTACAAATGATGACGGACAGTCGCTCCGAAGACCAGAAGAGCGATAGCGACTCCGAAAACAAGAGATTAAGCTGTCTCAAATTACATAATGTACTTGCCAAAGATGATTACCAAACCATTTGGGTTACCCTCATGATAGCAGGGTCCCCAGTTAAAATGGAGCTAGATACAGGATCAGCTCTAACCATAATAAATCAACGGGATTACGAGAGGCAATTTGCGCATATACTTTTAAAAGACACATCCATTATCTTAAAAACATATACGGGGCAGAAAGTATACCCCAAAGGAAAAATAAGGGTGCCTGTTGTATACAACGGCAAGGAAATACAAAAGTTGTATTTATACATTCTACAAGATGGTGGTCCACCGTTGTTGGGACGTGAATGGATCAGAAAGATACGTTTAGACTGGCACTCCATTCAGGCACTGACGGTGACCAGTAAGGAAAAAACGACGATGACATCATACCTGAATGATTAAAAGACATCTTGGCCAACGCCAAAGAAGTGTTTCAAGAGAAACTAGGAACCTTGAAAGGCATCACCGCCTCAATAAAAGTGGAAGATGCAGCAATTCCCAAGTTTTTTAAGGCAAGACCGGTGCCATACGCAATTCGTCCAGCAGTCGAGGCAGAGCTGGAGAATTTGGAAAAGGCAGGCGTATTATCCAAAATAGATTGGAGCGAGTGGGCAACACCCATCATTCCAGTCATGAAGAAAGCATTGAATAATGATAAATCTGAAGAACAGAGAAAAATTCACATCTGTGGAGACTTCAAGGTGACTGTAAACCCGATCCTTCACACAGTACAGTATCCTCTTCCGAGGATAGAAGATATTTTCGCCTCACTATCCGGAGGGAAACGTTTCACCAAAATTGACTTGGCTGAAAGGTTTGTCCAGACCTTCAAGAAGGCCATAAAGGCCATGGGTAATGAAGACATAAAACTACAGCACAAGGTGGATAACTTCTTATTCGCATACAGGAATGCAATACATATGGTTACCAACCAAACCGAACTCCCGCCATGATGTTCTTCAATAGAAACCTAAGATGCCGGCTGGATTTGGTCAAGCCCAACATCAGCAGGGACGTGGAGAACCGGCAGTTTCAAGGCATGAATGAAAGGCCAACTAGAACCTTCCAGATAGGTCAACAAGTTTTGGCCCGGGACTACCGTACCGAGAAATGGCAGCCTGGAACTATCTGCACACGACTAGGACCACTGATGTATACTGTGGACATCGGAGAAAGCATAATAAGGCACCATGCTGACCAAATCATAGAGTCATCCGAAAAGGGACAACCTACACCACAACTCTATACGCCTAACGATGAAGTAGAGATACCCATATCTACCTCCGATCCGGTGATACTGGAACCCGATGAACCCGACACTGGCATTCAAGCCGAATCAGCCTTGCCAAAAGAACCTACTACACCACCAGAAACTACTACACCACCAAGGCGTTATCCGGACCGAGTCAGGAAGCCTCCTGAGAGACTGACTTATAATTAATTAACTACAGCAATGTGTATATTATTTTTCTTATAACATGTAATTAATAATTACTTAAAATATGATGTACTGGTTGGCAAAAAGGGGAGGAATTGTAGTGTGTGTGCCTTTAAGAGCCCCAGGTGTGCTGTAATGCCGGTAATGGCCACTCGGGCTATATAAGCCTGTACATTGTGCATATCCGTTAGAACCCCCCCCCAGACTTTGCTTAGTAAACACCGATGAACCAACTCCTGTCTTCAGTGTCTCTATCAACACACGGACACTAAAGAAAGGGGGCGGGGGGAGGGGAGGGGGAGGAAAGGGGGAGGAAATGGGGAGGGGGGAGGAAAGGGGTAGGGAGGGAGGAAAGGGGGAAGGGAGGGAGGAAAGGGGGAGGGTGGGAGGAAAGGGGGAGGGGTGAGGAAAGGGGGAGGGGGAGGAAAGGCGGAGGGGGTAGAAAGGGGGGTAGAAAGGGGAGGGGAGGAGGAAAGGGGAGGGGGGAGGAAAGGGGGAGGGGGGAAGGGGGGGAAGAAGGGGGAAGAAGGGGGAGGGGTGGAAGAAGGGGGAGGGGGAAGAAGGGGGAGGAGGGGAGGGGGGAAGAATGGGGAGTGGGGGAGGGGGGAATAATGGGGAGGGGGGAATAATGGGGAGCGGGGAGGGGGGAAGAAGGGGGAGGGGGGGAAGAAGGGGAGGAGGGGGGAAGAAGGGGGGGAGGGGGGAAGAAGGGAGAGGTGGGAAGAAGGGGGAGGGGGGAAGAGGGGGAGGGGGGAAGGAGGGGGAGCACCCCATCAGCCTGAGCCCCACCCCCGAGCCCCACCCCCCCGAGCCCCGCCTCCCCAAGCCCCGCCCCACCCCCCGATCTCCCGAGCCCCGCCCCCCAATCTGCTGATCTCTGGAGCCCCACCCCCCACCCTCCCGAGGCCTGATCTCCCGAGCCCCGATCTCCTGAGCCCCGCCCCCCCGATCCCCGATCTCCCGAGGCTCACCCCCCCGATCTCCCGAGGCCTGATCTCCCAAGCCCCGCCCCCTCCACCCGAGCCCCGATCTGCCGAACCCCGATCTCCCGAGCCCCGCCCCCCGCCCGAGCCGGCTTCAAGAGCAGAGAGAGAGACGCCGCCGCGCAACCTACTGCATGAGGGCCCGGCCGGACTCAAGTCGCGCGCGCTGACTCCTGCCCCACCCGCCTTTACAAAGATGGCGGCGGTGGCGACGCTCGGCTCAGGCCCGCCCCCTCCAGCCTTCACAAAGATGGCGGCGATCGCGAGCTGCTTGTTGAGCGCGACGGGAGGTGCCTAGCTCGGGCGTGGCTGGGCAACAGAGGCCCAGGCTTACAGGCCTGGAAAAACGGTGAAAGGTAGGAAAATTCTAGATGTTAGAGAAAAGATTTACAAATTAATTAACTTTTTTAAAAAGCAATTTGTGTTTTAAAAGCAACTTTTTTTTGCTGGAAATGTAGATTTAAAAAGAAACATGCAGAAAGTGGGAAAAAGAAATGAACAGTTTGGAATGAAGATGGCGGCCACTCACCTCGGTTCAGAATGATAAGGCCCGCCCACACATGCACCGATTGGTCAACCGTCAGGTCACTGAACTGTAGGATTGGTCAATCATCACGTCACCCAACTGTAGGATGGCCTGCCCGCGCACACAATGAACCCACCCCCACTCGATGCAAATGAGCGGATAATGAGCGGAATTTTGAACGTTTTTTGGATACCGTCGGCACAATTTTTGTCCGACCGTCGGCACAATTTTTGTCTGAGCAAAAAGTAAATACGCTTGAAATAGTCCCGTAATGATGAGTTTTCTTTTGATATAACATATGTGTAGGTATGCTCTATGGCCTAGAAATTCAGTTGGGGCGCCCAGCTCGCCTGGGCGCCGGAATTACCGCTGCGCGCGGAGCCACTTGCGCCAGCGGGATATTCAGTTTCAGCGCCCCAAGTGGAAGCCGGCCGCTAAACAAGGGTTTCGGCGCCCTGCTTGGGGCGCTGAAACTGAATATCGGTGTGCAAAGTGCCGCAGCGCCACCCGCTGCGGCACGGTACTGCAGGCCTTCCTCTCAGTCTTAAGGGGGAGGTGCCTGCAACAGCGCGATCCCCGCTCGCGAGTGCCGGCAAATGAGCCCGGCACCAAGGAGAAGTGCCGGGCTCTCTGGAAACAGCCGGCAATGCCGCGGGGGGGTGGTGAAGGAGGCCGGGGACGGAGGTGCGGGCAGGTGGCCGCCGAAAAAGCGGCCGGCCGCACCTCCACCTTAACTCGCCCCACTACCGGCACAGGTAGGCCCCGTGTACCGGTCGCTGTTTGCGGCCGGCGCAGGGGAGGCGGCAGCAACCAAATATGGCCAGCGGGGCGATAGCGGGGCGCTGCGCACACCGATGACGTCATCGGTGGCGGCGCAGCGCTACTGGCTAACGCCGCCATTAGCGCCCCGCTAAATATCGCGGTAGGTTTGCACAGTGGCGCAAAAGCCCTCTTTGGGCGCAAACTGGTGGCGCAGGCCACTGAATTTCTAGGCCTATAACTTTTGATTGTATAGCCGGACAGAGAGACAGACAGAGAGACAGACAGAGAGACATATCCTTTTATATATATATATATATAGATAGATATGATAGAGTTCAGCAATTTCAGATCATAACCTCGGCCCCTATGTTGAGTCCAGAAGGCTGTAAAGTGCCTATTCGAAAGATGAGATGCTGTTCCTCGAGCTTACGCTGAGCTTCCGTGGAACAATGCAAGAGGCCGAGGATGGTGAGGTCTGAGTGGGAGTGGAGCGGTGAATTAAAGTGACAGGTGACCGGAAGCTTGGGGTCCCCCTTATGGATAGAACAGAGATGTTCCGCAAAGTGGTCACCCAATCTACGTTTGGTCTCCCCAATGTAGAGGAGACCACATCATGAGCAGCGAATACAGTATACTAAATTGCAAGAAGTACAAGTAAATTACTGTTTCACCTGGAAGGGGTGTTTGGGGCCCTGGACAGTGGGAAGCGGGGAGGTATAAGGGCATGTGTTGCATCTCCTGCACTTGCCTGGGAAGGTGCCGGGCGAAGGGGAAGGGTTGTTGGGGGTGATAGAGGAGTGGACAAGGGTGTCGCGGAGGGAGCGGTCCCTATGGAATGCTGAAAGGGGAGATGAGGGGAAGATGCGTTTGGTGGTGGGGTCACGCTGGAGGTGGTAAAAATGGTGGAGGATGATCCATTGAATGTGGAGGCTGGTGGGGTGAAAGGTGAGGACAAGGGGAACTCTGTCGTGGTTCTGGGAGGTAGGGGCAGGGGTGAGGGCAGAAGTGTGGGAGATAGAACGGACATGGTCACGGGCAGTGTCAACCACTGTAGAGGGGAATCCTCAGTTGAGCAAAAAAGAAGACATGTCAGAAGCACTGGTATGGAAGGTGGCATCGTCAGAGCAGATGCAGTGGAGATGGAGAAACTGGGAGAATGGAATAGAGTCCTTACAGGAATCGGGGTGGGAGGAAGTGTAGTCCAGGTAGCTGTGGGAGTCAGTGGGCTTGTAGTGAATGTTTGTCAATAACCTATCCTCAGAGATGGAGACGGAGATGTTGAGGAAGGGAAGGGAAGAGTTGGAGATGGACCATGTGAAGGTGAGGGAAGGGTGGAAATTGGAAGCAAAGTGAATGAAATTATCTAGTTCAGGGTGAGAGCAGGAAATGGCACCGATACAGTCATCAATGTACCAGAAAAAGAGGTGAGGGAGGGGACCTGAGTAGGACTGGAACAAAGGGTGTTCCACATATCCCACGAAAAGGCAGGCATAGCTAGGACCCATGTGTGTTCCCATAGCAACACCTTTGATTTGGAGGAGTGTATACGGGATGGTTTCCTGGACCAATATGTCGAGGAACCAACTAGAGATCAGGTCTCTTAGACTGGGTATTAGGTAATGAGAAAGGATTAATTAGTAATGCTTTTGTGCGAGGCCCCTTGGGGAGGAGTGATCATAATATGATAGAATTCTTCATTAAGGTGGAGAGTGAAGTAGTTGACTCAGAGACTAGGGTCCTGAATTTAAACAAAGGAAACTACGATGGTATGAGGCGCGAGTTGGCTAGGATGGATTGGGAAATGTTACTTAAAGGGTTGATGGTGGATAGGCAATGGCAAACATTTAAAGATTGCATGGATGAACTAAAGAATTTGTTCATCCCTGTTTGGCATAAAAATAAAACAAAAAAGGTGACTCAACCGTGGCTAACAGGGGAAATTAGGGATAGCATAAATCCAAGGAGAGGACTTATAAATTGGCCAGAAAAAGCAGCAAACCTGAGGCTTGGGAGCAGTTTAAGATTCAGCAAAGCTTTTATAGGTATGTGAAGAGAAAACGATTGGTGAAGTCAAGTGTAGGTCCCTTGCAGTCAGAATCAGGGGAATTTACAATGGGGAACAAAGAAATGACTGACCAATTAAATGCATACTTTGGTTCTGTCTTCACAAAGGAGGACACAAATAACCTTCCAGAGATGTCAGGGAACATAAGGTCGAATGAGAGGGAGGAATTGAATGAAATCAGTATTTGTAGGGAAATGGTGTTAGTGAAATTGATGGCATGAAGGCCGATAAATCACCAGGGCCTGATAATCTACATCCTAGGGTACTTAAGGAAGTGGCCCTAGAAGTAATAGATGCATTGCTGGTCATCTTCCAAAATTCTATAGACTCTGGAATAGTTCCCATGGATTGGAGGGTAGCTAATGTAACCCCACTATTTAAAAAAGTTGGTAGAGAGAAAACGGGGAATTATAGACCGATAAGCCTGACATCGGTAGTGGGGAAAATGCTAGAGTCCATTATAAAAGATGTAATAGCAGAGCACTTGGAAAACAGTGACAGGATCGGACAAAGTCAACATGGATTTACAAAAGGTAAATCATGCTTGATTAATCTACTAGAAATTTTTGAGGATGTAACTGATAGAATAGATAAGGGAGAACCAGCAGATGTGTTGTATTTGGACTTTCAGAAGGTTTTCGATAAGGTCCCGCATAAGAGATTGGCATGCAAATTTAAAGCACATGGGATTGGGGGTAAGGTACTGACTTGGATAGAGAACTGGTTAGCAGACAGGAAGCAAAGAGTTGGAATAATCGGGTCTTTTTCCGAGTGGCAGGCAGTGACTAGTGGGGTACCACAGGGATCGATGCCAAGACCCCAGCTATTCACAATATATATTAATGATCTAGACAAGGGAACTAGATGTAATATCTCCAAGTTTGCAGATGACACAAAGCTGGGTGGGCGCGTGTGCTGTGAGGAGGATGCAGAGAAACTCCAGTATGATTTGGACAGGTTGGGCGACTGGGCAGATGCATGGCAGATGCAGTATAATATGGATAAATGCAAGGTTATCCACTTTGGTGGCAAAAACAGGAAGACAGATTAATATCTGAACGGCAATAGATTGAATTAAGGGGAAGTGCAACGAGACCTTGGTGTCCTTGTGTACCAATCGCTGAAGGTAAGCATGCAGGTGCAGCAGGTGGTTAAGAAGACAAATGGTATGTTGGACTTCATAGCGAGAGGATTCGAGTACAGGAGTCTTGCTGCAGTTGTACAGGGCCTTGGTGAGACCACACCTTGTGTATTGTGTGCAGTTTTGGTCGCATTATCTGAGGAAGGATGCTCTTGCCATGGAGGGAGTGCAGCGAAGATTCACCAGACTGATACCAGGGATGGCAGGAATGACGTATGAAGAGAGATTGGGTCGATTAGGCTTATATTCTCTAGAGTTTAGAAGAATGAGAGGGGATCTCATTGAAACTTATAAAATTCTAACAGGACTAGACGGACTAGATGCAGGAAGGATGTTCCCGATGGCAGTGAAGTCCAGAACCTGGGGTTATAGTCTAAGGATAAGGGGTAAGCCATTTAGGAGTGAGATGAGGAGGAATTTCTTCACCCAAAGAGTGGTGAACCTGTGGAATTCTCTACCACAGATGGCAGTTGAGGCCAACTTAAGAAATATATCCAACTCCTTCTTAAATATATTTAATAAGGCTAAAGGGATCAAGGGATATGGGGAGAAAGCAGGGACAGGGTACTGATTTTGGATGATCAGCCATGATCTCATGAAATGGCAGAACAGGCTCAAGGGGCCAAATGGCCTACTCCTGCTCCTATCTTCTATGTTTTCTATGTCTATGAAGTGAGTGGAGTCAAACGAGAAGTTGTTCAATGTGAGAGCAAGTTTAGCCAGGCGGAGGAGGGTGGTGGTGGATGGGGACTGGTTGGGCCTCTATTCAAGGAAGAAGCGGAGCGCCCTCAGGCCATCCTGGTGGGGGATGGAGGTGTAGAAGGATTGTACGTCCATAGTGAAAAGGAGGCAGTTGGAGCAAGGATGTCTTGCTGCAGTTGTACAGGGCCTTGGTGAGACCACACCTTGAGTATTGTGTGCAGTTTTGGTCGCCTCATTTGAGGAAGGATGTTCTTGCCATGGAGGGAGTGCAGCGAAGATTCACCAGACTGATGCCTGGGATGGCAGGAATGACATATGAGGAGAAATTAGGTTGTTTGGACTTATATTCGCTGGAGTTTAGAAGAATGAGAGGGGATCTCATTGAAACTTATAAAATTCTAACAGGACTAGACAGACTAGATGCAGGAAGGATGTTCCCGATGGTGGGGGAGTCCAGAACCAGGGCTCACAGTCTAAAGATAAGGGGTAAGCCATTTAAGACAGAGATGAGGAGGAATTTCTTCACCCAGAGAGTGGTGAACCTGTGGAATTCTCTACCACAAAAGGCAGTTGAGGCCAATTCATTAAATATATTCAAGAAGGAGTTAGATATATTTCTTAAGGCTAAGGGGATCAAGGGATATGGGGAGAAAACAGGGACAGGGTACTGAACTTGGATGATCAGCCATGATCTCATTCAATGGTGGAGCAGGCTCGAGGGGCCGAATGGCCTACTCCTGCTCCTATCTTCTATGGGCCAGGAAACTTGAAACTGTTAAAGTGGCGGAGGGCGTCGGAAGAGTCGCGGATGTAGGTGGGAAGAGACTGGACAAGGGGAGAAAAAATAGAGTTGAGATAGGAAGAGATAAGTTCCGTGGGGCAAGAACAGGCTGAAACGATGGGTCTACCAGGGCAGTCCTGTTTGTGGATCTTGGGAAGGAGTTAGAAGCGGGCTGTGCGGGGTTGGGGAACTATGAGGTTGGCAGCCGTGGCAGCCTATATTTAGTAACTGATATGACTGTAATAATTAACCTGAGTTAAAACAAATATAGATACAGGATTCATAGGCTAGTCCGTTATTATTTCTCCTGGTCAGTTAGTATCTGCATTACTGTTAGCACAAGGCTAACACTGGTATCTGCAATAACTCTTTGGGTGCAAGACTAGCGTTGTATTTATATTGTTATATACAGCAACTGCTGACTCAGTATCACATGAATTACAAACTTAGCTTGCTGTACATTACTGATTTAAGAGCAGGCTATACAGCTGACTAGTATTCCTATGCTTCTGTACTGGCATTACTTCCTGCTCAACCATGATACTGTAATAGCTTTGGCATAGCTGCAGGAACAACTGGCAGTTCACCAGGAAACTCTAGTGGACTGTTGGAACTTGTCTATCTGTAACCTGCTCTCACTGTACACATTTTTTAGCATTTCTACATTCAGTTAGATCAACAAAACTGTCAGCTATTCATATGCCGATCACTATGGCCCAATAATTAGAAATATAGGCCCGCAATTTGCGGTCAGCGGCGAAGCAAAGGCGTTTGCCACTGGCCCCGAAGTGAGCTTCCCACTAAGATCTTGTGCAGTTTTGTTCGCCTTATCTGAGGAAGGATATTCTTGCCAAGGAAGGAGTTCAGTGAAGATTCACCAGGCTGATACCTGGGATGGCAGGAATGACGTATGAGGAGAGATTGGGCTTGTACTCGCTGGAGTTTAGAAGAATGAGACGGGATCTCATTGAAACTTATAAATTTCTGGCAGGACTGGACAGACTAGATGCAGGAAGGATGTTCCCGATGGTCAGGGAATCCAGAACCAGAGGTCACAGTCTAAGGATAAGGGGTAGGCCATTTAGGACAGAGATGAGGAGGAATTTCTTCACCCAGAGAGTGGTGAACCTGTGGAATTCTCTACCACAGAAGGCAGTAGAGGCCAATTCATTAAATATATTCAAGGAGGTGTTGGATATATTTCTTAAGGCTAAAGGGATCAAGGGGTATGGGGCGAAAGCAGGGACCGGGTACTGAACTTGGATGATCAGCCATGATCGCATTGAATGGCGGAGCAGGCTAGAGGGGCCAAATGGCCTACTCCTGCTCCTATCTTCTATGTTTCTATGTATCTCGCGATCTCTGTGTCGAGAAGTTTGGTTTTTCTGCTGTGCATTTGAAGTCAGTGAAGTTTAGTGGGAATCCCATAGTGCAAGCTGCTATGATGTCAACATGCTGTCTAAGCAGCCAATCACAAAGCAGATTTCTCACAGACCGAGAACCAGGAAGTGAGTAAGCTCCTTTGATTCTAACTTTTTAAAAATGTTAGAGAGCAAAACAAAGATTGGGGCTCTCACATGGGGAAAAGCTACACCTGAAATAAAGACGAACAAACAGTTTAAAAAAAAAAATGTTTTACATTTTCTGCAAATTTTTAATATTTATTAAAATGGTTAAACTTGGCACTCCACAAAATTAATCTTAGTTTTTCAGGGCCATAATGTTTGTTTAACAGTCAATATGTTGTTAAAATCCCAGTTACACCTAATCCAAAAGGTCTAGCTTTTAATGCGGTATTTAACAGTGATACTACAGCGGAAGAGCCAAAGTTTTCACCAGTGTCCCTGATTTCGCAGCTGTTCGTTCGATGTTATTACCCACTGCAAATTCCGGACCATATTTTCCTTTACCAGTTATTGATAGTATTATTTTACAGACATACCATTTAATTCTGGAATGCGATTGAAGCTGTCTTGCCTTGGTTACACATTTGTAAAATAAATTATCTGTCAGGGTTGTGAGAGTTAATTCAATTACTGTCCCCCACCACTTAAAACATTCATGTTTAAAATGGGCAGTCGCTTATATTGGTTAAAAAAACGATAACCATTAGCCATTTACATTAATGTCAATTTCAAAGTTGCTGGTTAAAGCGTCTGTTATGTGCTCCATTTATTTTGGGCAGAAACAGCTGTGCTCACTAGTTCGCACCTCATTAAAGTGCACTGAATTCAAGAATCAAGATCTTGTTTGATAAGACAAAACTGTCTTCAAATTAAGAGGTTATTCTACAATAATGTTGTATAATTACCACTAGCAAAATGCTTTACACTAACAGCAATTTCTAGGCTTGATAGATTTCCATAATTCATGATCAATAATTTAATAACTGTTGGTATGGATTTCACAGAGGTGCACAGGCACCGAAGCATTAACATCCCTTGTTATGTGTGTGTTGCAGCTGCCTGCGTTTGCTGCTCATTTACCTGTACGCTGGCTGGTGCTCCCTACTTTCTGTTCCTTGATCTCAGCTGATGCTTGCCACTACCCTCCATTCACAGTCCTCCACAACCTGTCCTGGAATGCTCCTCTGCTGCCCATTGTCTTCCACCATCTAGCCTGGCTTACCCCACTACCATATATTGTCCTCATAGAATCGTAGAATCATAGAATCATAGAAATCTATGGCACAGAAGGAGGCCATTCGGCCCATTGTGTCTGTCGGCCAAAAAAGAGCTATCCAGCCTAATCCTAGTTTCCAATTCTTGGTCCATAGCCCTCTAGGTTCAAGTGCATATCCAAGTACTTTTTAAATGCGATGAGGGTTTCTGCCTCTACCATCCTTTCAAGGAGTGAGTTCCAGACCCCACCACCATCTGGGTGAAAAAATTTCTCCTCAACTCCCCTCTAATCCTTCTACCAATTACTTTAAACCTATACTTCCTGGTTATTGACCTCTCTGTCAAGGGAAATAACTCCTTCCTATCCACTCTATAGGAACAGGAGAAGGCCATTCAACCCCTCGAGCCTATTCTGCCATTGAATGAGATCATGGCTGATCTACGATCTAACACCATATACCTGCCTTTGGCCCATATCCCTTAATATATTTGGTTAACGAAAAGCAATCGCTCTCCGATTTAAAATTAACAATTGATCTAGCATCAATTGCCATTTGCGGAAGAGAGTTCCAAACATCTATCACCCATTGTGTGTAGAAGTGTTTCCTAATTTCACTGCTGAAAGGTCTGGATCTAATTTATGGACTATGCCACCTAGTCCTAGAATCCCCAACCAGCTGAAATTGTTTCTCTCTAGCTACCCTATCTGTTCCCTTTAATATCTTGCATTTATACATAAGAACATAAGAAGTGGGAGCAGGAGTAGGCCATATGGCCCCTCGGGCCTGCTCCGCCATTCAATAGGATCATGGCTGATCCGAACCTAGACTCACGTCCACTTCCCTGCCCACTCCCCGTAACCCTAATTCCTTTACCTGCTAGGAAATTGTCTATCTCCATTTTAAATTTATTTAATGTCGCAGCTTCCACAGCTCTCTGAGGTAGCAAATTCCATAGATTTACTACCCTCTGAGTGAAGAAGTTTCTCCTCATCTCAGTTTTGAAAGGGGAGCCCCTTATTCTAAGATTATGCCCCCTAGTTCTAGTCTCACCCATCAGTGGAAACATCCTCCCCACATTCACCCGATCAAGCCCGCTGACAGTCACAGGAAATCACAGGAACCCCACAGTGCAGATAGAGGCCATTTCGGCCCATCGAGCCTGCACCGACACATATCCCACCCTATCCCCGTAACCCCACGTATTTAATCCCCCTAACACTAAGGGTCAATTTATCATAGCCAATCAACCTAACCCGCACATCTTTGGACTGTGGGAGGAAACCGGAGCACCCGGAGGAAACCCACGCAAACACGGGGAGAATGTGCAAACTCCACACAGACAGTCGCCCGAGGCCGGATTCGAACCCGGGTCCCTGGCGCTGTGAGGCAACAGTGCTAACCACTATGCCACCGTGCTATATGTTTCGATAAGATCGCCTCTCATTCTTCTGAATTCCAATGAGTAGAGGCCCAACCTACTCAACCTTTCCTCATAAGTCAACCCCCTCATCTCTGGAATCAACCGAGTGAAACTTCTCTGAACTGCCTCGGGAGCAAGTATATCTTTTCTTAAATATGGAAACCAAAACTGTACGCAATATTCAAAGGTGTGGCCTCACCAGTACCCTATATAACTGAAGCAAGACTTCCCTGCTTTTATACTCCATCCCCTTTGTAATAAAAGCCAAGATTCCATTGGCCTTCCTGATCACCTGCTGTACCTGCATACTAACTGCTGTGTTTCATGCACCAGGACCCCCAGATCCCTTTGTACTGTAGCACTTTGCAGTTTCTCTCCATTTAGATAATAACTTGCTCTTTGATTTTTTCTGCCAAAGTGCATAACCTCACACTTTCCAATATTATATTCCATCTGCCAAATTTCTGCCCACTCACTTAGCCTGTCTATGTCCTTTTGCAGGTTTTTTATGTCCTCCTCACTCACTGCTTTCCCTCCCATCTTTCTATCGTCGGCAAACTTGGATACATTGCCCTTGGTCCCCTCCTCCAAATCGTTAATATAGATTGTAAAGAGTTGGGGTCCCAGCACTGACCCCTGTGGAACACCACTAGTCACTGATTGCCAACCCGAGAATGAACCATTTATCGCTACTCTCTGTTTTCTGTTAGATAGCCAATCTTCCACCCATGCCAGTATATTACCCCCAATCCCGTGTTTGTTTATCTTGTGCAGTAATCTTTTGTGTGGCACCTTGTCAAATGCCTTTTGGAAGTCCAAATACATCACATCCACTGGTTCCCCCTTATCCACCCTGTTTGTTACATCCTCAAAGAATTCGAGCAAATTTGTCAAACATGACTTACCCTTCATAAAACCATGCTGACTCTGTCCGATTAAATTATGCTTATCCAAATGTCCTGTTACTGCTTCCTTAATAATGGACTCTTAACATTTTACCAACCACAGATGTTAGGCTAACTGGTCTATAGTTTCCAGCCTTTTGTCTACCTCCCTTTTTAAATAAGGGCATTACATTAGCAGTTTTCCAATCTGCTGGGACCTTTCCTGAATCCAGGGAGTTTTGGAAAATTACCACCAATGCATCCGCAATCCCTCATTCCAAGGGGATCCTTTGCTAGGACATTTTTTATTAATCCTGTCTCATTACACAGGACCTTGCCTTTATTAGCCAAGGCACAGAATATAAGAGCAGAAAGGTTATGCTAGAACTGTATAAAACACTAGTTAGGCCACAGCTAAAGTACTGCATACAGTTCTAGTCACCATATTACAGGAAAGATGTGATTGCATTAGAGAGGGTACAGAGGAGATTTATAAGGATCTTGCTAGGATTGGAGAATTTTAGCTATGAGGAAAGAATAGATAGGCTGGGGTTGTTTTCTTTGAAGTAGAGGAGGCTGAGGAGAGACTTATTTGTAGTGTATAAAATATGAGGGGCCAAGATAGACCTCAAGGGTTATAATCTCTGGATTATTGCCTGAGCCATGGGCAAATTGGCATAGGGATATGCTGATTAGGGAAGTGAACACGTGGCTAAAGGAGTGGTGTGGGAAAGAGGGGTTTCATTACATGGGGCAGTATTGGGACAGGAAGGAACTGTACCGTTGGGAGAAGCTCCACCTGAACCGGTCTGGGACCAGGGTCCTAGGGGAAAGGATGAATAGGACAGTCACAAGGACTTTAAGCTAGTAAATGGGGGGGAGGGCTCAGGTGGAAATTGTAGTACAAATAGCAGTTCAAAAACAAACGAAAGGGAAGAGAGTAGAGTAATGGTCAGAAATGATGCTTTAGGCACTACAGGTAAAGACAAAATTAAAAGAAGTAAAGTGATTAAACCAGGAGAGAGAAATAAGAAACATGTGAATAAAACATTAGAGCTGAAGGACAGGCTATGGCCTGTGGCCCAAATAAGCGTTCTTTATAAAAACGCATGGGGGATAAGGAATAAATTGAATGAACTGCAGGCACAAATTCAACTTGGAGAGTATGACATGGTTGCCATTACTGAGACATGGCTGCAAGACAGTCAGGGCTGGGAACTAAATATATCAGGTTATAAGGTCTACAGGAAAGATAGGGAATATGGCAGAGGCGGAGGAGTAGCCTTAGTGAATAAGGATAAAATCACTTCAATGATAAGAGAGGATATAAAGAGTGGTAAGCAGACAGTGGAGACTTTATGGGTAGAATTAAGAAATAGGAAAGGATTTAAGACTGTAATGGGAGTTGTGTATAGGCCCCCTCGCAGCAGCTGTGTAGTGCTAGATTGTATAGTATCATTAGGGGGATAGATAGGGTTCTTTGCAGCCAAGAGCGAGAGTCCCGAAGGTTGTGCTGCCTGCCCGGTGCCAGGGTTAAGGACATGTCCTCTGGGATGGAGAGAAACTTGGAGTGGGAGGGGGAGGATCCAGTTGTCGTGGTCCATGTTGGTACCAACGACATGGATAGGACAAGGAAAGAGGTTCTGCAGAGGGAGTATGAGCAGCTAGGGGCCAAATTAAAAAGCAGAACCACAAGGGTAATAATCTTTGGATTACTACCTGAGCCACGAGCAAATTTGGCTAGGGTAAATAAAATCAGAGAGTTAAATGCGTGGCTCAAAGACTGGTGTGGGAGAAATGGGTTTTGCTTCTTGGGACACTGGCACCAGTACTGGGACAGGAGATGGCTGTTTCATTGGGACGGACTTCACTTGGCCAGTGCTGGGACTAGAATCCTGGCGAAGCGAATAACTAGGGCTGTAGAGAGGGCTTTTAACTAATTAGTGGGGGGGAGGTTTCAAGAGAGCGAAAAATGAAAATGTCAGCGGAGAAGGCAATAGAGCAAGGTAGCAGTGGGGGAATTAAAAACCAGAGCGTGTCAGGAAGGGACAGAATATATCAAGATAAAGCTAAAGTAGTAAAGGGGGTAAAAGCAGGAATAAATTGTCATAAAATATATTTTAAAGTTTTTTATCTGAATGCACGCAGCATTCATAACAAAATAGACGAGTTGACGGTACAAATAACTACACATGGGTATGATCTGGTGGCCATTATGGAGACATGGCTGCAGGGTGACCATGACTGGGAACTAAACATCCAGGGGTATTTGACTATTAGGAAGGACAGACAGGAAGGTATGGGAGGTGGGGTGGCTGTGTTAATAAAGGATGGAATCACTGCAATAGTGAGAAATGATATTGGGTCAAAGGATCAGGATAGTGAAATGGTTTGGGTGGAGATAAGGAATAATAAGGGGAAAAAGTCACTAGTGGGCATAGTCTATAGGCCTCCTAACAGTTGCAACTCTATTGGTCGGAGTATAAATCAGGAAATAGTTGGGGCTTGTAATAAGGGAACAGCTATAATCATGGGAGATTTTAACTTTCATATTGACTGGACAAATCAAATTGGGCAGGGCAGCCTTGAGGAAGAGTTCATAGAGTGCATTAGGGATGGGTTCCTTGAGCAGTATGTTACTGAACCAACCAGGGGGAAGGCAATCTTAGATCTGGTCCTGTGTAATGAGACAGGATTAATAAAAAATGTCCTAGTAAAGGATCTCCTTGGAATGAGTGACCATAACATAGTTAAATTCCAAATTCAGTTTGAGGGTGAGAGAGTTGGATCTCAAACCAGCGTACTGAGCTTAAATAAAGGAGACTATGAAGGTATGAGAGCAGAGTTGACTAAAGTGGACTGGGAAAATAGATTAAGGTGTAAGACGGTACATGAGCAGTGGTGTACATTCAAGGAGATATTTCACAACTTTCAAGATAAATATATTCCACTGAGGAAAAAGGGACGTAAAAGAAAAGACAGCCATCCGTGGCTAAGTAAAGTAATAAAGGATAGTATCCGACTGAAAACAAGGGCATATAAAGTAGCCAAATCTAGTGGGAGGATAGAAGATTGGGAAGCATTTAAAAGCCAGCAAACAATAACTAAAAGATTAATTAAGAAAGGGAAGATAGATTATGAAAGTAAACTAGCAAAAAATATAAAAACAGACAGCAAGAGTTTCTACAGCTATATAAAAAGAAAAAGGGTGGCTAAAGTGAACGTTGGTCCCTTAGAGGATGAGACTGGGAAACTAGTGGTGGGGAACATGGAGATGGCAAAGACGCTGAACAAATATTTTGTATCAGTCTTTACAGTAGAGGACACTAAAAATATCCCAACACTGGACAAACAGGGGGCAATGGGGGGGGGGGAGGAGCTAAACACGATTAAAATCACTAAGGAGATGGTACTCGGTAAAATAATGGGACTTAAGGCGGATAAATCCCCCAGACCTGATGGCCTACATCCTAGGGTCTTGAGAGATGTGGCGGTAGGGATTGTGGATGCATTGGTGATTATTTTCCAAAACTCCCTGGACTCAGGAAAGGTCCCGGTAGATTGGAAAACTGCTAATGTAACACCCTTATTTAAGGGAAGTAGACAAAAAGCTGGAAACTATAGACCAGTTAGCCTAACATCTGTGGGTGGCAAAATGTTGGAGTTCATTATTAAGGAAACAGTAACAGAGCATTTGGATAAACACAATTTAATAGGAAAGAGTCAGCCTGGTTTTATGAAGGGGAAGTCATGCTTGACAAAATTGCTCGAATTCTTTGAGGATGTAACATACAGGGTGGATAAAGGGGAACCAGTGGATGTAGTGTATTTGGACTTCCAAAAGGCATTTGACAAGGTTCCACACAAAAGATTACTGATCAAGATAAAAAATCACGGGATTGGGGGTAATATATTGGCATGGGTGGAAGATTGGCTATCTAACAGAAAACAGAGAGTTGGGATAAATGGTTCGTTCTCAGGCTGGCAATCAGTAACTAGTGGTGTTCCACAGGGGTCAGTGCTGGGACCCCAACTCTTTACAATCTATGTTAACGATTTGGAGGAAGGGACCGAGTGCAACATATCCAAGTTTGCCGACGATAGAAAGATGGGAGGGAAAGCAGTGAGTGAGGAGGACATAAAAAACCTGCAAAAGGACATAGACAGGCTAAGTGAGTGGGCAGAGATTTGGCAGATGGAATATAATATTGGAAAGTGTGAGGTTATGCACTTTGGCAGAAAAAATCAAAGAGCAAGTTATTATCTAAATGGAGAGAAACTGCAAAGTGCTACAGTACAAAGGGATCTGGGGGTCCTTGTGCATGAAACACAAAAAGTTAGTATGCAGGTGCAGCAGGTGATCAGGAAGGCCAATGGAATCTTGGCTTTTATTGCAAGGGGGATGGAGTATAATAACAGGGAAGTCTTGCTGCAGTTATACAGGGTATTGGTGAGGCCACACCTGGAATACTGCGTGCAGTTTTGGTTTCCATATTTAAGAAAAGATATACTTGCTCTCGAGGCAGTTCAGAGAAGGTTCACTCGGTTGATTCCAGAGATGAGGGGGTTGACGTATGAGGAAAGGTTGAGTAGGTTGGGCCTCTACTCATTGGAGTTCAGAAGAATGAGAGGCGATCTTATCGAAACATATAAGATTGTGAGGGGGCTTGATCGGGTGGATGCGGTGAGGATGTTTCCACTGATGGGTGAGACTAGAACTAGGGGGCATAATCTTAGAATAAGGGGCTGCCCTTTCAAAACTGAGATGAGGAGACACTTCTTCACTCAGAGGGTAGTAAATCTATGGAATTTGCTACCCCAGAGAGCTGTGGAAGCTGCAACATTAAATAAATTTATAACAGAGATAGACAGTTTCCTAGCAGATAAGGGAATTAGGGGTTACGGGGAGAGGGCAGGGAAGTGGACGTGAGTCTAGATTCGGATCAGCCATGATCCTATTGAATGGCGGAGCAGGCCCGAGGGGCTGTATGGCCTACTCCTGCTCCTACTTCTTATGTTCTTATGTTCTTATGTATCGTGTATGTCTTCTTAACCACCTTATCTACCTGTCCTGCTACCTTCAGTGATCTGTGGGCATGCACGCCAAGGTCTCCCTGTTCCTCTACACTACTCAGTATCCTACCATTTATTGTGTATTCCTTTGCCTTGTTAGCCCTCCCCAAATGCATTACCTCACACTTCTCCGGATTGAATTCTATTTGCCACTTAGCTGCCCACTTGACCAATCCATTGTATCTTCCTGCAGTCTACAGCTTTCTTCCTCACTATCAGCCACACAGCTTTCTTCCTCACTATCAACCACTACTGTCCTCTCTGCTGTCCAGCCTGAACTTTCCCACTGCTATACAACCTGATCTGCTACTATACTGCTCGCTTTCCTTCACCACCTCGTCCTGTTCCCTCTGCTCACTGCAGTTACCCACTGTCCTCTTCACCGCCGTCTACTCTTTGGACCTGACTCACTCATGTCTCTTCTGCTGTTGGTTTTGGCGTTTTCCTGACCTGGAGAATTGGATTCGGCAGCTCCCTGCTTGGTGGACAAAGGCTGTGCCCTCATTGCTGGATGTAGAACCTCAATGCACTGATGAGAGAACCATCTTTTCAAGTGTCAAGTTCAGGAAGGTCAACAATTTTGAACCCAACAGCAGAAGAAACACACTTAATGTTATACAAGAGGCTAGGAAATAACTCGACGAGTCGTCACTTTGTCTTCATTGTACCAAAATGAGCATAGGTATTGAACTCATTAAGGTTTGTTGCAAGGAAGCCATCTGATGTAAGCTATTTGGAGGAAAAATGATTCAAGTAAATCATTCAGAGGAAGCCACGGTAAGGAGGAAAGGCATTGTGCAGGGAAGCCATCTCAAAATGGATTGGGAAAAAATCCATGGTCCTGAGAAAACTCTCAGAGGATCGAGGTTGCATGACCTAAAAATGTTGCTACATAGTGATTAAATGATTAAAAATCAGCAGAACGTGAAGAATTTCTGAGTGCAAATTCACTATTGGACTTACAAATTTTGCAATCAGACATCCCGCACTGGAAGCACGCACACAAAGTTGCCACGTCTTCAATGCTTCCTTAAGGTGCACGCGTGATAATCTGAAAGGTCCCACGCAGGCCACTCACTGGCTTTTACATTGTAAATACCGTGCATGCGCAGAAATTTAAAGGGACTGTGCATTAAAAGGAACAGGCCGTGCAGAACAAAGTGCAGCTTACAGGGAACGTTGACTGCCATATTAGTCAAGGCAAATTTCTACCCCTAAGTCTGAGGAAACTTTCTGTGAGAAACTGGGAAAGGTGTACGTGGAATCTGTTGCATGAGTTGTGGAGGGTGCTGGCTGGCACTCGGACCTGAATTTGCAGGTTAGTGTTCAGTGATGGCATGGTGGAGGGAATATGGGGGCTGCATTTTAAGCAATCTAGCAGTCACGGGCCACTAATTATTCAGCAGGCTATTAAAAAGCAATTGTTGAAACCTGGTTGACTTCTTTTTCTTCCTGAAAATCCTGAAAGGTTTGATATAATTACAACATGTTGAATTTTCCCATTTAATGGGATGAAAATCATTACTGCCTTTCAAAGTCTGGCTTTCGAAAACTGCTCAGGATTGCTAATGATTGCGGAGGGAACTTTTGGAGATGCAGTGCATGGAAACTATAGTTTCAGTGTTAAAGGTACTTTTGGTGAGATTTTCATTGGAGAAGTTTTTCTGACAAGGATTTAACACAATAGTGATGGATTCTACATCAGTATCAAAGACACCAGCACTGCCAATTATTAGGAAGAAGATCCTTGGGTGTAAATAATTACCTGGCATGGAGGAAAATCAAGCATAAGAACATAAGAAATAGGAGCAGGAGTAGGCCATTTGGCCCCTTGAGCCTGCTCTGCCATTCAATAAGCTCATGGCTGATCTTCTACCTCATCTCCACTTTCCTGCACTATCCCCATATCCCTTGATTCCCTTAATATCCAAAAATCTATCGATCTCTGGATATTAAAGGAATCAAGGGATATGGGGAAAGTGCAGTAAAGTGGAGTTGAGGTAGAAGGCAGCGAGGATCATCCTCTTGTGATGAAGCTTGCCCAATTTCCTGTCCAATTAAATTAATCGTGACACCACGCTGCCAACAAAGGCAAGCCTAGAAAATTAAAAATAAAATTATTCTGGTCCAGAGCTCAACAAAATTAGATTGTCTACCTCGGGAAAGACAGACAGACTTGTATTTATCTGGCATCTTATTGGATTTCACATAAAATGAGCTTCTTTGAAATGCAGTGACTGCAGTTATGTAGGTAAACACAGCACCATTTTGCTGATAGTAACATTCCAGAAACAGCAATGAGATGAACGACCATTTAATCATTTTTTAATGGTATTAGTTGAGGAAGGCATGTTGGTCAGTACATTACCATGTTCTTCTTCAAATAGTACCATGGGGCATTTATTGCCCGTTTGAACAGGTAGAAGGAACTTCAGTTTAACATCTCTTACAAAATCGAGAAATAACAGTTAAGGGAAAAAAATCTTTTACCTGCACTGAATTAATTATTTATCACTTAGTGGTTATACATTTTAATATACGTATAAAAGTGAATTAATGAACACATTTGAGCACAAGATATAATGCATGTCCAAGTGACACCTACCTGAGGAATTTTCTCCATTTCAGGTGGAGCCCAATTTGAGGATGGTTAATTAATTCTAGTTTTGTTTATTCATGTATATATCTATGTTATCTTGAAGGATATATTTTACTGATTATTGTGGGAAGTGTGTGTGTGTGTGTGTGCTTGAGAAAGAGACAGACAGTCAGATAGACAGACAAAAGGGAAGAGAAATAGCAGCAGCTGGAAGAAAAAAAGCTCCCAGACTAGAGGAACTGTGGTGGCCAGAAGTTGGGCAGCAGGGGCCAAAAGATAGCAAGTGTGGCTGAAGAACAGCAACAGACAGAAGATAACAAGCTGGGCAGAGGAACAAGGAAACCATATTGTAAGTTATTGATGTTTACTGTGCACAGCCCTTTAGGTATTCAGCTCTTGTTAGATTTGATCTTGCATAAAAATTCAATTTGTCAGAGATTGTAGTCCTTTTGCTTATAGTTTGTAAAACACCCTTGCCAAATTGACATTTTAAACCAAGTCTCCCGTGAACTGACGGACTTAATTTCCTTTGAACAAGCAATTACTAGATTTGTATGGATCTAATTACTATTGGATAAGTTACCAAATCAACATACATTTTCATGTTCTGAAAGCAGCCAACTTGGCATAGCAGTATCTATACCAAAGCCGGTTGTCTCATATGTTATGACTAATGTTGTTATAGGAGCTTGTCAGGCCAGATCCTTTCCTAACAAAGTAAAGGGCTTAGGGTAATCTTGAAAGTTTAGAGTCTGACTGCAAACATATAGCATTTCAGTTGTGTGCTGCAGTTGAGATCCTTTTTTGTTTGGAGTTTCTAGGTGAAACCATGATCCTTTTCTCAGGACATTTGTTATTTTCCTCTCATCAACAGCATATCTACAAAACTGATTCAGTCAAGCCAACTTTTAATGAAGTTTGATTTGTCAGGCAGCTTCCATACTGGCAGATTTGGCCATGTTGGTGATTTCACTCTCCGTGTTTCTTCCACCCTTTCCTGACTGTCCCTATTTTAATGCCTTCTTCTTCCCCATCTGCTCATGTATTGTTTCCACTTCTCACAGCCTATATCTACTTTCTGAATCAGGGAGTTGTAGGAGTGCTTGAACTCCTAACGAAAGTACTGAGACTGAAACTAGCAGTTAACCAAACGTGGTTTAATGCACTAGTAAAAGTTACAAACAAAAACGCAGGAGAAACTCTAGACAGGTCTGTACACCAACTGGTTCCACGAGGACTGAGGGGGAACGCCTCTCCCCTCTGACGTCATGACGTCATCACGTTTCCCGCCGTTGGGAATGTCACGTGACCTGCGTGATGACGTCATCGCGCTGGATCGCCATTTTACCGAACCCGCGCTGTTTATACAGAGCAAACACTTAAAGGTAACAAGCCCCTGTTAAAGGCAATTATATACATTACTGCAAGAGTCTCTTGGTGGCTTTGCCAGATACGCCCCCCCAGAATTGTCTTTAATAAGGAAAGTCAATTGCATAGGAGGTCGGACAAGTCTGTTTGAACGACACCTAAATTCCTGGAGAGGAAAACGCTGAGCAGCTGGTGAGCTGGAGGGGATAGCGGCCTGGTCAGGTGCGGCAGCAGCTGGCAGTCGACCCCTACGCAGTGGCTGAGCGGGCTCGACTGGCTGTTCAAGGTCCAAGTGCGCGGGCTTGAGGCGATCGACGGAGATGTGGTCCGGCCTGCCCCCGAGGTCGACCAAAAAAGTCTTAGCCCCTGTCTGTAAAACCCGGAAAGGACCCGTATACAGAGGCTGGAGCGGGCTGCGATGGGTGTCTTGACGAATGAACACGAATTTGGCCTTCATCAACTCCACTGGAATGTGGGAGGCAGGAAAACCATGTTGCGACATCGGAACTAGCCGGAAGCACTGGGCCGCTTCCCGGTGGGCTTCCCGCTGAGTGGCTGCGGACCACGGCTGTGTAGGGGACGGCAGGAATTCGCCTGGTACCCGGAGTGGCTGGCCGTAAACCATTTCCGCGGCCGAAGCCTGCAGGTCCTCCTTTGGCGCCGTGCGTAACTCCAGCATAACCCAAGGCAGTTTATCGACCCATGCCGCATCCAGGAGGCTGGCCCTGAGCGACGCCTTCAATGAACGATGAAAACGCTCACACAGCCCATTCGCCTGCTGGTGGTAGGCCGTGGTGCGATGGAGTTTGGTGCCTAAGGCTGAGACCACCACGTTCCAAAGCTCAGATGAGAAATGTGGACCGCGGTCGGATGAAATATCCATCGGAACCCCAAAGCGTGCTACCCATGACGAGATAAAGGCTCAAGCAACATCCGCAAAGGTGGTAGACGTCAGGGGAACCACCTCTGGCCATCTCGTGGTGCGATCGACCATCGTTTGAAGGTGTGTGAAACCCCGCGACGGCGGTAGTGGCCCCACAAGGTCGACGTGGACGTGGTCGAACCGACGTTCCAGTACCTCGAAGGTGGCCAAGGGGGCCCTGACGTGTCGTTGTACTTTGGCTCGTTGACAAACCACACATGTGTTCGCCCAGTCACGGATGTCCTTGTGCATCCCTCTCAAGATGAATTTGGATGCTAGCAACTTCTGCGATGCCCTCACACCAGGATGCGAAAGTCCGTGCACGGCGTCGAAAACTTTCCGACGCCAGGTGGACGGAACAATCGGACGGGGGTCTCCCAAGGAGATGTCACAGAGTAAAGTGGTGCCCGCCAAATGGAACGGCACATCCTTCGGCTGAAGGCTGGCGGAGTCAGAACGAAAGGCTTGAGTGTCCGGGTCGGCAGTTTGGTCGGCCGCCATTCTCGCATAATCGATCCTCAACTGCACGGCTTGGATGGTGGCGTGGGAAAGGCAATCCGCTACCATGTTGTCCTTGCCGGCCACGTGCCGGATGTCGGTGGTAAATTCAGAAATAAATGTAAGCTGTCGCTGCTGTCGAGCCGACCACGGTTCGGCAGTCTTGGCCATCGCGAATGTCAGCGGTTTGTGGTTGACAAACGCAGTGAAGTGGCGCCCTTCGAGCAGAAAACGAAAATGGCGAATGGCCAAAAACAACGCTAACAGCTCCCTGTCAAAGGTACTGTACTGGCGTTTGTGCCGTCGCAGCTGGTGGCTAAAAAACGCCAGTGGTTGCCACGTGCCGTCGACCCATTGCTCTTGGACGGCCCCTATGGCGTAATCTGACGCGTCAGTCATGAGAGCAATGGTGGCTCCTGGCAGGGGGTGTGCCAACATTGTCGCATTTGCGAGGGCGGTCTTCGTGTCCCCGAAAGCGCGGTCCATTTCCGGCGTCCAAACTACGGGCTCCTTTCCCGGCTTCCCTCTGAGGGCCTCATAGAGCGGCCGCATGAGTTGTGCAGCCCTGGGAACAAAACGATGGTAAAAATTTACCATACCCAGGAACTCCTGGAGTGCCTTCACGGACTGCGGCTGCGGGAATGCCGCGATCACCTCCACCTTAGCCCGAAGCAGCATTGCCCCCTCTGAAGTGATGCGGTGGCCTAAGAAGTCGATTTGCTGCAGGCCGAACTGGCATTTGGCCGGGTTGACAATGAGGCCGTGCTGCTGGAGACGACGAAAGAGAATGCACAGATGCTTGAGATGGTCCTCCTTTGTGGTGCTGGCGATTAGTATGTCATCCAGATAGACGAACAAAAATTTGAGATCCTGCTGCACCGAATCCATTAGGCGTTGGAATGCCTGCGTCGCATTTTTAAGTCCGAAAGGCATGCGGAGGAACTCAAACAGGCCAAAAGGGGTGATGACCGCTGTCTTTTGGACGTCCTGGGGATGCACTGGTACCTGATGGTACCCACGGACGAGGTCGACCTTGGAGAAGATCGAATTCCCCGCCAAATGTGCGGGGAAATCCTGTATGTGCGGTACGGGGTACCGGTCGGGGGTCGTGACATAATTGAGGTGGCAGTAGTCGCCGCAGGGCCGCCATCCACCCCCGGGCTTAGGGACGATGTGGAGAGGCGAGGACCAGGGACTATTCGACCAGCGAATAATCCCCAACTTTTCCATGGTGGTGAACTCCGCCTTAGCAGCCGCGAGCTTGCTGGGCTCTAGCCGCCATGCCCTGGCATAGACGGGAGAGCCGGTCGTCGTTATATGGTGCTCCACCCTATGTTTGGCGGTCGAAGCCGAGAAGGTGGGCTTAGTCAGCTCTGGAAAGTCCCCGAGGAGGCGGGAGAAAACGTCAGGGGGTGGAGACCGAGTGCGGTGCGGCAGGAGGCCGAGTGCGGTGCGACCGTGCTGTGCACACAGGGAATACAGTCGAACGTGGTGGCGTGAGCGAGCCGACGATTTTTTAAATCAACCAACAGGCCGATGGCGCATAAAAAGTCAGCGCCTAGGAGTGCCTGTGAAGTTTTGGCGGTGATGAAGTCCCATATAAAGCGTTGGCCACTGAAGCAGACCTGGACCCGCTCTGTCCCGCAAGTACGAATCGCACCCCCGTTGGCAGCTTGGAGGGGAGAACCACGCCTGCCAGACCGAAGGTCGAGGACTGACGCGGGAAGGATGTTGCACTGCGCCCCTGTGTCGCACAAAAAACGACGGCCCTAGATGGAGTCGGTTAAATAAAGTAGTTTCCCGGAATCGCTGATCGCCATCGTGGCCGCGGGGCACGCCCCGGAGTCGGTGTTCTTGACGCGCAGTTGCTTGTTCGGTATTTTGGGCACGAAACAGCAAGGCGGACGGCAGCTTCTGGCCTTCACGTCAAACTGAGCATGGTAATAACAGAAACCGGTTGTTGGAGGCGTCGAGGCAGGGCCCTTTGGGGCGGGGCATCTCGCGACGGCGCAGTGTTGTTGTCGGACCGCGTATATTTATCCGCCTCTTCGGCGAGCGCTATGCAATCCCCGGCGTCCGATCTGGTGAGGGCCGCCTGTACCTGTTTGGGCTGTTGACTGAGGAACAGTTTGCGGAACAGGAAACATTACGGTTCAGACCCCAGGAGTGTGAGCATCTGGCTCATCAACTCCGAAGGTTTGGAGTCTCCTAACCCGGGCAGCGTGAGTAGGCAGCGTGCGCGCTCTGCCTTCGTAAGGCCGAATACCTGCATTAGCCATGCCTTAATGGCGACACACTTGTCGGTGGCCGGGGGGTTCTCCAGTAGGCTGATGATCCTCGACGACATCGAGCTGTCGAGTGCGGAGACCACGTAAAGATAACGGGTCTGATCCTGCACGACATTGCGGAGCTCGAACTGCGCCTCCGCTTGTACGAACCAGGAGGCCGCCTGTTGTTCCCAAAATTGGGGGAGCTTCAAAGCCACTGCTTTGGCTTCCATCATGGCCTGCGTTCTGTTTCCGCCGCGAAGAACATCAGCGAGGATTCGGGGTCACCAATGTAGGAGTGCTTGAACTCCTAATGAAAGTACTGAGACTGAACCACCAGTTTACCAAACGTGGTTTAATGCACTAGTAAAAGTTACAAACAAAAACGCAGGAGAAACTCTATACAGGTCTGTACATCAACTGGTTCCACGAGGACAGAGGGGGAACGCCTCTCCCCTCTGACGTCATGACGTCATCACGTTTCCCGCCGTTGGGAATGTCACGTGACCTGCGTGATGATGTCATTGCGCTGGATCACCATTTTACCGAACCCGCGCTGTTTATACAGAGCAAACACTTAAAGGTAACAAGCCCCTGTTAAAGGCAATTATATACATTACTGCAAGAGTCTCTTGGTGGCTTTGCCACAGAGTCATATTTCTACTATATGCTATGCCGGTACAGGCACAATGGGCCGAATGGCCTCCTTCTGTGCTGTATGATTCTATGGCTCTATGATGTGGGAGTTTACTGACCCATGCCACTCATCACTGGTGAAATCACCTATAGTAATTTCACTAGAGTTCAGGAGCGTGTGGATATGCCTGTTCTTTCATTTACTGTTGGTACCTAAGAATGTACGGAACAAGGAAAATCCATTTGGCCCTTTTATCTCCCTTCTTCAATGGACATCATGACATAATATGGTACATGCCACTTGGCCTGTTCACCATCCACATACCCCTCCAACCTCCTCAAGTCCAATGCTTTTGAAACTCTCCCTCTAAATTATTGAACAAGTCAGTCCTTGAATGCAATTAGTGGGTTCTCCTGAGAGCCCCCATCACCTAGTATAGACCTTGTTGAGTCTGTGCTTTCAAATGTAGTTATGCTGAATAACTGGACACAGACAACAGAATACTTAAACAGGTCTTTAGTAACTGAGGGTCAGGGCTGAACTGAAATACACTTTGCTCCACAGAGTTTATATACCGGTGTGGTCACCACTGGTACTACAATATACAGGAGCCATCAGAAAGTAGTCCATCACCTTAAGGTAGCCTCTTAAGGTGGTACAGGTTACATACACTACAATTCCTCCCCTTTCAGCTTAACAGTGTACACCCCAATTTAAACATAACATGGATAACATATATACAACTTTCATACAAAACTGTTCAAAGATTCAGTCTCTGAGGAGGCCTCCTGATCCGGGCCGGATAACGCCTTTCAGGGGTCTCTGGTTCTCGTTGCTGGGGTGACTCATCCATTTGATCTCTTATGGATTGAACATCATCATGTACGTTGGAGTCTGAGGTAGATGCTACAGGCTCAATAACTTCTTCAACTGGTGTCTCTGCCGTAGACATGGGGTCGACCCTTGTTCTCGATTCCACAAGTTGGTCAGCATGACGTCGTATTACGTTCTCACCAACGTCTACCGTGTACATCAAGGGTCCTTGTCGGGCATGAATTGTTCCGGATTGCCATTTATCATTCCTATAGTCCCTGGCCAACACTGGTTGTCCTATTTCGAAACTCCGAGTGGCCTTGTTATTTATGTGCTGGAATTGCTTGTTTTCGACTTCCCTACGCACATTGGGTTTCAACAAATCCAACCGGGACCACAACCTCCTGTTATAGAACATTATGGCAGGGCTTTGATTTGTCACTGCATGCGTGGCGTTTCGATATGCCATCAGGAAATTGTCCACCTTGTGTTGTAGTGGAATATGATCTTCGCTCATGGCCTTTATCGCCTTTTTGAACGTTTGTACAAATCTCTCGGCCAACCCATTGGTAGCCGGATGATATGGGGCAGATGTATAGTGTTTCACCCCATTCTTTTTCATGAATTTCTGGAATTCTTCTGACACGATCCGTGGTCCGTTGTCTGAATATATTTGTTCCGGCAACCCATTCCTTGCAAATATGGTTCTTAGAACTGCGATCGTCTTTTCAGAGGTAGTGGTCGACATCTTAATCACTTCTGGCCATTTAGAATGTGCGTCTACCGCTATCAAAAACATGGAATCCATGAATGGACCTGCAAAGTCGATATGCACACGTTGCCATGGGGTTGAAGGCCATTCCCACGGATGCAGCGGTGCAATTGGAGGTGCGTTTTGAACTTTTTGGCACCCTGAGCAGCTTTTAGTCAGATCCTCTATTTGTTTGTCGATACCTGGCCACCACACATAAGCCCTAGCAAGGCCTTTCATCTTGACTCCCCCCAGATGACCTTCATGCAGTTCCTTTAGAACTCTCTCCCTTAATTTAGGAGGAATAATCACACTTGTTCCATACATCAATGTTCCTTGACAGACGGACAGCTGTTCTCGTCTGGCTGAGAATGCAGGTAACAGTGGTTCGCCATGTGCTGGCCATCCCTTCACTGTCAAATCGTAGACCCGAGACAGTGTCGGGTCGTTTCGGGTCTCTCTCTCAATACTCGCATTGGTGACTGGTAAGCATTCGATGATGGTCGAGTGAAATATCTCGACAGGGTCAACTGCCGGTGCCTCTTCCGCTGTAGGTAGTGGCAGGCGCGACAGCCCATCAGCATTACCATGTTGCTTTGTACCTTTGAATTCGATATCATATTGATGTGCCCCTAGGAAAAGGGACCATCTCTGAAGCCTCTGCGCCGTCATAACCGGAACACCCTTCTTAGGGTTAAAAATGGAAACCAACAGCTGGTGATCTGTCAGCAGCGTAAACTTTTGGCCTTGCAGGTAATGGTTAAATTTCTTAACTCCCCACACGAGGCTGAGAGCCTCCCTATCTATCTGAGCATAGTTGCGCTCTGCGGAGGTCAATGATCTGGATGCGAACGCGACTGGCCTTTCCAAGCCATTTGGCAACTTATGTGAAAGCACTGCCCCGATACCATATGGAGAAGCATCACAAGCTAAACGAATAGGCAGTGTTGGGTTAAAGTGAGCCAACACTTCCTTAGAGGTGATCAGTGCCTTGCTTTTTTGAAAAGCCCGATTACAGTCCTCGCTCCACTTCCATGGTACTCCCATTTGCAAAAGAGTGTTCAGCGGGTGTAACACCGTGGATAAATTTGGAAGAAACTTGTGGTAATAGTTAATCAACCCAAGGAACGACCTCAACTGGGATACATTTTCCGGAGCGGGAGCTTTCACAACAGCTTCGATCTTGTCAGGTGACTTATGAAGCCCCTCCTAGTCAATGACGTGGCCGCAGTATGAGATTCGCTTCTGAAAGAACTCACATTTCTGGCGATTAACTCTGAGTCCATATTCTTTCAATCTGGTGAGCACCTGCTCCAAATTCGCGAGGTGTTCCTTATCATCATCTCCTGTAATCAGAATGTCGTCCAGGTAACATTGTGTGCCTGGAATTCCCTGCAATACCTGCTCCATGGCCCTTTGCCAAATCGCTGGAGCCGATGCCACTCCAAAAACCAGTCTATTATACCGATATAAGCCCTTATGTGTGTTGATCGTGAGATACTGGCGTGACGCTCCATCAACTTCCATCTGTAGGTACGCCTGCGCCAGGTCTATCTTGGTGAAGTGTTTCCCACCAGACAGCGAAGCGAAGATATCCTCAATCCGCGGAAGCGGATATTGCACCGTGTGAAGAACCGGATTAACAGTGATCTTGAAATCGCCACAGATGCGAACCTTCCCAGGTTCCCCCGGCTTGTTGCTCAACGAACGCTTCATGACGGGAACAATGGGTGTGGCCCATTCGCTCCAGTCCACCTTTGACAGTACTCCTGAACGTTCTAGCCCTTCCAGCTCTGCTTCCACAGCAGGTTGTATCGCATAAGGTACCGGTGTGGCTTTGAAAAATTTTGGGTTTGCATGTTCTTCAACCTTGATGTTTGCCGTAATTCCTTTCAGTGTTCCCAGTCCCTGTTGGAACACCTCCTTAGCATCGTCCAATATTTTGGACAGTCGTTTAGGTTTGACGTCATCCTCTTTACAGGAATCTACAGTTAGTGCTTGTAAGGAATGCCAGTCCACATTTATTCTCCGGATCCATTCCCGTCCCAGTAGTGGCGGACCTCCCTCAGGTAACACATACAAGTCCATTCCCTGACTTTCTTTACCATTGTAGACCACCTTTACCTTTATCTTTCCGATGGGGTATAATCTTTGCCCCGTGTATGTTTTCAATACAATCTCCGTATCCCTCAGGGGAATGTGTGAGAATAACCTTTTTTAATCTTGCTTATTCATGACCGTCAATGCCGATCCAGTGTCCAATTCCATCTTCACTTGGACTCCTGCTATCCGAAGCATGACCCAGATAGTTTGGTGGTCTGCTGTGTTACCCACATTATGTATTTTTAGACAACCCAGTTCCTTACTGCTGGAGTCTGAATCCGTCTTCTGTTCATCCGAACTGTTCTCTGTCACCTTGTGTACTTTTTTGTACTTCTCCTGCGACAACTTTTTGTTGCTGGTCTTCTTTCCTGACCGGCATACTCTCGCTATGTGACCAAGTTTGCCACATTGCCTGCATTCTTTATCTTTGAACCAGCACTGGTTCTGGTCATGCGTTGTCCTTCCGCAACGATAGCACTTTACTGCGCCCAATGCCATTTCATTGGTGCTGAATTCCGATGGCCTTTGCTGCATTTCTGCAGTGCCTCGTGCTGCTGCCTTGTGCGATGCTGCAATGCTGAAAGCTTTGTCCAGCGTAAGTTCCTTTTCCTCTAGCAGTCGCTTCTGGGTTCCTTCCTTTAGTAGCCCACACACAAACTTATCTCTCAGAGCGTCTGCTAGTCCTGTACCGAACTGACAGTACTTTGATAACTTGCGCAGTTCGATTAAGAATTCAGCGTTGCTTTCCTCTTTAAGCTGAATTCTTTTGTAAAATTTAAATCGTTCCGCTATCAGCAGCGGCGTGGGGTTTAAATGCTCTTGCAGGATAGTAACAATATCCGCGAAACTCTTTCCTACCGGTTTATCTGGTGTTACAAGGTGCCTTAATAACCTGTACGTCTTCGCACCCATCGAGTTTAATAGGGTTAGTGCTTTCTTATCCACCGGTACCTCATTCGCTGTACAGTAAACTTCAACGCGTTCCACATAAGTGGCCCAATCTTCCACATCGCTATCAAAAGCAGTGATGTTACCCGTTTTTGGCATCCTTGTTGAGTTTCCTTTATTTTATTTTATTTTTCAAAATGGCGGCTTCCCGAACTTGGCGGCTTTTCCCGCGCTTGTCTTCTTCCCCCGCCGACTAAAATGGCGATTACCGCGCTGTTGCCGTTCTCGCCTCCCAGCGGTCCTTTATTTCCCCCAACGCTGCTGCTCTTGTTCCCCGCTGCTCCCGCAGTCCTCGTGGACATCAACGCTTTTCTGGCTGCTGCGCGTCTCTGCCCCGATTGCAGTCCGGCCCCTGACACTGGCTGCGGTCGTGTTCTCCGTCCTTTTCTTCGTTTTCCCTCCCCTTCTCCCACTGACAACTCGGCCAACTTCCCCTCCGTGCCGCTCGATCGGGCTTACCCGCTGCTGTCGTAGAAGGGATGATCACTGCCTGTTGCTGATGGTGGACTTCGTGGCCAGCAAACCAACCCGGGTTCCCGATGGCCTCCCGTGCGATGCAGTGCTCAGCAGGATGTTGAGGGCGGATGCCCCTTTTCGACGCCCGTTCTGAGGACGAAGCTTCCTTGGATACAAAACTGCCGCTAGGTACGATCAGACTCGTCGCCACTGTTGAGTCTGTGCTTTCAAATGTAGTTATGCTGAATAACTGGACACAGACAACAGAATACTTAAACAGGTCTTTAGTAACTGAGGGTCAGGGCTGAACTGAAATACACTTTGCTCCACAGAGTTTATATACCGGTGTGGTCACCACCGGTACTACAATATACAGGAGCCATCAGAAAGTAGTCCATCACCTTAAGGTAGCCTCTTAAGGTGGTACAGGTTACATACACTACAGACCTTCTCTCCCATTTTGTACCACTTTGACTTCAATAATAAGTGTAGTATGAATCATGACAGGGTGCTCTGTCAGTTTGGAATCCAGTTATTTCTGTAACAGTAAATTTAAATTTATAATGAATATATATCTCCATCATTCCTATATTAGAAAAGGGTCGTTTGACACAATTAAGTGAGTTTATTTATAACAGTCAGTAAGAAGCAATTGAATGTCATAGATAAATACTGATGTTTTGCTCTTTTATGATACTGCCCAACTGAATGAATGAAACATTCACAATTTATACTGGTTAGGTAGAAATATATTGGTTTCAGAACAGTGAATGCAATATTGTTACAGTATCATTACAGGTGCATTGTCATTAAAATATGCAAAAATAGTATTAAAACCAAAAGAGGGAAATATCCCCATCAATTCTTTGAAATTCTTCACAATACAAAAGTGCCTGACGTCTATTTAAGATGTACGCCAGTCTGATTGAATTGGAGTTGGTTCAAAGGGATGTGCAGGAAGCAGGAAGAACAACTGAGAAAGTAAACAAAAGCAAGAATGTGGAAAAATGGAGGAGAAGCCAGGAAGGAAGTCACAGCCAGCTCATGAATGGCAGCTTTCTTCTAAAGCTCAGCAGATTTTCCTTTACACAGAATGTCTTCCAAAAATTCTATAGAAGGAAAATTGTGTCAGAGGACTGGAGACTGGCAAAGGTGACATCCCTTTTCAAAACAAACTGAGACATTGTAGGCCAAGTGGATTTACTACAGTTAACTACTTGACCCTGAATTTACTCACTGGGGTCCACTTTGACTTTTGGGCAGCCGACCAGCAAAGGGCACTGATCGGTCACCCATTCTGACAGAGAGGAGGCTCCCTGTGATTTTGAGGCTCCAGCCTCATTTACATTCGCCAGGCAAGCTGTAGGGTGCCAAATACGCATCCTGTCGCAGCTTGCTACATTCGGCAAAGGAAAACAGGCCGGAGCTGCTACCAGGAAGGGGGGTTGCGATCGTGGAGGGTGGGGGTCCCAATCGGCAGTAGCTCAGATTATTTTTGTGGGTCCCAGGGATGTAGTCCTGCCTTTCTGATGCCCACAAAAATAATTCAAGACTTACCTTTGATGGACCTCTTCTCCTCATTCAACTGGTCGAAGCCTGCAACTGCATGGGATGTGATGGGGATTATTCTGATGTCAGTGACAATACTTGGAGCCTACATGGTGATGACTGTACTTTGCTTTATTCTATGTTTACAGGAATACTCTTGTTAAAACTAACTCTGTGTTAAGCTTTCTTTTTTTACATTAGCCCTGTGTTTTCCATGCTCAATTACAGTCACTCTGGTCTTACAAATTAAATCGCACAGCATTTGGTATGACTTTTGTCCTTAGTATTTCTCGCATTCTGAGTAAAACAGTTGCTCTCGTGTTGGCATCTAATGCAACTCTTCCGTACAATAACATGATGAACTGGTTTGCACTCATGCAACAACGCCTATCTGTTTATGTCCTTACACTGGTGGTGCAATGCTTAATATACACTGTTTGGCTAAGAACATCATGAGCTTATCCTCTAAAGATGGGTCATTATTTTAAAGACAAATCATTTTTGAATGCAATTTAGTGTTGGTAATAACCTTTTATTGTGTACTCGGTTACATTGGATTTCTGTCTTGTGCGTGTCTTGTTGTTTTTCTAGGTTCTTATCTTAGACCACAATGAATTGGCAGCAGTCAAGGTGATTCTCATTACAGGGCTCTTTGGTGTAGCCATGGAGTCCACTGGATTCACCCCTCATTATTTGCAGTACCAATGGGGTAGATCTTGACTGTGTAATAGTGTAAAACGGGTGATAGCGAGTCAGCAGCCTGTTTTACATCTGTCCCAATTTTTATTTCCATTGAATTTGTTTTTTTGCCTTTTTATAGTCAGAGGCAGAACAGTTCAGTAGGCACTGGAAGCCACTTTATCCCACATTGACCTGATCACCATTGCGTTTGAAAGGCATTAGACATCCAGAAAATGAGCAGGGGTCATTTTGGCTACTTACAATAGCGGTGATGTGCAGTAATGAATGGCTCCAGTGAAGAGCACAGACCACAAATTACAACCATCTGCAAACCATCTTTTTTTCCCCAGGATTAAGCCCAACTAAGGGTGCTAAGGCTATGGATTAATTTTTAACAAACTGCCGGCGCGTTACTGGAAAGGAAATTTGGGCGGTTTCTATACATGCACCTGACTCACATCGCCAGTTTTACGCTCCTGTGATAAGTTGAAAATTACGCCCATATGGCTCCCGGTAAACCATTTAGCTAAGATCGCACACAAAAGAACATCACCTATGAAGGGACTACTTTTTTTTGCGGATGTACATCCTTAGTTGCGAGCGTATATAACAGACGTGTATCGATTTGTATAGTCAGTGCCAAAGTTCCAGTTAACCAGTAAAGATCACTTGAAGTTACTCTCAGTCTCTGCTGCTTTATTATTTTATGTAGTTGTGTATAGCGGTACAAACACAACAAATTGGCGATGAGAATTATGAACCTACGTCTTCCTATTCTGGCACCGCATCCAGAGGACACCGAAACTTGGAAGAAAGGAGTGAGAAGGCAGAGAAAACGGAGTACGCTTGCTAAGCTAGATAGGGGATATGTAAGTCAAGTGAAAAGTGCACTGTGACTTGCAAGACGCTACCTAACTAGTAAAGAAAGAAAAACGGGTTTGGAAAAAAAAAATGGCGATGATTGGCACTATTGCAGCATTTGATAGCAGCATTGAAGACTGGGCAACTTACATTGAAAGAGTGGAGTTGTACTGTGAGGCTAACGGAGTGGAGGTAGAACAGAAAGCCACTGTTTTGCTGAGTGTTATGGGCGCAAAGACATATGGGCTGCTATGTAGTTTATTAACCCCTGAAAAGCCAGCAAACAAAACATTCAAACAAATAGTGGACACACTCCAAGACCATTTAAGCCCCAAACCACTGCTCATAGCTGAAAGATTTAAATTCCATAAACGGAACCAGAGCAAAAATGAAAGCATTTCTGACTATTTGGCAAAGTTGTGCAAATTATCAGAACATTGCCAATTTGGAGTGGGCTTATCAGACGCATTGAGGGACAGATTTGTGTGTGGCATGCAAAGTGAAAGCACACAAAAGAAGCTCCTGTCTGAAAAAGACCTCACATTGGAGAAGGCTCTGAGTATCACAATATCAATGGAAGCAGCAACACGTGGCGCTTTAGAAATTCAACAAAAATCCCTGGAATATTCAACTAATAAAATGTCACTGAAACAAGAAAAGAAGTGTTATCTCTGTGGCAAAATGTCACATGACCACAATGACTGTTGGTTTAAAGACAAAGACTGCAGACAATGTGGCAGACAAGGGCACATTGAAAGAGTCTGCAAAGCAAATAAGAAGCAGAAAACTGATACAATACAGAGTAACAAGAAGGTACATCAAGTGACTGAAAACAAGAAACCTTTCAAAGAAAAATACAAGAAGGTACACCACGTGACTGGAAACAGTTCAGATAAAAAAAAAGTGACACAGACTCAGAGGAAGAGGATTTGGCTTGTCTGAAACTACACAGTGTGAAAGAGACAGAGGATCACAGAATAATATGGATTACTCCAGAAGTGGCAGGAGTTAGGCTGAAAATGGAGTTGGACACAGGCTCAGCTTTAACAGTGATCTCTGTACATGACTACAAACAACTGTTTTCACACATACCGCTAAGGCTAACTAAAGTACTGTTAAAGACATACACAGGACAAAGAGTGTGCCCCAAAGGTAAAATAAAAGTGACAGTGACATACAAAGATAAAAAAATACCGCAATTGAACCTCTATGTACTGAAAAATGGAGGACCATCATTGCTGGGACGCGAATGGCTCAGGAAAATACAGTTGGATTGGCACGCCATCCAAGCACTGTTTGTGTCAGCAAAGGAGGACAGCAACGCCACTCCTGAGAGACTGTCACAAATACTCTCTGACTCTCAGGAAGTGTTCAAGAAGGGAATAGGAACACTTAAGGGCATGAAAGCAAAAATTAAGATTGAGGAGAACGCAAATCCAAAGTTCCACAAGGCCAGACCAGTGCCTTATGCAATTCACCCTTCAGTAGAAGCAGAGCTGGAGAACTTGGAGCAGTTAGGGGTCCTGTCCAAGGTGGATTGGAGTGAATGGGCCGCACCTATAGTTCCAGTGATGAAGAAAACCTCCAGCACACAACCAGGAAAGCCAAGAAAAGTGCGCATCTGCGGAGACTTTAAAGTGACTGTTAATCCAGTCCTCCACACAGTACAGTACCCATTGCCTTGCATTGAGGACATCTTTGCTTCCCTGTCAAGAGGGGAATGCTTCACAAAGATTGACTTGGCCCAGGCCTATCTCCAAATGGAAATTGATGATGCATCAAAGAAGTACCTGACAATAAATACGCACAAAGGCCTTTACCAGTACAATCGGCTGGTATTCGGAATAGCATCAGCTCCTACAATCTGGCAAAGGGCAATGGACCAAGTCCTGCAGGGGATCCCAGGTACTCAGTGTTATCTTGATGACATCATCATTACTGGCAAGAATGACAATGACCACCTTTCCAACCTCGAACAGGTGCTCATCAGGTTACGGGAGTATGGACTCCGAGCGAACCGAGACAAGTGTGAGTTTTTCAAAAAGGTAATCTCATACTGTGGACATGTGATTGACAAGGATGGTTTACACAAGTCTCCAGACAAGATTGAAACTGTGACTAATGCACCAACACCTGAAAATGTGTCTCAGTTGAGATCATATCTTGGACTGGTGAGCTACTATCACAAGTTCTTGCCCAACCTATCCACAGTGTTGCACCCACTAAATGCACTGCTACAGACAGGGTCACAATGGAAGTGGAGTGACAGCTGTGAACAAGCTTTTCAAGAGAGTAAAAGACTCATTACTTCAGAAGAGGTGCTAGCTCACTTTGACCCATCCTTACCTATTCGACTGGCATGTGATGCTTCACCCCATGGCATTGGTGCCGTGTTGTCACATAAGTTCCCAGATGGCTGTAGGGGGTAATTTTGAATCTTACACGGCTCAGAAAGACCAATAGCCTTTGTCTCAAGATCATTGACTACAGCTGAACGCAATTATGCACAGATTGACCGAGAGGCCCTCAGCCTTGTGTGGGGAGTCAAGAAATTCAACCTCTTCTTGTATGGTCAACAGTTTACACTGTTAACTGACCACCAGCCTCTCGTTTCAACCTTCAACCCAAGGAAGGGCGTTCCAGTGATGACGGCACAACGGCTGCAGCGATGGTCACTCTTCCTAGGGGCTCACTTGTATGACATTGAATACAAGGGGACCAAGCAACATGGCAACGCCGATGGTTTGTCACGTTTACCACTGCCGACCTCAGAGAGAACTACAACAGTTGACTCAGCAGAGGTATTTCACACAACAATAGTTGAACAGCTACCAGTGACAAACTCCCTCATTGAAAGAGAAACACGCAATGACCCTACATTGTCAAAAGTTTATGACATCACTGTGAAGGGATGGCCAGCGCTTGGTGACTTATTGTTTCCAGCATTCTCAGCTAGGAGGGAGCAGTTATCAGTGTGTTGGGGAACATTGATGTGCGGCTCACGAGTTGTGATTCCTCCCAAGCTTCGTAACCGAGTGCTAGATGAACTGCATGAAGGCCACTTAGGTACGGTAAAGATGAAAAGCCTTGCCCGTGGATACGTGTGGTGACTGGGAATTGACAAACAGATCGAGGACCTGACAAAGAGCTGCTCGGGATGTCAAAAGATCCAGAATGCACCACCACAAGCCCCTCTCCATCCATGGGAATGGCCCTCATCATCATGGCAACGTGTGCACATCGACTTTGCTGGACCGTTCATGGACTCCATGTTCTTGATTGCAGTTGATGCACATTCCAAATGGCCCGAGGTCATTAAAATGAAATTAACCACATCTGAAAAGACCATTTCAGTTCTGAGGACCATGCTCGCTAGAAATGGCCTACCAGAACAGATCTGCACAGGCAATGGATGACAATTTGTCGCTGACGAATTCCAAGGTTTCATGAGGAAAAATGGAATCAAGCACTACACATCTGCCCTGTACCATCCAGCTACAAATGGCTTGGCAGAACGATTCGTACAGACTTTCAAGAAGGCTATCAAAGCAATGTACAGCGAGAATCTACCACTGCAACACAAGATAGACAATTTCCTCTTTGCTTATCGGAACGCAGTACACGCAGCCACTAATCAGACTCCAGCGATGATGTTTCTGAACAGGAACCTAAGATCTCGCATGGACCTTCTTAAACCGAATGTACGTCATGATGTAGAGAACAAACAGTTCAAACATTTGAATGCTAAGCCAACAAGAAGCTTCAGTGTGGGACAGTCAGTTCTTGCGCGTGATTTCCGGACAGAAAAGTGGCAACCAGGGACAATATCCACAAGAGAGGAACCACTGATGTATACTATGGATGTGGAAGAGAACATTTTGAGACATCATGTGGACCAAATTCTGGATGTTCAGGTGGAAAACACCCCTATACCTTGCCCAGACTCACCTGACATGGAAACAGACACTCCTGATTCATCAGCATCAGCACCAGCCTCATCCATAGCTGAGAGCTCTACCTGTGCTGATAGCTCACCTGATGCACCTGTACCTGTACAGTCTCATTCCCCAAAGCAAAGGAGTCTGGAGAGACGTTACCCAGAGAGGCAGAGGAGGCCTCCCCAGAGACTTGACTTGTAAAAGGGCTGTTGACAAAATAAAATGTTATGTTGGAATTTGAATGTTGTTACTTTTAAAAAAACAAAAAGGTTACTGTAAAGACAGGCTCTGTATGTTAATTATAGAAATTTTGCATTAATATACTATTCAACTAAAGGGGGAGGAAGTGTAATGTATACAACATTGAAGGGACCAATTTTTTTTGCGGATGTACATCCTTAGTTGCGAGCGTATATAACAGATGCGTATCAATTTGTATAGTCAGTGCCGAAGTTCCAGTTAACCAGTAAAGATCACTTGAAGTTACTCTCAGTCTCTGCTGCTTTATTATTTTACTAGCTGGGGGTGCCCGGCGGCGCCGAGGCTTTTTTGAGGGCATATTGTTGTTGGAAGAGAGAGAGAGCAAGTTGGGGGGAAGAGAGAGAGTGAGTTGGGGGAAAAGAGAGAGTGACTGGGGGGAAGAGAGAGAGCGACTGGGGGAAGAGAGAGAGCGACTGGGGGGAAGAGAGAGAGCGACTGGGGGGAAGAGAGAGAGCGACTGGGGGGAAGAGAGAGAGTGACTGGGGGGGAAGAGAGAGAGCGAGAGACGGGGCGAGTGAGCGCGACTGGGGGGGAAGAGAGAGAGCGACGGGGGAAGAGAGCGAGAGACTGGGGGGGAAGAGAGAGAGCGAGAGACGGGGGAAGAGAGAGAGCGAGAGACTGGGGGGAAGAGAGAGAGCGAGAGACTGGGGGGAAGAGAGAGAGCGAGAGACTGGGGGAAGAGAGAGAGAGCGAGAGACTGGGGGGAAGAGAGAGAGTGACTGGGGGAAGGGGAGGAAGGGGAAGGGGAGGAAGGGGAAGGGGAGGAAGGGAAGGGGGAGGAAGGGGGGAGGGGGAGGGGGGAGGGAGGGAAGGGGGAGCAGGAGGGGGGAGAGGGGAGGGGGAGAGGGGAGGGGGAGGGAAGGGGGTAGGGAAGGGAGGGGGGAGAAGGTGGGGGAGGGAGGAGAGGGGGAGGGAGGAGAGGGGGAGAGAGGGGAGCGAGAGAGGGGAGGCAGAGGGAAGGAGAGAGAGAGAGAGAGAGGGAAGGAGAGAGCGAGAGAGAGGGAAGGAGAGAGAGACAGAGAGAGAGAGGGAAGGAGAGAGAGAGAGAGAGAGAGGGAAGGAGAGAGAGAGAGAGATTGGGAGTGTGAGAGAGAGAGATTGGGAGTGTGAGAGAGAGAGAGATTGGGAGTGTGAGAGAGTGAGATTGGGAGTGTGAGAGAGAGAGATTGGGAGTGTGAGAGAGAGAGATTGGGAGTGTGAGAGAGAGAGAGATTGGGAGTGTGAGAGAGAGAGAGATTGGGAGTGTGAGAGAGAGGGAGAGATTGGGAGTGTGAGAGAGAGAGATTGGGAGTGTGAGAGAGAGAGATTGGGAGTGTGAGAGAGAGAGAGATTGGGAGTGTGAGAGAGAGAGAGATTGGGAGTGTGAGAGAGAGAGAGATTGGGAGTGTGAGAGAGAGAGGGATTGGGAGTGTGAGAGAGAGAGAGATTGGGAGTGTGAGAGACAGAGAGATTGGAAGTGTGAGAGAGAGAGATTGGGAGTGTGAGAGAGAGAGATTGGGAGTGTGAGAGAGAGAGAGATTGTGAGTGTGAGAGAGAGAGAGAGATTGGGAGTGTGAGAGAGAGAGAGAGATTGGGAGTGTGAGAGAGAGAGAGATTGGGAGTGTGAGAGAGAGAGAGATTGGGAGTGTGAGAGAGAGAGAGATTGGGAGTGTGAGAGAGAGAGAGAGATTGGGAGTGTGAGAGAGAGAGATTGGGAGTGTGAGAGAGAGAGAGAGATTGGGAGTGTGAGTGAGAGAGAGATTGGGAGTGTGAGAGAGAGAGATTGGGAGTGTGAGAGAGAGAGAGATTGTGAGTGTGAGAGAGAGAGAGAGAGATTGGGAGTGTGAGAGAGAGAGATTGGGACTCAGTGAAGTAACTACTAACAATACTAACAATAACCAGCCCCAGGACAGTGACAGCGTAACACAAAGAATCCGACCCAACACAATCGTCGCTAAGCAAAAGGAAAAATATCTGACATATTGGGCAGAAACAACAAAAACCCAAAGCAAACTCAATTGCTACTTGGCCCTAAACAGACAATACAACATAGCTGATTACCTGACCATGGTAAAGGATAACAAACTGAGAAAAACCTTGACAAGGTACAGACTTAGCGAACATAGCCTAGCGATCGAAAAAGGCAGACACAGGCAGACCAGGCTGCCAAGAGAGGACAGGATATGCTCTCACTGCAGTCAGGGAGTAGTGGAGACAGAGATGCACTTCCTCACAGCCTGTGGAAAATATCAGGGCATCAGGGAGAATTTCTACCAAAAAATTCTCACAAAAATGCCCTGAATTCAGAAATCTGAATGACAACCAAAAACTCCCATACCTACTGGGGGAGGAGAGAAGCTGTGTAGCACTGGCAGCACACTATGTTACAGCTTGCCATGAACAGAGGGACAACCAGTAAACTAAGAAAAGAGTATATATAAATAATGCGAATGTATATTTATACACTCAGGGATATATCTGTTTATACACTGTATGAATAGAACTGCGTTTATGTGTTCAACCATGAATGTATTTTGATGCTTTGGCAACATAAGATGTACCTTATCATGCCAATAAAGCGATTTGAATTGAATTGAATTGAATTGATAGAGAGAGAGATTGGGAGTGTGAGAGAGAGAGAGATTGGGAGTGTGAGAGAGAGAGAGAGATTGGGAGTGTGAGAGAGAGAGAGAGATTGGGAGTGTGAGAGAGAGAGATTGGGAGTGTGAGAGAGAGAGATTGGGAGTGTGAGAGAGAGATTGGGAGTGAGAGAGAGAGAGATTGGGAGTGTGAGAGAGAGAGAGACTGGGCCGCCGCGGCCGCTCACCTGATGGCTTTGGGTCGGGCTCTGGGGCGGGGCTGTTGACGCTGCGGGGAGGTTTTGTGCGCGGCAGCTCCCGGCACGGCCTGCCGCGGCCGGTGACCTGGTGGCTTTGGTTCGGGATCTGGGGCGGGGCTGTTGACGCCGCGGGGAGGTTTTGTGCGTGGCAGCTCCCGGCACGGCCCGCCGCGGCTGGTGACCTGGTGGCTTTGGGTCGGGCTCTGGGGCGGGGCTGTTGATGCCGCGGGGAGATTTTGTGCGCGGCAGCTCCCGGCATGGCCCGCCGTGGTCGGTGACCTGGTGGCTTTGGGTCGGGCTCTGGGGTGGGGCTGTTGACGCCGCGGGGAAGTTTTGTGCGCGGCGGCTCCCGGCACGGCCCGCAACTCAAGGCCCAGGCATCGCGGGCTGCTAGGCCGCACCCGGTGCTGGCACAGCCGCTCAAAATGGCCGTCAAAGTAGGCGAGCCTCCGGGCGAAGGGCAGGGGATCACTTCATTTCCTACTGTTGCTAAATACAATTTAAAACTCAAATAAATTGTTATTTTCCTTAGTTCCCTAACACACAGAAAGTGTGGGAAAAAAATCGTGAAGAATCAAGTTGGCGGCCACTCACCTCGGTTCAGAACAATAAGGCCCGCCCACACACACACCGATTGGTCAACCGTCAGGTCACTGAACTGTAGGATTGGTCAATCGTCAAGTCACTCAACACTCAACTGTAGGATGGCCCGCCCACACGCGCAATGAACCCGCCCCCGTGATGCAGCGATTGGTCAACCGTCGGTCAACTGTCAGGTTGCTCGACCACACGATTGGTCAACCTTCACGTCACTCAATGCTAATGAGCAAATGAGCGGAACTTTTCCCATTTAATGAGCGGAATTTTGAACGTTTTTTGGATACCGTGGGCACGATTTTTGTCTGACGGAAAAGTAAATATGCCTATGACCGGTCCGTAATCGTAAGCTTTCTTTTGATGTGACGCGCGTGTAGGTACGCTCTATAACTTTCGAACGTATAGAGAATGGACAGACAGACAGACAGAAAGACAGACAGACAGACAGACAGACAGACAGAAGAGGTCTTTTATATATATAGATATAGTTGTGTATAGCGGTACAAACACAACAACCTACATTACAACAGTGACTATGCTTCAAAAGTGCTTCATTGACTGTAAAGTGCTTTGGGACGTCCTGAGGTTGTGAAATATAAATGCAAGTCTTTTTTTTAACCTGTTTCTCAGCTGTATAACATGTTGTTTATAATTACTTTTGGTTTTTGGAGCGTAAGATGCATATTTTAATTGATAAGCAATATTTATTGACTGCAGCTGTGTGCTCATTTAGAATATTTTGGATATATTTCAGTTTTTAGCAAGCATTTTCCATCTTTTTTGTTTGCGTCTGAAATAAAACCTAACGGGCACAGAATTTCCTGGTGCGAAGCATGTATACGTGTGGTATCACTTTCTGTGTGTATTATGAAGAACTACACGACTTGAAGTGTACTGGTTCTTTGAAGAATTAGTGGGGTTAATTTTAACCCTACCCGCCTGGCAAAAACCAGGCGGTTAGCCAGTTAAAATTGAGCAGATGACTTACCTGCTCAGAACCCAATCCTTACCCGATATTAACCTGCAAGATTCTGCAGGCGGATGAGGTGCCCGCCTATAGCAGGTGGCAGACTCATGAATTTATACAAATCCGAATCCTTTAACGCTAAGCGGACCCTAATGGCATTTTAATCACTGCGGCTTTCCCAGCAAACAAGGTCAGCAGCTGATGGGTATTATGTCCGTGTGTAATTGAGACATGGACTGCAGGAGTTGGTTATAACAGGTCTTTACTGAGTGGAGACAAACTGGAACTACTATGCAAAAGTTACTACACAGGCTTATATACAGGGGTGGTCACTACTGGTACTGCAGTATACAGCGGCTGCAGAATATAGTTCCTTCTGCAAAGTACATACACTACAATTCCTCCCCTTTTAGCTAAACAGTACATAACATTCGATTAATAATTAAATAACATATTTACAATTACAGTTGCTAGATACATCAGCTGAAGTTAAGCAATTATAAGTTCAGTCTTTGAGGAGGCTTCCTGATTCTGTCTGGATAACGCCTCTTTTGGGTATCAGGTTCTTCTGGCAAAGTTGATTCGGGATCAACGTCATTGTTTGGTTCATCTGCTTCCAATATCACTGATTCTGAGGTAGATGCAATTGGCACTTCGGTTTCATCACCAGGTGTATCGGATCGTGGTGTGGAATTGACATTTTCCAGTGACTCTAGAATCTGGTCAGCATGGCATCTTACAATGCTCTCTCCAACATCCACGGTATACATTAGAGGTCCTTGCCGCGTACAGATCGTTCTTGGCTGCCATTTCTCTGTGCGGTAGTCCCGGGCCAAAACTGGTTGACCTATCTTAAAACTCCTGGTTGGCCTTTCATTCATATTCTGAAACTGCCTGTTCTCCACATCTCTTCTGATGTTTGGCTTAACCAAATCCAAGCGGCATCGTAGTCTTTGATGGATGGCTGGAGTTTGGTTGGTAACCGCATGTGTCGCATTCCGGGAGGCAAACAAGAAGTTATCCACCTTGTGTTGTAGGGGTATATCTTCATTACACATTGCCTTGATAGCCTTGAATGTTTGAACGAACCTCTCAGCCAATCCATTGGTGGCTGGATGATATGGGGCGGATGTGTAATGCTTAACACCATTGTTCTTTAAGAACCTCCGGAACTCTTCAGGCACAAACTGTGGTCCATTGTCAGAGCAAATCTGTTCAGGCAGCCCATTTCTGGCGAATATGGTTCGTAAGACTGTGATAGTTTTTTTTGTGGTGGTTGAGGACATTTTTATTACCTCTGGCCACTTTGAATGTGCATCCACCGCAACTAAATACATCGAGTCCATAAATGGACCAGCAAAATCAATGTGCACCCTTTGCCATGGAGATGATGGCCACTCCCATGGATGTAGAGGGGCTTGTGGTGGGGCGTTTTGGACCTTCTGGCATCCTGTACAGCTCTTGGTCATCTCTTCAATTTCTCTATCGATTCCCGGCCACCACACAAATGCTCTGGCTAAGTTCTTCATTTTTACCCCTCCCAGATGACCCTCATGAAGCTCATTGAGCACTCTATCCTTCAATTTGGGTGGAATTACTACTCTGGATCCACACATCAAGGTTCCTCTGCACACTGACAGCTGTTCTCTTCTCGGCGAGAATGCTGGCAACAGTGGTTCGCCTTGTGCTGGCCATCCCTTCACCGTTAAATCATAGACCCAGGAGAGTGTCGGGTCATTTCGTGTTTCCTTTTCTATGTTTGCATTCGTCACAGGGAGACATTCGACTATGGTCGAGTGGAATATCTCCACAGGATCCACTGCAGGTGCTTCTTCCACCATCGGCAACGGTAGGCGCGACAATCCATCAGCATTCCCATGCTGTTTAGTTCCTTTGTACTCGATGTCATATTGGTGTGCCCCTAGGAAAAGGGACCACCTCTGAAGCCGTTGTGCTGTCATTATCGGGACGCCCTTCTGAGGGTTGAAAATGGAGACAAGAGGTTGATGATCAGTTAGTAGAGTAAATTTCTGACCGTGCAGGTAGTGATTGAACTTCTTCACCCCCCACACCAGGCTGAGGGCCTCTCTGTCAATCTGGGAGTAGTTACGCTCGGCTGAAGTTAACGAGCATGACGCAAAAGCTATCGGCCTCTCTGAACCATCAAGGAATTTATGTGACAGTACCGCCCCAATGCCGTAGGGAGACGCATCACACGCCAGCCTTATCGGCAGTGATGGGTTGTAGTGAGCCAATACTTCTCTTGAAGTGATTAAGTCTTTACTCTTCTGAAAGGCCCGCTTACATTCATCGCTCCATTTCCATGCTACTCCAGTTTGTAGTAGGGCGTTCAGTGGGTGCAGAATTGTGGACAAATTCGGCAAAAACATATGGTAGTAATTCACCAATCCGAGAAATGACCTCAGTTGCGACACATTTTCAGGCGCTGGAGCCTTAACTACCGCTTCAATTTTGTCAGGGGACTTATGTAACCCCTCTTCATCAATCACGTGGCCACAATACGATATCTGTTTCTTAAAAAACTCGCACTTGGGGCGATTGGCTCATAGCCCATGTTCTCTTAGTCTAGTGAGCACCTGCTCTAGGTTGGCAAGGTGTTCACTGTCATCTTCACCTGTCACTAGGATGTCGTCCAAGTAACACTGAGTCCCCGGAATCCCTTGCAGGACTTGTTCCATCGCTCTTTGCCATATCGCCGGAGCTGATGCTACTCCGAATACCAGTCGATTATACTGGTAAAGACCTTTGTGAGTGTTTATCGTGAGATACTTCCTAAAGAATACTTCAACCTCCATCTGCAAATATGCTTGTGCTAGGTCAATTTTTGTAAAACGCTTCCCTCCAGATAGTGAGGCGAAAATATCTTCTATCCTCGGGAGAGGATATTGTACTGTGTGAAGGATTGGGTTCACCATCACCTTGAAGTCCCCACAGATGCGAACCTTCCTTGGCTCCTCAGACTTATTGTTTAACGTTTTCTTCATGACAGGAATGATGGGTGTCGCCCACTCGCTCCAGTCTACCTTAGATAACACGCCTGCATTCTCCAGATTCTCCAGCTCTGCCTCGACAGCTGGGCGAATTGCATATGGTACCGGTCTTGCTTTGAAACACTTGGGAATTGCATTCTCTTCCATTTTTATCGAGGCGGTTATGCCTTTAAGAGTTCCCAGTTCTTGTTGAAATACCTCTTTGGCGTTAGCTAAGATTTTTGACAATCATCCAGGTGTGATGTCGTCATCCTTTTTACCAGCCGCCGTCAGTGCCTGAATGGAGTGCCAGTCTAAACTTATCTTTCTGATCCATTCACGTCCCAATAACGGTGGTCCACCATCTTGCAGTATGTACAGATACAATTTCTGTATTTCCTTGCCGTTGTATTCGACAGGCACCCTTATTTTCCCTCTGGGGTATACTTTTTGCCCCGTATACGTCTTCAAGACAATGAGGCCTAGAAATTGAGTTTTGGCTTAGCCAGGGCTTTAGCGCCGGAAGTTAGTGCCGGCGCTAAGTCCCCCTGCGCGCGCCAAAAATTCAGCAGTGCCGCGCCCAAACGGCTGCCGGCGCTACTGAAGGGTCTTTGCGGCGGTACATCGGCGCTAACTGCCATTTCGCGCCGCAATTCCGGTGCTGCGGCACCCGATGCGGTGCGGCAGGCTCGGGAAGTGCAGGCCTCCTCCTTCCCTTAAGGAGGAGCTGCCTGCACCTGATCGCGGCCCGCGAAAATCTTTTAAAAAATGAGCCCGGCACCTCGGACAAGTGCCGGGCTTGCTTCTGTTCCGGCGGGGGGGGGGGAAGTCCGGGGAGGGAGCTGTGGCCAGGCGGCCGGCGGGAAAGCGGCCGGCCGCCGCGGGGCCTTTAATGCGCCGGCGCAAAGACTCGTAAGACTCTGTTGCCAGAGTCTTAGTTGCGGCTGTCACGGGCGAGGCGGCCGCAACTGAATTTCGGCGCTGGGGCCCGTCGGCATGGCAACCGGGACGCTGCGCACACCGATGACGTCATCGGTGCCGGCGCAGCGCTACCGGTCTACCGCGGCGTAAGGGCCCCAGGCAATTTCGGCGCCGGCGCCAAATGCAGCGCTAGGCCCTCTAGCGCCGCAAAATCGGCGCTAAGGGCACTCAATTTCTAGGCCTGGATGTCTCTTTCAAGGGTATGTATGAGAATAGCCGCTCGTAGTCTCGTCGATTCATGATGGTCAGGGCTGATCCTGTATCCAATTCCATTTTGACTTGGGACCCTGCTATCGTGAGGGTGACCCAAATGGTTCGGTAATCCTCTTCTTGCGATTACGTTGTGAAGTTTGAGACAGCTTAGTCTCTTGTTCCCGGATTCACTATCGCTCATCTGGCCTTCGGAACTACTGTCCGTCAACTTTTGTACTTTCCTGTACTGTTCCTTAATAGCCTTTTTGTTGTCGTTAGTCTTCTTCCCAGACCTGCAACCTCGTGCAATGTGTCCCATCTTTCCGCATTGCCTGAATATTTTGTCCTTGGACCAGCAGTCCTTCTGGCCATGGGTTCTTCTGCCGCAGCGATAACATTTTTCAAATCCCCGTGTCATTTCATGGGTGCCGTATTCCTGTGGCTTTTGCTGTATTTCCGCAGCTCCCCTTGCTGCTGCTTCGTACGATACTGCCACGCTGAAAGCCTTATCTAGCATCAGCTCTTTCTCTGAGAGTAACCTCTTCTGGGTTCCTTCACTCCGGAGTCCACAGACAAATTTGACCCGTAGGGTATCTGCCAGTCCTGCTCCAAACTGGCAGTGCTTTGATAGCTTGCATAGTTCCGTAAGGTAACCAGCATTGCTCTCATCTTTATGCTGATTTCTTCTGTGGAATTTAAATCTTTCCGCTATCCGCAGCGGTGTAGGATTTAGGAGTTCCTGTAGGATATCAACAATTTCGTTAAAACTCTTCGCCATCGGTTTGGCTGGAGTAATCAGTTTCCGCAATAGGCCGTACGTTCTTGCAACCATTAAGTTTAGTAGTACCGGTGCCTTTTTCTCATCGGCTACTTCGTTTGCCTCGCAATATACTTCGACTCTTTCCACGTACGTGGTCCAGTCTTCTATTGCATTATCAAAGGCAGTGATATCGCCAGTCTTTGGCATCTTGAAAATCTAAGATGGCGCCTCCCGCGCTTTTCCTTCATCCCCAATGGAACTAAATGGCGCCTCCCGCGCTTTTCCTTCTTCCCCGCCGATTTAAGATGGTGCCTCCCACGCTTTCCCTGCCGACGCTGCTCTCCGCGTTATTTTTATTTTTCTATCGCGCTTCAATATTTGCTCCGTTAATTGAAGAACCGTTCCCATCGTGGAGCCTCCCGCGCTTTGCCTTCTTCCCCGATTTAACAAAATGGTGCCTCCCGCGCTTTCCGTCTTCCCCGCTGCTGCTAGCGCTGTTGCTGGCGTTTTATGCCTTGATGGCGACGCTCTATGGTCTTCGCGCACTTCCCCCCGCGCTGCTGCTAACGCCGCTCTCCGCGGTTCCCGTGGCAAACTGCAGCTCCTCGCGGCTTCCTGCGCTTCTGATTTCTTTTATTTCCCCATCGTTGGAGCAACCCTGCAGGACACTTTCCTCCCTCTTCTCGGGTCTGAATGCTGCCCGGCTTCGTAGCACCGGCCGCGCCCTGTGTGCTCCACCCTCTCTCTCTCTCTCCTCTTCCCGACAACGCTGCTCGGCCCCGTTGAAAAGCCACCCGATCGAGCTCTAACCCGCCGCAGCCCAGGAAGGATCAGTGTACTACCTGCCACCAGCCCAATTAGCTGGAACACCATCGACAGGATAACCAAGCCCCGCTCTCGACAGCTTCTCCTGCAAATCTTCAACTCCGATGAATCAGAGGCGGTTGCCCATGGTCGACGCTCGTTTCTTCTGTTTGTTTTATTTATTTATTTATTTTTTTCTTTCTTCCTTCTGGCCTCGACCTCTGACAACTTCGCTTCAGGGATGGATCCCCATGAGGTGGTGCAGACTGTAGGTAAGTTCGGATCTGCTCGTCGCCAGTATTATGTCCGTGTGTAATTGAGACACGGACTGCAGGAATTGGTTATAACAGGTCTTTACTGAGTGGAGACAAACTGGAACTACTATGCAAAAGTTACTACACAGGCTTATATACAGGGGTGGTCACTACTGGTACTGCAGTATACAGGGGCTGCAGAATATTGTTCCTTCTGCAAAGTACATACACTACAGTGGACAGGATGTAGAGGCCCTCCACGTAAATGAAGAAATTTCCTTTGTAGGGCTAGGAGCAGCAGAAGCCCCGGACTCCATTTCTTCTGTCCCGCAAGATTAGCAGCTGGTCTGAACTATGTTCCTGCCCATTCTAGCTGGACAGTGGGCCGGGAGCATTTAAATGAGGCCCAGGAATTAAAATACCCCAAGCCTGAAACTTAGGCCCGGGAATTAAAATACCCCAAGCCGGAAACTTAGGCCCGGGAATTAAAATACCCCAAGCCTGAAACTTAAGCCAGCAGGTACGTTTCTCACTCTCTCCACCACCACCCCACCTCAAAATCCGCTTGGGGTTAAAATCGACTCCAGCATTTTACAGAAAGATAAATTATTGTATTTGGTGTAATCTTTAAAAATCAAAACAGCACATTGAAGTGATAACTAGATTTTCAAGTATTAAAGCCCTTTGGGTTCCCCAATGGCTTATATGGTAAATGTACTGCCTGGTGTGGTACTAAGCTTTACAAACCAGGAGGATCCCTAATTCAAGCCTTGCTTATCATCAACAACAATAATAGCAACTTGCATTTATATAGCACTGTAATGTTTTCTAAAAAATGTCCTTTAAAATAATGGGTCAGTGAAGGGTTATAGTTAACAGCTAAAGATAAATGCAACAATTTCTGCAAAGAAGTATCTTAGTTTAAGTCATCCAATCACAAGCTAGATGAATTTCCAGAATCTTTTCCAAATTGGCCCCAAATTTTTTTCCTCTGTTTTGCCTGTCCCAGGAGTTTGCGTGGCTAGGGGATGGAGGAATGGCCTACGTGTTTGCATAGTTGGCTGATGGGCACAGCTTTGTTGGCTTGATTGTTTTTCTTGCCCTTTTAAAAAATATGTTTGGATGCTCTAGTTTCTATTTTCAACTCTACTTTGCACCGCTTCCCTAGCCAAACTGTTGCAATGACGCTGGCACCTGCTTGACAATGTGTAAGATTACTCAGGTATGTCCCATCCACAGACAAGCAGGACAAATCTAGCCCAGCCAATTGCTGCCCTATCACCCTCCTTCCAATTAACAGTAAAGCGATGGAAGGAGTCAACAACAGTGCCACTTAATCACCAATAACCTTCTCACTGACACCCAGGATGGATACCACCAGAACCATTTAGCTTCAGACCTCATCACAGCCTTGATCCAGAGATGCACACAAAATCTGAATGCCAACGGGGAAGTGAAGTATCTGCCCTTGACATCAAGGCAGTATTGAGAATGGCACCAAGGAGTCCTAGCAAAATTGGAGTCAATGGGGGTCAAAGGGAAGACCCTCCAGTGGCTGGAATCATACCTGACAAAAAGGAAGATGGTTGTGGTTGTTGGAGGCCAGTCTTCACAGCTCCAAGACATCACTTCAGCAGTTCCTCAGAGAAATGTCCTAGGCCCAACCATGTTTAGTCGTTTCATCAATTACCTTCCTTCCATTATAAAGTCAGGAGTAGGGATGCTCACTGACAATTCCAGAGTGTTCAGCTTCATTCACAACTCCTCTGACAATGAAGCAGCCCCAGCCAACCTACAGCAGAACCTTGCTGACATTTAGGATTGGTTTGACAAGTGGCAGCTAACATTCACATCTCATAAATATCAGTTAATGACCATCTCAAGAACGAAAAAGCCTAGACATTTCCCCTTGACCTTCAATGGCATCGCCATTGAAAAATCTTCCATCATCAATATCTTGGGGGGTCACCATTGACCAGATGCTGTCCAACTATATCAAGGCCATGGCTACAAGAGCACGACAGAGGCTGCTCTAAATTGAGTGGCTCATCTCTTGATCCCTCAAAGCCTATCCACCACCAAATAGGTTCAAGTCAGGAGTGCGATGGAATAATCACCTCTCACCAAAGACTGTAACAACACTCAAGAAGCTCAACACAGCAGTTTGCTTGATTAGTTGGCCCACCAATGCATTCTCAGGACAACTAGGGATGGGCATAAAATTTGGCCCTGTAGGCATCGCCCACATCCTAAGAACAAATAAACTAAAAATAAGTTCTTTTATGTACTCTAATACAAATGAATGTGACACCATATACCAGGCTAGTAGGATTAACATACCTTTCTCTGCCAACTATAAGGATCCTAAATGAAATTAATTTATGTTGGCATATTCCAATTCTTGGTAGACGTACGTCCAGAGCACAGAACTGCTCATAATTCAGCACTGGCTTGGCAGTCTTACTTAGAATATGAGTTATGAAACGTTTGAGTTGTGGGATTATTTTTCCAGATGGCAACAACTGCTATATAGTACGCCCATGGCCAGATATTTCTCTCTGGAATGAATTTTCCAAACCTTTGCCTTGAAATAGGTTCTAAATAGTGGTGTCCTTTAATCCCACTTTTATTTATGTTACAGTCATTGGACGTGATATTTTGGTCAATACTGAACATTTACAAGCAGTATACAGTCTGTTCCATGTTAGTCATATTGATTCACCTCAGGTTATAACTCGGTAAGAAGTGGGATTTGTCATTAGCTTTCCTTTCCTTGGAGGAATTGAAGACCATTCACCCCTGCTAACAGACTACTGGTTTTAAATATTTGGGTATCACTGTGACTCCATTGTTGTATTGCTTTATAAAGCCCAATTATTTATTATACTGAGCGATCTTGGCTGGGGCATTTAAAGGTGCTGCAATTGACCTCAGTGCCACTCATCTAGGAAGGGAGGAAAAAAATCAGCTGATCTTTTCATTTCAGATTACTATTTAGTAATCACTGCTGGGAACCTTATGGCAGCAATCTTAACTTTTGGCGATAGTGTAAAATGGGCGATATTGTATAGGCTGCCCGCTTAACACCTCTCCCGTGTTTCAATTCCATGAAACACCTCTCCCGAGATTCATTTTCATTGACTCAACAGGTGGCTGATATGATATCACCCATGTTACACTATCGCCAAAAGTTAAAATGACTCCCTATTGTGCAGATGTCAGGCGAGGACAAGTTGGGGTTCACCTGTGAAGCCCCCAGTGATATTATGCTGCCTCAACAACAACAACAACTTGTATTTATATAGCGCCTTTAGCCCAGTAAAACATCCCAAGGCGCTTCACAGGAGTGTTATAAGACAAAATAAATTATTTGACACCGAGCCACATAAGGAGAAATTAGGGCAGGCTTGGTCAAAGAGGGAAGTTTTAAGGAGCATCTTAAACAAGGAATGAGAGGTAGCAAGGCGGAGAGGTTTAGGCAGAGAATTCCAAAGCTTAGGGACTAGGCAACAAAAGGCACAGCAACCAATAGTTGAGCGATTATAATCAGTGATGCTCAAGAGGGCAGAATTAGAGGAACGCAGATATCGCGAGGGGTTTGTGGGGCTGAAGGAGATTACAGAGATAGGGAGGGGCGAGGCCATGGAGGGATTTGAAAACAAGGATGAGAATTTTGAAATCGAGGCGTGGCTTAACAGGGAGCCAATGTAGGTCAGCGAGCACAGGGGTGATGGGTGAACGGGACTTGGTGCAAGTTAGGACACAGGCAGCCGAGATTTGGATGACCTCAAGTTTACGTAGGGTAGAATGTGGGAGGCCAGCCAGGAGTGCCTTGGAATAGTCAAGTCTAGAGGTAACAAAGGCATGGATGAGGGTTTCAGCAATGGATGAGCTGAGGCAGGGGCGGAGACGGGCGATGTTATGGAGGTGGAAATAGGCAGTCTTAGTTATGCCACGGATAGGTGGTCGGAAGCTCATTTCAGGGTCAAATATGACACCAAGGTTGCGTACAGTGTGGTTCAGCCTCAGACACACTTCCCTCTTGCAGAAGGTAGCACATAACAGCAGGCAGCAGCAAAGAACTGGAGGAGAACAAGTGCGGTTGCATGTTTTAATGCCCATGGAAGAGACAGTGCTGGCCATCATGGGAAGGGGCATTGCTGAGGCTGTGGCCACTGGCAGAACTGAAGAGATCTATGATGAAGGTCTCTGCAATTCGCGCCCCATTAGTCTACTCTCAATCATCAGCAAAGTGATGGAAGGTGTCATCGACAATGTTAGCAAGTGGCACTTACTCACCAATAACTTGCTCACTGAGGCCCAGTTTGGATTCATCCAAGAACACTCGGCTCCCAACCTCATTACAGCCTTGATCCAAACATGGACAAAGGAGCTAAATTCCAGAGGTGAGGCGAGAGTGACTGCCCTTGACGTCAAGGCAGCATTTGACCGAGTGTGGCATCAAGGAGCCCCAGTAAAACTGAAGTCAATGGGAATCAGGGAGAAAACTCTCCACTGGCTGGAGTCATACCTAGCACAAAGGAAGATGGTTGTGGTTGTTGAAGGCCAATCATCACAGCCCCAGGACATCGCTGCAGGGGTTCCTCAGGCCAGTGTCAGCTGCTTCATCAATGATCTTCCCCACAACATAAGGTCAGAAATGGGGATGTTCACTGATGACTGCACAGTGTTCAGCACCATTCACAACTCCTCAGATAATGAAGCAGTCTATGGTCGCATGCAACAAGACCTGGACGACGTTCAGGCTTGGGCTGATGAGTGGCAGGTAACATTCACGCCACAGAAGTGCCAGGCAATGACTATCTCCAACAAGCAAGAGTCTAACCACCTCCCCTTGACATTCAACGACATTACCATTGCTGAATCCCCCACCATCAACATCCTGGGGGTCACCATTGACCAGAAACTTAACTGAACCAGCCACATAAATACTGTGGTAACAAGAGCAGATCAGAGGCTGGGTATTCTGCGGCGACTGTCTCACCTCCTGACTCCCTAAAGCCTTTACGCCATCTACAATGCACAAGTAAGGAGTGTGATGGAATACTCTCCATTTGCCTGGATGAGTGCAGCTCCAACAACACTCAAGAAGCTCGACACCATTTTGATTGGCACCCCATCCACCACCTTAAACATTCACTCCCTCCACCACCAGCGTACCGTGGCTGCAGTATGTACCATCTACAAGATGCACTACAGCAACACACTAAGGCTTCTTCAGCAGCACCTCCCAAACCCGTGACCTCTTCCACCTAGAACATCAAGGGCAGCAGGCACATGGGAACACCACCACAGCCAAGTTTCCCTCCAAGTCGCATACCATCCTGAATTAAAAATATATCGCCGATCCTTCATCGTCGCTGGGTCAAAATCCTGAAACTCCCTACCTAACAGCGCTGTGGGAGTACGTTCACCACACGGACTGCAGCGGTTCAAGAAGGTGGCTCACCACCATCTTCTCAAGGACAATTAGGGATGGGCAATAAAAATGCTGTCCTTGCCAGCTATGCCCACATCCCATAAAAATGAATTTAAAAAAATCCTAATCCTCCTTCTCTCTTCCCACTTCTCCTTCATCCCGCAATCCCTTCTGACTCACAAGCTGCAGATGGTGTAAGGATAGACTTCTTACTTTCTCCTCTCCCAACCCTTGTCTTTTTTATTTTCAGATATCCAAGAGCTGGAACCTTCCCAGTCAGAGAAGGAAGAGGAAGAAGACAGTGAAGCTGAAGAGATACCATCACTCGATCTTACACTTGCAGCCACCAGCTCAGAGGCTGACATTGCACGTCCTTTACTGGATAGGATAGAGGCGGGATCTGCATGTGGTGAGACACCGGGCACAAGTGTGCAGAAGCCAGGGCAGAGGGGAAAAGATAGCACAGGTGCCAGCTTGTGGGAGGGCGAAGTTGCACACTAGTTCTGCTGCAGAGAAGTCAGATGAGGACTTTGATGGGCCGGGCTACTGAAGAAGGCTGATTGTGTACACAACCAATACTTGGTGCACCCCAAAGCCTGCCAGAATGCCTGCACACAGTGTCAAGGAGCTTGGAGGAGTCCAGCACCAACTTGGCACAGGGCTTTGCGCAGACCTTGGAGCCCATCCTTTCCAACGTGGAACAGGTGGTCACCTCCATCAGCCCACCTGTGGAACCCACCATGATGCAGCATCTGTTACTCTGTTTCTCTCTCCACCGATGCTGCCAGGCCTGCTGAGTGTTTCCAGCATTTTCTGTTGTTATTTCAGATTTCCAGCATCCGCAGCATTTTGCTATTGTATGATGCAGCGTCTGATGGCTGATGTCACAGCTTCCATTGCAGCACAAGCAGTGTAGGGGGGCATCTTTTAACTAGTTTAAGGTAATTTTCCTGGTCTTGCAGCCTTTGCCTGCACTCTGACCAATTCCAATCTTTTACCTGGATTACGGTAATTCACCTGGTCAGGCAGCCTGCTGCTACACTGTAAACCAATTTCCAATAAACCAATTTTCAAACAGCAGTTTCGAATCGCTACCCCACCTTCCAGTTCTGACTGAAGAACTTATCATTAATGATATTAAAACGGACACGTGGTTTGGATGAGAGAAAAAATCAAGCTATATTAACTAAAAGAAACTATAATCAAATATCAAACGATACCACACGAACACAGTAATTACAGTAAAATTGCTTAAATGGAGGAATGCAGACGGCAAAAATGAGGGGTAAGTGGCTACAATGTTGATTAAACAATCTTAGCAATATCCCCTTAAATTACCATCCCCCAACTCCTTACTAGGTTGCTTTGCTGAGGAGTCAGAAACTCTGTTCACATGTGGTCCAGCGAAGTGAGAGAGAGAGAGAGAGAGAGAGAGAGAGAGAGGCTCACCTGTGGTCCCAGGAAGTAAAGGGAAAGCAATAGCTTCTCAGGAGCTATCATATATACCTGGCAAGCCCCCCCCCCACCTGCTTTTTGAAGGATGAGAGCTGGAGAGACAGTTTGAAGGAGCAGAACTGGAGAGACAGTTTGAAGGTCGAGAGCTGGAGAGACAGTTTGAAGGATGAGAGCTGGAGTGACAGTTTGAAGGATGCGAGCTGGAGTGACAGTTTGAAGGTCGAGAGCTGGAGAGACAGTTTGAAGGTCGAGAGCTGGAGAGACAGTTTGAAGGTCGAGAGCTGGAGAGACAGTTTGAAGGATGAGAGCTGGAGAGAGCAGTTTGAAGGTCGAGAGCTGGAGAGACAGTTTGAAGGTCGAGAGCTGGAGAGACAGTTTGAAGGTCGAGAGCTGGAGAGACAGTTTGAAAGATGAGAGCTGGAGAGAGGACAGTTTGAAGGAGCAGAGCTGGAGAGACAGTTTGAAGGTCAAGAGCTGGAGAGACAGTTTGAAGGTCAAGAGCTGGAGTGACAGTTTGAAGGTCGAGAGCTGGAGTGACAGTTTGAAGGATGAGAGCTGGAGTGACAGTTTGAAGGAGCAGAGCTGGAGAGACAGTTTGAAGGTCGAGAGCTGGAGAGACAGTTTGAAGGATGAGAGCTGGAGAGAGGACAGTTTGAAGGAGCAGAGCTGGAGAGACAGTTTGAAGGTCAAGAGCTGGAGAGACAGTTTGAAGGTCAAGAGCTGGAGTGACAGTTTGAAGGTCGAGAGCTGGAGAGACAGTTTGAAGGATGAGAGCTGGAGTGACAGTTTGAAGGAGCAGAGCTGGAGAGACAGTTTGAAGGTCAAGAGCTGGAGAGACAGTTTGAAGATCAAGAGCTGGAGTGACAGTTTGAAGGTCGAGAGCTGGAGAGACAGTTTGAAGGATGAGAGCTGGAGAGAGGACAGTTTGAAGGAGCAGAGCTAGAGAGACAGTTTGAAGATCGAGAGCTGGAGAGACAGTTTGAAGGATGAGAGCTGGAGTGACAGTTTGAAGGTCGAGAGCTGGAGAGACAGTTTGAAGGATGAGAGCTGGAGTGGAACCCGGTTACCAGGACCCCAAGTTGGACAGCCAGGGGTAATGTGCAGGCCAGGTGTGTGGAAGAAACCGAGGGGAAACATCGAGAAAAACTGAGAGGAAACATCGAGAAAGACAGAGGAAACATTGAGAGAGAGAGAGGGGAAACATCGAGAGAGACCAAGATGGAAACATCGAGAAAGACTGAGGGGGCACTTTATTTATTTAATTAAATTAATTAATTAATTAATTAATTAAATTTATTTAATTATAAGTTGTGAGTTCCTCACGATGCTCTCCCAGTGCGGCCAACCTGTAACCAGGGATTATTCTAGAAGCCTGGGTAGAAATATCAATGTAATTACTGTAGAAATTACTTTTTTTACATTATTGCTTGTTCATTTTATGTGCCGTCTTTTTATGTCCTTTATTTATTTTATGTCTGTTTTATTTATATTTAAAGTATGTATGCATGTATATGTCGGTATGTGTTTTTTTGTAATGGCGCCGATGAAGATGGCTGCCGTCCTTGCGAGCTCCGTGCATACCAGGCAGCTAAGTGTTCTTGCTGCTTGGTGCTCTCGGCTCGTCAAGAAAAAAGCATTTCATTGACTAGATTACACTTCTTGTATTTAGTTATGTGACCAATAAAATTGAAATTGAAATTGAAATTGAAATTGAATTGCCTGTCTGGAAATTTCGCGCCCAAAAAGTTCCAATTCACAAGAGAAAAGCTGTGATTGGCTAGCTCAAAGTGGTTGGACTGGGTTAGTGTGTCTGCACTGTGGGGCCGAAATGTTCCCGCCCACATCCAGAGCTCACCTGGGCTAAAACAAAAGGGTATACAACTGCTCTATTGTCCAGAATGATGGGTGATTTAAACCCATTCAGTTCTTAAACTGTTGCAAATCAAAATCCGTTCCAGGGTTTCAATCTATCATTGTCTGTGCATGCTTTGAATGGCTGTGTAAACAGAAGCAGTTTCAAATCGATTTTCCTGCGGTTATTCTGAAGTGGGCTAATCTCTTAAGTTAATAAGCAACTTCAAGTGCTTCGAAGGGAACCTCCCTTTGATTGGCAGGTCATTGACTGCCACTGTAGCTCCTCCCACTTTATACACACAGACCTCTTGAGCTGCTTTTTTTTTAAGCCCCCGTATTTTGGCCAATGCTTTCTGTGGCCATTTTAAAACCTTTTGTGATTGCCCAAGCTCCAGGGAACGACTTTATTAAGATGTACTGTCTCAAGGTGTGTGAACATTTTCCACAGAATTCCTCGACTCCCATGTTGTCCACGTTCTTTCCATCTCAGAACAGTCTTTTGCGGTTCTAGGCACATTTTAAAACATTGTAGACAAGTCACATCACCCAATTCTTCGTCCACGATGTGGACCAATCTTTTCAATTTTCAGGGAAAAATAGGGGAATTTTGTGAAACCCCTACATTCCCCCCTTTTGATACTCCCAACTTGATTGAAGTATCAACTCGAAGGAGTGAGCAAAATTTTCAGACCCCCTCGCAAACAACCCTCCCCTGTATTTACCTAATAGCTATCTGCCGCTGATCCCCTGAACCGTCTTTTCCTCTAAAATTTGAGAAAAACCGTGGTATGGTAGGCATCCTACAGATACATCACTTTACAATAAGGGGTCTCATACCCCTACACGCTTGTAAAATTACAATGCAATCAATATTTACAAACACTTTTCACATTATAACTTATTACAAAATGTTGCAATCTTAGTTACACAATGTAATCAAAATGATCCCAAGCACAGAGAGGGTCCTATGCCTCTGCTCAACTTGGGTTTGTCACAAAATGATCCCAAGCACGGAGAGGATCCTACGACTCTGCTCAACTTGGGGCTGTAACATAAAATACAAAAAAACTTGAACAACATGCTTAAATAAACCCCGACCATCATGTGCCAATGATGGGTCGCAAAATTCGCGTGGGTATTGCTCCTCCCACCCGGGCAGTAAATGTACCTTCCACCCACCTTTGATCATCTTAAACTTTAAAACAGACAGAATGGATTTACAGACCAGCCTGCTCCTCCAGACCCTGTCCGGTTTCTCCCGAAGGCCGCTGCGGGTTTTCCCTCTGGATTCGTCCGGTGGCGAGATGATCCCCAAAATTCCGTATCCATATCTTCATTCGGTGCCCAGCTCGGGCTGGGCGAACAGGGCTGCTTCATTTTCCAATCTCCTGCAAAATCTTAAAAGGACACGCAGCCAGGTCTCACTGACCTGCTGCCTTAGGTGGAGACATGGTCGGGTCCTTTGACCTCGGACCAAAATGCAAACATTTGGCACACATGTAAACTTAAACTCTTTAAACTTAAACTTAATACTAGTTATATCAACAAAACTTAAAATACACCTTAAAAGCATGCTATATGCACACCAAAGCTATAATACAGATGCCGCCCATCTCCGGACGGCCAGACTAATCTCTGGCATGGTCATAGATTGCTGCTGGCTGCAGCGAAGCTGGACTGCCTCCTGTCTCTGGTCCCCCGCAGCTTATGGCTGTTGAGTGGGGACCCCTGCCCTTTGGCTTCTCCCTGGTTCGGGAGACTGCCTTACTCCACTGTAAAGTGGGTGACCGTCTTGTCTCAGGCTTGCGGACCCGCTGAGACCTTCTGAGGGGCGTCTCTGTGGGGGAAACTTTGGCTGGCGGACCCTGAGCCAGGGTCGCAGCCCTAGCTGGCTGGGAGCCTTCTCTCCCTGGTGCCAACAACCTGCACTGTATAACATACCTGGCAGCCTGCCGGTACTCCGGGTTTGCCTCCTTTTACCTGCCCACTCCTGTGCTGGGGGCAGGTCTACCCTCGCCACCCGCTGCTGGTGGCTGCAAATTCTCCTCTCCAGGTCCACAACCTGGTGCCAGCTCCCCCACTGTGTTCCCTGTAAGAGGGATTGCTATTCCTGCCTCCTCAGGGTCCCACATCATGGGGGGGACCACTCTGGAAGCGGGCTGGGAAGCTGGTCCCTTTAAACAGGCGACTGCGCCTGCGCGAATCTCCTCCCCTGAGTCCCGCGGCAGAGGCTGTGAAATCTCTGTCTTTAAACAAGCAAGTGCGCCTGTGTGAAAAAGCTGAGGATGAGCCACTGTGGTCCCGCCTGCAACTGCGACTGCGCGAACAAGCACTTTACAGGGCTGGGGAACTGCTACTCCAGTGCAGGCAACCGCGCCTGTGCGTTCGGTCTCTTTAAAAAAGGTTGGAAGAACCACTGGGTCTTCCAAGCAGGCTTCTGCGCCTGCGCGTCTATTCTGGGAAGCGGGGATCTTTAAACGGCTGACTGCGCCTGCGCGCTCAGCCTCGCAGAGGAATGGAGTCGCTGGGGGTACCGGGTTCACGACTGCGCCTGCGCGAACCTCCTGTTGGCAAAACTCTCCCCTCAGGCGCGGGACCGCGCCTGCGCAGGAAAATTGAGTAAGGGCCTCTTGGAGTTCCGGGTCCGCGACTGCGCCTGCGCGAACCCGGTGTTGGGGAACCTTTTCCCTCAGGCGCTCGACTGCGCCTGTGCAGGAAAAGTAAAGATGATCCGCTGGGGGTACCAAGCTCGCGACTGCGCCTGCGCAAGCCCAGTGTTGGGGAACCTCTTCCCTCTGGCGCGCTACTGCGTCTGTGCGAGAAGAGTAAAGAAGATCCGCTGGGGGTACGGGCTGGGGAACCACGTCTGCGCGAGCAGTTTCTGTGAATGGATGGGCAGCAGCCTGCTGATTTCTAATCCCAGGCGGCTGTTTCTCCATTTCTGAGCCACCTAACTTGCTCAAATTCAAACTTTGGGCAAAACTAGGGTCCCACTGGGGTAGGGAAGTGTCCCAATTTGTGGGCTGGACAACTTTTCCCTGGGAACAAGCCACAGCACCTCTTTTTACCTTCAGTGAACTCGAACTTGTCTGTTGGGCAAACTCATGTTCTCTTACCTGGGTGGCTTTAAATGGGGAATTTTGGACTTGGACCTGCCTTTGGTCTGGGACCAAAACTATCCTCTGTGTGCCTCCCTTGTCCCGGATTTCTGCTACTGGACCTGCTCTACAGGGGTCCCAGAACTCTCCTTCCCTGTTCCCTGGCTTAAACAGCTTACTCTGCCCAGGAATGGCTCCTCCCCCCACACAAGCCACCGCACTAGCCTGTCAACTTGAACCTACTGTGGGCTGAGGATTCCTATTCTCAGGCTCACTCTCAGCTGCCTGGTTGGGGTTGACTTTAAACCCCTTTCTTTCCAGTGATTGTGGGGAGGCAGAGGTGGGCGAGGGGGCTGCAGCACCACTGATGGCTGCTCCCTTTCCCTGATTGGCCCTCATGAGAGATTTTAACGTCTCCAGGACAGACTCGATTGTTTCTGTCTCTGCCTTCTGAGTTGGGGCTGTGGGATTCTTTCCCTTGCTATCCTTCCAGGGATTCTTAGTCTTTTCTCCCGTGACTGTCTTTCCCACACCCATAGCAATTTAACCTAGCCTGGGAGGGACTGTTCCCCTCCTGCCGACACTCTTTCTTATACTGAGCCCCAGGTTTAACCTCGTGGACTTTACCCTTTTGCTGGGGGCTCTCACTATTCCTCCCATTCCTAAATGCTGCCGGATTACAGTCTCTTCGGTCGCTAGGGGGTCTCGGGGGTCAAACCAAGCATCGGCCTTTGCATTTATCTGGGGCAGGCAATTGTACACCAGGCAACGAAGCCATTGGGTCCGCTGCTGCTGGTTCAGCTGTGCCCTATCTTGTCCCCCTGTACACACACGGTTGTAGACTGGCCACAGCCGGTCTGCAAATGCCTGTGGAGTCTCCCCTTCCTGCTGCTTCATTTTACCTATGCGATCAAATGGATTGCCGTCATTCGCATCCATGGCTTCCAGTATTTCCTCCTTCGTGTCCTCAAAACCCTTCTGCCCTCTCTTGGCGTCATCGGAAAGGGTCTGATAGAGCTTGCTTTCCACAGAGAAAAGCAACATTCTCGCTTTCTCTGCATCATCACAGCCGTTAACACCGGCTGCCTGGTCTACTTGTTGGAAGTGCAGTGAGGGGTCTCCCTTTTCAGAGAGCATGGGAATATGTTTCACCATACCCCTGAGCTGTGGGGTATCATAAGGTATGAGAAAGGTATTCTGAACAGCCCCTGGGTTATTGTCATTCACGGGCTGACCGTACCTCCGTTGTCTGAGGGGGTACACTGGTCCTGGTCCCCGCCTGCCTAGCAGGACCTGCTGGCATTCTACCACCCCATTGTGCACCCCTCCTTGCTGCCCGATCTCCCCAAAACCCGGAGCTGTGGGCTTCTGTCTTGGGATCTCTAATTCCCTAGGAAGCCTTTCCCTGGGTGCTGCCTGTGGGGCGGTTTGATTTGGGCTGCCAGTAAAATCCGGCTGACCTGTCTTCGGGCTGATCAGGCAAATCATTCCCTTGCTCACTTTAAAGCCACGTTAAGGCTTTCTATCTCTGCCCTACAGGGGCCATGATCTGCTTCACTAAACCTTTGGGCGCAGGCCAGCTTATAGGCTGCCTTTACTCCCCTAAACCTTTCCTCCTGCTCTTTTACTTCTCTTCCCGCAGTCTCATCTCGCTATCTCTGGCCTCAGTGACTTCCTGCACCAGGCGCTCTATAAATGCCTGGCATTTTTTAAACTGGGACGCCCGATTCTTGGCCTCCTTAACCTCCTCCTGCTGCCTCATCTCATCCTTCCTAAACCAGCCACCTATACCCCGATAGGTCAACCTACACACTGCCACTAAAATTCGCAGGGCTACCCACATACCGAAAATGAGAGAAACAAGAGCTGGTACATTCTCCAGATCCAAACCACTCATCAAATCATAAACGGCCTCCAGTCCTGCCGCAGTTGCTATTTTGTAGGGGGGCATCTTTTAACTGGTTTAAGGTAATTTTCCTGGTCTTGCAGCCTTTGCCTGCACTCTGACCAATTCCAATCTTTTACCTGGATTACGGTAATTCACCTGGTCAGGCCGCCTGCTGCTATACTGTAAACCAATTTCCAATAAACCAATTTTCAAACAGCGGTTTCGAATCGCTACCCTACCTTCCAGTTCTGACTGAAGGACTTATAATTAATGATATTAAAACAGACATGTGGTTTGGATGAGAGAAAAAATCAAGCTTTATTAACTAAAAGAAACTATAATCAATATCAAACTATACAACATGAACACAGTAATTACAATAAAATTGCTTAAATGGAGGAATGCAGACGACAAAAACGAGGGGTAAGTGGCTACAATGTTGATTAAACAATCTTAGCAATATCCCCTTAATTACCATCCCCCAACTCCTTACTAGGTTGCTTTGCTGAGGAGTCAGAAACTCTGTTCACATGTGGTCCAGCGAAGTGAGAGAGAGAGAGAGAGAGAGAGAGAGAGGCTCACCTGTGGTCCCAGGAAGTAAAGAGAGAGCGATAGCTTCTCAGAAGCTATCATATATACCTGGTGAGCCCCCCCCTACTGTTTGCCTGTCTGGAAAATTCGCACCCAAAAAGTTCCAATTCACAAGAGAAAAGCTGTGATTGGCTAACTCAAAGTGGTTGGACTGGGTTAGTGTGTCTGCACTGTGGGGCCAAAATGTTCCCGCCCACATCCGGAGCTCACCTGGGCTAAAACTAAAGCAAAAGGTAATACAACTGCTCTATTGTCCAGAATGGACAAACTGTTCTCCCTCCTGCGGGCCGGACGTCGGTACCGCAGCATCTGAACCAGGACCAGCAGGTTTAAGAACAGTTTCTATCCACAGGCAGTGCACCTACTGAACTGCTAACCGCACTGCCCCACATATTATAGTTATATGTTTATGTAAATATATATATTATACCCATATTACCATATATTTACCATATTACATTACTATTATTTCCAGTGGTAATTGAGGCTTTTTTGTACTATTCATCATATCCTGCAACTTGGACTGTTATTGCTATACTTTTTGCTTATTTGCTTATTGTTTTTATTTATACTTGTTTTTATTTTTTTGCTTTTATTGTGGGAGTGAGTGGGGAGTAAGCATTCCATTGTACTAGTTACATATGGCAATAAAATGATCTTGAATCTTGAATCTTGAAAAAAAACTCAACTATACCTCCCCATTCACCAACAGTCCCATGCTATTTGCTTTTCCTCTATCACTGACCATCACATCATCACCATCTCGGGTTGGGCTGCAGCAAGCTAGGCTGGCTGGCTGACAGGCAACAGCATGGGCACCGGCTGAGGGACAGGGGTGGGAGCTTGAATGCTGTCATCCTGAGAGAAGCCAGCAAGTTTGTGCTCCATGGAACCAATCCCACTCTCCTGCAGCGGCACCTCAGCAATCCTACAGATTGATGGACTGCAGTGACACCCTGGAAGCACCTTTGAATAGTGGTATCCAGACCCATTAGGGCAGCAGCCTGAGATTCCACTGCGGCACTCAGACCTTTGATGGAAGCTGCTGTAGGGGTTTCGCAAAATTCCCCTATTTTTCCCTGAAGATTGAAAAGATTGGTCCACATCGTGGACGACTCGTCTACAATGTTTTAAAATATGCCTAGAACCGCAAAAGACTGTTCTGAGTTGGAAAGAACGTGGACAACATGGGAGTCGAGGAATTCTGTGGAAAATGTTCACACACCTTGAGACAGTACATCTTAATAAAGTCGTTCCCTGGAGATTGAGCAATCACAAAAGGTTTTAAAATGGCCACAGAAAGCATTGGCCAAAATACGGGGGCTTAAAAAAAAAGCAGCTCAAGAGGTCTGTGTGTATAAAGTGGGAGGATCTACAGTGGCAGTCAATGACCTGCCAATCAAAGGGAGGTTCCCTTCGAAGCACTTGAAGTTGCTTATTTACTTCAGAGATTAGCCCACTTCAGAATAACCACAGGACAATCGATTTGAAACTGCTTCTGTTTACACAGCCATTCAAAGCATTCACAGACAATGATAGATTGAAACCCTGGAATGGATTTTGATCTGCAACAGATTAAGAACTGAATGGGTTTAAATCACCCATCATTCTGGACAATAGAGCAGTTGTATTCCCTTTTGCTTTAGCCCAGGTGAGCTCCGGATGTGGGCGGGAACATTTCAGCCCCACAGTGCAGACACACTAACCCAGTCCAACCACTTTGAGTTAGCCAATCACAGCTTTTCTCTTGTGAATTGGAACTTTTTGGGTGCGAATTTTCCAGACAGGCAAACAGTAGGTGGGGGCTCACCAGGTATATATGATAGCTTCTGAGAAGCTATCGCTCTCTCTTTACTTCCTGGGACCACAGGTGAGCCTCTCTCTCTCTCTCACTTCGCTGGACCACATGTGAGCAGAGTTTCTTACTCCTCAGCAAAGCAATCTAGTAAGGAGTTGGGGGATGGTAATTAAGGGGATATTGCTAAAATTGTTTAATCAACATTGTAGCCACTTACCCCTCATTTTTGCCATCTGCATTCCTCCATTTAAGCAATTTTACTGTAATTACTGTGTTCATGTGGTATAGTTTGATATTTGATTATAGTTTCTTTTAGTTAATAAAGCTTGAGTTTACTAATATCAATCATGAATAATCTGATCACATAGATCCCTGGCAGAAAGGGCCTGTTTATGTTGTAGCCTCCCTTCCTCCTTCCCCTCTCCACTTCGTCAAACTCCTCCTCCTCTTTCTCATGCTCCTGCTCCTCAGCCTCTCGCCTGATAGGTGGTGGCAAGGGCTGTTCCCTCATAATGGTGAGGTTGTGCAGCATACTACCACAAATCACGATACCTGATCAGCTAAGTACAGCAGAGATCCTCCAGAGTGGTGCAGGTAGTGGAAGTTTGAAGATGCCGATGGTGTGCTCTTGTAATGAAATCTGTTTGTCTTGATCCTGTATTTCCTGTACTCATGTATATTACCCTCCCCCACACTGTGTATAGTTTCACTTCCTCTTTCCTGACTAACCTGGAAGGTTCCAGGTCTTGGCTCTTGGCTCCGCCCCTGACTTCTCTTACATAAAGATCACCGGATCTGTATGACTCATTCCTGTGAGCCAGTCGGTGTGTTGAGATGTAGCTCTGATCTTAGTGATTAAAAGCCAACTTGTTTAAGCCTATAACTTCTAGTTTTGTGGTTATTGAAGGCACATCAATTTTAATCACTAAAGAATACTAGGATGGATCGACTCCTAAAACCAGAGCATCTGGACTTGGATCCACATTCTGCTGAGGCATCAAATCAATTTGGACACTGGCTCAAATGCTTCGAACTCTTCGCGAGGGCCTCATCCGCTAGCGAGGTAGATAAACTGAGTCTATTGACTACTCGCGTTAGTCATCGGATTTATTCGTTCATCCGGGACGCCACCTCTTACATGGAGGCCATCACTATCCTGAAGGTGCAATACCAGAGGCCGGTAAATGAAGTGTATGCCAGACATCTGCTGGCTACACGCAGGCAGCGACCCGAGGAATCAATGGACGATTTCTTACAGGTCTTAAAGGACTTGGTCCAGGACTGTAACTGCAAGGTCGTGACGGCCAACGTGTACTCTGATGAATTGGTCCGCGATTCCTTCATCACGGGCCTCAAATCGAATTATATCCGGCAGAGACTGCTGGAGAAGGAGGTCCTGGACTTAAAAAAGGCAGTGGCCACTGCGCGATCACTGGACGTGGCCCAGAAAAACTCTGACTCTTATTCTTCCGGCCATGCGGTCCTCACCGCCTCGTGCGCGCCGAGCGGGCCGCCATCTTGGAATCAGCCATCTTCCCCATCCAGGTCTCAGACCAGCTCTAAACCGCCGGAGTCCCCACACAGAAGTTCACCCAGGAGTCCTACTACAGCGGCAATGTCTCAAGGCCCGAAATGCTACTTCTGCGGCCAGGCCAAGCACCCCAGACAACGATGCCCAGCGAAGGACACTACATGCTTCAAATGTAAGAAAAAGGGGCATTTTAGCAAAGTCTGCAGGGGGAATCCGATTTCCAACTCCGTCACCGCCTCGTGCGTGCCGTGCGGGCCGCCATCTTGGGATCCGCCATCTTTTCCCGACTCAACGGCCGCCCAGGGCCCAACAGTGGCTTCGATCACGGTGGATCAATCCAGGCCACACCCGTTGACAAAATCCATGATGGACATACAGGTAAACGGGAATTTAATGAAATGTTTAACTGACTGTGGGAGTACCGAGAGTTTTATCCACCCTAGCCTGGTACGGTGGCACTCATTAACGGTAACCCCTACACGGAGCAGAATTGCTATGGCTGCTAAGCCCCACACTTCGGACATTTTGGGCTACTGTGTGGTAACACTGACTGTAAAAGGCACGGACTACAAGGACTTTAAACTCCTCGTGATGCCAGAACTCTGTGTTAATGTAATCTTGGGCCTGGACTTCCAGTGCCACCACGAAAGTGTCACGCTAGCATATGGCGGGTCCCAGCCGCCACTCACAGTCTGTGGCCTATCAACCTTAAAAATCAGCCCGCCCTCTTTATTCGCTAATCTCGCTCCGAACTGTAGGCCCATAGCGACCAAAAGTAGACGGTACAGTCTGGAAGACAGACACTTTATCAAGGCGGAAGTGAACAGACTCCTGCGGGAAGGTATTATTGAATGCAGTACCAGTCCATGGCGTGCCCAAGTAGTCATAGTTAAAAATAGCGAAAAGAAACGGATGGTAATTGACTACAGCCAGACTGTTAATATTTATACCCAGCTGGACGCCTACCCTTTACCCCGCATATCAGAAATGGTCAACCAGATTGCGCAATACCGAGTCTTCTTGACTATCGACCTCAAATCCGCGTATCACCAGCTCCCCATTAGAACGGAGGACCACCCATACACCGCCTTTGAGGCGAACGGACGCCTCTACCATTTTCTCAGAGTGCCCTTCGGGGTAACAAATGGGGCCTCGGTCTTCCAACGTGAGATGGACTGCATGGTTGACGAGAATAAACTACAAGCTACCTACCCCTATCTGGACAATGTCACTATCTGCGGGCACAACCAGCAAGACCACGATCTAAATCTTGCGAGATTTTTAAAAACTGCCCTAAAGCTGAATCTAACCTACAATGAAGACAAATGTGTCTTCAACACAACCCGTCTCTGTATCCTCGGCTGTGTGGTGGGAGATGGGGTAATTGGACCGGACCCTGACCGATTACGCCCCCTAAAGGAACTGCCCCTGCCACACAATCCCAAAGCTTTAAAAAGGTGCCTGGGATTTTTTTCGTATTATGCCCAAGGGGTGCCCAATTACTCTGATAAGTCCCGACCCCTCATTAAATCGACGTCCTTCCCACTATCAGCTGAAGCTCGGGAGGCTATCACCAGTATCAAACAGGACATTGAAAGGGCTGCACTGTGTGCAGTGGACGAAAGCATTCCCTTTCAAGTCGAAAGCGATGCGTCAGACTTTGCCTTAGCTGCGACCCTCAATCAGGCTGGGAGACCTGTGGCCTTCTTCTCCCGAACCCTTCAGGGACCTGAAATCAGGCACTCTTCTGTCGAGAAGGAGGCACAGGCTATAGTGGAGGCAGTGCGGCACTGGAGACACTACCTAGCCGGCAAACGTTTCACCCTGCTCACCGACCAGCGGTCGGTGGCTTTCATGTTTAATAACAAACAAAGGGGGAAAATCAAGAATGACAAAATACTCAGGTGGAGGATCGAACTATCCACGTTCGACTATGATATTATGTACAGGCCGGGAGCCCTTAATGAACCCCCAGACGCCCTATCGCGGTGAATGTGTGCCAGCATTCATACGGACAAATTACAGGGTCTCCACAACGACCTCTGTCACCCAGGGGTCACCCGACTATACCATTTTATAAAGTCCCGCAATCTGCCCCACTCCATCGAGGAGGTCAGGGCAATGACCAGAGCCTGCCGCATCTGTGCGGAATGCAAGCCTCGTTTCTACAGGCCTGACCGTGCACACCTTATCAAAGCCACACGGCCATTCGAGCGCCTAAGTCTGGACTTCAAGGGACCCCTTCCCTCTGCCGACCGTAACGTATACTTCCTCAATATCATCGATGAATATTCCCGCTTCCCCTTCACCATTCCCTGCCCAGACATGACCAGTGCCACGGTCATCAAGTGTCTCTGTAATCTATTCTGCATGTTTGGCATGCCGAACTACATACACAGCGATAGGGGGACGTCATTCATGAGTGATGAACTGCGACAGTTCTTGCTCTCAAAGGGGATAGCCACTAGCAGAACCACTAGCTACAACCCCCGGGGTAATGGGCAAGTGGAAAGGCAGAATGCTACTGTTTGGAAGGCTGTCACATTAGCCTTAAAGTCAAAAGGCCTTCCGACCTCCCGCTGGCAGGAAGTCCTCCCAGACGTGCTCCACTCCATAAGGTCTCTGTTATGTACAGCCACTAACGCTACCCCTCACGAAAAGATGTTCGTTTTCCCCCGGAAATCCACCTCGGGCATATCTCTACCCGCGTGGCTGACGTCTCCGGGGACAGTACTATTGTGGAAGCACGTGAGAGGCCATAAAATGGACCCCCTTGTGGAAAAGGTACAGCTCCTCCATGCAAACCCTCAGTACGCCTATATCGAATACTCTGACGGGCGAGAGGACACTGTTTCCATAAAAGACCTCGCTCCCTCGGGGAGCGAAGAGAACGATGAGAGACTACCCGAGGAAGACCTACACCAAAAAGAGACAGGACGCCCAGAGGTATCAATACCCAACTTTAACCTGGAGGACACTGCAGATAACCTGGAAGACACTGCGGAGGCCCGGACAGCGGAGGAACCAGAATCCACTCCCCTAGAGGCACCCCAACCGGCTTTGCGCTGATCACTGAGAACCGCAAAACCTCCTGACAGACTCACTTATACCAACTTTTAAGAAACATCACCCCGATGGACTAAATCTAAAGAAGGGGTGAATGTAATGAAATCTGTTTGTCTTGATCCTGTATTTCCTGTACTCATGTATATTACCCTCCCCCACACTGTGTATAGTTTCACTTCCTCTTTCCTGACTAACCTGGAAGGTTCCAGGTCTTGGCTCTTGGCTCCGCCCCTGACTTCTCTTACATAAAGATCCCCGGATCTGTATGACTCATTCCTGTGAGCCAGTCGGTGTATTGAGATGTAGCTCTGATCTTAGTGATTAAAAGCCAACTTGTTTAAGCCTATAACTTCTAGTTTTGTGGTTATTGAATGCACATCAGCTCTATAATGTTCCTCGTGGCAGCATGGCTCTCATTGTAGATCTACTGTGCACGTGTGCGTGGGTTCCTGATCGGAGTCATGAGCTATGTCATGAGGTGTAAGCCTTGTCACCCAGTAGCCAGCCTTTGACTTGCCATGGTGGTTCAAATACAGGTGGAACAGGGGACTGCTGCAGAATGAAGGAATCTTGACTACTACCAAGATAATGGGCTTGCATGACGCACTGCCTGTGGTCGCACACCAGCTGCACATTGAGGATGGAATCCCTTTCTGTTGATAAAAATGGCCGAGTTCACATGAGGAGCACATAAGGCAATCTGCATGCAGTCAATGGCACTCTGCACCACGGGGAAGCCTGCAATCTGTACAAAACCTGTTGCATGCTCCACCTGCTTGTCTCTGGCAAGAGAGAATGAGATCAATGTGTTTCTAATTGTATATGGAGCCTCAGTGACCTTCCTTATACAGCAGTGTACTGCAAATTGTGAGATGTTGCTTATATCTCCAGCAGCAGCCAAAGGCACAAAAATTCAGAGCAACAGTCGCCTTGACGGCCACAGGCAATGTGGTCCTAGCCCTGCTATGAAGTTGCAGCTGTGGCAGCAGCAGTTAGCAGATTTCACTCAGGACCTCTTTGGTGAAACGAAGACATCTTATGCATTGTTCCTCGCTGATGTCGAGGTAAGAGAATTGCTCCCTGAAGACCCTCGGCAGATATGGCCTGCTGCTGACAGTCCTTCTCTCCCTCCTCCTCCCTCTTCTAGCAGCTTGTCCTGCTCTGCGTGGCCTCTCTTCATTCTCCCAGTCATGTTTAATTCCCAGAGGAAGCCCTACCAGGCCACCCATGTCTGGAAGTATCTTCTTTTAGCACAAGCTTTTAAATACACAAAAGGGACTGCAAGACCAGCCAGACCACTCCCTGTAGTGTACTTAAACATTAGCGAAGTACAGGAAAGCTCCAAAAACACATACAATTGCACCACAGCCAGAAGAAATAATCCAGCAACTAACCTGTAAGTACTTCATGATCCCTTAATATAGCACTGATGGGGTTGGCGGGTGGGGGTGAGTCCTTCATTCTGTTAATATCCTGTTCAGCCGTGCGAGGTTAAGACATGGAGTTGGCTGGAGTGTGGAGTTCCAAAATGGCAGCGGTAGCGTGAAATTATCGTTGAATTGTGATTTACATCATAATCTGCCTGCTCTGCATGCTGCTGGCGGTCGTTAGGCATGTGCACACAAACCCCTTTACCAAGATGGCATCCTGCGCACATTCTGTCTTGGACCCCATTATGAAACCTTAGGTGGCCACGAAGCACCTAAAAAAAGGGTGCTAAGTGGTCCTCCTTTATATTTTGTTTCATTTTTTTTATCATGGAGTGCTCAAGTCACTTTTGTAACCTGCAGCAGAATTTGGGATTGATTCCAGAAATGTTATATTTTATTAATCAAAAAGAGAATGGGAGTTATTTTGGCCATAGTGTTAAAACAAGCACCCAATAAGTGATGTGCTAGTAAGAAATGCTTACTTGAAAGTCTGGATTTAGCACGTAATTTTCAGATTAATTGATGATTGTCATGATTTGAACATGCCTGCAGGCACTGAAACTGACAACTGCAGGTTTAGCACTCAAGCACTGATTAGATGCAATTTTTCTGGTGCTGTATATGTAGCCTGCACTCAGCCACTTCCACTGAAGTTGTGGGGTGCGCTGGCTGGGAGTTGAAGGATATTGCAAAGAGCAAGGGAGAGGGTGCCCAGGTTCTCCAAAGCGACACTGGAGGACCTGATGAAGAAAGTAGATAGGAGAAGGGATGTCCTCTAACTGCAGGGGGAAGGAAGACACAGAGCCAGCTGATGCACTGCATGTGGGACGTGATCACCTGGGAGGTGACAGCCAGGAGCCCTACCCCACCACATGGCTCCTGTGCCACAAGAAATTTAATGACACGAGTGGTCAAGGTAAGATCCCATCTCACAATAACTGCACCACCAGCAGCATCACAACCTCAACACACTGCATCCACCATCGAACTATACACTGACATTCACACACCCCACACTATTGCATCCTTCACAGGCATAACTCACAGGTCTTCAACCATTTAACAAGGGTGTAACATTTGTAATTTTCCAGTCCTCTGGCACCACCCCCGTACCCAATGAGGATTGGAAGATTATGGCCATTACCTCTCCTATTTCCATCTTTACTTCCCTCAGCATCCTAGGATGCATCCCATCTGGTCCTGGTGACTTGTCTACTTTAAGTACAGCCAGCCTTTCTAGTACCTCCTCTTTATCAATTTTTATCCCATCCAATATCTCAACTACCTCCTCTTTCACTATGACATTGGCAGCATCTTCTTCCTTGGTAAAGACAGATGCAAAGTACTCATTTAATACCTCAGCCATGCCCTCTACCTCCATGTGTAGGTTTCCTAATCAGCCCCACCCCTCCTCTTATTACCCGTTTACTATTTAAATGCATATAGAAGACTTTTGGATTCCTTTTTATGTTAGCTGCCAGTCTATACTCATACTTCCTCTTTGCCCCTCTTATTTCCTTTTTCACTTCCCCTCTGAACTCTTGTATTCAGCCTGGTTCTCACTTGTATTCTCAACCTGACATCTGTCATACGCTCCTTTTTTCTGCTTCATCTTACTCTATATCTCTTTCGTCATCCAGGGAGATCTGGCTTTGGTTGCCCTACCTTTCCCTCTCGTGGGAATGTACCTCAACTGTATCCAAATCATCTCTTTAAAGGCTGCCCATTGTTCAATTACACTATTGCCTGCCAATCTTTAATTCCAATTAACCCAGGCCAGGTCTGTTCTTAACCCACTGAAATTAACCCTCCTCCAATTAAGCATTTTGACTCTAGATTGCTCTTTGTCTTTTTCCACAGCTAACCTAAACCTTATGATATAAAAACAGAAAATGCTGGAAATACTCAGCAGGTCAGACAGCATCTGTGGAGAGAGAAACAGAGTTAATATTTCGGGTCAATGACCCTTCGTCAGAACTGGAAAAAATTAGAGATGTAACAGATTTTTAAGCAAGTACAGAGGCAGGGAAAGGGGGGGAGGGGAGGAAAGAACAAAAGGGAAGGTCTGTGATAGGATGGAAGGCATTAAGAGACATTAAGAGAGATTAAGAGATGGTGCAAGGCAAAAGGAGATGGTAATGGGACAAGTTAAGAAACAAAAGATGGCTCTAGATGAGATGGCACTGGCAGAATGAAAGACAGCTGCCATGTGGGAGAGAGAAAAAAAAATTAAAATAAAATAAAATAAATGGAAAAAAAAGGATGGGGCAGAGGTTATGGTCTGAAATTGTTGAACTCTATGTTGAGTCCAGAAGGCTGTAAAGTGCCTAATCGAAAGATGAGGTGCTGTTCCTCGAGCTTGTAAGATTCTCAAAATTCACAGATCCCCCAAAACTTGGAGAAAAACCCTAAAGAAAAGGATTTTGGACTCTTTTCTAACCACTTCAGGGTTATAAAATATTGGGCCTAACAGAGGGAGATTCAAAGTCAAAAACCAAGATTTTGGTATTTTAAAAGGCATGTTTGGGCTTGTGGAAGAAAAGGCTGCAACAAAGAAATGGGATCAACCTCTGTAATAGACAGTTTGAGTATTGGAGTTAATCAGTTAATCAAGCTGTCTGGGGAACTGTCTAAACGTCACTCAGCCCCTATCAGACAATTTCCATTATAACAATAGACCCACGGAAGAGCAGTCTCCACCCAAATTACAGAACCCATCCAAAAACATGCATAAAACAAATCACTTCGCCAACCTACAAAGAATCTCAGGCCCCACAGGAAACTTAAAGCTTGAGGACAATTCACTACAATCAAGTAAGGGTTCAACAGCTCAGGAAACCATCCCAAAACCAGTTCACACATTCTTAAAACTTCAACAGCCCACAGAACCATCCCGAAACCACTTTAAACAATTTAATATTAACAAGCCCGCCAAAAATCTAACAATAAACCTATACTGATTTGGCGCGCAGATTAGGAGGCCACAATTTGTATATTTGGAGGCCTGTTCCAGAAGTAAAGTGTGTTCAAAGGTGTTCAAAGACAGCAACAGTCCCAAATACAAGTTGAAGAGCCATCATCGAGTAACATCAAGATCAAGGAGCAAGCATCTCGAAGCAGTTCTCTCTCTCTCGAAGAAGAAGAAGAAGCAACACACCATTGGACACCCCGCGGCACCAAGGGCCCCATGAAACAACTAACCGAATATTACCCTCAGCCAACCAGGTAATATTGGGCCACCGCGACCAACAGAAAACCAACTCGGAAGAAACCGAAGATTCACAAGTTTTTCCACTCTACAAACTATTCCTGACTTACCCCTGGGTAAGATTTTATTCAAAAGACTCTAAGCCCTATTTCTAACCAAAGAAAATTGGGTACTCACCTGCTAGATCCAATACGTACCCTACCGCATCAGCGGGCTCGCGAAGACTGACCAGATACGCAGGTGAAGTCCTCTACCGCGTCCAGGGTATGGCAGGCCCCAACCGACACAACTAGCGAACCCTAAAATCGCGAACCAGCTCAACTGTCAAGGAGTCGTTTGGTGAGCATTATCCCTGGTCTTTAGAGCCTAACTTAGCTGTTAAGGTGGGATTGGGAGGGGTGAGATATTTGTCTACTGTAATTTTCCCTCGTGTATGTCGAAGTGTTTCCCCATTTTATTAGAGTGTTATTATTGTGTTGTATTTTCTTTTCTCAAATAAAATTCAAAGTTCTTGCACCAAAATCAGTTGTCTGCTGCACTTTTATAACAACCCCCAAATAAGTCCAAGGTCTAGAACCAAGGGAGTGGGAGTGATTCGAACCGCTCATAAGTCAGAGGTGAAGCTGACCCCACACACCACCCCCTACAAGCTTAATTGGAACAGTGCAAGAGGCCGAGGAGAGTGAGGTCTGAGTGGGAGTGGAGCGGAGAATTAACAGGTGACCGGAATCTTGGGGTCACCCTTATGGACTGAACAGAGGTGTTCCGCAAAGCGGTCACCCAACCTGCGTTTGGCCTCCCCAGTGTAGAGGAGACTGGATCGTGAGCAGCGAATACGGTATATTAAATTGCAAGTAAATTGCTGTTTCACCTGGAAGGAGTGTTTGGGACCCTGGACAGTGGGAAGGGTGGAGGTAAAAGGGTATGTGTTGCATCTCCTACGCTTGCACGGGAAGGTGCCGGGCGAAGGGGAAGAGGTGTTGGGGTGATAGAGGAGGAGAAGATATATCACGCTGGAGGTGGCGGAAATGGCAGAGGATGATCCGCTAATTTGAAGGCTGGTGGGGTGAAAGGTGAGGACAAGGGGAACCATATCGTGGTTCCGGGAGGGAGGGGAAGGGGTGAGAGCAGAAGAGCAGGAAATAGAATGGACACGGTCAACCTTATGATACTATGATCACTGTTCCCTAAATGTTCCCCTACGGAAACTTGATCCATCTGAACCATCTCATTCCCCAGAACCAGATGCAGCAATGCCTTCTTCCTTGTTGGGCCAGAAGCAAACTGATCAAGAAAGTTCTCCTGAACACACTTCAGAAATTCTTCCCCCTTTCTGCCCTTTACACTATTACTATCCCAGTCTATATTAGGATAATTGAAGTCCCCCATTATCACTACTCTATAATTCTTGCACCTCTCTGTAATTACCCTACAAATTTGCTCCTCTATATCCTCCCACTAGTAGATGGCCTATAGAATAAGCCCAGCAGTGTAATGGCAACTCTATTGTTTCTTAAATCTAACCAAATAGATTCTGTCCTTGACCCCTCCAGGACGTCCTGGTCGAGAAATTGATGTCCTTACCGCCACCTGGTAGCGCCAGCGATGCATGATAAAATGGCAGCCGCCGCTCTTGCGCCAGCTGGAGGCGGTCCCGGTGGTGGCTTACCGGCAGTGCCCTGAGGAAAAATATGGCTGTGTGGTGACGTAACGCCGATTTAACATCACCTACATGAACTTAGACCCTAGCGCTCAAGTCAGCGCTGGGCCCTAAGCACACCAGGTTAATCCGTCAGGTAAGTTTGAATGGAAGGGTTTGGACTGTTTTTTAAATTTTATTGAAGTGGTGGCTTGCTGCAATAGGTGTGAAAAGTTTTTTAAGTGTTTTGGGAGTGCTGCTGGACACTTGCATGGGCTCGGATGGTAAGTGAACGCCTTTGAGAAGACAGAACATGCTGCGAATACTCAGCAGGTCACGCTGCATCCGTGGAGTTCACGTCTCAGTTCGACACGCTGCCTGACCAACTGATTATTGGTCATTTCACATTTATAGCATCCGCTTGCAGAGGGAAGAGGAAGACCTAGAAGAGGAATACTTAGAAGAGGAGGAAGCCAAAGCGGAGGAAGCCAAAGAGGAGCAATCAGATGGTAGGACAGCCCGTTATGGCCAGCATATCCAGAATCAACTGCCTGCGGTCCCACAGGCTGGGCAGGCTGCATTTCTTGGGTGTGTGAAATGAGGATGGTGCAAGGGTGGAGTTGTGCTGACGGGTGGGCGGGAAGCCTAGAGGTGCATGCCAGAAGGAGGATACCCGTATCTTGTATCTTTTTAACTCCACCGCTGGCCAAGGACTCAGCCATGCCCCTGCCAAGAATGACCAGCACCATCTCCTCCAAGGGGGTGTGGTGAGGCTAGGAATGGGAGATGCGCCTCATCATTGGTGCAGATTGTTGGTAGGTGAGTGATTGGGGTGGGAGTCATGCATTGAGCAGTGTGTGAGGCTAGTGGTGCAGTTGGTAGGAGACTGCTTTTGAAAATGCGTTCACTGACCTTGACAAGTGATCTGAGGTCATGAAGCTTCTTTGGGCACTAGAGCAAGGTAGTAGGGGTGCCACTGCTGGCAATGACAACCTTGGTAATGTACTCCAACATTGTTCTTTCTGGACGGCCTCCTGGCCTCTGTGGGTAGAGGGCCAAGTCTTACGGTGTTGACCCCCTGCACAAAGCTGGAGTGCTGTGTGCGAGACCCTGGGTGCCTCTTCCCTAGCTTGCAGAGCCATTTGTGATAGTGCTGAGGCAGTTTTCCCATTTTTTGAGTTTAGAAAGGTAATTCAGATTTAAGTGCTGAATATTGACATTTGAAACTTCTTTTAAATATTGATTATTTTTAAAAGACAGCAAGGGCTGAAAAATGTATTGAATCAGTGCATTTTATTTTGTCTTGCTTCAATGTGCATGGCCTCTTTAAATTTCAGAGCTCTTCACTGCCCACAATGCATTGCGATCTTCACAGCCTCGCACACAGACGCTAGAGGAAGCAGCAACATTTTACCAGGACTACAAATTGGTCCTGGATCCCTCGTGCAACTCCACTAGGATGGCGTTGCACCTAAGGTTAGCGTTGTGCCACCTACCACCATGCCACCCACACCAATTTACCTTGTTTACTGTGGCAGCCATATCAGGCAGCCATTAAAGGCAGTTGGCGAGGACACTGACTGCTTTCTGGGCAAGAATGAATTTCCCCCCCCCTCCCCAGCACTGTGATATTCTCCGTAATCAATACTGCCACCCCACCTCCTTTCTTCCCTTCCCTATCTCTCCTGTACACTTTATATCCAGGAACATTTAGTACCCAAACCTGCCCTTTTTGAGACAGGTCTCCATTATCTCCATGATATCATATTCCCATGCGACTATTTGTGCCTGCAGCTCACCAACCTTATTTACCAAGTTTCGTGCATTTACATATATGCAATGTAAACCTATCTTAAACCTTCTTGTATTTTATCTTAGTCTGACCCCACCTAATACCGTACTATTTCTTACTCTAATGCTATCTGTATCTCCCACTCTTGTGCACCTTGTTTCTCCTTTTTAATGCTACATCCTGGTACCCATTCCCCTGCCAAATTAGTTTAAACCGTCCCCAACAGTACTAGCATACCCTACTGCGAGGATATTGGTCCCGGCTCTGTTGAGGTGCAACAAGCCTGTACAGGTCCCATCTCCCCCTGAACTGGTCCCAACGTCCTAGGAATCTAAAGCCCTCTCTCCTGCACCAGCTCTCCAGCCACACATTCATCTGCTCTATCCTCCTATTTCTATACTCACTCGCACATGGCACCAGGAGTATTCTGGAGATTACTACCTTTGAGATCTTGCTTTTTAATCTCTTTCCTAGCTCCCTAAATTCTGGCTGCAGGACCTCATCCCTCTTTCTACCTATGTCGTTGATACCAATATGGACCACGATCTCTGGCTGTTCACCCTCTCACCTCAGAATGTTCTGCAGCTGCTCAGTGACATCCTTGACCCTGGCACCAGGAAGGGTACATACCATCCTGGAATCACATCTGCGGCCACAGAAATGCCTGTCTGTTCCCCTATCGAATCTCCTAACACTATTGATTTCCCGCTCTCTCTCCTCTCCCTGTACAGCTGAGCCACCCGTGATGTCGTGGACTTGGCTCTGGCTGTACTCTCCAGAGGAAACATCGCGCTCACCAATGGTTGGACAGCGAGATGCACTCTGGGGACTGCTGCATTACCTGCCTGGTCCTCCTTTTCTGTCTGGCGGTCACCCATTCCCTCTCTGCCTGCACACTCCTTAACCGTGGGGTGACCACCTCCTGATGTGACGGAATAAGCCATATTTCAGAAAAATACACCATCATATGAACAGAATTCTGATTTTATTAATACATGACATGCTGGGTTTAAATGTCCAGAAAGCCTTGGTGACACAAGCTGTGTCAATACAGGCTTCTGAGATGGGATGGTTTGATAATACAAAAGTTGTAAACACCACAAGCTTTGAAATGGGAATTGATTGTTAATACTAAAACAATGGCCCTATTGAAATAGCAGTTTGGCACTTCCAGAAGGTCTGGAGTTTGGGAAAAGCACAATGGAATGACCCAAGTAAACACTCAGGGAAGCAGAAACACAGAATATTAAAAACCATGTGCTTCGTAAAAGTAACATCAAATGAAAGACAGGAACCATAAGATTATATATGCAACCAATTGAGATAGCTAGAAATGCATGAAACACCCTGGTTGAAGTGGTTTTAATTTACATATTGTAAATATGATACCTACAGAACACTTTGAAGATATGACTTCAATAGATGTGCCATGCAATCACATTGTGTTTGTATTGAACTTGGAACACCACGGAGACACAACGTCTACTAATAACCAATTAAGCCAATATTGAGAATTGAATGGAAGACCTTCGATAAGAATGACATCAAATAAATACTACTGTCATATTGTTTTTATGATAAGTTTTTGAAACACCTAAACACAGAGACAGGATTCTAAAAGTTAACGGCTAAATTGATAGTAAGAATAGAAAAAAGTCAACAGAGGATGACTTAGAGATAATTAGCTTACATCAGCAGAAAACTTCAAAGGATTTACTACTGCAAAATGGATATAAAAATAGAACTTTTTCAGATACAGTCAGAAGTCGCTGGAAACAGGCAAGTAATTCTCGGCTTCAGAACCACTCTGTAAGCCTACAACTCTGAGTCTCAGATAATCAAGGTATTTGATTTTGGTGGATATCCTGGATTAGAATTAAGAATTAAGAAATGTAAAAATGTACGAAGTTAAGATTTGAGAATAAAAACCTCTGAGGATAAGAAATGTAAGCTATTTGTTTTTGAACTGTTAATGTTGCGACTGACTCAACAGCTGTTAACGGTATGTCAGCTCTTAAATAAATCTATATATTTTTAGAATTGTCCCAAGTAGTATTTCTGTAACAATCTAGCGAACTCAATTTCTGTACACTCTTTTGTAAGGAGTTGCAGAATTTTGGGGGGTATTCCGGACCCTCATAATATCCAGAAGGTTACAGTCTAGTTAAACTTATTAAAAGTGCTATCCGGAGGACGGTAATATCTTTACGTCATTCCTTTCCTTTAGGGAGAGATAGTCTGAACCTCTAGACCCAATTAAGCATCTTATAGAAGTCGGCTATCTTTAACTTTAGTTGAAGGTGAACATCTGGGGAATACGCCTGAGCTGGGGTAGCCCGAAAAGGGCTAGGAGTAGTAATTATCCCTTCACTAAAACGTGCTATCCACAAAGCTCTCAGCCTCACAGATGCACCACAGTGATGCCAACTGCTGGTCAAGCTCTGAAACCCAAAACTCAAGCTTCTCCAGCTGACAACATCTCCTGCACATGTGGTTGTTCAGGACGCTGGAAGCATCCTGGAGTTCCCACATTGCACAGAATACACAGTCCGTGGGACTGAAGTGCCCTGCCATGCCTCTATTTAATAGACTATTAACTAACCTAGCAGAAATAAACTTAAAATTATTAAAAAATCACTCACCAATCTCCTTCCCTTGTGCTGACATCACTTTAGGTTTTTTACTCTGACGTCACTCTTTCAAATTCTGCCTGTGTTGAGTTGCTCCCAGGTCTGCTTTCACTCCACTCCCACTCAGGTCCTGTTCTTGCTGTGCTCTTTATCCTCACTCCGCTCTCGCTCCGCTTCCGTTCAGGTCCGCTGCCTCTGGTCTTGGGCCTGCTCTGGTTGACTCTTAACTGCCTCTGAAATGGCCTAGCAAGCCACTCAGTTGTAACAAACCACTACAAAAAGCAATAATAAGAATAAAACCGGAATGACCACCCGGCATTGACCTAGGCGCCAGCTTCGAACACAAAAACGGCACATTCAGCCCATTCGACCCTGCAAAGTCCTCCTCACTAACATCAGGGGACTTGTGCCAAAATTGGGAGAGCTGTCCCATAGACTAGTCAAGCAACAGGCTGACACAGTCATACTAACAGAATCATAACTTTCTGCCAATGTCCCAGAATCCTCCATCACCATCCCTGGGTATGTCCTGTCCCACCAGAGGTGGCAGCACAGTGGTATATAGTCAGGAGGGAGTGGCCCTGGGAGTCCTCAATATTGACTCTAGACCCCATGAAGTCTCATGGCTTCAGGTCAAGCATGGGCAAGGAAACCTCCAGCTGATTACCACCTACCGCCCTCCCTCAGCTGATGAATCAGTACTCCTCCATGTTGAACACTACTTGGAAGAAGCACTGAGGGTAGCAAGGGCACAGAATGTACTCTGGGAGGGGGACTTCAATGTCCATTACCAAGAGTGGCTTGGTAGCACCACTACTGACTGAGCTGGCCGAGTCTGAAGGGCAAAGCTGCCAGACTGGGCCTGCGAGAGGTAGTGAGAGAACCAACACGAGGGAAAACATATTTGAACTCATCCTCTACAATCTACCTGTCGCAGATGCATCTGTCCATGACAGCATTGGTAGCAGTGACCACCGCACAGTCATTGTGGAGACAAAGTCCCGTCTTCACACTGAGAACACCCTCCATCGTATTGTGTGGCACTACCGCCATGCTAAATGGGATAGATTCAGAACAGATCAAACAGCTGAAAACTGGGCATCCATGAGGCATTGTGGGCCATCAGCAGCAGCAAAATTGTATTCCACCACAATCTGTAAACTCATGGCCCGGCATATCCCTCATTCTACCATTACCATCAAGCCAGGGGACCAACTCTGGTTCAATGAGGAGAGTAGAAGAGCATGCTAGGAGCTGCACCAGGCGTAGCTAAAAATGAGGTGCCAAACTGGGGAAGCTGCAACACAGGATTACATGCATGCTAAAAAGCAGAAGCAGCATGCTATAGACAGGGCTAAGCGATCCCACACTCAACGGATCATTTCAAAGCACTGCAGTCCTGTAACATCCAGTCGTGAATGGTGGTGGACAATTAAACAACCAATGGGAGGAAGAGGCTCCATGAATATCCCCAAGCTCAATGATGGCAGAGCCCAGCACACGAGTGCAAAAGACAAGGCTGAAGCATTTGTAATCATCTTCAGCCAGAAGTGCCGAGTGGATGATTCATATCGGTCTCCTCCTGAAATCCCCACCATCACAGAAGCCAGTCTTCAGCCAATTCGATTCATGCCACATGATTTCAAGAAATGGCTGATCACACTGGATACAGCAAAGGCTATCAGCCACGACAACTTCCCGGCTGTCTTGCTGAAGACTTGCGCTCCAGACCTAGCCACGTCTCTAGCTACTCTGTTCCAGTACAGCTACAGCCCTGGCATCTACCCGACAATGTGGAAAACTGCCTAGGTATGTCCTGTCCACAAAAACCAGGACAAATCTAATCTGGCCAAGTATCGCCCAAGCAGTCTACTCTCAATCATCAGCAAAGTGATGGAAGGTGTCGTCGACAGTGCTATCAAGCGGCATTTACTCACCAATAACCTGCTCGCCGATGCTCAGTTTGGGTTGTGCCAGGACCACTCAGCTCCAGACCTCAATACAGCCTTGGTCCAAACATGGAGAAAAGAGCTGAATTCCAGAGGTGAGGTGAGAGTGACTGCCCTTGACATCAAGGCAGCATTTGACCAAGTGTGGCGTTAAGAAGCCCCAGTAAAATTTAATTCAATGGGAATCAGGGGGCAAATGCTTCACTGGCTGGAGTCATACCTAGCACAATGGAAGATGGTTGCGGTTGTTGGAGGTCAATCATCACAGACCCAGGACATCACTGCAGGAGTTCCTCAGGGCAGTGTCCTAGGCCTAACCATCTTCAGCCACTTCATCAATGTCCTTCCCTCCATCATAAGACCAGAAGTGGAGATGTTCGCTGATGATTGCACAGTGTTCAGTTCCATTCGCAACTCCTCATATAATGACACAGTCTGTGCCCGCATGCAGCAAAACCTGGACGACATTCAGGATTGGGTTGATAAGTGGCAAGTAACATTTGTGCCAGGCAATGACTATCTCCAACAAGTGAGCATCTAACCACCACCCCTTGACATTCAACAGCATTACCATCGCCGAATCTCCCACCATCAACATCCTGGGGGTAACCATTGACCAGAAACTTAACTGGACCAGCCACATAAATACTGTGGCTACAAGAGCAGGTCAGAGGCTAGGTATTCTGTGGCAAGTGTCTTATCTCCTGACTCCCCAAAGCCTTTCCACCATCTACAAGGCACAAATCAGGAGTGTGATGGAATAATCTCCACTTACCTAGATGAGTGCAGCTGCAGCAACACTCAAGAAGCTTGACACCATCCAGGACAAAGCAGCCCGCTTGATTGGTACCCCATCCACCACCTGAAACATTCACTCCCTCCACCACCGGCGTACTGTGGCTACAGTGTGTACCATCTACAAGATGCACTGCAGCAACTCGCCAAGGCTTCTTCGGCAGCATCTCCCAAACCTACGACCACTACCACCTAGAAGGACAAGGGCAGCAGGCATATGGGAACACCACCAACTCCAAGTTCCCCTCCAAGACACACACCTTCCTGACTTGGGAATATATTGCCGTTCCTTCATCGTCGCTGGGTCAAATTCCTGGAACTCCCTCCCTAACAGCACTGTGGGAGTACCTTCACCACACAGAGTGCAGCGGTTCAAGAAGGCCACCACCTTTTCAAGGGCAATTGGGGATGGGTAATAAATGCTGGCCTTGGCAGCGAAGCCCACATCCCATGAACGAATAAAAAAAGATCACTGGATGGGCTGAACAGAAGCCCTGAGGTAGTGGCATGGGAATCATGGAGCAGGAAAATACTGGGTTCTCTCTGGATCGCAGCATTGCTGCTCTCTCCCCCGCCACTCCACCATTGCCCTTGCCGGTGCCTGTCAGCCAGGTGGCCCAGACTGCGGAGGCCCATGCTGAGATGGTGTGGTCTGAGGCAGAGCCATCAAGACCCACAGCCTCTCGAGGACATCCCAGGAGGACATCTGAACTACTCTCTTAAGATTCTCAGCAGCCATCCCCCTCGCCTGCTGCTTCCACTGGGGTTGCACTTCGTAGAAGCATCAAAGTAGGCAAACGCCACTAAGGGTAAGCACCAGGGTGAATAGTTTAATGTTTGTAAGTGATGTTGGTTCTGTCATGTTTACATATTTTGTTTTTGATGTATATAAAAAGTGATGATGGTAATTGGTTAGTGGTGGAATTGGTGTTTTCATTGTGATCTTCATGGGGAAGGGGTTGAAAGGATTGAGTGCAGATGATGGACTGCCTGATGGATCCGAAGTCGTGGAAGATACATCATGTGGCAACAGTGCTCCGGAGTCTGATGGTAGAGTATGTCTTTCGAAAGTGCTGTTCAGTTAGATAGCGGCTAGCATCCCTCCCAGGTGTGGCCCATCTACCTGGAACCATCTGGTGCTCCCCTGGTCCCCCGGTCCTCCTCTTCCCCCTCCTCCTCCTCTTCCTCTTTATCCTCTTCTTGTGGCTCCTGAGCTTGACTCTCTGGCACAATTCCTGGTGTTAACAGCTGGTCTCTCATGATTTCCAGATTGTGGAGCATACAGCAAATCACCACGAACGTGGACACTTTCTTGGCTGAGTACTGCAGGGGACCTCCTGACCGGTCAAGGCATCCAAACCTCTGCATGAGGACCCCAATGGTCTGCTCAATGATATTCCTGGTGGCTGAGTGTCTCTCATTGTATGAGTGCTCAGCTGGTGTCTGGGGCTTTCTCAGGGGAGTGATGAGCCACGGTATCAGAGGGTATCCCTTGTCACCTAGTAGCCAGCCAGGCACATTGCGTTGGGGCTCAAAGATCTGTGGGACAGATGACTGTCTCATTATAAACGCATCGTGGCAATTCCCTGGATAGCAGGCATTCACTTGCATGATACGCTGATGGTGGTCACAAACAAGCTGTACATTGAGCAAATGGAATCCCTTCCTGTTCCTGAACACCTCCGTGTTTAAATGAGGGGCTCGCATGGCCATGTTTGCAGTAAATGGTACTTGGACCATGGGGAATCCTGCAATCCTGTTGAATCCTAGTGCCCTCTGTCTCTGGCCTTCTCTGGCAATAGGGAATGATATATAGTTATTTCTTAGTACAGAGCTGCAGACACCTCCCTTATGCAGAATGCACAGAAGATTTTGTGGTGTAGGCAGTCTATCTCCAGCAGCAAGTGAACATTAAAAGCTTAGTATGGCTTTAAACAGTACTTGAAATACTCAGCAAGGACTTGTTTACTCTTGGTCAGCTGGTCGCTGTTAGGAAAGAGCATTAAATTAAGCATTATCCACCAAAATTGCATGCAGCCTCTTTAATGAGCGCTAGCAGGCAACTTAATTGTCAAACAGCCCCTTAACAATCGTTCCTAGTGCTGGCTTCAACTACTTTACCAAGATGGCGTCTTGCGCTAAATGCAGACTAAGCTGGCATTGCAGCTTAAGACCCCATCTTGGCCACCTCTTTAGCGTCTAAAGTATTCAGCCAAAATTGCCCCCAATGTTTTGTGCTTGTAAACCTCTATCCCTAAATGACTGGTTTATGCACTTTAATTTGCTCATAGTTTATTGCCTGGCATGTGTAATGTAAAAATCAGTTCTTTAAAATCAATCTGGGAAGACGGTTGCTCAATAATGACAAGTCTGGACCTGGGACAGCAGGATTTCAATCTGTAGTTAATTAACAGAAATCTGAGTTGAGCTTCCACACAGGTTTAACCTAATGCCTATAACAATAGATTTTTTAGTGACCTATCTGGCGTATTTGTGAGGTATGGGTCAATGAGGGGGTACATTTGTATATTTATTGGTCTTCATCTAAAATTAGGCCCCTTTGGGAATGATTTGAACCTTAAGGTAAATATAATCCATACTCACCTTTAGAATGTAAAAATGTAAAGAAAGCACGTTACAAGAGAAGTCCTGTATTTATAAGTGCCGCATTTAAAAAGAAATGCACAAATGCCTATCAGCTTACAATTTATTTGAAATAACTTGAAGTAACTCTGCTATATACTATGGAAAACACGGTTCTAACTTGTTTATCAGCGAAAGTTGAACATTGTTTCTTGGTGATTCTTAAGACATGAGTGGATCATGTTGAACATAATAAATGATTTAATGCCATTCATGTTCAAAAAATCAGATCCTTCACTATGCTATTTATACTGGCTAACAGCTGATAGACTAATAGCAACAACAAGAACTGAAATCTGAACATTATTACTAGCAGTCAAAAAATAATTTCCTGGAATGGCACCATCAGTGATGTACACTGCAAATGACGCTGTGCAGTAAACGTAACACAATGACGAAAACGTGTTTTGATGGGTTTTAGCTCAGAATTAAATATATCAAGCAAGAGCAGAGATTTCATTTCACTTTAATCAATTATTTTAAACACAGGAATTTAAATGCATTCACAGATCAAATAAATTGATTTAATGATTTTGCACTTAGCTCAAGAGCTCTAGTTCAGAATGAACACAATGAAAACTTATTTTTAATAGTGTAACGTCCAAGCCTATTTTTATTATATATCCATAAAAGTCCCTTTGCACTGCTCCAGACTGCTGAGATGGAGCACCACGGCTTTTATGGTCTTCCCAAGCTGAGAATTGTGTGAGAGTCAAAAATCGCGTCGATAGCAGGGACACAAAATTTGATTGCGCCTGAAAACAGGCGCGCAGGGGGCTGCAAGTGCCTGTTCACGTGGGCACAAAGACACGGTGAAACTCATGCAGGGAACTCATTCTAATAAGTCATGCATGCAGCCTGGACAACCCAGCTGCTTATTGGCTGCGTGCCTGTCTGGGGTTAGGGAATTCGGACTTCACTTACGCCACTTAAAGGCAGCAAGTACCTCTTAAAGGGGCACTCTATCTGCTGACAGCAGGGAAACTTTGCAAGTGGAGAAATGGCTGCCAGAGGTACAGAGAGGACTACCATAATCATAATCATAATCAACTTTATTGTCATTGTTAGTGCACAAGTGCAGTACAACGAAATGTAGGCTTGCGGCTCCCGAGAGTGTACATTTAGATTAAGACATTTAAACATTCAACATACATTTGGCTTGTAATACATTAACAGGTTCTCAGATACAGCATTGGAGGTCTAGGCAGTAGTAAGGAGTAGGGAGATCCTATTGCTCCCTGTATTGATTTCTTTGTGGGTTCAATGACGAGACATTTATGAAAGAGAATGTCTTTTAATCTAAAGTCTGTTCAACTCTTGTTAACAGCATTTACAGGAGACACCATGCTAGTGATGCATCTAGAATGAAACTGAAACTAAACCAAACTGCTTGTCTCTGTCACATGACCTCTGCTGGTCAGGCACAAGCAATCAATCAGGCAACTATGCTGGTAAGACATGATAATCAAACAGGCAAATAACATCACTATTTGCTGATATCATTACACTCCCCAGGGGCTATAAGCCCTCCAGGCAACACCTCTGCTGCCAGTGCGAAGAGGTCGTAGAGGAGGTCAGTGACAAGAGCTTAGCTCCCAAGGACATGGCTGCAATTCTGCAAAAAGTTCAATGCCCTCACCAGAGTTTTCAAGGTAAGAATCTTACCTCTCACCTCAATTACTCTCTCCTCACACCTACACCACTTGCAGCCACACTACTCACAACACTCCCCTCCCCCGCTTCTCTTCGCTGTTCTACAATCACTGCACCGCAATTCACTCCTCCTACTCACACATTCTGCACTTCTTACTCTCACCACTATTGCAACCCTCACTTCCCCACATCTCCCATCTTCCACACAACATACAAACTAATTGACCATGACAGGCAAATTCCCAAAACACCTCACAAGATTGTCACTAACATACTCTGTACTCCTTTGCAGGAGAAGGTCGTGCACAACATGAGGCAAGAGGTGACCACCAGAGGATGCCGAGCCCGCCTGCAAACCCTTTCTCCTCTGGAGAAAGACATGCTGGCCATTGTGGGAGTGAAATCCCTATCTTTTGATGCCAGGCTGGTGATAGGGAGCACAAAAGGCAATTTGGTGCAGTCTATGGCACCTTGGACCCTGGAGAAGCCTACAATGTGGACAAAGCCTAGTGCTCTCCTGTCCTGCTTTGCTTTGTCCGTTGGGAAAGTAATGTAGGTGTTGTTGTGTCCGTGTATAATAAGACACAGACTGCAGGAGAACGGTACAAAAAGTGTTTACTAAACGTGGCTCACACTGGAACTGATCTGTACAGGATATGACTCAGTGCTATATACAGGTGTGGTCACTGCCGGTACTGCAGTATACATGAGCTGAAAAGGATAGTTCCCCCCTTAAAGGTATATACATTACAATTCCTCCCCTTTTAGATTAACAGTACCATAACACTCATTTAACAATTAAATATCAAACTAATTACAATGAACACTTTTAACATGCAACATTAGCTGAAAATAGTCTATTTATATATTCAGTCTTTGGGGAGGCTTCCTGATCCTTTCTGGATAGCGCCTTTCCCGAGTGTCTTGCTCTTGGTGTGGAGGCGATTCTGGCCCCCTGTTGTCGGTTGGTTCATCAGCTTCCGATGCTACTGTTTCTGGGGTAGATGCGACCTGTACGTCGGGTTCATCACCAGGTACATATGGGCAAGGCATGGGGTTGACTTGTTCCTGTGACTCTAGGATCTGGTCAGCATGGCGTCTCACGATGCTCTCCCCAACGTCCACTGTGTACATTAGGGGGCCCTGCCGTGTGCATATCGTTCCTGGCTGCCATTTTTCTGTTCGGCAGTCGCGGGCCAAGACTGGTTGCCCTACATTGAAGCTCCTTGTTGGCTTCTCATGGATGTGCTGGAATTGCTTACTCTCAACATCTCTTCGTACGTTTGGCCTGAGCAAATCCAGGCGAGATCTTAACCTTCGGTTAAAGAACATCATGGCTGGGGCCTGGTTGGTGACTGCATGTGTCACATTCCGGTAGGCGAACAGGAAATTGTCCACCTTGTGCTGCAGCGGAATGTTGTCATTGTACATAGCCTTTATTGCCTTCTTAAAGGTTTGTACTAACCTCTCAGCCAATCCATTTGTGGCTGGATGATACGGGGCGGATGTGTAATGCCTTACCCCATTCTTTTTCAAGAACCTCCGGAACTCTTCGGACACAAACTGTGGTCCGTTGTCGGAGCAAATCTGTTCTGGCAAGCCATTCCTGGCAAAAATGGTCCGTAGGACTGCAATAGTTTTCTCCGTGGTGGTGGAGGACATTTTGATGACCTCAGGCCATTTCGAGTGCGCATCCACAGCTATTAAAAACATTGAGTCCATGAATGGACCAGCAAAATCAATATGCACCCGTTGCCATGGAGATGAGGGCCACTCCCATGGGTGTAGAGGGGCCTGTGGTGGTGCATTTTGGACTTTCTGGCATCCTGAGCAGCTCTTGGTCAGGTCCTCGATTTGTTTATCGATTCACGGCCACCACACATAAGCCCTGGCTAGGCTTTTCATTGTTACCCCTCCCAGGTGACCCTCATGAAGCCCATTGAGCACTCTATCCCTTAACTTGGGTGGAATTACCACTCGGGATCCACACATCAAGGTCCCCCGGCACACTGACAGCTGTTCTCTCCTTGTCGAGAATGCTGGAAACAGTGAGTCGCCATGTGCTGGCCATCCCTTCACCGTCAAATCATATACCCGAGACAGTGTCGGGTCATTTCGGGTTTCCTTTTCGATACAAGCGTTAGTTACCGGTAGGTATTCAACTATGGTCGAATGGAATATGTCAACAGGATCCACTGCTGGTGCTTCCTCCGCAGTAGGCAGTGGCAGGCGTGATAGCCCATCAGCATTTCCATGCTGTTTCGTGCCCTTATATTCAATCTCATAGTGGTGCGCCCCTAGAAAAAGTGACCATCTTTGTAGTCGTTGCGCAGTCATCACTGGAACACCCTTCTTCAGATTAAAAATGGAGACAAGAGGCTGGTGATCAGTCTGCAAGGTGAATTTCTGCCCGTGCAGATAGTGATTGAACTTTTTCACTCCCCACACTAGGCTGAGGGCCTCCCTGTCAATCTGGGCGTAGTTACGCTCGGCTGAGGTTAGTGATCGTGACGCAAAGGCCTCTCTGAGCCGTCCGAGAATTTGTGCGACAGCACCGCTCCAATGCCGTAGGGCGACGCATCACATGCCAACCGAATTGGTAATGCTGGGTTGTAATGGGCCAATACCTGTTTCGATGTGATTAATGTTTTGCTCTTCTGGAAAGCTCGTCTACATTCGTCACTCCACTTCCATGGCACCCCAGTTTGCAGTAGGGTGTTCAGTGGGTGTAGTATTGTGGACAAAATTGGCAAGAACTTATGGTAGTAGTTTACCAGCCCGAGGAACGACCTCAGTTGTGACACATTTTCCGGCGCTGGAGCCTTGACTACTGCCTCAATCTTCTCTGGGGACTTATGTAACCCCTCTTTATCGATAACGTGGCCACAATACGAGATCTGTTTTCTAAAAAACTCGCATTTGGGGCGGTTAGCTCGGAGCCCATATTCCTGCAATCTAGTGAGCACCTGCTCCAGGTTGGCAAGGTGATCACTGTCATTTTCGCCCGTGACCAGGATGTCGTCCAAATAACACTGGGTCCCTGGGATCCCTTGCAGGACTTGTTCCATTGCCCTCTGCCAAATAGCTGGAGCTGATGCTACCCCGAATACCAGCCGGTGGTATTGGTAGAGACCTTTATGGGTGTTGATTGTGAGGTATTTTTTTGATGCTTCTTCTACCTCCATTTGCAGATACGCCTGGGCCAGATCAATCTTAGTGAAGCGTTTCCCTCCAGATAGCGAGGCGAAAATATCTTCAATCCGCGGAAGTGGATATTGTACGGTGTGAAGGACCGGGTTCACTGTTACCTTAAAGTCCCCACAGATGCGAACCTTCCTTGGTTCCCCAGGCGTGCTGCTCAACGACTTTTTCATCACAGGGATGATGGGTGTAGTCCACTCGCTCCAGTCTACCTTGGACAGTACACCTGAACGTTCCAGACTCTCCAGCTCTGCTTCGACAGCTGGGTGGATTGCATAAGGTACCGGTCTGGCCTTAAAAAATTTTGGGCTTGCATTTTCTTCAATTTTAATCATCGCTGTCATGCCTTTTAGTGTTCCGAGTCCTTGCTGGAACACTTCTTTCGCGTCAGTTAGGATCTTTGACAGTTGCCCAGGTGTGACGTCGTCATCCTTTTTGTCAGCCACAATCAGTGCCTGTATAGAATGCCAATCCAGTTGTATTTTCCAGATCCATTCACGTCCCAGTAATGGTGGTCCTCCATCTTGCAATACACACAGGTCAAGTTTTGGTGTTTCCTTACCGTTATATATAACGGTCACCCTTATTTTTCCTTTGGGGTAGACTTTTTGCCCCGTGTATGTCTTCAAAATAATTTTTGTGTCTCTCAAGGGTATGTGTGAGAATAGCCGCTCGTAGTCCCGTCGGTTTATAACTGTTAGGGCTGATCCTGTGTCCAATTCCATCTTTACCTGGACTCCTGCTATCTTGAGAGTGACCCAAATGGTTCGGTGATCCTCCGTTGTGATCACATTATGTAGTTTCAGACAACTCAGTTCCCTGCTTTCGGAGTCGTTATCACTCTTTTGTTCATCTGAACTATTCTCCGTCATCTTATGTACCTTCTTCAACTTTCCTTTGGTAGGTTTCTTATTGCTGGTTTTCTTTCCCGACCTGCAGACTCGTGCTATGTGTCCTACTTTTCCACACTGTCTGCACACTTTGTCTTTGAACCAGCAATCATTCTGGTCGTGTGTTGTTCTGCCGCAGCGATAGCACTTCTCTGTTCCATATGACATTTTGTTTGTGTCATATTCTTGCGGTCTCTGTTGTATCTCTGCAACGCCCCGTGCTGCTGCTTCATATGACACCGCAATGCTGAAAGCCTTTTCCAGCATAAGGTCCTTTTCAGATAAAAGCCGTTTCTGGGTTCCTTCACTTTGAAGCCCACACACAAACTTGTCCCTTAAGGTATCTGCCAGTCCCGCTCCAAACTGGCAGTGTTTTGATAGTTTGCGCAGTTCTGTTAAATAATCAGCATTGCTTTCATCCTTATGCTGGTTCTGTTTGTGAAACTTGAATCTTTCTGCTATCAGCAGCGGTGTGGGGTTTAAATGTTCCTGTAGTATCGTTACTATGTCTTCAAAACTCTTTTCCATTGGCTTCGTTGGGGTTACTAGATTTTGTAATAAACCATACGTCTTTGCACCCATTAAATTTAACAATACCGACGCTTTCTTGTCATCTGACACCTCATTTGCCTTGCAGTATACCTCTATTCGTTCGACATATGTAGTCAAATCTTCGACTTCGTTGTCAAATGTGGTGATACTGCCACTCTTCGGCATTTTGGGTGTGGTTTAAAATGGCGTCTCCCAATGACTTAAAATGGCGTCTCCCGCGCTTTCCATCCTCCCCCGCTGCTGCCAACGCCGCTCCCGGCGGTTCTCGTGGCAATGGCGACGCCCTGTAGGTTTCACGCGCTTCTCCTGCGCTGCTGCCAACGCCGCTCTCGGCGGTCCTCGTGGCAATGGCGGCGCCTCGCGGGTTTCTGTGCGTCTCTCTCTTCCTCTCTCCAACGCTGCTCGGCCCCTGAACACCGGCTGCGCCCTGTGCGCTCTGCCCTCTCTCTCTCTCCCCCGTCGACGCTGCTCGGCCCATTTGCTGTGCCGCTCAGTCGGGCTCTAGCCCGCCGCTGTCCGGGAAATGTCTGCGCACTACCTGTTGCCAGCCCATTTCGCTGGACCACCTCGACTGGAAAGCCAAGCCTGGCTCTCGACAGCTTCCCCCACAATTCTCGAGTCTCTGCTGGATGACTGGGCGGTTGCCCGTGGTCGACGTCCGAGTCTCTGTCCTTGACCTCCAAACCACTGATCTCCAGGATCGAATCCCCGGGAGGTGATGCAGAGTTGCAGGTAGGTTCGAACTTGCCTTGTCGCCAATGTTGTGTCCGTGTATAATAAGACACAGACTGCAGGAGAACGGTACAACAGGTGTTTACTAAACGTGGCTCACACTGGAACTGATCTGTACAGATTACTACTCCGTGCTATATACAGGTGTGGTCACTGCCGGTACTGCAGTATACATGAGCTGTAAAAGATAGTTCCCCCCTTAAAGGTATATACATTACAGGTGTTCCTCTTGGAGCCTTGGTGAGCTCCCTGATACAGCAGTGCACAGCAAACTGGGAGATATTGTTGATGTCACCTGCTGCAGCTTGGAAGGAGCCTGTAAATGTTAAGGGCCACATTGATCTTGACTGAGGCTCCAATTGTGGCTGAGCAGGTGACAAAGTTCGGTGACAGCCTCTTTGGTGAAGCGGAGATGTCTCAAACATTGCTCCTCAGTGAAGTTGAGTTAAGAGGAGTGCTTCCTGAAGACTTGATGTGGGTATGGCCTCCTGCACAGTGCCCTCCTCCTCCTGCCTCTTCACCTAGCTACTCTTATTCTCTCCTGTCTTCTTCACTGCTCCTCCGCAACCTTAAGCCTAAAGGTAGCTCACCAGACCACCCATGGCTGCAGTACAACTGTTTTGAAGGTTGACAAAAACAGTCCAGCACCAGCATAAAGTTAGCAGTCATCACAATTCAGTTGTTGAATGTAGAAAATAGCCAAAAAATGGTGCGGCAGTTAGTTAGTAGTCATGAAGACAAATCAGCAACTCACTGGTATGGAATGAATGCATCCTTTAAATAGAACTCCTGCCACATTCTTGCTGCCTGCTAGTGCCATGACCTGCTGGGCAATTTTATCACATAGTGAGTCAGGTGTTGGGGCAGACTGATTTCACAAAAGGGTCCTATCATAAACTAAGGATCTTTATTTAAATATTATAATGAGCATTTTAAATGTTTTCAGCACGTGCCCTGGACACCGAGGGAGGCGCTTGATTCAATATGGCAGGTGACATGTTTACTGCGTGGCATAAGCGTGTGCATGCTGACCGCCACATTGGACCCTTAGGTGCCTGTTTTACGCCTGTAAAATGGGCATAGCGTGATCTAAATTCTAAGCTCAATTAATCAAGGGTCCACATGCATCATTAGTTCTCAGTCTAAGTGGCTGTGGTGAGAAAACTAGCGTAAATCCAAGGAATTGAGACTTAATAAACTTTCCACAGTTTCTTGAGGTTATCGGTGGAGCCGCACAAATGTCATAGGAAATTATAGCGCCGTGTGATTAATGGCATAGCTCACTTCATAATTTCCTGGGACTTTTGTGCAAGTCTCCAGGAAACTCTGTACCTTTGATTCAGCTTTGAAGATGCCACTTTTGTTGGGTTAAGATGGATGTTCTATTTATGTATTCAGTATAATAGCTGTTGGTTCACAATTTCATTATTTCCTTTTGTGAGACTTGTTTATACAAAAAATTATTTCTCATTGATGATTACATTGTTCCTACACAATTTAAAAATATTTTTTTTACCAATTATCTCATTTTTTGCTCAAGTCACCATCGTCACCAAGGGTGAGCCTTGACAATGAGTGTCTGCAGGCTATTTGGTTGTGGGCTCATCACAGGTGAGCTCTAGCTTGTACTCAAACGACATCTATACATGGCCCTAGAAATTCGGGCACAGGGTTCGAACATTGCGACTGAATAGTGAGGCCTGAGGCACCCCCAAAATTTGGCCTGAGGCCTCATTATAATGAAGCCTGGTGTCGGGGCTGGGGGGGTCCAAGATTCGGCCGGGGTTCAGATTGGGGCCAGAGGTTGAGGGTCGGTATTTGGATTGCGGGCTGGGGCTCGGGTCTGGGGATTGTGTGGGCCGATCAGAGTCAGGAGAAGAGGCTGGGGGGAGGATCAGCGACGGGAGTGGCAGTGATTGGGGGGGTGGGGGCTGTGGTTAAATGTGGGGTCGGAGGAAAGGCAATATGGGTTGAAACTTGGGTGAAAAATTTGTTCAGGGCAAAGAATTGCTCTTTTCACATTTGGCACTTTTGTCTGCACTGTGGTTTCATAGCAGCTTCTGAGTCTGCAATGTCAGGATGTCATAGATATGATAGTTGATTGAATGTTTCAAATGATCTTTATTGCAGGGTTGAGGCAATGGTGAAGGAGATAACAAGAACTGGTAATGCAGAGGGATGTGGTGGGGGGAGTGGTGGGTGGGGGTTGTGTAACATTTCAGGGGAATGAGCAGGTCCACCGAAGTACTGAGCAATCAAGTCATCTTTGGCATCTCTGGCTGCCTGAGGTTGAAATGACCCTCCTTCCTCTGCTCCTTCTTTACCTTCACCAAAGTCTTCCCTGTCAGATGATGAATGTTCCTCTTGCCAATCCTCCTCCGTGTGCAATCATCTTTGCATTGTGAGGTTGTGCAACATGCAGCACATTACCATTCTGCATGAAACTCTGTTTGGGCTGTATTGAATTGGAAGAACGCAGAGTTCTCGAGGGTTGTAGGGCAGGTTACAAGAGGAAGGGGCGAGGCCATGGAGATTTTTGAAAACCAGGCTGAGAATTTTAAAATTGAGATGTTGGTGGCCTGGGAGGCAATGGAGTCAGCAAGTGCACAGGTGATGGCTGAGCGGAACTTGATGCGAGTTAGGATATGGTCAGCAGTTTTGGATGAGCTCAAGTTTATGGAGGGTGGAAGATGGGAGGCTGGCCAGGAAAGCACTGGAACAGCCGAGTCTGGAGGCAACATAATCATGGATGAGGGTTCTCCAAATCTAGGTCTGCCTTCTCAACTGATGCAATTGAGATTCTTAAAAATGGTAGTTACAGGTAGAATACAGTATTGTAATATTGCATTTACAGTGCATCGGTTTCAAAAAAACATGATACTTTATTATACAAGATGTGGCGTGACATTTTCTTTTATTTTAAATACAGTATTTTAATTTCATGAAAAGAAATGATGCAGCAACAGCAGAAAGTCAATTTCCTTTGAAGGCAGATTTGGAAAGGATATTTGTTCGCCTGGTTTTTAGAGAAATGAGGTCACATATGGCTGATGTCATTTTGTGGCTCAGTTTCTGGTCTGTTGTGTGTGCTCCTTTCCAGTACAATCCATCAAGAGAACGTCAAGTGCCAAGTTTAAGGCTGGACTGCTATTACTTGCCTTATTGCAGGATTCATAATTTATTGCCTTGGGCAGAACTTGATGAAATATCTGAAACTGGCACTGGTTGCTAACTTGTTTATACTGTAATTGTATTTGCCAAGGGAACAGTTTTCCATTAGCAATTACTTGTTGGTGAGCAGCCATTTGAATGAAACAAAAGCTCCTAAAAACCATTATAGCTAGCCAAAACCATACAGATCATAGTGGTTCCCTGGCAGATGCAGTGAATTGCCCAAAGGTCTCCACACAGATGCTTTCAGGAGAGGCACTGTTCAACCACCAGCAGGACCCATCATGGGCATCACTGGCAGAGCCACAGGCTTTTATTAAAGTCACTCAGAAATCAATAGTTCCCTTTTAACTTTGAATTCTACTAAATGAATAAACTCAATTACATAGGTCCAATTAATATATTTATTAATGTAATAAGTCATTTCATTCAATGAATTTTAAGGATTAGCAGTTTAAGCACAAGTCAATAAATTTAAATTGCCATGAACTTTCTATGATTTTGAAATTGTGTTGTGTGATATCATGGAATCATAGAATAGTACAGCCATTCGGCCCATTGAGTCTTTCAAAGAGCAATCTAGTTAGTCCCACTCCCCTGCTCTTACCCCATTTCCCTGCAATTGTTTTTCCATCAAGTATTTATCTAATTCCATTTTGAAGGCTACTATTGAATCTGCAGCCCCCGCCCAATCAGGCATCATTTTAAATCATAACCACTCGTTGTGTAAAAAAGTTTTTCCTCATGTCGCCTCTGGTTTTTTTGCCAATCACCTTAAATCTGTGCCCTCTCGTTATCGACCCTTCAGCCATTAGAAACAGTTTCTCATTATTTATTCTATCTAAACTCTTCCTGATTTTAAACACCTTTATTTAAGGAAATCTCTTTAAATTCAATTAAATGATTCCTGGTTGTCGAGCGTATTGTTTAAATATAAGTTTATTACTCAGACGCCAATAGTATAATAACTATTACGGTTATACAATAAACTCATACAACCTGGTTTCCTGCAGACCCAAGGTGATCAAGCTTGACTTTCATAGATGTTGGCCTTCCGACTGTCCCATAAGCTCTAACTACATGATGGCTGTTACCCGTTCTTATATATCTCTCTTTACCCATCTGTCACATGTCCAAAAGACCTTCCATACATCCTTAAAGGATCTTCCCCTTTAATGTGAGTCATATCACATGATACTCAGAATGTATATTGAAATGAGGTTCCTTCTCACCAAACCTCCAGACCTTGATGGTTTAACTGCTAATCAATTTAACCTGATGTTTCCTGCCTAACGTTATAGGAGATGCCCTGGACAATCCCAGATAGTTAATGTGATTACTGGCTGGCCTATTCATTAGTTTTCTGCCCCTCCATTGTTCCGGCTAACCTCTAACCTATATATATAAATCGGTACTTCTGTCTGTCATTCTGTCATTCTGTCTGTCATTCTGTCATTCTGTCTGTCATTCTGTCATTCTGTCTGTCATCGCGTGTGCGTCTTGCGGGTATGCGCTCGAAAGTTACAGGGCGTACCTACGCGCGCGTTACCTCCAAAGAAAGCTTACGCTTCCGAGACGGTTTTAAGCGTATTTACGTTTCGGCCGGGCTAAAATTGCGCCCGCGGTATCCCAAAAACCTTCAACATTCCGCTCATTAGCATCTCATTATCCGCTCATTAGCGACAGAGTGACCTCGAGCTCGACCAATCGTATGCCGGGTTGCTGGCGTGTGCTGCCGGGCCAATCGGTGCGTGTGTGGCCGGGCTTTATCGTTCTGAACCGAGGTGAGTCGCCGCCATCTTGATTCCAAACTTTTCCTTTCTTTTTCCCGCTTTCTGCGTCTTAAAAAAAAACGTTGCTTTTAAAACACATATTGTTTTTTAAAAAAATGATTTAGAAAGTAATTAACTTATCTAATCTCATTAATTTTCCTACCTTTCCCCGTTTTTCCAGGTAGGCCTAGAAGCCTCGGCGTCTCCTCTGCACCCACGCCCGAGCTAGGCACCTCCCGGCCCCACTCGAAGGCTGGAGGGCCGAGCCTCAGCCCAGCGCCGCTAGGGTGCGCGCGCAGCAGGAGCTGAGATGCGCTGTCTCTCTCTGGCTGGCCGGGGGGCGGGGCTTGCTGAGCGTCCAGCGTTACCCTGGCAACCGGGTCCGCCGGACGTCTCGCACAGCCGCAATCGGCGGTCTTCACCTGGGGGGGGGGGGCCGCGACCCTCGGGGGGGCGGGGGGGGCCGCGACCCTCGGGCGGGGGTTGGGGGGCCGCGCGCGCAGCAGGAGCAGCTGAGACGCGGCGTCTTTCTCTCTGGCTTGGTCAGCGTCACGGTTACCCTGGCAACCGGGCCCGCCGGCCGAGAGAGACGCCGCGTCTCAGCTCCTGCTGCGCGCGCAATCGGCGGTCTTCACCTCGGGGGGGGGGGCGACCCCCGCCCTCCCTCCCCTCCCTCTCCCCCCCTTTTCCTCCCTCCCTTCCCCCCCTGCCCTCCCTTCCCCCCCCCGTCCTCCCCCCCGCCCTCCCTTCCCCACCCTCCACCCCGCCCTCCCCCCCTCCCCCTCCCTCCCCCCCGCCCTCCCTTCCCCTCCCTCCCCTCCCCCCCGCCCTCCCTTCCCCTCCCCCTGCCCTCCCTTCCTCCCCCTCCCCTCCCTTGCCCGCCCCCTTCCCCGCCCCCCCTCCCCCCTCCCCCCTCCCCCCCACCCTCCCTTCCCCTCCCCCCCTCCCTCCCCTCCCCCTCCCTCCCCCTCCCCCCCTCCCCTCCCCTCCCTCTCTTCCCCCCAGTCGCTCTCTCTCTTCCCCCCAGTCGCTCTCTCTCTTCCCCCCAGTCGCTCTCTCTTCCCCCCAGTCGCTCTCTCTCTCTCTTCCATCAACAACATTCCCTCGAAAAAGCCTCGGCACCGCCGGGCACTTCAGCTAGTCTATATATATAAATCGGTCGATCTGTCATTCTGTCTGTCATTCTGTCTGTCATCGCATGTGCGTCTGGCGGGCTATGCGCTCGAAAGTTACAGGGCGTACCTACGCGCGCGTTACCTCCAAAGAAAGCTTACGCTTCTGAGACGGTTTTAAGCGTATTTACGTTTCGGCCGGGCTAAAATCGCGCCCGCGGTATCCGAAAAACCTTAACGTTCCGCTCATTAGCATCTCATTATCCGCTCATTAGCGACAGAGTGACCTCGAGCTCGACCAATCGTACGCCGGGTTGCTGGCGTGTGCCGCCGGGCCAGTCGGTGCGTGTGTGGGCGGGCCTTATCGTTCTGAACCGAGGTGAGTAGCCGCCATCTTGCTTCCATTCTTTTTCCTGCTTTCTGCGTCTTTCTTTTCAAATATACATTTCCAGCAAAATAAAATTCAATTTATTAAATTCTTTTAAAATAAATCACTCATTTGTAAATATTTTATCTAACCTGAACATTCTTTTTCCTACCTTTGCCTGTTTTTTTCTTAGGCCTGAAAGCCTGGGCCTTTCTTGCCCAGCCAGGCCCGAGCTAGGTAACTGGGCTGCTGCGAAGCTCCTCACCCACCCCCCCCACGGTGTCACGTTACCCGGGGCAACGGCGTCAGCCACGAGGGTCAGGGTGCGCGTGCAGCAGGAGCAGGTGAGACTCTGTTCCGCGCTCGGCTCGGGCGGGGGTGGGGCGGGGCTCTCGAGAGTGTGGATCAGGTTACCCCGGCAACGGGAGTACGGGCCGGCTGGGGCTTGGAGAGCGGGGCTCTCGGGAGTGCGGGATGGGCTCGAAGAGCGGGGCTCTCGGGAGTGCGGGGCGGGGCGGCGCGGCAGGGTTTCCCCGGCAACCGGGCGTGGCCATGGCCGTCTCTCAGCCTCAAGCCCTCCCTTCCTCCCTCCCCCTCCCTTCCCCCCTCCCTTCCCCCCTCCCCCTCCTTTCCCCCCTCCCCCTCCCTTCCCCCCTTCCCCTCCCTTCCCCCCTCCCCCTCCCCCTCCCTTCCCCCCTCCCTTCCCCCCCTCCCCTTCCCCCTTCTTCCCCTCCCCTCCCCCCTCCCCTCCCCCTTCCCCTTCCTCCCCCCCCGCCCTCCCTTCTGCCCTCCCTTCCCCCACCGCCCTCCCTTCCCCCCCTCGCCCCCTCCGCCCTCCCCTCACCCCCCACCCTCCCTTCCCCCCTCCCTTCCCCCCCGCCCTCCCTTCCCCCCCGCCCGCACTCCCTCCCCCCTCCCGCCCTCCCTCCCCCCTCCCTTCCCCCCCGCCCGCCCTTCCCCTCCCCCCCGCCCGCCCTTCCCCTCCCACCCGCCCACCCTTCCCCCCCTTCCCCCCCTCCCCCGCCCTCATTTCCCCCTCCCCCCCGCCCTCCCTTCCCCCCCCTCGCCCTCCCTTCCCCCCTCCCTTCCCCCCTTCCCCCCTTCGCCTCCCCTTCCCCCCTTCCCCTCCCCCTTCCCCCCACCCTCTCTTCCCCCCGCCCTCTCTTCCCCCCACCCGCCCTCTCTTCCCCCCAGTCGCTCTCTCTCTACCCCCCAGTCGCTCTCTCTCTTCCCCCCCAGTCGCGCTCTCTCTCTCTCTCTCTCTCTCTCTCTCTCCCCCCCCCAGTCGCTCTCTCTCTCCACCCCCCCAGTCGCTCTCTCTCTCTCTCTTCCAACAACAACATGCCCTCGAAAAAGCCTCGGCACCGCCGGGCACTTCAGCTAGTATTAATATATATCCTTATCTGACAATGACCTCAAGATGTGATTAACTTTGATGGGACACTTGACAAAAGCAAATTCTAACACCTCTATCAAATCTCCTCTGAGCCTTTTTTGCTCTAAGGAGAACAACCCCAGCTTCTCCAGTCTATCCACGTAACTGAATTCCCTTGTCACTGGAACCATTCTAGTAAATCTCTTCTGTACCCTCTCCAAAGCCTTCATGTCCTTCCAAACGTGTGATGCCCAGAATTGGACACAATGGCCCAGAAATTTGGGTCGGGGACTTCCCACGGGTGTAAGCCTCCGACCTGCACTTATCTTGCGCGCCGGCCGTTGAGCTGTGGGCCCGCGTAGAATTCCGATCCTGGGCCTGCTCCAGCTGCCGGCGCGCCATGCTTGTGTATCCCAGGGGCGCAGTTAGTTCGATGCGTCCCCTGGGATCACGTGGGCCATGGGGAGCCAATCGGAGCAGGGAATGCTCCATTCATAACTTTGACAGGAAGAGCTGTCAAAACTTAGAAATACTACGGGCCCATAAATCACTAAATCTTCAAATACATTTTTTTTTAAATCACTTTTTTTAAATAAACTATAAATTACATGAAATAACTATTTTAAACAATAATTTAAATTTTTGAAAAAATAATTTTATTTTGTAATGGGGCTAAAAATAAACTTACCTTGCTTTAAAGTATTTAAAAATAATAAACCTGTGGAAAAAATGTTTTAATTTTAATTAATTCACCACTTACCTTGTAAAAAGCAGGCCTATGCCTGCTTTTTACATGTCTAACTTCTGGAGACTTACCCTCCCGGGAAAACCTGTAAAAAAAATCCTGCGCACGCTTTCGACCTCTTAACCCCTCCTTCCAGGGTAACGGAAGTGCCGGTTTCCTGCGCATGCGCAGTGCATGCAGGAAACCGGCACTTCCATTGGGCCTACGGGTGAGTACCCCATGCATACTCACCCGTGGAGACCCGAATTTCTGGGCCAATACTCCTGCTGCAGCTAAACTACTGTTTTATATAGACATGGTAATGTGGTTATCTGAAGATCCTCAGTATTTATAGCAACTTCAAGTGTTAGCAAAAAGCTAACTGTCATACTGGCTCTTCACTAACACTAAGGCCGGGAAATTGGACTCTCTTGCACCAGCTGTTAAAGACAGTGTTATAACTCTCATCATTCATCAAGAAACTACTCGTGAAATAACACTGGATGGCCAGCTGGTGGCACCGTCCAAGGAGTATAAATACTCGGGCGTTGGCCTCAGCTTTCCAGGGACATTTTGTAAGACAAGGAACTAGTGAAGTACAACTAGACCTCCATGTTCTGAAACAAGTTGATTAAAGCCTTGCTTTATGCTCAAACCAAGTGCATAGTGAGTTTTATTACGTCAGATGATTTGGAAGAAAAAATGGCGGCTGCCTTCTGGTCTCTTCTGGTATGTCCCGCGGCGGCTGCCATATTGGGCAGGTCAGCAGCACTGCCGTTGCCTGTGCTTGTTGCTGATATGGAGATGAGGTGGATTGTGACATCAATGAGTGTGCAATCCTGATTTGACTCGCGATCTGCCATGTTGGACGTCGCTGCTCCTTTTTACCCCCTCTCCAAATCACGACCAGCTGACCATGTGTTCAGCAGCAGGGAGATCCCCCCACCAGCGCTATTTAAAGGGATCATCAACAACTTGCAGCTCACTTGTTTTTCGATTTCTGCTGGCTCTGTGTAAGTTTGTGCAATTGTTTCTAGAGTTGTTTAAGGTTGGTGAAGTGACAGGGAATGTTGCTGCAAGTGGAGAACGCCTTGCTTCTCATTTATAGGGTTCTGCTCACACCACAGAGTCATGGGGGCTCTACTTGCAGTCCCCCTCGCGCTTGAGTATGACAGGGAGATGGAGAAGCAGCAAAGAAGAGAACAAGTTGCACGCAGAGTCAGGAGGAGGGGCAGAAGGACTCTCAGCAGGAGGCCTTAACCACCTAGGGTCTTCTGAGAGCACTTCTACCTGCAACTAAGCCAGGAGCAGCATATTAGGCGGCCCCACTTCACCAAGGAGTTGGTCACAGAACTCTGCCATCTCCGGCAACCAGACCTGCAGCCTGAGAGCAGGGCGATGATGGTACTGCCAGTTGCCCTCAAGGTCAGCGTGGCCCTCAATTTTTTCGCCACCAGATCCTTCCAGTCTGCAGCACACGAGATAGCTAACATCTCCCAGTTCGCTGCCCATTGCTGCATCCGGGAGGTCACAGAGGCTCTGTACTCCAGGAGAAGGGACTTCATTGTCTTCACTCTGAACAGAGAGAAGCAGGATGACTTTGCCAGGTTAGCGGGCTTCCCCATGGTGCAGGGCGCCATTGACTCCACACATGTGGCTTTGCGGGCACTGCATAACAATCGTGAGATGTACTGCAACCGCAATGGCTACCACTCACTTAATGTACAGTTGGTGTGCGACCACGCCCAGCACATCATGGTGGTGAATGCTCGGTATCCTGGCAGCAGTCACGATGCCTTCATTCTGCATCAGTCCGGTGTGCCAGCAATCTTCAGCAACCACGTCAAACCCGAGGATAGCTCGGAGACAAGGACTATCTGCTCTGCACCTGGCTGATGACTCGTCCCCGCAACCCCAGTACTCGTGGCCAGCAATCATATAATGAGAGCCATGCTGCCACGAGAATACTCATCAAGCAGACCATTGGGGTGCTAAAGCAATGATTCCACTGCCTTGACTGCTTGGAAGGAGCCCTCCAGTACACGCCAGAGCGGGTGTCCCATTTCGTGGTGGCCTGCTGCATGCTCCACAACTTGGCCATCATGAGGGCGCAGCCCTTGCCATCATGTGTTCCAGGACCACCTCAGGAGGAGGAGGAGGAAGAGGAGGAGGAAGAGGGGGAAAAGGAGGAGGAAAAGGAGGAGGAAAAGGAGGAGGAGGAGGAAGGGAAGAGGTAGGCAGCAGATCCCTTTTCCAGATGGGTTGTCCGTGAGAGCCTCATCAGACTCCAGTTCCAGTGAATGAAACCCCAGATCCCCATTGCTCACCACTTCCCCACCTTACCATCCCTCTGTCATGAAACATCACTGCATCCTCCTGGGCACAAAGCTGAAATGAGGCCAACCACAAAACAAACATTCCAAACATAATTTATAAATTTATCAAATCCAAATCAAAACAACTTCAACTAATCACCCTTGTGCATTCCCTAGTGTATGTCTTTCATGTTCCTTTTCCTGCTCTAGTACTCCTATGACGTGTTCCCCCATTGGCTGTGGCATGGCTGGTGGAAGGCTGCTGAATTTCAGTGGTAGGGGGAGACTGCAGATGGCCTTGCAGGATGACCTCAAGCAGCTCTGGGCCTTGTAGTTTCCTTTGTTTAGATTTAGGTCCAATCCGAAACTAGGGTCCTAAATCCAAACAAAGGAAACTACGATGGTATGAGGAGTGAGTTAGCTATGATAGATTGGGGAGCTTCTTTAAATGCATGATGGTGGATAGGCAATGGCTAACATTTAAGGAATGAATGCATGAATTGCAAGTTATACATTCCTTTCTGGCACAAAAACACAAAAGGAAAAGCGGCCCAACCATGGCTAACAAAAGAAATTAAGGATAGTATTAGATCCAAAGAGGAGTCATATAAAGTTACCAGAAAAAGTAGCAAGCCTGAGGATTGGGAGCAGTTTAGCGTTCAGCAAAAAAGGACCAAGAGATTGATTAAGAGGGGAAAAATAGAGTATGAGAGTAAACTTGCAAGGAACATAAAAGCAGATTGTAAAAGCTTCTACAATTATGTAAAAATAAAAGGATTAGTGAAGACAAATGTAGGTCCCTTACAGTCAGAAACAGGGGAATTTATAATGGGGAACAAGGAAATGGCTGAGCAATTAAACAAATACTTTGGTTCTGTCTTCACGGAAGAGGACACAAATAATTTTCCAGAAATGCTAGGGAACCAAGGGTCTAGTGAGAAGGAGGAATTAAAGGAAATTAGTATTAGTAAAAAAATAGTGCTGGAGAAATTAATGGGATTGAAAGCTGATAAATTCCCAGGACCTGATAATCTGCATCCCAGAGTACTAAAAGAGGTAGCCATCGAAAGAGTGGATGCATTGGTTGTCATCTTCCAAAATTCTATAGATTATGGAACAGTTCCTGCAGATTGGAGGGTGGCAAATGTAACCCCACTATTTAAAAAAGGAGGGAGAGAGAAAACAGGGAACTACAGACCGATTAGCCTAACATCAGTAGTAGGGAAAATGCTAGAGTCTATTATAAAGGATGTGATAACAGAACAGTTAGAAAATATCAATGGGATCAAGGGAAATCGTGTTTGCAAACCTACTGGAGTTTTTTGAGGATGTAACTGGTAGAATAGGCAAGGGAGCACCAGTGGATGTGGGGAGGTGTGATCGGCAGAGAGGGGGTAGGGAAAGCCAACTCCAACGGTACCCTCCTGTGGAAATGCTTAGAACATGGCCTTGTCATAACCAACACCTTGTTCCATCAGAGAGACAAGTACAAGGCTTCATGGCAGCACCCTCGCTCCAAGCACTGGCGTCTGCTGGACTACGTCATCATCCGAGCGAGGGGCCGCAAGGACGTCCGCATCACCCGCGCCATGACAAGAGCTGATGACTGCTGGACAGACCACTGCCTAATCCGCTCTGTCATCTCCATCAATGTAGCCCCAAAACAGCGGTGGCAACAGAAGCAATGCCGCAGGAAAATTAACGCTGGAGCACTCAAAAAATTCCGCTAAGAAAGCCCCATTCAGCCTGCGCCTCACAAACAACCTGACGACTCCCAGTGGTGCAGAGACACAGAGTGCCCACAGCGCCTGGTCTGCATGCAAGGCCTCCATAATCAGCACCTGTGAAGAGACGCTCGGTCACTCGACCAGGAAACACCAAGACTGGTTCGACAAGAATGACCAGGAGATCCAGGAGCAAATAAGCCGCAAGCGCAAGTCATTCCTGATCTGGAAACAGCAACAGAGCTCGAGAGCAAGAAAGCAGCTCTACAGAAGCCTGAAGGCCAAGGTCCAACAAAAAACTCGCGACCTAAAGGACAGATGGTGGGTGGAGAAAGCGCAGGAGATCCAGCAGCTAGCCGACAACCACGACGTGCGTGGATTCCTTATTGCAGTCAAGACCCTCTACAGCCCAAGCACCCCAGGCCCTACCCCACTGCGGGCCAAGAACGGAGAGGTACAGATCAAGGACAGGGAGGCAGTCAGTGCCTGTTGGAAGGAGCACTTCGAAACCTCCTTCACCACGACTCTGTCTTCGATGCGAGTGTCCTCAACTCCATCCCAGAGCATGATACCCACCACCATCTCAGCACAACCCCAGCCCGGCATGAGGTTGAAAAGGCCATCTGACAACTGAAGAACAACAAGGCCTCAGGAGCAGATGGAATCCCCGCTGAGGCACTAAAGCACTACTGGCGGGAATTCATGAACTAATTTATTTTATCTGGAAGGAGGAGAGCATGCCAGGGGATCTCACAGATGCCGTAATTGTGACCATCTTCAAGAAAGGTGACAAGTCCGATTGCGGTAATTACAGAGGAGTTTCCCTGCTGTCTGCCACAGGGAAAGCCATCGCAAGAATCCTCGTCAATCGCCTCCTCCCAGTGGCCAAAGAGCTCCTCCCAGAGTCGCAATGCGGATTCTGCCCACTAAGGGGCACAATGGACATGATCTTCACCGCACGTCAATTACAAAAGAAATGCAGGGAACAGCACCAACCGCTGTACATGGCCTTCTTTGATCTCACAAAGGCCTTCGACACTGTCAACCATGAGGGATTATGGAGTGTCCTCCTCAAATTCGGCTGCCCTCAAAAGTTTGTCACCATCCTCCGCCTGCTTCACGACGACATGCAAGCCGTGATCCTGATCAACGGCTCCACCACAGACCCAATTCACGTATGAACCGGGGTCGAACAAGGCTGTGTCATCGAACCAACGCTCTTCTCGATCTTCCTTGCTGCAATGCTCCATCTCACCCTCAGTAAGCTCCCCACTGGAGTGGAGCTAATTTACAGAACAAATGGGAAACTGTTCAAACTCCGTCGCCTCCAGTCCAGATCCAAGGTTGTCCCATCCTCTGTCATCGAATTACAGTATGCAGATGACGCTTGCGTCTGCGCTCACTCAGAGGTCGAACTCCAACCCATCATCAACACCTTCACCGAAGCGTATGAGAGCATGGGCCTTATACTAAACATCCGTAAGACAAAGGTCCTCTACCAACCTGCCCCCACCACACAGTACTACCCCCCCTTTATCAAAATCCACGGCAAGGCCTTGGACAACGTGGACCACTTTCCATACCTCGGGAGCCTACTGTCAACAAGGGCAGACGTCGACGACAACGTCCAACACCGCCTTCAGTGTGCCAGTGCAGCCTTCGATCGCCTGAGAAAGAGAGTGTTTGAAGACCAGGACCTCAAACCCGGCACTAAGCTCATGGTCTACAGAGCAGCAATGATACCCGCCCTGCTGTATGCCTCACAGACATGGACCATGTACAGCAGGCACCTCAAAGCACTGGAGAGGTACCACCAACGTTGCCTCCGCAAGATCCTGCAAATCCATTGGCAGGATAGGCACACCAACATCAGTGTTCTTGCTCAGGCCAACATCCCCAGCATCGAAACTTTGACCACGCTCAATCAGCTCCGCTGGACGGGTCACATTGTCCGCATGCCTGATACGAGACTCCCAAAACAAGCGCTCTACTCGGAGCTCCGGCCCGGCAAGAGAGCCCCAGGTGGGCAGAGGAAATGCTTCAAGCACACCCTCAAAGCCTCCTTGAAAAAGTGTACCATCCCCATCGACACCTGGGAATCCCTGGCCCAAGACCGCACAAAGTGGAGGAGAAGCATCCGGGAAGGCGACAAACACCTCGAGTCTCTTTGCCGGGAGCAAGCGGAAGCCAAGCGCAAACAGCGGAAGGAGCACACGTCAACTCAAGCACCCCACCCACCCGCCCCTTCAACCACCGTCTGCCCCACATGTGACAGAGGCTGTAGGTCCCGCATTGGACTCATCAGTCACCTGCAAACTCATTTTTAATGTGGAAGCAAGTCATCCTCGGTTCCGAGGGACTGCCTAAGAAGAAGGAGTTTTTTGAGGATGTAACTGGTAGAATAGACAAGGGAGCACCAGTGGATGTGGTGTATTTAGATTTGCAGAAGGCCTTTGATAAAGTACCACATTAGAGGTTAGTGTGCAAAATTAAAGCACATGGGATTGGGGGTAGTATACTGGCATAGATTGAAAATTGGTTAACAGACAGGAAACAGAGAGTAGGAATAAATGAGTCTTTTTCGGGGTGGCAGGCAGTGACTAGTGGGGTACCGCAGGGATCAGTGCTTGGGCCCCAGCTATTCACAATATATATCAATGATTTGGATGAAGGAACCAAATGTAATACTTCCAAGTTTGCTAACAACACAAAACTAGGTGGGATTGTGAGTTGTGAGGAGGATGCAAAGAGGCTTCAAGGCGATTTAGTCAAGTTGAGTGAGTGGGCAAATACATGGCAGATGCAGTATAACGTGGATAAATGTGAAGTTATCCACTTCGGTAGGAAAAACAGGAAGGCAGACTATTATTTAAATGGTGAAAGAATGGGAAATGTTGATGTACAAAGGGACCTTGGTGTCCCTGTACACCAATCACTGAAAGCAAACATGCAGGTGCAGCAAGCAGTTAGGAAGGCAAATGATATGTTGGCCCTCATTGCAAGAGAATTTGAGTACAGGAGCAAGGGTGTCTTACTACAGTTGTACAGGGCCTTGGTGAGACCACACCTGGAGTACTGTGTGCAGTTTTGGTTTCCTTACCTAAGAAAGGATATACTTGCCATAGAGGGAGTGCAGTGAAGGTTCACCAGATTGATTCCTGGGATGGCAGGACTGTCGTATGAGGAGAGATTGGGCCGACTAGGCTTGTATTCACTAGAGTTTAGAAGAACGAGAGGGGATCTAATTGAAACATATAAAATTCTGACAGGGCTAGACAGACTGCATGCAGGGAAGATGTTTCCCCTGGCTGGGGAGTCTAGAACGAAGGGCCACAGTCTCAGGATATGGGGTAGGACATTTAGGACTGAGATGAGGAGAAATTTCTTCACTCAGAATGTGGTGAACTTGTGGAATTCTCTACCACAGAAGGCTTTGGAGGCCAAGTCACTGAATATATTTAAGAAGAGATAGATAGATTTTGTTGAAATCTCGACTCCGAGTAAGACTCTAAAACACAAGCAGTACCGTCAGATTGTTAGTTTAATTTTCACTTGCACAAGGAGAGAGCTGCCTGGACAAAGGCTAGGCCAACATCTCCACCGAACATCAGTGAATGCAGCATATTTATACACTCAAACAAGCAAGCGTTCCATAAATCACATGTAATGGTATTGTATCATTTTAAACACATTAAGAGTTTGCACAAGGACAATCAAAAGGTCAGCAGGACAGAAATATCTCCAGACAAGGTTAGTTAATCATATATTCTGTCAGGAGGTTCTGTCTGAATCTTGTTACCAAAATGATTTACTTACTCATGTCTGATCATCTTGTTACCAAGATGATTAGCTTACTCAATAGTTTTGCTTCTTTGTCTAGCAACAATCATTAATAGTTTATCTATTCTATAGCCTTATGCCTCCCTTGTGCTAGCGAGTCAATTATAGTTGTTATCACATCCTCAATGTGGGTGGGTATTATGAAAGATCTCTTGGTCCTGGACATGTTGTGACACATTTACTTTTTCTTGCTTTAGCTACAACCTAAGCAAGTTTGTTCTTTTACTTCGCCATTTTATTCTACCCAGCATGCTAAGTATAATGTCAATTTCCACATTTTCTAGACACAAAAGGCATCAAGGGGTATGGGGAGAGAGCGGGAATATGGTTTTGTAATAGAGGATCAGCCATGACCATATTGAATGGCGGAGCAGGCTCAAAGGGCCGAATGGCCTACTGCTGCTCCTATTTTTCTATGTTTCTATGATTCTCGAAGGCCTGGCTGTAGACTGCACCACCTTGGCATGGGCGGCCGAAGTTGTAGGGTTCTCAAAATTCCCACATTCCCCAAAAGTTATGGACAAAGGGACCCTGTATGGACAAGTTATTAAAAAGGGTACCCAAAATGGCTTCTGAAACCTCGTGACCAAAACCTACAGGATTTTAAAAGCAAGGTCCTGCAAAAGGCAGCCCCTTTCAAAACCTGAAACGAAACCTAACATGCATGGATCTGTGAAAGACTTTGTGAAGCCAGACAGCTAGGTAAACACAGAATATGCATTCTTCATCTTGGAACAGATCAAGTCAGGATGAACCTAATCTTGAGGCCATTAACTTTTTGCATAAATAATCGGTAACAGCTCAACGCGGCCACCAAGCCAGGAAAAGATGATTAAATTTCATAAATAACAAACAGCCAGGATATTGAAGCCATTAAACCAGGAGACAACCACCCCAAAAGCCGTTAAAGTGGATGACTGTAATCACTTTAGACGAGCCCGCCAAAATTTAGACAAAGAACTGACCTGATTTGGCGCGCAGATAAGGGGTGAAGAACCGGGTATAATTGTAGGCCCACCGGTAGCCAAGCTTGCTCTCTTGCCTCTCGCTCTTGCTTCGTGCCTCGTCGCGGGCTCTCTTCTCCCTCCCCGCGCTGCTCGACACCGAGGATGCCCATTACTACACCGGGGGCCATACGCGGGAGGAGAACGGGACCCGAATCAAATACACACAGGACACATGGGGCCACAAACGGGCAGACGAGACAAGACGAACGGCAAAACCGATAAAGCAGAGAAGGGCAGACGAGATGAGACGAATGGTAAAATTGATAAGGCAGAGAAGGGCAGTGAAAAAGAAGCGTTGCGGACGAGTGGGTACACACCCCGGCCTAGTTATAAGCTGGCGTTTGAAGCATGGGTAGAAAAATCAAAGTGACAATATAAACTGCCAACCGAGCCCCAACTGCAACAAAACCGTCGGCGACCAAACCGCCACCGGAAGAACAACCATTTCTGCAAAGTAAAGTACCCAACAAAGACTTTAACGGAGGAAAAGGAGGGTATTTTGCACAGATGACTCCATCGCCACGCCCTGTGACCACGTGACGATGGCAGGCCCCAAAGGACAACAAGAGCGAACCCCAAGACCACAACCGACTCGATCAACAGGTTTTCAATTGTCTAGGAAACCCCATTGGTGAGCATAAATCCCTGGCCCCTCATAGCTTAATCTAGTTAGGTATTGGGGGTGGGACAAGGGTAGGGGGATTTTAATGTGTTTGTTCCCTCGGTGTGCCGTGTGTTCCCCATTCCCAAATAAGTGTAATTTTATATGCCTATAATTAACCTAGTAATTCTCAGTGTTGTGATTTTATTGTGCCTTTAATAAAAATTACGGTTTTCTTGTACCAAACTAGTTGTCTACTCTTTTTCTGTATCACCGCCTGTACCTAAGTCCGGTGTCTAGAACCCAGGAGTGTGGGAGTGATTCGAACCGCTCAGAGACAGTCAGGGGCAGAGCTGACTGGGCACACGCCACACCCTACACAGTCTGGGCTGGCTGGATGTCACGCAGCAACAAGGGCAGTGACAGAGTGGCAGTGGTGGGAATAGGAATGCTGTCATCCTGAGAGAGGGCAGCAAGTTCTTGCTCTATGGAGCCAATGCCACTCCCACAGGGTGGCACCTCAGCATTTCTAGCCATCTGTTAGGGGACAGATTGCTGGAGTGCTGTGAGACCTGCAATCCCCTTTCCACACTGGTAAACCCAGCCACAATGGCAGAAGTCTGAGCTTCCACTGCAGCACTAACATATTGGGTTACTTCTGCCTGTGCTGCAATGGAAGCTGCAACATCGCCCATCACACCCAGCATCATGGCTGGGTCCACAAGGCCTTTCATGGAGTCGCCTATCATTTCCATCCTAGAAATCATGGGCTCCAAGCTCCACGCAAAGCCCCGTGCAATATTGGAGCCAGACTCCTCCATGCTCCTTGACACTGACAAGAGGCTCTCTGGCAGGCTTGCCATTGCACCAAGCTTTTCTGTGTGCATGCCCATCACCCTTCTTCTGAAGGCTGCCCCATCGAGGTCATCATCTGAGCCCTGTGCAGCTGAACTTTTGCACAATCTCGCCCTCTGGGGAGCTGGCACCTGAGCCACCCTTTCCCCCTGGCCTGGTTGCTGTCCATTTGTGATTGGTGACTCACCCTGTGCAGGGCCCACCTCTTTACTACACTCTAAAGTCCGCACAGTGCCATTTTCTGTGCTGCCTACAAGTGTCAGATGCAGTGACGGTGTGTTTTCTTCTCCTTTACTGTCCTCCTCCATCACTTCGGGGAATGGCTGTGCTGGTAGGACTTCTTTGGGTATCTGAAAGGCGAAAGGCACAAGGGTCGGGTTGTGGTGAGGGGAGGGGTAAAAGCAAGATATCCATGCATACACCATCAGCAGTTTGTAAGTGAGAAGAGATTGTGAGATGAGGGGTAAGTGGGATGTGAGAATAAGGATTAGGTATGAGCATACTGTCATCATCAGCAATGCTTTCAACTTCCCCACTCATCACGGACTCTGTGATGGTTCCTCCAAGGATCTCCAGCACTGCTTCCTCCAGCTCTGTTAGTGTCTGTAGATGGGCTTCCCATCCACCCGTCTACTGTTGCTCCGGGCGGTTATGAGCCTCCTTTGCCTGTGTGACAGTGAGGGTGAATTGAAGCTATTTGTGTGAGGTATAGAAACATAGAAACATAGAGATAGGAACAGGAGTAGGCCATTCGGCCCTTCGAGCCTGCTCCGCCATTCAATGAGATCATGGCTGATCTTCGTCTGAGATCATAGCTGATCTTACCAGTTCAGTACCCCGTCCCCGCCTTTTCTCCGTAACCCTTAATCCCCTTAGCCTTCAGAAATATATCCAATTCTCTCTTGAAAATATTTATTGAATTAGCCTTCACAGCCCTCTGTGGCAGGGAATTCCACAGGCTCACCACTCTTTGAGTGAAGAAATTCTTCCTCATCTCTGTTTTAAATGATTTGCCCGCTATTTTTAGACTGTGGCCCCTGGTTCTGTGCTCCCCTGCCATTGGAAACATTCTCTCTGAATTCAGCCTGTCCAGGCCTGCCATAATTTTATATGTTTCGATGAGATCCCCTCTCAATCTTCTAAACTCCAGTGAGTACAAGCCCAAACTATTCAATCTCTCCTCGTAGGTCATTCCCGCCATTCCAGGTATCAGCCTGGTGAATCGCCGCTGCACTCTTTCCATGGCAAGAACATCCTTCCGCAGATGGGGCGACCAAAACTGTACACAATACTCCAGATGCGGTCTCACCAGCACCTTGTACAGCTGTAGTAAGGTATCCCTATTCCTATACTCGAACCCCCTCGATATGAAGGCCAACATACCATTTGCCTTCTTAATCGCCTGTTGCACCTGCATGCTCTCCTTCAGTGACTGGTGCACAAGAACACCCAGGTCCCTCTGCACTTCCCCATCTCCCAATCTATTGCCATTTAGATAATAATCCACCCTCCTGTTTTTACCCCCAAAGTGGATAACCTCGCATTTATCCACATTATAGTGCATCTGCCACGTATCCGCCCATTCCCCCAACCTGTCCAAATCGCACTGTAGCCTCCTGACATCCTCATCAGAGCCCACCCCTCCTCCTAGTTTAGTGTCGTCAGCGAATTTGGAAATATTGCATCCAATTCCCTGATCCAGATCATTTATATATATTGTGAACAGCTGGGGTCCCAGGACAGATCCTTGCGGCACCCCGCTGGTCACTGCCTGCCACTCCGAAAACGAGCCGTTTATTCCAACTCTCTGTTTTCTATCCGCCAGCCAGTTCTCTATCCACGTTAATACTTTGCCCCCAATCCCATGAGCCTTAATTTTGCATGATAATCTTTTGTGTGGAACCTTATCGAAGGCTTTCTGGAAGTCAAGGTACACCACATCCACTGGCTCTCCCCCATCTATTTGGTGATTGCTTGAGATTATTGGTAGGTGAGTGATGGGGGTGTGGTGCATTGAGCAGTGTGTGAAGCTAGAGGTGCAGATGGCAGGATATGGCATTTGAAGATGCACTCATTCACCTTGACCACTTGTGTGAGGTCATTAAACTTCTTCTGGCACTGGAACCAGGTCCTGGGGAAAACAATCATTGCACTGACGGCTTCTGCTATCTCCTCCCACTGCCTTCTGCTGTTTTGCCTTGAAGGCCTTCTGCCTCCCTGCGAGTAGAGGACCTGACAGTGTCTTTAAACCTCCAGGACCAAGGCCTCCAGTGCTGCATCGGAAAATCTCCTCACCCTCTCTCTTGGCTGTTGGGCCATGGCTCTCTCCACGTTGGCAATGAGGTGCTTCTGCAACAAAGCACCTCCCCTTTAAGTAATGCAGAGAGATTAGGCCAAACTTTATTGGCCAGTAGACTGCACCCAATATTGGCCCCCCTGTTCAGCGCTAAGCCAATCAGCAGTGCATTTAGCGATGAGCTCAGTACTGCAATCATTATAATGAACAGACAGCACGAATTTTGCATGCTGCCTGCACCACTTTGCGCTTGCATGTCCCGTGGCCATTTTTGGGACTTATCCAATTTCTAGGCCACAAAGTTTAAGAAGCATTTGAGACAAACAATGTGCATAATGTATAGGTTATTGTGTGCAAAACTCAATTTTACCTGACCAAAAAGTCAGTGTTATGCAACACTGAGGGCTCACTATCACTCTAAGGAGGGTTAAGGATATCTCCTCACAGCTGGAGAAGAACTTGGAGTGGGAGGAGGAGGCTCCAGTTGTCATGGTGCATGTAGGAACCAACGACGTAGGTAGAACTAGGAATGGGGTTCTCCGGAGAGAGTTTGAGGAGCTAGGGTCAAAATTAAAACAGAACCTCACAGGTAATAATCTCTGGATTGTTACCTGAGCCACGCACAAAGTGGCATAGGGACAAACAGATTAGAAGGTTAAATGCATGGCTGAAAGAGTGGTGTGGAAGGCAGGGGTTTCAATTCCTGGGGCACTGGCACCAGAACTGGGGAAAGAGGGAGCTGTTCCGTTGGGACGGGCTCCACATAAACTGGGCTGGGACCAGTGTCCTGGCGAATTGAATAACTGGGGTGGTAGACAGGGCCTTAAACTAATGAAGGGGGGGCGGGAGGATTCAGGAAAGGGTAAGAGAAAAGTCAAGGCTGTAGAGCAACGTAGTGGTTAGGGTAAAAAGAAGCAGAATGGGTCAGGAAGGGACAGAGGGGCATTAGTGAATAAGATGACATCAGGGAAAAATCGAAATAAGCTAAAGCTAAAGGCACTATATCTGAATGAATGAAGCATTCACAACAAATTAGATGAATAGATAGCACTGATTGAAATAAATCGTTTTGAACTAGTAGCCATTATGGAGACGTGGGGCTGGATTTTCTCAATGGAGACGTGCCGGAGGTGGGACTTCTGGTTTCCGGATTTCAGTCCCGCCCCCAGTGACGTCTCACCAACCCATGCTATTTTCCCTTGATTGGCCTTGGTAAGCCCGCCCTGCGGGCTCACCAGCCAATGAAGGGAAAGCCAGTGACAGATGACGTCAGTGTATGACATTTCATTTGAAGAAAATTTTTTGACAGGTGAATTGTCAGTATTTGACAGCTTTGAGAAGCTGTCAAACACTGACAATCTCTGTTCTAAGGTGAGCCCTTTTACAGAAGGGTCAGCAAGACCTCTCTCCTCAGCAGAAAGCAGATGGCTGCTGCATCTGAGAATGCAGCAGCCATTCTGTCATCTCTGCCGTTGAGATGAGGCACAAAGAAGCAAAGGTAAGGAAACTTTTTCCAACACTTTACACACACCTCTCATACTTACCTGTCCACACTTGTACCCATCACTCACCTCTACAGTTGACATTTCAACCCCTCTCACCTCCGCAGACCCACTGCAGGTTCGCAGCTGTCGGGAAGCCCGCAATTGCAGGTGTAAAATGGGGGAAAGCCTCAAAACTGCCTGTTAGCTACCTGTTACCAAGCAATTAATTGGCTCTAATCCCCTTCCCGCCTTGAGGAGAAGGGTCCCTGAGCGACTTGGGGACCTGCCTCCCGGGAAGATGGCACAGAGGCGGGTTGGGAGCGGGGTCGGTACCCGCTCCCAGTTTCTGCCATTTTCCTGGCAGTCCCGCCTCCATAGGGCTGGGAAAATTCCCCCTGTGGTTGCAGAGTGCCCAAGGTTGGGAACTAAATATTCCAGGATACTTGACTTTTAGAAGAAATAGTCAAAATGGAAAAATGGGGAATAAGGAAATGGCAGAGATGTGAAACAAATAGTTTGTATCTGTCTTCACGGAAGAAGACACAGAAACAGTGGGGAACCAAGGATCTAGTGAGAATGAGGGAGTTAAAGGAATTAATATTAGTAAAGAAACAGTACTGGAGAAATTAATGGGACTAAAAGCTAACAAATCCCCTGGACCTGATGGTCTACATCCTAGGGTTTTAAAGAGATAGTGGATGCATTGGTTTTGATCTTCCAGAATTTCCTAGACTCCAGAACGGTCCCCTCGGATTGGAAGGTAGCAAATGAAACTCCGCTATTCAAGAAAGGAGGGAGAGAGAATATGGAACTACAGACCAGTTAGCCTAACATCAGTAGTAGGGAAAATACTAGAATCTATTATTGGGGAAGTGGTGACAGGACACTTAGAAAATCATAGGGCCTGAATTTCCAATCGGAGACTTCGGGCTCGATTTTGCCAGGCCCGAGGAGACGGGATTGGAGGCGTGTGAGGTGATAAAATCTCAAAAAATGGCGGGCAGGCCCGATCCCGCCTCCATCCCGCCTCAGAGCAATTTTCCCAAATGCGTGTTTTCTGACCCCGTTTCTATCCCGCCTCTTGGAGGCGGGATAGGCCCTTAAGGTCCTTAACAACCAGTTAAGTGCCTCTATAATCCCATTTTGAGAGGCCTTTCTGATTTTACCACTTTTCCCACGTCCTGCACGTCTCCTCTGGAACATGCCAGTGAATCCTGGTGGCCTCACAAGTGGACTGCTTACTAACAGCTGCTGCTCCACCATTAATAAGGAGTTTTCAGCAATCATCATTTGCAGGTGGCAGAACTTTGTTGTCTCAGGTCTGGGGGAACTTTTAGCAGGCATACCCATTGTTGTGGAAGTTTGGAGCCTGACACCCATCTCCAGTGTGACCTCCTGGGAAACCCCTCTCGCCACCTTGACTGAGCGCTTCCTTAACTGAGGCAAATACCAGAAGCATGGGAACCATTTATTTCCTTTCCTCCTGGACATCAGATTCAGATGAAGACCAGCTGTGGCAGCAGCAGAACCATGAACAATAGCACCACCAACAGCAGCAGCAACAACAGGAGCGCCAAGCTGCTGCTCACCCACCTGAAGCTGCACAGGCCAGAAGGCGCCAGCGCGCGACCACATTGCTGCCCGGGATGCAAGGGACGCACTCATCTTGGCCAGATTTGCTTAGCCTGCACAATCAAACAACTTTGCCTCGCACCTTCTTATCAGACCATCGACAATGGCCAAGAACCTGTGGATTCCTAACACTCTGACCACCATACTGACAATTGCAAGTCGCCCTAAGCCCTCAATGTGGAAGTCCCATTCGCGAAATGACATACGCCACAACGGCAACAGCTTGCCATCAGAATTTTTTATGACAATAAGCAACTGATGGCTTTTCAAAATTAAACACATTACACCCAAGTGACTACGGTAGCCATCCTTTCCAAGAAGGTTGCCATCCTTTCCGTGGTGATGCATTCATGCGCCAATGCCTTCACAAAGGCTCTGCTCATGTTAGCGATGGACTCCTCCATTCACTCCACACTCGCAGTGACCCTGGAGACAAAACCTGCCAGAGACTCCTGCAGCTGTTCCTGCAGTTCCAACACCGCTCTCCTTCTTGATGGACCCGGAGGCACAGGGTCGACATGCAGCAGAGCCGAGCTGGGAGCATCCTCTCCACTGCGACGAGGACTCTCCACTGCTGTCCCTGTCTCCACCATCTGCTGATGCTCACTTGTGAGCTGTGATACACCAGGTGACAACTCTGCTCTATGTCCCGAAGGTCCCACCAAGGTGTGAATGTCTGCGCTGGTGCAGGGTGTGCTTAATTCTGCTGACGGAGCGCCCTCAGAGGTTGCAGCTTCCTCTGAGGAGTCTGGAAGCTCAGGCTCTTCCTCCTGGACAGTGGGGACGGGGGCTCTCGATGGTCCTGTGGGGGAGTAAAGGAAAGAGTTAGAGATGTGAGGTAAAGGTTGCATGCACATTGAATTGTGCAGATTATTATGTCCGTGTATAATTGAGACACGGACTGCAGGAGTTGGTTATAACAGGTCTTTACTGAATGGAGGCAACCTGGAACTACTATGCAAATGTTACTACACAGGCTTATATACAGGGGTGGTCACTACTGGTACTGCAGTATACAGGGGCTGCAGAATATAGTTCCTTCTGCAAAGTACATACACTACAATTCCTCCCCTTTTAGCTAAACAGTACATAACATTCAATTAACAATGAAATAACATATTTACAATTACAGTTGCTAGATACATTAGTTGAAGTTAAGCAATTATAAGTTCAGTCTTTGAGGAGGCTTCCTGATTCTGTCTGGATAACGCCTCTTTGGGGTATCAGGTTCTTCTGGCAACGTTGAGTCGGGATCAACGTCGTTGTTTGGTTCGTCTGCTTCCAATATCACCGATTCTGAGGTGGATGCAATTGGTGCTTCGGTTTCATCGCCAGGTGTATCAGATCGTGGTGTGGAGTTGACGTTTCCCAGTGACTCTAGAATCTGGTCAGTATGGCGTCTTACAATGCTCTCTCCAATGTCCACAGTATACATTAGAGGTCCTTGCCGTGTACAGATCGTTCCTGGATGCCATTTCTCTGTGCGGTAGTCCCGGGCCAAAACTGGTTGACCTATCTTAAAACTCCTGGTCGGCCTTTCATTCATATTCTGAAACTGCCTGTTCTCCACATCTCTTCTGATGTTTGGCTTAACCAAATCCAAGCGGCATCGGAGTCTTCGATTGAAGAACATCATGGCTGGAGTTTGGTTGGTAACCGCATGTGTCGCATTCCGGTAGGCAAACAAGAAGTTATCCACCTTGTGCTGTAGGGGTATATCTTCATTACACATTGTATTGATAGCCTTCTTGAATGTTTGAAAGAACCTCTCGGCCAATCCATTAGTGGCCGGATGATATGGGGCGGATGTGTAATGCTTAACACCATTGTTCTTCAAGAACCTCCGGAACTCTTCAGACACAAACTGTGGTCCATTGTCGGAGCAAATCTGTTCAGGCAGCCCATTCCTGGCGAATATGGTTCGTAAGACTGTGATAGTTTTTTCTGTGGTGGTTGAGGACATTTTTATTACCTCTGGCCACTTTGAATGTGCATCCACCGCAATTAAAAACATCGAGTCCATAAATGGACCAGCAAAATCAATGTGCACCCTTTGCCATGGAGATGAGGGCCACTCCCATGGATGTAGAGGGGCTTATCGTGGGGCGTTTTGGACCGTCTGGCATCCTGTACAGCTCTTGGTCATCTCTTTGATTTCTCTATCGATTCCCGGCCACCACACAAACGCTCTGGCTAAGTTCTTCATTTTTACCCCTCCCAGATGACCCTCATGAAGCTCATTGAGCACGCTATCCTTCAATTTGGGTGGAATTACTACTCTGGATCCACACATCAAGGTACCTCTGCACACTGACAGCTGTCCTCTTCTCGGCGAGAATGCTGGCAGCAGTGGTTCGCCATGTGCTGGCCATCCCTTCACCGTTAAGTCATAGACCCAGGATAGTGTCGGGTCATTTCGTGTTTCCTTTTCTATGTTTGCATTCGTCACAGGGAGACATTCGACTATGGTCGAGTGGAATATCTCCACTGGAACCACTGCAAGTCCTTCTTCCACCGTCGGCAACGGTAGGCGCGACAATCCATCTGCATTCCCATGCTGTTTAGTTCCTTTGTACTCGATGTCATATTGGTGTGCCCCTAGGAAGAGGGACCACCTCTGTAGCCGTTGTGCTGTCATTATCGGGACGCCCTTCTGAGGGTTGAAAATGGAGACAAGAGGTTGATGATCAGTAAGTAGAGGAAATTTCTGACCGTGCAGGTAGTGATTGAACTTCTTCACCCCCCACACCAGGCTGAGGGCCTCTCTGTCAATCTGGGCGTAGTTACGCTCGGCTGAAGTTAACGAGCATGACGCAAAAGCTATCGGCCTCTCTGAACCATCAAGGAATTTATGTGACAGTACTGCCCCAATGCCGTAGGGGGATGCATGACACGCCAGTCTTATCGGTAGTGATGGGTTGTAGTGAGCCAATACTTCTCTTGAAGTGATTAGGTCCTTACTCTTCTGAAAGGCCCGGTTACATTCATCGCTCCATTTCCATGCTACTCCTGTTTGTAGTAGGGCGTTCAGTGGGTGCAGAATTGTGGACAAATTCGTCAAAAACCTATGGTAGTAATTCACCAATCCGAGGTATGACCTCAGTTGCGACACATTTTCAGCCGCTGGAGCCTTAACTACCGCTTCAATTTTGTCAGGGGACTTATGCAACCACTCTTCATCAATCACGTGGCCACAATACGATACCTGTTTCTTAAAAAACTCGCACTTGGGGCGATTGACCCGTAGCCCATGCTCACGTAGTCTAGTGAGCACCTGCTCTAGGTTGGCAAGGTGTTCACTGTCATCTTCACCTGTCATTAGGATGTCGTCCAAGTAACACTGAATCCCCGGAATTCCTTGCAGGACTTGTTCCATCGCTCTTTGCCATATCGAATACCAGTCGATTATACTGGTAAAGACCTTTGTGAGTGTTTATCGTGAGATACTTCCTAGAGGATTCTTCAACCTCCATCTGCAAATATGCTTGTGCTAGATCAATTTTTGTAAAACGCTTCCCTCTAGATAGTGAGGCGAAGATATCTTCTCTCCTTGGAAGAGGATATTGTACTGTGTGAAGGACTGGGTTCACCGTCACCTTGAAGTCCCCACAGATGCGAACCTTCCTTGGCTGCTCAGACTTATTGTTTAACGTTTTCTTCATGACAGGAACGATGGGTGTTGCCCACTCGCTCCAGTCTACCTTAGATAACATGCCTGCATTCTCCAGATTCTCCAGCTCTGCCTCGACGGCTGGGCGAATTGCATATGGTACCGGTCTTGCTTTGAAAAACTTGGGAATTGCATTCTCTTCTATTTTTATCGAGGCGGTTACGCCTTTAAGAGTTCCCAGTTCTTGTTGAAATACCTCTTTGGCGTTAGCTAAGATTGTTGACAATCATCCAGGAGTGACATCATCATCCTTTTTACCAGCCACCGTCAGTGCCTGAATGGAGTGCCAGTCTAAACTTATCTTTCTGATCCATTCACATCCCAATAACGGTGGTCCACCATCTTGCAGTATGTACAGATACAATTTCTGTCTTTCCTTGCCGTTGTATTCGACAGGCACCCTTATTTTTCCTCTGGGGTATACTTTTTGCCCCGTATACGTCTTCAAGACAATGGATGTCTCTTTCAAGGGTATGTCTGCGAATAGCCGCTCGTAGTCTCGTCGATTCATGATGATTAGAGCTGATCCTGTATCCAATTCCATTTTGACTTGGGACCCTTCTATCGTGAGGGTGACCCAAATGGTTCGGTGATCCTCTTTTGTGATTATGTTGTGAAGTTTGAGACAGCTTAGTCCCTTGTTCCTGGATTCACTATCGCTCATCTGGTCTTCAGAACGACTGTCCATCATCTTTTGTACTTTCCTGTACGGTTCCTTCGTAGCCTTTTTGTTGTCATTGGTCTTCTTCCCAGACCTGCAAACTCGCGCAATGTGTCCCATCTTTCCGCATTGCCTGCATATTTTGTCCTTGGACCAGCAATCCTTCTGGTCATGGTTTGTTCTGCCGCAGCGATAACATTTTTCAAATTCCCGTGTCATTTCATGGGTGCCGTATTCCTGTGGCTTTTGCTGTATTTCCGCAGCTCCCCTTGCTGCTGCTTCGTACGATACTGCCACGCTGAAAGCCTTATCTAGCGTCAGCTCTTTCTCTGAGAGTAACCTCTTCTGGGTTCCTTCACTCAGGAGTCCACAGACAAATTTGTCCCGTAAGGTATCTGCCAGTCCTGCTCCGAACTGGCAGTGCTTTGATAGCTTGCGTAGTACCGTAAGGTAATCAGCATTGCTCTCATCTTTATGCTGATTTCTCCTGTGGAATTTAAATCTTTCTGCTATCAGCAGCGGTGTAGGATTTAGGTGTTCCTGTAGGATAGCAACAATTTCGTTAAAACTCTTCGCCTTCGGTTTGGCTGGAGTAATCAGGTCCTGCAATAGGCCGTACGTTCTTGCGCCCATTAAGTTTAGCAGTACCGATGCCTTTTTCTCATCGGCTACTTCGTTTGCCTCGCAATATACCTCAACTCTTTCCACATACGTGGTCCAGTCTTCTATTGCATTATCGAAGGCAGTGATATTGCCAGTCTTCGGCATCTTGGAAATCTAAGATGGCACCTCCCGCGCTTTGCCTTCTTCCCCGATTTAACAAAATGGCACCTCCCGCGCTTTGCCTTCTTCCCTGCTGGATTAAGATGGTGCCTCCCGCGCTTTCTGTCTTCTCCGCTGTTGCTAGCGCTGTTGCTGGCATTTTATGCCTTGATGGCGACGCCCTATGGTCTTCGCACACTTCCCCCCGCGCTGCTGCTCACGCCGCTCTCCGCGGTTCCCGTGGTAACTGCAGCTCCTCGCGGCTTTCTGCGTGTTTAATTTTTATTACTTCCCCGTCGTCGGAATAACCCTGCGGACTCTTGCCTCCCTCTTCTCAGGTCTGTGCGCTGCCCGGCTTCGTAGCACTGGCCGCGTCCTGTGTGCTCCACCCTCTCTCTCTCTCTCTTCTTCCCGACAACGCTGCTCGGCCCCGTTGCAAAGCCACCCGCTTGAGCTCTAGACCGCCGCAGCCCAGGAAGGATCAGTGTACTACCTGCCACCAGCCCGATTAGTTGAAGCACCATCGACAGGATAACCAAGCCCCGCTCTCGACAGCCTCTCCTGCAATTCTTCAACTCCGTTGACTCAGAGGCGGATGCCCATGGTCGACGCCCGTTTCTTCTGTTTCTTTCTTCCTTCTGGCCTCGACCTCTGATAACTTCGCTTCAGGGCTGGATCCCCATGGTGCAGACTGTAGGTAAGTTCGTATCTGCTCGTCGCCAGTATTATGTCCGTGTATAATTGAGACACGGACTGCAGGAGTTGGTTATAACAGGTCTTTACTGAACGGAGGCAACCTGGAACTACTATGCAAATGTTACTACACAGGCTTATATACAGGGGTGGTCACTACTGGTACTGCAGTATACAGGGGCTGCAGAATATAGTTCCTTCTGCAAAGTACATACACTACACAGATGATCATAAGTCAATCTGTTAGAGCATCAGAATCATTGTCAGTCACTCATGCAATGTCAATGACAGAGATGCCAAACTATTCTGTTACCAGCTTGCTGTGATGCACCCGCCTGTCCGTCCCCCACATGGGAATTCTCCTTGATCCCCGCAATTTCCAGGGCCGCCTCCTCCGAGGTGGTGAGCTGGGCTACTGAGGGTGGCCCTCCTCCTGTCTTCACTCTTTCCTTCTTATTGTGGGCTCTCTTTTCCTGCAATGAGTGACGCAAGTGGAGTTTGAGTGAAAATGAAGGAGTGAGTGTAGAGAATCCATAGCACAGATGCTTAGAAGGAGACAAAGGGCCCTCCCTGTGTGTTTTAAGTTGCTTTCATTGCGTCACAGTGATAGGGAGTGTGAGGGCTGCATGGTCGAATAGTTAAGTGAATGTGACCATAGAGAGAGGGAATGGGTAAGGGTGCAGGGATGTCAGTGTCAAGTGGGATGTGGAGGAAGATGTTGGCAAAGCAGAGTTCTGGTGAGGAGAGGCGATGGGGATGAGATGGAGGGTGATGAGAAAGTCATACTCACTTTTCCTGTGCGGAGAATGTCATGAAATCTCTTCCTGCACTGCAGCCAGGTTCTGCGGCATACAGAGATGACATTGACCTCCTGGGCCACTTGCAGCCACACAGCTTTAGTCTGTTGTGGTAGCTTTTTTCCCCCTGAGGAAGGGAAGTGCTCCTCCTTATTAGATCTTGCTCCCTGCACCAGAGCTTGGAGGGAGGGCTCATGAAAGTGAGGTGCTCACTTTTGCTTGCTGGTGGACATGGTCTGTAAATGAAGTCCTTCATACAATGTCCAAAGCGTTTCCGGTCTCCAGAAGAAGCAAGGCTTCTTGCAGGCCTTAAATCCAGCAGCACTGATGACGTCATCGGAGGCGACTTTCAGGATGGAAAACTAATTGGGCCAGAGGTTCCCACACGCTGGAAATCAATTGCCCAATTAGGGGAAAATCGCACTTTTTTCCCACTTCACGTCTGAGTCGGGGTCCTGACATGAAAACCACCTGACACGCCCCAGCCTGACCCCAATGGCAAAATCGAGCCCTCCGTGCGGCGGATGCCTCCAATAGGTCCCAAGGCTTGCGATCCTGGGTCTCTGCTTTACGAAATGAGCAGAGGCCCAGATATCCCAGGGTCACATGTGGTTCACATGCGTCCCTGGGATCACGTTGGCCATGGGAAACCAATTAAAGAAAGGAATCCCATCTTTTGACAGGTCTCTACGCATGGATCTGTCAAAAGTATGAATGGTAACCACTTAAAAAACACAGTAAAACATAAAATATTTTATTTTAATATCACATACTTGCTGAGGGGACCCGGCATTGCCACGGCAGTTTAGAGGGCCATGCGGTTGACGGCCGGCCGCTGCCGCTCCCCCGCTCTGTGTCTCGGGCTGTGCGGTTGACGGCCAGCCGCTGCCGCTCCCCGCACTGTGCCTCGGGCCGAGCGGTTGTCAGGCCCGGCCCGAGTGACCCCATGGGCCCGAGTGACCCCAACTCACCTCCCGCTCTGGCGGGCCGTCGCAGCTGGTAAAAGCAGGGGAAAAAATGGCAGCAACGTTTCGGGAGGCTACAGGATTAGGTCCCGCCCGTGACACACCGGGGGGGGGAGGGGAGGGGAGGGGGGAGGGGAGGGGGGGAGGGGAGGGGAGGGGGAGGGGGGAAGGGGAGGGAGGGGGAGGGGGAGGGGAGGGGAGGGGGGGAGGGGAGGGCGGCGGGAGGGGGGGAGGGCGGGGGGGAAGGGAGGGTGGGGGAAGAGAGGGCGGGGGGGGGAAGGGAGGGGGGGGAAGGGAGGGGGGGAAAAGGGGGGGAAGGGAGGGTGGGGGGGAGGGAGGGCGGGGGGCCCCCCCGAGGGTCGCGGCCCCCCCCCCGAGGGTCGCGGCCCCCCCGAGGTCGCGGCCCCCCCCCGAGGGGAAGACCACCAATTGCGCGCGCAGCAGGAGCTGAGACGCGGCGTCTCTCTCTGGCTCGGCCGGCGGGCCCGGTTGCCAGGGTAACCGTGACGCTGACCAAGCCCTGGCCGAGCCAGAGAGAGAGAGACGCCGCGTCTCAGCTGCTCCTGCTGCGCGCGCGGCCCCCCCCGAGGGTTGCGGCCCCCCCCGAGGGTCGCAGCCCCCCCCGAGGGTCACGGCCCCCCCCCGAGTGCCGCGGCCCCCCCCGAGGTGAAGACCGCTGATTGCGGCTGTGCGAGACGTCCGGCGGGCCCGGTTGCCAGGGTAACGCTGGACGCTCAGCAAGCCCCGCCCCCCGGCTGAGCCAGAGAGAGATGCCGCGTCTCAGCTCCTGCTGCGCGCGCACCCTAGCGGCGCTGGGCTGAGGCTCGGCCCTCCAGCCTTCGAGTGGGGCCGGGAGGTGCCTAGCTCGGGCGTGGGTGCAGAGGAGACGCCGAGGCTTCTAGGCCTACCTGGAAAAACGGGGAAAGGTAGGAAAATTAATGAGATTAGATAAGTTAATTACTTTCTAAATCATTTTTTTTAAAAACAATATGTGTTTTAAAAGCAACGTTTTTTTTTAAGACGCAGAAAGCGGGAAAAAGAAAGGAAAAGTTTGGAATCAAGATGGCGGCGACTCACCTCGGTTCAGAAGGATAAGGCCCGGCCACACACGCACCGATTGGCCCGGCGGCACACGCCAGCAACCCGGCGTACGATTGGTCGAGCTCGAGGTCACTCTGTCGCTAATGAGCGGATAATGAGATGCTAATGAGCGGAATATTAAGGTTTTTGGGATACCGCGGGTGCGATTTTAGCCCGGCCAAAACGTAAATACGCTTAAAACTGTCTCGGAAGCATAAGCTTTCTTTGGAGATAACGCGCGCGTAGGTACGCCCTGTAACTTTCGAGCGCATACCCGACAGACGCACACGCGATGACAGACAGAATGACAGACAGACAGACAGAAGTACCGATTTATATATATAGATAGACTAGCTGGGGGGGCCCGGGTTTGCCAAGGCTTTTTTGTAAAATGGCAGTTTACAGGGCTGCGCAGTTTAAGGCTGGCCGCTGCCGCTCCCCTGCTCTGTGTCTCGGGCCGAGCGGTTGTGAGGCCCGGCCCGACTGACCCCAACTCACCTCCCGCTCCGGCGGGCCGGGAGCGGGATACTGTGCCAGAGCCGCACTGTGAGGGTTTGTTGTGCTGGTGCTGTCGCTGTCGGTATTTAAAAAATGGGGGCAACATCTTGGGAGGCTGCAGGATTAGGCCCGCCCACACATGGAATGAAACGCCCCCCGTGATACAAGAGAGAAAGAGAGACTGGGGGGAGACAAGAGAGAGAGGGAAGGAGAGAGAGGGAAGGAGAGAGAGAGAGAGAGAGGGAAGGATAGAGAGAGAGGGAAGGAGAGAGAGACAGAGAGAGAGAGGGAAGGAGAGAGAGAGAGAGGGAAGGAGAGAGAAACAGACAGAGACAGAGAGGGAAGGAGAGCGAGAGACTGGGGGGGAGAGAGAGAGACGGGGAGAGAGAAAGAGTAGAGACACTGGGGGGGAGAGAGAGAGAGAGACGGGGAGATAGAAAGAGAGAGAGAGAGAGACTGGGGAGATGTAGAGAGAGACTGAGGGGGGAGAGAGACAGCAACTTAGGGGGGAGAGAGCGACTGGGGTAGAGAGAGAGAGACAGGGGAGAGAGAGAGAGTAGAGAGACTGGGGGGCGAGAGCAGAGAGAGACTGGGGAGAGAGAGACGGGGGAGAGAGAGAGAGAGAGACTGGGAGACAGAGAGAGAGAGACTGGGAGAGAGATAGAGAGATAAAGAGACGGGGAGAGAGAGAGAGATTGGGGGGAGAGAGAGGGAGAGGGCTAGAAATTTGGTAACGCCCCGTTTGCAGAGGGAAGGAGATAAAGACAGAGAGAGAGAGGGAAGGAGAGAGAGAGAGGGAAGGAGAGAGAGAGAGAGAGGGAAGGAGAGAGAGAGAGGGAAGGAGAGAGAGAGAGGGAAGGAGAGAGAGAGAGAGGGGGAAGGAGAGAGAGACAGAGAGAGAGGGAAGGAGATAGAGACAGAGAGAGGGGGAAGGAGAGAGAGACAGACAGAGACAGAGAGGGAAGGAGAGAGAGAGACTGGGGGGAGAGAAAGAGAGACTGGGAGACTGGGGGAGAGGGAGAGACGGGGAGATAGAGAGCGAGAGAGAGAGAGAGAGAGACTGGGGAGATAGAGAGAGAGACTGAGGGGGAGAGAGAGAGCGACTGAGGGGGAGAGAGAGAGACTGGGGTAGAGAGAGAGACGGGAGAGAGAGAGAGTAGAGAGACTGGGGGGAGAGAGAGTAGAGAGACTGGGGAGAGAGAGACTGGGGGAGAGAGAGAGAGAGAGACCAGGGGGGAGAGAGAGAGAGACTGGGGGAGAGAGAGAGAGAGAGACCAGGGGGGAGAGAGAGAGAGACTGGGGGAGAGAGAGAGAGAGCGACTGAGGGGGGAGAGGGAGAGAGAGAGAGAGAGAGATGGGGAGAGAGAGAGAGGGAGAGACTGAGGGAGAGAGAGAGAGAGACTGGGGAGATAGAGAGAGAGAGACTGAGGGGGAGAGAGAGAGCGACTGAGGGGAAGAGAGAGAGAGACTGAGGGGGAGAAAGACTGGGGGAGAGGGAGAGAGAGGCCAGGGGGGAGAGAGAGAGAGACTGGGGGAGAGAGAGAGTGACTGAGGGGAGAGAGAGAGAGAGAGAGAGAGATGGGGAGCGAGAGAGAGGGAGAGACTGGGGGAGAGAGAGAGAGAGACTGGGGAGATAGAGAGAGAGAGACTGAGGGGGAGAGAGAGAGCGACTGAGGGGAAGAGAGAGAGCGACTGAGGGGAAGAGAGAGAGAGACTGAGGGGGAGAGAGAGAGAGACTGAGGGGGAGAGAGAGAGAGACTGGGGAGAGAGAGAGAGACGGGGAGAGAGAGAGACGGCCTGTACATAGTTAACGGTAGGTTCAGAGGGGACTCCTTAGGGAGACTCATATATTCCTCAACTCTTGGGTCTAGTGTGGTAGATTATACAATCACTGACCTGGACCCCTGCGATATCAACGCATTCACTGTCAGGCAGCAATCCCCCCTCTCAGACCATAACCAAATAAATGTGTACCTTAAACTTTTTGCCCAAACTACAGACACAAAAAAGGAACCCAGTAAGCACCATAAAATAAACCAGACATACAGATGGGCCCCAGACAGTGGAGATAAATTCATCACAGCACTAAATTCACCTGATCTCACAAGTAAAATATCAAAATTTAAAGAAAATCTATATGAGATCACCAGAGATGGTGTAAACATGGCCATAGATGATATAAATATGATCTTCCATGAGGCAGCTGTAAAAGCCGACCTTGTGAAACAGAAAAGGAAACGTTACAAAAGACAAAATAAAACTGAGAAATGGTTTGACCACGAATGCAAAAATGCCAGAAAAGACCTGAGAAAAATATCAAACCAAAAACATCGCCAACCAAACAATCCAGACCTACGTATTAGATACAATGAGACCCTCAAAAGATATAAACACACCATTAGGAATAAAACACAAAATTATACCCACAAAATACTCGAAGAAATTGAAAACTCCATGAATCCAAATCAATTCTGGGATATGTGGAATAACCTGAGTACAACACAATTGCAAGCATTACCAATCCAAGATGGAGACATCTGGAGAACACATTTTGAAAACCTCTACAAAGACATCCCAATAAACGAAACAAACCCAAGTCAACATCATGTCACAGAAAAACTCCACACATTAGAAGCAACAATTAAAGACAACCAAAACCCTCTAGACTCCCCAATCACATGGAAAGAACTAGCCACAAAAACAAAATCTCTCCACCTAAAGAAAGCCTGTGGTCCAGACAACATCAAAAATGAAATGCTCAAGTTCAGCAATATGGAGATGCAGGGTGCTGTACTCAAGTTATTCAACATCATATTACGCTCAGGCTGTTTTCCCGATATCTGGTGCCAAGGACTCATCTCTCCCATATATAAAAGTGGAAACAAATCAGACCCAAATAACTACCGCGGCATCTGTGTCAACAGTTGTCTAGGGAAGTTATTCTGCAGTATTCTAAATAGTAGATTACTGGATTTTCTTAACAAACATAATATCCTTAGAAAAAATCAAATAGGCTTTCTTCCAAAACACCGCACCACCGACCATATCTATACCCTTCACACTCTCATCGAAAAACATATACACCAAACAAAAAATGGGGAAATATTCGCTTGTTTCATTGACTTCAAGAAAGCCTTTGACTCTATCTGGCATGAAGGGCTCTATTATAAACTTCTTCAGTGCGGAATAGGGGGCAAAGTTTATGACCTTATTAAATCGATGTATCTGAAAAATAAATGCGGTGTCAAAATTGGGGACAAACGCACCGGTTTCTTCACCCAGAGGAGAGGCGTCCGGCAGGGCTGCAATTTGAGCCCGACCCTGTTCAACATATACATAAATGAATTAGCAGACATGCTGGAGCAAAGCGAGTCACCGGGTCTCTGTCTCCTGGATGGAGAAGTGAAATCCCTGTTCTATGTGGATGACCTGGTTCTGCTGTCTCCCACAGAACAGGGATTACAGCAACAATTAGACCTACTCGACAAATACTGCCAAAATTGGGCCCTAACAGTAAATCTAAAGAAAACCAACATCATGATTTTTCAAAAAAGGCCCAGGTGTCAGGAAAACAAATACCAGTTTACTCTCAGTGATACCATCATAGGACACACTATGAGCTACACTTACCTTGGTCTAACCATTACAGCATCAGGGAGCTTCAGCATAGCAGTGAATGCACTAAAAGAAAAAGCCCGAAGAGCCCTATATGCAATAAAAAGAAAATTCTACAACATCCAAATCCCAATCAAAATCTGGCTCAAAATATTTGACAGCATAATCCTGCCCATTGCGCTGTACGGAAGTGAAGTATGGGGCCCGCTCAATCACCATAGCTACACTAAATGGGAAAAACACACAATAGAAGCCCTACATGCAGAATTTTGCCGAAACATTCTTCGCATCCAAAGGAAAACACCAACAAATGCATGCAGAGCCGAACTAGGCAGATACCCACTGATAATAAACATCCAAAAAAGAGCACTAAACTTCCTAAATCACCTCAAATCTAGCTCCCCAGACACCCTTCATTTTAACGCCTTCCAGACCCAAGAGCTAAACCCAGAAAAGAGTCCCCTGAGTCAGCTGCTACTGAAACTAAGTACTCCTACTCAGCCGGACCCTGACCAGTCCCAGACCAACACTGCCGTCCAAACACCAATCCGAGTGAACCAAATCATTAAACAATGCAAAGAAACCTACCTGGAACATTGGAACAAAATAACCAAAAGCCAAAGCAGATTAGAATGTTACCGGGCCCTAAAAAGAGAATATAAACTGGCAGACTATCTCTTCACCATCAGAGACACAAAACAGAGACAGACCCTCACCAGGTACAGAATAAGCGACCACCAACTGGCAATTGAAAAAGGAAGATACATGAAATCCTGGCAGCCTAGAGAGAATAGAATATGTGATCAATGTCTGGCCGGCGAGGTTGAGACAGAGATGCATTTCCTCCTAAAATGCGAAAAATTCAACACAACAAGAAACATATTATTTGACAAGCTCAGCCAAAAAACCCCAGATTTCAAAGAATTGGATGACCTGTCAAAATTAAGATTAGTCCTTGGAGAAGGAGACAGACCATACCTTGGTGCCAAATATGTAACAACATGTCACAACCTGAGGACTGTCTAAAATTAATACTGAATGTACCCAACGATGTTCAACGACTGTTTAAATTAATATTGTTTAAACTAATATTGTATGTACCCAACAAAGGTCAAAATTGTTTGACACCTACAGAATGTTGGAAGACTGTACTTTTTGTTATGTAAGCTTTGGCAATATGGTTCCCTGTAAACTTTCATGCCAATAAAGCATTTGAATTGAATTGAATTGAATTGAGTAGAGAGACTGAGGGGGGAGAGAGAGAGCGACTGAGGAGGAGAGAGAGAGACTGGGGGAGAGAGAGAGAGAATGGGGAGATAGAGAGAGAGAGAGAGACTGAGGGGGAGAGAGAGAGAGACTGGGGAGAGAGACGGGGAGAGAGAGAGAGACTGGGGGAGAGAGAGAGAGAGAGAGAGGACAGGATATGCTCTCACTGCAGTCAGGGAGTGGTGGAGACAGAGATGCACTTCCTCACAGCTTGTAGAAAATATCAGGGCATAAGGGAAAATTTCTACCCAAAATTCACAAAATTATGCCCGGAATTCAGAAATTTGAATGACGATCAAAAACTCCCATACCTACTAGGGGAAGAGAGAAATTGTGTAACCTTAGCGGCACACTATGTTACAGCTTGCCATAAACAGAGGGACAACCACTAAATATAAGAAAAGAGTATATACAAATTATATGAATGTATATTTATACACTCAGGGATATATCTGTTTATACACTGTATGGATAGATCTGTATTTTTGTGTTCAACCATGAATGTTTTTCGATGCTTTGGCAACATAAGATGTACCTTGTCATGCCAATAAAGCGATTTGAATTGAAATGAATTGAATTGAAATTGAGAGAGAGAGGGAAGGAGAGAGAGAGAGAGGGAAGGAGAGAGAGAGAGAGAGAGAGGGAAGGAGAAAGAGAGAGAGAGGGAAGGAGAGAGAGAGAGAGAGAGGGAAGGAGAGAGAGAGAGAGGGAAGGAGAGAGAGGGGGAAGGAGAGAGAGAGAGAGGGAAGGAGAGAGAGAGAGGGAAGGAGAGAGAGAGAGAGAGGGAAGGAGAGAGAGAGAGAGGGAAGGAGAGAGAGAGGGAAGGCGAGAGAGAGGGAAGGAGAGAGAGAGAGAGAGGGAAGAAGAGAGAGAGAGAGGGAAGGAGAGAGAGAGAGAGAGAGAAGAAGAGAGAGAGGGGGGAAGGAGAGAGAGAGAGGGGGAAGGAGAGAGAGAGAGGGGGAAGGAGAGAGAGAGAGGGAAGGAGAGAGAGATGGGGAGAAGAGAAAGAGAGAGAGATTGGGGGGAAGAGAGACTGGGAGTGTGAGAGAGAGAGAGAGAGAGACAGGGAGTGTGACAGAGAGAGAGAGATTGGGAGTGAGAGAGAGAGAGAGAGAGATTGGGAGTGAGAGAGAGAGAGAGAGAGAGAGAGACTGGGAATGTGAGAGAGAGAGAGAGAGAGAGATTGGGCCGCCGCGGCCGCTCACCTGGTGGCTTTGGGTCGGGCTCTGGGGCAGGGCTGTTGACGCCGCGGGGAAGTTTTGTGCGCGGCGGCTCCCGGCACGGACCGCCGCGGCCGGTCACCTTGTGGCTTTGGGTCCGGCTCTCGGGCGGCGCGGTTGACGCCGCGGGGAGCCCCGGGACCGGGCCGAAGGGGTGAAAGCCCGAGTGAGTCCCCGGGCCGCAGCCGCAAACTGAGCCGAGCCCTGATGCAGTTGGCCGAGGCGAAGACGGTGACCTGGTCGCAGAAATGAACGGCCTTCAGCAGGTTCCGGGCATTGTCTAAATTGGCGACTAAAACAAATCGATCGGCATCCGTCTCGTGCCCAGGGGGCAGCGGCATCGCGCCGGGAATCCGCTCAACTCAAGGCCCAAGCTTCCCGGGCTGCTAGGCCGTGCCCGGCACCGGCGCCGGCACCGGCACAGCCGCTCAAAATGGCCGTCAAAGTAGGCGAGCCTCTGGGCGAAGGGCAGGGGATCACTTCATTTCTAACTGTTCCTAAATACAATTTAAAACTGAAATAAATTGTTCTTTTCCTTAGTTCCCTAACACACAGAAAGTGGCAAAAATAAATAAAGTTAGGAATCAAGATGGCGGCCACTCACCTCCGGTCAGAAGGATTAGGCCCGCCCACACACGCAATGTGACGCACCGATTGGTCAACCATCAGGTCACTGAACTGTAGGATTGGTCAATCACACATCACTCAACTGTAGGATGGCCCGCCCGCACACGCAATGAACCCACCCCCGTGATGCAGCGATTGGTCAACCGTTGGTCAACTGTCAGGTCGCTCGACCGCATGATTGGTCAACCTTCACATCACTCAATGCTAATGAGCAAATGAGCAGATCTTTTCCCATTTAATGAGCGGACTTTTGAAAGTTTTTTGGATACCGTGGGCACAATTTTTGTCTGACAGAAAAGTAAATACACCTATGACCGTTCCGGAATCGTAAGCTTTCTTTTGATGTAACACGCATGTACGTACGCTCTATAACTTTCGAATGTATAGAAGACTGACAGACAGACAGACAGAAGAGCAATTATTTATTATATATATAGATAGCTGGAGTGCACGGCGGTGCCGAGGCTTTTTCGAGGGCATGTTGTTGTTGGAAGAGAGAGAGAGAGAGACTGGGAGGAAGAGAGAGAGCGACTGGGGGGAAGAGAGAGAGTGACTGGGGGGAAGAGAGAGAGCGACTGGGGGGGAAGAGAGAGAGCGACTGGGGGGAAAGAGAGAGAGTGACTGGGGGAAGAGAGAGAGAGCGACTGGGGGGAAGAGAGGGGGGAAGAGAGAGCGACTGGGGGGAAGAGAGAGAGTGACTGGGGGGAAGAGAGAGAGCGACTGGGGGAAGAGAGAGCGCGACTGGGGGGGAGAGAGAGAGCGACTGGGGGGAAGAGAGAGAGCGACTGGGGGGAAGAGAGAGAGCGACTGGGGGGGAAGAGAGAGAGCGACTGGGGGGAAGAGAGAGAGCGACTGGGGGGGAAGAGAGAGAGTGACTGGGGGGAAGAGAGAGAGTGACTGGGAGGGAAGAGAGAGAGCGACTGGGGGGAAGAGAGAGAGTGACTGGGGGAAGGGAGAGAGCGAGAAAGAGGGGGAAGAGGGGGTAAAGAGGGGGAGGGGGAAGAGTGGGGTGAAGGGGGGAAGAGGGGTGGAGGGGGGGAGGGGAGAGGGGGGAGGGAGGGGGAGGGGGAGGAGGGTGGGAGGGAGGGGTGATGAGGGGGAGGGAGGGGGGGAGTGGGAGGGGGAGGGGGGGAGGGAGGGGAAGGGGGGGAGTGGGGGGAGGGGGAAGGGGGGGGAGGGGAGGGGGAAGGGAGGGAGAGAGGGGGAGGGGGGAGGGGGGAGGGCCTGAGACGGCTGATTGTGGCTGGCCGGGCCCGGTTGCCTTGGTAACCCTCCTCCCCTCTCCGCCTCCCGATCTCCGGGCCTGGGCCTGAGCGGCTGATTGCGGCTGGCGAGCCCGGTTGCCGGGGTAACCCTCTCCGCTCCCCCTCCCCTCCCGAGCCCCAGTTGCCTTAGTAACCCTCCTTCCCTCTCCGCCTCCCGATCTCCGGGCCTGGGCCTGAGCGGCCGATTGCGGCTGGCGAGCCCGGTTGCCGGGGTAACCCTCTCTGCTCCCCCTCCCCTCCCGAGCCCCGGTTGCCTTGGTAACCCTCCTCCCCTCTCCGCCTCCCGATCTCCGGTCCTGGGCCTGAGCGGCCGATTGCGGCTGGCGAGCCCGGTTGCCGGGGTAAACCTCTCCGCTCCCCCTCCCCTCCCGAGCCCCGCCCCCACCCCCCCGAATGAACCGCCAGGAGCTTGCAGTGAGCCCAGCCAGCTTTTACCAAGATGGCTGGCCGATGGTTTGGAATCGGGCCCAGCGGGGGGGGTGGGGGGTGAGGGGTGGGAGGAGCTTGCCACAAAACAATTGCCTAGGGTCCAGCATGGCTGGCAACAGACGCCCAGGCTTTGAGGCCTACCTGGAAAAACGGGGAAAGGTAGGAAAATTAATGAGATTAGATAAAAGACTTAGAAAGTAATTAACTTTTTTTAAAAACAATATTGGCTAAAAATTCAGTTTGGGGCGCCAAGCTCGCCTGGGCGCCGGAATTACCGCTGCGTGCGGAGCCACTTGCGCCATCGGGATATTCAATTTCAGCGCCCCAAATGGAATCCGGCCGCTAAACAAGGCTTTCGGTGCCCCGCTTGGGGCGCTGAAACTGAATATCGGCGCGCAAAGTGCCGCAGCGCCACCCGCTGTGGCACAGCAGGCTGCGGTACTGCAGGCCTTCCTCCCACTGTTAAGGGGGAGGTGCCTGCAACAGCGCGATCCCCGCTCGCGAGTGCCGGCAAATGAGCCCAGCACAAAGGAGAAGTGCCTGGCTCTCGGGAAACAGCCGGCAATGCCGCGGGGGGGGGGGGGTGTAGGAGGCCGGGGACGGAGGTGCGGGCAGGCGGACGGCGAAAAAGCGGCCGGCCGCACCTCCACCTTAACTCGCCCCAGTACCGCCACAGGTAGGCCCCTGTGTACCGGTCGCTATTTGCGGCCGGCGCGGAAGAGGCGGGCGTGACCTAATATGGCGCTCGGGGCGGTAGCGGGGCACTGCGCACACCTATGACGTCATCGGTGGTGGCGCAGCGCTACAGGCTAACGCCGCCATTAGTGCCCCGCTAAATATCGCGGTGGTTGTGGCCAGTGGCGCTAAAGCCTCTGAGTGGCCTCTTTGGGCGCAAACTGGTGGCGCAAGCAACTGAATTTCTAGGCCTATGTGTTTTAAAAGCAACTTTTTTTTTAAAGACGCAGAAAGCGGGAAAAAGAAATGAAAAGTTTGGAATCAAGATGGCGGCGACTCACCTCGGTTCAGAACAATAAGTCCCGCCCACACACGCGCCAATTGGTCGACCGTCAGGTCACCGAAGCGTAGGATAGATAGATTTAAAATTAATTAAAATGACATTAAATTAAATATTTTAAACAAAAATTTAATTTTTTGAAAAAATAATTAAAGTCTTTTACGGGGCTAAAAATAAACTTACCTTTTTTTAAAAGTATTTTAAAATTATAAATCAGTGAAAAAAATGTTTTTTTTAATTCTTATGTTGGTAAAAGCTGGCCTTACGTCTGCTTTTACCAGGTGTATGATTTTTAAAGGTTTTTAGTGGGCGGAGGTTGTGCAGAAAGCGGAACTCTGCCCCCGCGGAGGATTCTTGACAGATCGCAAGTGCCGGGTTTTAGCGCATGTGCTTCGCATACCTAAACTTGGCACTTGCGCTGCCGCTCTGGGTGCGTACGCACCTCGTACGCACCCGTGGGGGTCAGAAAATCTGGCCCATAATATTTTAAGTCCCTCATTCTCACTAGAGCGTGGACCTGAGCGGGTGCTGAGCAGCGGAGGCAGCAGTATATACTCGGTGAAAAAAAATTCAAGGAGTGACATCACAGGACAGCAGGTAAGTGATTGGCTGGTGAGTATTATCTTTATCTTTTTCTCTCTAAGTTAGATCAGTGGGTTAGTTCTTAGTCTATTAAATAGAGGCATGACAGGGCAGCTCAGTCCAGTGGAGTGCACATCCTGTGCCATGTGGGAAGTCCTGGATGCTTTGCATAGCCTGGACGACCACATGTGCGGGAAGTGTCACCAGCTATGGCAACTCGAGCTCAGGGTTTCGGAGCTTGAGCGGTGGCTGCAGTCACTGCGGTGCATCCGCGAGGCTGAGAGATACGTGGATAGCATGTTTCAGGAGGTGGTCACCCTACAGCTTCAGAGTGTGCAGGCAGAGAGGGAATGGGTGACCACCAGACAGAAGAGGAGGACCAGTCAGGTAGTGTAGGCGTCCCCGGAGTGCATCTCGCTCTCCAACCAGTATTCTGTTCTGAGTACTTGGGGGCGATGGTTCCTCTGGGGGGTGCAGCCAAAAACAAGTCCACGGCACCACGGGCAGCTCAGCTGTACAGATGGGGAGGAAAAAGAGTGGATAAGCAATAGTGGTAGGGGATTCGATAGTTAGGAGAGCAGACAGGCATCTCTGCAGCGACAGACGTGACTCCGGGATAGTATGTTGCCTCCCTGGTGCCAGGGTCAAGGATGTCACTGAGCAGCTGCAGGACACTCTGAGGGGGAAGGGTGAACAGCCAGAGGTCGTTGTCGATATCGGTACCAACAACATAGGCAGAAAGAGGGATGAGGTCCTGCAGGCAGAGTTTAGGGAGCTGGGAGAGAGATTAAAAAGCAGGACCCCAAAGGTAGTAATCTCCAGATTATTCCTGGTGCCACGGGCTTGTGAGTATAGGAATAGGAGGAGAGAACAGATGAATGTGTGGCTGGAGAGATGGTGCAGGAGGGATGGCTTTAGATTCCTGCGGCATTGGGACTGTTTCTGGGGAAGGTGGGACCTTTACAAGCCGAACGGATTACACCTTAACAGAGCCGGGACCAATATTCTCATGGAGAGGTTAGCTAGTGCTGTTGGGGAGGGTTTAAACTAACTTGGCAGGGGGATGGGCACCAGCATATAGGAGTAGAAAAGAGGAAAAAGGTGCATGAAAGAGTGAGTGTGTTGGATAGTACTAGAGAGGAAATTAGTACTAGAGGCGGAAGTAGTACCATATTAGATAGGAGCAGACTAGAAAGACTGAAAAATTCAAAAATGGGTTTAGAATGCATGTACGTAAATGCACAAAGTGTGGTGAATAAGGTTGGTGAGCTACAAGCACAATTAGCCCTGTGGCAATATGATGTTGTGGCAATAACGGAAATGTGGCTTAAAAATGGTGCGGACTGGGCACTTAATATTCAAGGGTACAAGGTGTTCAGAAAATATAAGGAAGGAAAAATGGGAGGTGGGGTGGCAGTGCTGATTAAGGAAGACTTTGTTGTGTTGGAAAGGAAGGATGTTCTTGAGGGGACAAGGACAGAATCCATTTGGTTAGAGTTGAAGAGCAAAAAGGGTATGATCACACTATTGGGAGTAGTCTATAGGCCTCCAAATAGTGAGAGGGAGGTAGAGGAGCAACTCTGCAGGGAAATCACAGAGATATGCAAGAGCTATAGAGTGGTGATATTGGGGGACGTTAATTACCCAAATATCGATTGGAATAATGCTAGGGTAAAGGGAAAGGAGGGGGAGGAATTTCTGAAATGTGTTCAGGAGAATTTTCTTGACCAGTATATTCTTGGCCCAACTAGAAAGGAGGCATTGCTGGAGCTGGTGCTGGGGAATGAGGTGGGCCAGGTCGACCAAGTGTCTGTGGGAGAACACTTGGGTACGAGTGATCATCGTATCCTAAGATTTATATTAGCAATGGAGAGGAGCAAGGAACAATCTAGAGTGGAACTTCTAAACTGGAATAGGGCTAACTTCAATGGGATGCAAAAGGATCTAGCTAGGGTAAAATGGAACCAAAGACTGACAGGAAAAACTGTAACGGAACAATAGGTGATCTTTAAGGAGGAGATGTTCCAAGTACAGGCTAGGTACATTCCAACAAGAGGGAAGGGCAAGGGAACCAAAGCAAGGGCTCCTTGAATGACAAGGGAGATTGTTCAAGAGAAGATGAAACAAAAAAAGAGGGTGTATGATGCATGTCAGGTAAATTCTTCAAGGGAGAACCAGACCAAATACAATAAGTTGAGAGGGGAAGTGAAGATGAAAATAAGATTGGCAAAGAGACAATATGAGAGTGGAATGGCGGTTAACATAAAAGGAAATCCAAAAATCTTCTACCGGCATGTAAATAGTAAGCGGGTAGTAAGAGGCGGAGTGGGGCCTATTAGGGACAAAGAATGTGATGTATGCTTAGAGGCATAGGGCATGGCTAGGATACTCAATGAGTACTTTGTATCGGTGTTTACTAAGGAGGTGGATGCTGACAAAATATCGATAGAAGTGGAAAAGGTAGAAGCAATGGAAAGGATGAAAATTGAAAGACAGGATGTACTAGAAAGGCTGGGTATGCTTAGAGTGGATAAGTCGCCTGGTCCAGATGGCTTGCACCCCAGATTGCTAAGGGAATTGGTGAGGAGATAGCGGAAGGGCTTGCCATAATTTTCCAATCTTCCCTAAATGCAGGGGAGGTGTCTGAGGATTGGAAAGTGGCAAATGTGACACCATTGTTCAAGAAAGGGGGTAAGGACAATCCTAGTTTAACATCAGTGGTGGGTAAAATTTTAGAAACAAAAGTCAAGGAAAAATTAATGGGCACTAGGAGAATTTTAAGCTAATTAAGGAGAGCCAACACGGATTTGTAAAAGACAGATCGTGTTTGACTAATCTAATTGAATTTTTTGATGAAGTAACAGGGAGGATTGATGAAGGGTATGCAATGGATGTTGTCTACATGGATTTTAGGAAGGCATTTGACAACGTACCACATAGAAGGCTGGTTAACAAAATTGAGGCTCATGGAAAAGGTGGGTCAGTGGCAGCTTGGATAAAGAATTGGCTTAAGGACAGAAAACAGCAAGTTGTGGTAAATAGCTGTTTTTCAGATTGGAGGATGGTAGACAGTGGTGTTCCCCAAGGGTCAGTGCTGAGGCCACTGCTTTTTTGATATATGTTGTGTATGCACCTTTAAGGGAATAACTGGTCTCAGACTGCAGTACCAGCAGTGACCACCCCTGTATAAAAGGCCCTAGCAGGCTTCTGTAGTTTCAGTTTCCAGGTTGTCTCCATTCAGTAAAGACTTGTTATAATCAACTCCTGCAGTCCGTGTCTCAATTATACACGGACATAATACTGGCGACGAGTAAGAAACGAACTTACCTGCAACTCGGCAGCACCTCAGACGACGTTATTGAATGTCAGAGCCAGAAGAAAGAAAAAAATAAATAATCCAAAGAAACTCGAGAAACGGGCGTCGACCGTGGGCAACCGCCCTCCAAATCAGCGAATTGAAAAGTTGCAGGAGAGACTGTCAAGAGCCAGGCTTGGTTCTCCAGTCTGTGGTTTCCCAGCTATTCGGGCTGGTGGCAGGTAGTGCACTGATCCTTCCTGGGCTGCGGCAGCCTAGAGCTCGATCGGATGGCTCTGCAACGGGGCCGGGCAGCGAGTCGGGAAGCAAAGAGAGAGAGGGTGGAGCACACAGGGCGCGGCCGGTGCTTCGAAGCCGGGCAGCGTTCAGACCTAAGAAGAGGGAGGGAAGTGTCCCAGAATGTCCGCTCCACGACGGGAACGGTTCTTCAATTAACGGAGCAAATATTGAAGCGTGATAGAAAAATAAAAATACCGTGGAGAGCAGTGTCGGCAGCAGCGGCAGCGGCGGGAAAGCGCGGGAGGCGCCATCTTAACTCAGCGGGGAAGAAGGAAAAGCGCGGGAGGCACCATTTTGATCCATTGGGGATGAAGGAAAAGCGCAGGAGGCGCCATCTTAGATTTTCAAGATGCCAAAGACTGGCGATATCACTGCCTTCGATAATGCAATAGAAGACTGGACCACGTATGTGGAAAGAGTCGAGGTATATTGCGAGGCAAACGAAATAGCCGATGAGAAAAATATATCGGTATTGCTAAATTTAATGGGCGCAAGAACGTACGGCCTATTGCGGGACCTGATTACTCCAGCCAAACCGAAGGCGAAGAGTTTTAACGAAATTGTTGCTATCCTACAGGAACACCTAAATCCTACACCGCTGCTGATAGCAGAAAGATTTAAATTCCACAGGAGAAATCAGCATAAAAATGAGAGCAATGCTGATTACCTTACGGAACTACGCAAGCTATCAAAGCACTGCCAGTTCGGAGCAGGACTGGCAGATAGCTTACGGGACAAATTTGTCTGTGGACTCCTGAGTGAAGGAACACAGAAGAGGTTACTCTCAGAGAAAGAGCTGACGCTAGATAAGGCTTTCAGCGTGGCAGTATCGTACGAAGCAGCAGCAAGGGGAGCTGCAGAAATACAACAAAAGCCACAGGAATACGGCACCCACGAAATGACACGGGGATTTGCAAAATGTTATTGCTGCGGCAGAACAAACCATGACCAGAAGGACCGCTGGTCCAAGGACAAAATATGCAGGCAATGCGGAAAGATGGGACACATTGCACTAGTTTGCAGGTCTGGGGAGAAGACCAATGACAACAAAAAGGCTACTAAGGAACCGTACAGGAAAGTACAAAAGATGGCGGACAGTAGTTCCGAAGACCAGATGAGCGATAGTGAATCCGGGAACAAGAGACTAAGCAGTCTCAAACTTCACAACGTAATCGCAAAAGAGGATCACCGAACCATTTGAGTCACCCTCACGATAGCAGGGTCCCAAGTCAAAATGGAATTGGATACAGGATCAGCTCTAACCGTCATGAATCGACGAGACTACGAGCGGCTATTCTCACACATACCCTTGAGAGAGACATCCATTGTCTTGAGGACGTATACGGGGCAAAAAGTATACCCCAGAGGAAAAATAAGGGTGCCTGTCGAATACAACGGCAAGAAAATACGGAAATTGTATCTCTACATTCTGCAAGATGGTGGACCACCATTATTGGGATGTGAATGGATAAGAAAGATAAGTTTAGACTGGCACTCCATTCAGGCACTGACAGTGGCTGGTAAAAAGGATGACGACGTCACTCCTGGACGATTGTCAACAATCTTAGCTGACGACAAAGAGGTATTTCAACAAGAACTGGGCACTCTTAAAGGCGTAACCGCCTCGATAAAAATAGAGGAGAATGCAATTCCCAAGTTTTTCAAAGTATTGTACAATATGCAATTCGCCCAGCCGTCGAGGCAGAGCTGGAGAATCTGGAGAATGCAGGCGTGTTATCTAAGGTAGACTGGAGCGAGTGGGCGATACCCATTGTTCCTGTCATGAAGAAAATGTTAAACAATAAGTCTGAGGAGCCAAGGAAGGTTTGCATCTGTGGGGTCTTCAAGGTGACGGTGAACCCAATCCTTCACACAGTACAATGTCCTCTTCCAAGGATAGAATATATCTTCGCCTCACTATCTGGAGGGAAGCGTTTTACAAAAATTGACCTAGCACAAGCATGTTTGCAGATGGAGGTTGAAGAATCCTCTAGGAAGTATCTCACGATAAACACTTACAAAGGTCTTTACCAGTATAATCGACTGGTATTCGGAGTAGCATCAGCTCCGGCGATATGGCAAAGAGCGATGGAACAAGTCCTGCAAGGGATTCTGGGGACTCAGTGTTACTTGGACGACATCCTAGTGACAGGTGAAGATGACAGTGAGGCCTAGAATTTCAGTATAGCCAGCTTTGGGGCGCTAACGTTAGCGCCCGCCCGAAGTTAGCGCCCGCCCCAAAGTTGCGCCCCCTTGCCGGAAATTCAGTCGCTTCGCCCTAAGAGGTTGCTGGACCGCTAAAAGAGGCGTTCCACTACTATCTTTAGGCGCTAAGCCGGCGGTGCAGAGGGATAGCGCCGAGGCGGGGCGCAGCGCGGGTGCGGTCATTTTTTGATTGACAGCAGACCCCGTGGCGCCGACCAGCTCTTAAAGGGGGAAGGGACGATTTGGTCTGCTGCCACGCCCTGCACACTGCAGCTTTGCAAATAGGCCTCAACACTGCTGCTCAGCCCCAGGGAGTCATGGCAACGCCAGAGAAGGCCCGTGAGCGTGCCCTGCGCTTCTCAGAGCGTGATCTGGGAATAATGGTGACAGCTCTGGAGAAGAGGCGCAGGATCTTGTTCCCAGAGACTGGGAGGAATCCGACCCACCAAGAATACACCAGAGCCTGGAAGCAGATCGCCAACAGGGTGACGTTCACCGGCGATGCCCCCAGGACCTACACACAATGTCGGAAAAAATACAACGACCTGACCAGGATTGTCAGGGTGAGTACCCTTTCCAGTCTCCTCCTCATTCTTGCATGTACACCTGACATGATGGGCAAAGGGAGCTGAAAGGCCTAATGGCCAGCCCTCAGCCAGCAGCTTTGGGACAGTCATGAGCATCAATTGCCCATTCTGCACTCTACACTCTGGCCAAGCTATTCCACCATGGGAGGCAGTGCACAGTACATCAGGGCTACACTCTGGCCAAGCTATTCCACCATGGGAGGCAGTGCACAGTACATCAGGGCTACACTCTGGCCAAGCTATTCCACCATGGGAGGCAGTGCACAGTACATCAGGGCTACACTCTGGCCAAGCTATTCCACCATGGGAGGCAGTGCACAGTACATCAGGGCTACACTCTGGCCAAGCTATTCCACCATGGGAGGCAGTGCACAGTACATCAGGGCTACACTCTGGCCAAGCTATTCCACCATGGGAGGCAGTGCACTGTACATCAGGGCTACACTCTGGCCAAGCTATTCCACCATGGGAGGCAGTGCACACTACATCAGGGCTACACTCTGGCCAAGCTATTCCACCATGGGGGGCAGTGCACACTACATCAGGGCTACACTCCGTACTTACAGCCCGCCCTTTCTCTTGCAGGCTAAAGTTGCCTATAATTGCCAGGCCCGTGCCAGGACCAGGGGAGGCCGCGCCAAGCTGCAGAAGCTCACTTCCCTGGAGGAGCGCGTGAGTGGGCTCATGGGAGCCCGGCTGATCGTGCCCACAGCGTATGGAGTAGCCGACCCTCCACTGCCCGGCAATGGTAAGGACCTCGCCTTTTGGCCCTCTCGCGTCGCACTTGCGCATCCGAGCTACCTCCTTTGCCACTGTCCCACCAATGCGCTGAATGCCACCAGTCCTGACTCCCTCGCTGACGCCGTCTCCTCACTCTGAAGCTACTCTTGTGCATTCCTGCTTTCAGCTGGTGACGACCAGGTCCCTGAAGCTGCCAGTGACAGCCCCTCCGAGCAGGAGGAGGAGGAGGAGGAGGAGGAGGAGGAGCAAGAGCAAGCCGGACCATCAGGGGAACACTCAGGTCCCGCAGGAGAGGACGAAATGATTGACAAGTCCTCACTGGACGAGTGCCTGGACCAACTGTCGCAGGGGATTGCAGCTGCTGGGACCAGTGGCGTCCAGCCACCCAGGAGCCCTGCGCATGGGCCGCGGCCTTCCCCCCAAAGGGGGGAAGGATCAGAGGGGAGTGCAGTTGATCGGGACACTCGCCGCCACCAACGTGGCAAGGTTCCCCTAGTTCGGTCCCCTGCTCCCCAGCGGGAGAGTCCCGACTCCAGTCCGGACACCTTCACCTCGGAGGAGGCGCGGAAGCTGGAGAAGATGGCCGAGGATTCGGACCGGCGCCACACGGAGCTCATGCGCGTGGTGGGGCGCATGCCTGAGGCCATTGAGTCGCTGGTGACCAGTGTGCGCGAGTTCGGGGCATCAACTGCCGCGAGTGGCCGCATGCTCACTGATGCCGTCAAGTCCCTGGCGGGTGTGATGTGGGCGCACACCAGGACAGCAGGGGCACTCACTGCTGCCACACACGCTGTCTCAGGCAGGCATCGCCAGGGCACCCGCCGCGCTGCAGCATCCCAACGAGCCGCCCCTCGGCTGATTGGTGCGGATCCTGCAGTGCGGGCCCGGCCGAGTGCCAGCGCGCCACAGCACCAGCCAGTGCATTCCAGACGCCAGTTTGCCCACATTGCACCATCCGTCGCCGCCACTCCCCCACTGTGGCGTCAAGGGCAAGCGGCTGGAGCTGATGGTGGCCAGGCTCAGGTGCGCCACTCAGCAGCCGGCCCCTCGAGGCCCAAAGGCCGTGTAGGCCGCCCCCCAAGGGCATCTGGCGGAAGGACATCTGAGCCGCAGGCGCCTTCCCCCAGCCTCGCAGCAGCCACTGGGCAGAGCTTGCGAAGGAGCAGCAGGCCGGGCAGGGGAGGCAAAAGGCTGGACAAGGTCTCGCCCTCACGGGCCACTCAGTAGAGGGTGTGGCCAGCTTTCGTTTTATATGGCGGTGGCCATCTTTCTTTTGCCCATGGTTGTTTGGTTCGTGGGCTTATCTTTTGCGTTAAGGCCGAGGTTGAGGCCAGGTTTGTACAAATGTGGAGTTACTCCTCCCCAGTTTGTGGGAGTGAGTCGTTTGTTGGGCTTTTTGTGGGGCCCGTTGATTGTTTTTGGGGATTCATGTGGGAAGGGGTTTTCATTTTTGTGTAATAAATAATTATCTTTATTCATAGAGTCTCCATGGTTGTTCTTGTTAGTGTTTGTTGGCTTTGCCGGCTGAGGGCTTGCGGAGCGGCTGCATTCATCTTCCCTCATGGCCACAAGGCATTCCCTGACAGGGGGCTTAGAAGTAACGTGTAATAAGGTGGCGTCGCGCGGCCCTTGGCCTTGGTCGCTCCCTCCTGGGAACGTACTCCTGCTCCTCCTCCTCCTCCTCCTGCTCCTCCTGCTCCACCTCCTGAGGTGCTGGTCCAATGTCAGGTGGCAGTGCCTGAGTCCTGCGAATAGCCAGGTTGTGTAGCATGCAGCAAACTACCACAAATTGGGAGACCCGGTCTGGCGAATACTGCAGAGATCCTCCGGAGCGATCAAGGCAGTGGAACCGCTGCTTGAGGACCCCAATAGTTTGCTCGATGATGTTGCGGGTGGTTTGATGGCTCTCATTGTATGCCTCTTCAGCAGCGGTCCTGGGCGCGCGGAGCGGGGTCATGAGCCAGGTACACAAAGGATAGCCTTTGTCCCCGAGTAGCCATCCTCTTGGGGGAGGCTGTGCCTCGAACATGTCATGCACAGTACTCTGCCGCAGGATAAACGCATCGTGGCTGCTGCCTGGAAAGCTGGCATTGACAGCCATGATGCGCTGCTTGTGGTCACACACCAGCTGCACATTCAGAGAATGGTAGCCCTTCCTGTTGCGAAACTGCTCGCCATGCTCCAGAGGGGCCCGCAAAGCCACATGCGTACAGTCAATGGCGCCCTGCACCAAGGGGAAGGCCGCGAGTCTTGCAAATCCCAATGCGCGCTGATGCTGGCTCTCCAGGACCATGGGGAAGGAGATGAATTGGCGTCTCCTTCTGAACAGTGCTTCGGTCACCTGGCGGATGCAGCGATGCGCGCCGTACTGGGAGATGTTAGCTATGTCCCCAGCAGCGGATTGGAAGGAGCCGGTGGCTTAGAAGTTCAATGCCACCGTCACCTTCACTTCCACCGACAGAGACGTCCTGCACCTGAGCTTTGGACGCAGATCTCTGCGAAGCAGGTGGCAGACCTCTGCAACCACCTCCTTTTGGAATCGGAGCCTTCTAACACATCGCGCGCCAGTCATGTTGAGGTAGGAGCGCTGCTGGCGGTATAGCCTGACTGGGTAAGGCCTACGTGGCCGACGCCTGCTGCCCCCTCTGCCTCTAGCCAGGGCTGCCCCTCTCACAATGCGTCTGCGAGCCCTACGGACATGGCGCTGCAGCTCCGCGTTGGCACCCCATGCAACCCCCATCAAATCCTGGCAAACACTCAAATTTCCAAAAGGCCACTTGCAGCGCTCTGGCCTGAGCCCAAAAATACCTGAGCTGTTGCTGCTTGAAACCAGTTAGCTATCCTCCTTGCTGTGTGTCCAGAAATGCGTTGCACAAGAGTGTTTGCTGCAAAATGGCTGGCCTTTATACTGGAGGGTACGTCCCCTTTAATTTGCGCCCCCCGGGGCCCGCGCTGGCTGTGTTGCGTTCCCTTTTTCAAATGCTCCGGCCGCCAGCCGCACAATGGGGCGGTCCGACTGAAGTTTGGAATCGGGGCGGCGAAAGGGCGTTGCACGAGGATGTGACGTCATTTTCTGTGCGCGCATCCGGGCGGGCGCTAAACTTTGCGCCGGCGCTAACGGCCAACTTAATTTGGGGCGAGGCGCAAACTGCGCTGCGCCCGGCCGCAACACGCATAGCGCCCGACATTCACTTTTCTTTAGGCGCTAACTGCTGGCGCAACCAACTGAATTTCTAGGCCTGAACACCTTGCCAACCTAGAGCAGGTGCTCACTAGACTACGTGAACATAGGCTACGAGCCAATCGCCCCAAGTGCGAGTTTTTTAAGAAACAGGTATCGTATTGTGGCCACGTGATTGATGAAGAGGGGTTGCATAAGTCCCCTGACAAAATTGAAGCGGTAGTTAAGGCTCCAGCGCCTGAAAATGTGTCGCAACTGAGGTCATTCCTCGGATTGGTGAATTACTACCATAAGTTTTTGCCGAATTTGTCCACAATTCTGCATCCACTGAACGCCCTACTACGACCGGGAGTAGCACGGAAATGGAGCGATGAATGTAAGCGGGCCTTTCAGAAGAGTAAGGACCTAATCACGTCAAGAGAAGTATTGGCTCACTACAACCCATCACTACCGATAAGACTGGCGTGTGATGCGTCTCCCTACGGCATTGGGGCGGTACTGTCACATAAATTCCTTGATGGTTCAGAGAGGCTGATAGCTTTTGCGTCACGCTCGTTAACTTCAGCCGATCGTAACTACGCCCAGATTGACAGAGAGGCCCTCAGCCTGGTGTGGGGGGTGAAGAAGTTCAATCACTACCTGCACGGTCTGAAATTTATTCTACTTACTGATCATCAACCTCTCGTCTCCATTTTCAACCCTCAGAAGGGCGGACCGATAATGACGGCACAACGGCTACAGAGGTGGTCCCTTTTCCTAGGGGCACACCAATATGACATCGAGTACAAAGGAACTAAACAGCATGGGAATGCTGATGGATTGTCGCGCCTACCGTTGCCGACGGTGGAAGAAGAACTGGCAGTGGATCCAGTGGAGTTATTCTACTCGACTATAGTCGAATGTCTCCCTGTGACGAATGCAAACATAGAAAAGGAAACACGAAATGACCCGACACTCTCCTGGGTCTATGATTTAACGGTGAAGGGATGGCCAGCACATGGCGAACCACTGCTGCCAGCATTCTCGCCGAGAAGAGAACAGCTGTCAGTGTGCAGAGGAACATTGATGTGTGGATCCAGAGTAGTAATTCCACCCAAATTGAAGGATAGAGTGCTCAATGAGCTTCATGAGGGTCATCTGGGAGGGGTAAAAATGAAGAACTTAGCCACAGCGTTTGTGTGGTGGCCGGGAATCGATAGAGAAATCAAAGAGATGACCAAGAGCTGTACAGGATGCCAGAAGGTCCAAAACGCCCCACCACAAGCCCCTCTACATCCATGGGAGTGGCCCTCATCTCCATGGCAAAGGGTGCACATTGATTTTGTTGGTCCCTTTATGGTCTCGATGTTTTTAATTGCGGTGGATGCACATCCAAAGTGGCCAGAGGTAATAAAAATGTCCTCAACCACCACAGAAAAAACTATCACATTCTTACGAACCATATTCGTCAGGAATGGGCTGCCTGAACAGATTTGCTCTGACAATGGACCACAGTTTGTGTCTGAAGAGTTCCGGAGGTTCTTAAAGAACAATGGTGTTAAGCATTACACATCCGCCCCACATCATCCAGCCACTAATGGTATTGGCCGAGAGGTTTGTTCAAACATTCAAGAAGGCTATCAAGGCAATGTGTAATGAAGATATACCCCTACAACACAAGGTGGAAAACTTCTTGTTTGCCTACTGGAATGCGACACATACGGTTACCAACCAAACTCCAGCCATGATGTTCTTCATAAGAAAACATAAGAACATAAGAAATAGGAGCAGGAGTAGGCCAATCGGCCCCTCGAGCCTGCTCCGCCATTCAATAAGAACATGGCTGATCTGATCCTAACCGCCAATCTACTATCACAGAACCATCTCCTGAATCTAACAGAATTAGACACACGAAATAGGAGCAGGATCAGGCTACACGGCCCCTAGGCCCGCTCCACTACCCATAGGGCCATGACCGATCCGAACCTAGACTCATGTCCAAATTCCTGCCCGCTCCCTGTAACCCTTAATTCCCTTTACTTCTAGGAAACTGTCTATTTCTGTTTTAAATTTATGTAATGATGTAGCTTCTACAGCTTTTTGGGGCAGCATATTCCATGGACCTACCACCCTCTGAGTGAAGTAGTTCCTCCTCATCTCAGTTTTGAAAGAGCAGCCCCTTATTCTAAGACTATGCCCCCTAGTTCTAGTTTCACCCATCATCGGGAACATCCTCCCCGCATCCACCCGATCCAACCCCTTCACAATCTTATATGTTTCAATTAGATCGCCTCTCATTCTTCTGAACTCCAATGAGTAGAGTCCCAATCTACTCAACCTTTCCTCATATGTCCATCCCCTCATCCCCGGGATTAACCGATTGAACCTTCTTTGTACTGACTCGAGAGCAAGTATGTCTTTTCTTAAGTATGGACACCAAAACTGTATGCAGTATTCCAGGTGCGGTCTCACCAATACCTTGTACAACTGAAGCAATACCTCTGTGCTGTCTTTCTTGAGCAATTTATGTTAGTTTCCCAGTTAATTCAGGGGTTTGAGTAAGTTGGGTCGATTCCCATTGTGTGCCGCCACCTAGTGGATATTTGGTACCTAACAACTGCAGTAAAAGCGCAGTAAAGTGCAGTAAAGCACAATAAGTGCAGTAAAGTAAACTACTGTATATCACAGACATACAGCTACACATGGTCTGGGAAGTTATATTGTTGCCACGTGTGTGTCTTGGATATTATTTGTCTGTAAGTACTTGAGAATGTTATAGATGATTAGTTTACACTATATTTTGCAGAAAATGTTTAGTTTGTAACTTTTCTTTGTAAGCAAACTTACATAGCTAGCCGTGAAGTGCTCGCTCTCTGTCTAGCTGGTTAACTTGTAGCTGTATTTTGATGCACTATGTACAGGGCTAATTTAAAGAGAATGGCCTAGAAATTCAGTTTGCACAGTTTTGGGGCGCTAAAGTCGGGCGTTCGGTAAATTTAGCGCCCGCCGGAAACTGCAGGCAACCGCGCCGAAATTCAGTGGATTTGGCCAAGAGTTTTGGCGAGCGCTGAAACCGGCGTTGCAATGCTCGGTTCCGGCGCTAAACCGGCGCTGCGGCCTGATAACGCCGATGCCGGGCGCAGCGCAGGTGCGGTCATGTGTTGCTTGACAGCAGACACCCTGACGCCGGCCTGCTCTTAAAGGGGGAAGGGTCAACTTTGACTGCTGCCACGCCCTGCACACTGGAGCCCTGCTGCTAGGCCTCAACAGTGCTGGTGGGACAAAATAGCGCCAGGACAGATGGAGATGGCCCGTGAAAGAGCCCAGCGCTTCTCAGACCATGCACTGAGGGTGCTGATTGATGCTGTCCAGGAGAGAAGACCCATCTTGTGCCCGGACAATGGCAGAAAGGCTCCCAGGAGAGAGTTCAGGAAAGCCTGGAGGAGCATCGCACGCAGGGTCTCCTCAAACTCAGATGTGCCCAGGACTGCGGACCAGTGCCGCAAAAAGTTCAATGACATCTGTCGGCTGGTGAAGGTGAGTACCCTTTCCACTGTCCTCCTCATCCTTGCATCTGAGCCTCACACTATGGGCAAAGGGACCTCAAAGGCATAATGGGCAGCCCTCCTCACGCAGCAATGCCACTGGCATGATCATCAACAGCACTTTCTGCACTGACCACACTGGCCAGGCTATTCCACCATGGGAGGCAGTACACACAGCAACAGGGCACCACACTGTACTTAGAGTCCGTCCTTTCTCTTGCAGGCCAAGCTGGCAAGAAATGCGCGCAGCCGGGTGGAGACCGGTGGTGGACGGCCCCACTACCAGGCTCTAAGTGCTCTGAAGGAGAGCGTCGCTGGACTCCTGCGTCCCCGGGTGACTGGCCCTGTAGCCATCGGGGATGCGGACCCTGTGCTGGGAGCCACTGGTAAGGAGATGACCGCTTGCAGCTCTCTCGTTGCCCTAGTGCTTCCGATCTAAATCCTTTCCCACTGACGGACAAATGCGCATAATGCCACCGCTCAGGCGTCCCTCGCTGACGCCCTGTCCTCACTTTAAAGCTACTCTTGTGCCTTCCTACTTTCAGCTGCTGAGGAGGAGGTGGTCCCTGAGGCGCCGGGTGCCAGGCCCTTGGAGGAGGAGGACGTCCAGGACGAGGAGGAAGCCGGCCCATCGGGCGAGCCCTCAGCCGTGCCAGGGGATGGCAATGAAGGGGGGACGGCAATGAAGGGGGGACGTCTGGCATGCAGGAGAGCCAGGGGGAGGTGTTGCAGGGGAGGGCAGATCCTGCTTGCAGTGGGGTCCAGGCAGGCGGCAGGGGTCGGCCAGCTCGGCCGGCTTCTCCCCAGCTGCAGAGTCCTCTCTCCAGTCCGGAGAGTGGCCTCGGCCAGGAGGTGCGCCTCCTGCAAGAGATCTCGGTGGCGTCTGACCGGCGCCACCATGAGTTCATGGGGGTTGTGCAGCAGATGCCGCACGCCATCGAGTCCCTGGCTCAGAGTGTGGCAGCATTCGGGCAATCACAGGCCAGGGGGGTGGAGCAACTGGCCGCAGCGCACGCCAGGGGGGTCGAACTACTCGCGACACTGCAGGAGGAAAGTCGCCAGAGAGGTGGTTCCTTCGACACACTGTCACAGCAGCTGGAGGCACATACCCGGGCAGTGCGGTCACTGACTTCTGCCACACTCGCTTTGACGCAGAGGCGTCGCACCCGCACCCGCCGCCCTGCTGCAACACAGCAGGCTGGCCTCCAGCACATAGCTGCGCCAGCTGAACTGCCAGGCCGGACGACTGCCACTGTGTCTGCTGAGCCTCGCGCGCCTGGCAGCAGCCAGCTTGCCCCCCTTGGAGCATCCAACACTGCCACTCCCCCAGCCAGGGTGCGAGGAGCTGCTGCTGCCACTGATGCTGGCCAGCCACAGCCGAACCAGTCAGCAGCCGGCCCCTCCCGGGACGTGCGTCGTGTTGGCCGACCCCCAAGGGCATCTGTCGCGACGCATGGGGGCCCTCATGAGCCTTCCCCCAGCCTTGAGGCCGCCACAGGGCCCACGTTGAGGCGGAGCAGCAGGCCGGGCAGGGGCCGGGGAAGGCTCTCTAAGGACTCGCCCTCTCGGCACAGCCGCTAGAGTGTGGTCTCTGCGGCATTGTATATATGAGGGGGATTTTGTTTTGGGGGCTGATTTTTGTGGATGGCCGAAATTGAAGGCATTTTTTGTTTTTATGGGGGTCTTTCTGTTGGCGAGGGGGGCCCTTTTTTTGTTACGGCCAATGTTGAAGGCCATGTGGATGGCCAACTTTTGTTAGTCCTCCCCAGGTTGGTTGGGGGAGTGACATATGTTTGTGACTGTTTTTTGGGTGTGTTCTGTGTTTTTGAGTTTCATATGGGAAGGGGCCTCAGTTTGTTAAATAAAGGTTTTTATTTATTCAGCTTGTCCAGGTGTCATGTTTCAAGTGTTTGCTGCGTTAACCGGCTGACGGCTTCCGGAGCGGCTGCCTTCAGGTGCGCTCATTCCCACAGGCCATTCCCTCACAGCGGGCCTAGAAGTGTCGAGCAATAAGCCCCCGGCGTATGGCCCTTGGGCCTTCTGGCCCCCTCCTGGCCTGCTCCTCCTCCTCCTCCCCCTCCTCCTCCTGATGGTCCTCCTGCTCGTCCTCCTCAGGTGGTAGTGCAATGTCAGGTGGCAGTGCCTGCGCCCGGCGGATAGCCAGGTTGTGCAGCATGCAGCACACGACGACGAACTGGGACACTCTATCCGGCGAATACTGTAGAGAGCCGCCGGAGCGATCCAGGCAGCGGAAGCGTTGCTTGAGGACGCCTATGGTTTGCTCTATGACGTTCCTTGTTGCTTGATGGCTTTCGTTGTATGAGTCCTCCGCTGGGGTCCTGGGCACGCGGAGCGGGGTCATGAGCCATGTGCACAAAGGGTAGCCCTTGTCCCCGATAAGCCATCCCCTTGGTGGAGGCTGTGCCTGGAACATGTCAGCCACAGTAGTCTGGCGCAGGATAAAAGCATCGTGGCTGCTTCCTGGGAAGCGAGCATTTACAGCTAGGATGCGCTGCCTGTGGTCACACACCAGCTGCACATTGAGGGAATGGTAGCCCTTGCGGTTGCGATAAACCTCGGGATTGTCTATAGGTGCCCGCATAGCCACATGCGTGCAGTCAATGGCGCCCTGCACCATGGGGAAGCCCGCGATCCTGCCAAATCCCACTGCACGCTGCTGCTGCCTCTGTTGGGTCATGGGGAAGGAGATGAACTGCTGTCTCCTCGTGGACAGTGCATCGGTGACCTGCCGGATGCAGCGGTGTGCGGCGAACTGGGAGATGTTTGCGATGTCCCCAGCAGTGGCTTGGAACGAGCCGCTTGCATAAAAGCTGAGAGCCACCGTGACCTTCACTTCCACTGAGAGAGACGTCCTGGACATGAGCTGTGGCTGCAAATCTGCGTGAAGCAGCTGGCAGATCTCTCCAACCACCTCCATTCTGAAGCGCAGCCTCTTTACACAAAGTGCCGCAGACATGGTGACATAGGACACCTGCTGCCGGTATTGCCTGGGTGCGTAAGGCCTACGTTGGCGATGCCTGATGGCCCTTCTGTGTCTACGCATGGCTGCCCGTCTCTCACAGTGTCTGCGAGCCCTCCGCACATAATGCTGCAACTCAATGTTGGCCCCCCCATGCAGCCCCCATAATCAAAGTCGCAACAGTGAAATCAGCAAGAGTCAAATGTCAAAGCACTGGCCAGAAGCCAAAAAGACCTCTCCTATCTTGTCCCAAATCTGGAATCTCTGTCCCTTGGTCTCTGTGTAGAATTCCAAAGCAGTGAAGTCATTGCAGCAAAATGGCTGGGCTTTATAGGTCAGTGGAGGTGCCCTTTAATTTGCGCTGCCCGAGGCCCACAGGGCCTCTGCAACGTTCCATTTTACAATTCTTAATAGCGCCACGCCCACATTGGGCGGGCGCCACTCAATTTCCGGTTTGGGGCGCTAAAACAGCGTTGCGCGAGGATATGACGTCATAAGCTGCGCGCGCACCCGAGCGGGCGCTAACACTTTGCGCCGGCGCTAAATCTCAAATGAATTTGGGCGTCGGCGCAGATCGGTCTGCATTCCGGCGCTAAGGCTTTATCGACGGAAATATAGCCCTTTTTTGGCGTTAGCGCCTGGCGCAGCCAACTGAATTTCTAGGCCAATGCCTTCCAGTTTGCTAAATGTATATTCACAGTAAGCTGTGTTTCCACGTGTTTGGTAATTTACATGCCAAATGTACTGTGTTGCTCAGGCGTACCAAAATTTGTGTATGCATATCAGTTATGCGCTTGTATACTAATGTGTGCTTCCATTTCTGTGTTGTATTTCAGTTTCACAATAAGAATCTTTCAGTAAAGTTTTACAAGAAAAGTCAAGCCTTGTGATTTTTATGGGAAGATATCAAGTTGTTAGCTACCTGTCTAGCTCTGCATAGGAACACGCTGCAAGGGCAGAATAGTGAAAAGACAACAGCACAGCGGGCTCAAGCACAAGAAGATACCTCTCAGCTACCATGAGTCTATGCTCAGGAAGACAATATACCATAGAGGACGTCGACCAGCCAATCGAGAAGCATGAGCCTCTCCGAGCAAATGATGCCAAGTCACAGTCCTCTAAAGCATCCTCTAGATCATATCGGCGGTCCAGCAGACCGTCGTCATCGACAGCTTCTGCAGCTGCCAAAGCACGTGCCAAGGCAAAAGCTGCCCAGGCTCAATTGTCCTTCGCTGAAAACGAAGCTAGTGTGATGAAGCATAGAGCTGACCTCGACACTAGTGTGATGAAGCAGAGAGCTGACCTCAACGCTAGTGCGATGAAGCAGAGAGCTGACCTCGACGCCAGTCTCCACATTCTCCAAAGCCAGAGAGCTGCCGCTGCCGCTGCCGCTGAAGCTGCAGCTTATGAAGAAGGTGAGGAGAACGAAGGCGGGGAGCACAGCCATGAAGCATATGTTCTAGAACAGCCCCTCAGTCCAGTGCAACGTACAAGTGAGTATGTCCAACAACACTCCAAATTGCTCTTCAAGGAAACATCCAGGTATCTCGACGCAGAACCAACTACTCACCACAGTAACAAACAGCCTGTTTTCGGAGACGCTGAGCTTAAAGGAGAAGAAACAAGTAAGACTTACCTGCAGAGACCTCCACAGCACTCGGCCAATCCAGCCAAGCAGTCCTCACCCGAGCCACAAGGCGCACAAGACCTCGCTAGGTACCTCATCCGTCGAGAATTGTTAAGTTCAGGTCTTCTAGAATTTGATGACCGTCCTGAAAATTACTGGTCATGGAAAGCATCCTTTCTGAGTACCACCAAGGACTTGAATCTGTCAGCCTGAGAAGAACTAGATTTGATGACAAAATGGCTCGGAGCTGAGTCGTCAGAACAGGCGAAGAGAATTCGCTCAGCACACGTCCGCAATCCCACAGCAGGCCTCAACCTGGTTTGGCAACGTCTCGAAGACTGTTATGGGACACCAGAAGTCATTGAACACGCACTGCTCAAGAAGATTGAGGACTTTCCAAAGCTAACCAACAAAGATAATGTCGAGCTCCGAGAACTGGGTGACATTCTCCTTGAACTGGAGTGTGCTAAGGGAAAAGGTTATCTGACAGGCCTCTCATATTTGGATACAGCTCGTGGGGTAAACCCAATAGTGGAAAAGCTCCCCTACAACCTTCAAGAGAAATGGATAGCTAAGGGATCCAAGTACAAGGAGGACAATGGAGTGGCATTTCCCCCCTTCTCTCTCTTCTCCAGGTTCGTCCAACAACAGGCAAAGGTGAGGAATGATCCAAGTTTCACTTTCTCCACCTCCAGCAGTTACGCTCCTTCGAGAACAGAGAAACCCACAAAGTACAGCAACAAAGCCTCCTGTGAGCGTGCACAAAACAGATGTTCCAGCCAAACCCTCAGTCAACCAATCCAGTTCTGCTGGGAATAAAGTGGATGACCCAGATCATCAGTGTCCAATACACAAGAAGCCCCACCCACTCAAAAAGTGTCGAAGCTTTAGAGACAAGCCTATTGATGAGCGCAAATCATACCTGAAAGAGAATCGCATCTGCTTCAGGTGTTGTGGGTTGACTATGCACATGGCAAAAGACTGCAAGGCGACAATCATGTGCTTCGAGTGCAACAGTGAAAAACACATCGCAGCCCTGCATCCAGGTCCTCCTCCTTCAACCACCGAGAGTGCTGCGGTTGACAAAGAGGTTAGTGGGGAGCAAAGCGAAAGCACATCTTCTTCAGTCACCTCCAAGTGTACAGAGGTTTGTGGAAATGCAAGCAGCCCACGCTCATGCTCCAAAATCTGCTTGGTTAAAGCATATCCTGCAGGGAGAAAGGAGAAGGCAATCAAGATGTACGCAGTGCTTGATGAGCAAAGTAACAAGTCTCTAGCGAAGACAGAATTCTTCAATCTCTTTGAAGTCAAGGCCAGCGCAGCTCCATACACGCTAAAAACCTGTTCAGGGACAACAGAGACTACGGGTAGGAAAGTTGGCAACTTCATGATCGAGTCCATGGATGGGAAACTACAGCTTCCCCTCCCCACCTTAATTGAGTGTGACATGATGCCAGATGATAGGACGGAAATTCCCTCCCCAGAGGTCGCATGCCATCAGCCCCACCTACAGCCAGTTGCCAACAAGATTCCAGCTGTGGACCCGGACGCTCCAATCCTCCTGCTCTTGGGAAGAGACATCTTAAGGGTGCACAAGGTGCGTGAGCAAATCAACGGGCCCCACAATGCTCCTTATGCGCAGCGGCTTGACCTGGGATGGGTCCACATGGGTGGAGTTTGCCTGGGAACAGTCCACAAACCAGCAGACGTCAACGTCTATAAAGCAAACGTGTTGTACAACGGTCACACATCCTGTCTCAGCCCATGCCCAAACAGGATCCAGGTAAAGGAAGACTGCGATGACATGACGCAGCATCATAGGTCAACCTCCTCTGCCTGTGAGGAAGAGGCGGGCCCCACTGTGAGCACAGACAGCCTAGGATGCTCAGTGTTTGAAAGGTCTAAGGATGATGACAAGCCAGCACTATCCATGGACGACAAAGCTTTCCTAACCATCATGGATGAGGAGGTTTACCAGGACGATGGACACAGCTGGGTGGCACCCTTACCATTTCACTCTCCTAGACGCCATCTTCCGAGTAACAGGGAACAAGCTATGAAGCGCCTCTGCTCACTCAGGAGAACCCTGGTGCCGGTGTCCACCGACCCAGACATGCCTGCAGTCCTCACCCCAGCGATGCTCCTGAGTCAAAAGATGAGTGCTATTTCAGCCCCCTCTGGAAACTTCGACATGGCTGAGCTGCACGGGAAGCAGTGGAAGCAAGTCCAGTGTCTTGCCGACACTTTTTGGAAGAGATGGAAAGGAGAGTATTTGTCCACCCTACAGAGCTGTAGGAATTGGACAGAAGACAAACCAAATGTCAAAGTGGGAGATGTTGTCTTGTTGAAAGACAGCCAAGCACACAGAAATGAATGGTCAGTGAGACTGGTTGTCAAAACTCTGCCGAGCAGGGAGAAGAGGGTCCGCAAGGTGGAGGTGAAGATTGTCAAGGAGGGTACTGTCAAAGTGTTTCTGAGGCCAGTCTCAGAGATCGTAGTCCTCCTTTCTTAAGAAACCTAGAGAAAGGATTCTGAGTATGTTTGCAGCCAAAGGACATTTTCTTTAGGTTTATTTTGTATCTGTAGTGGTACAATGGAATTGTACCAAGCGGGGAGTGTGCTGCCTTTCTTTAGCAATTTATGTTAGTTTTCCAGTTAATTCAGGGGTTTGAGTAAGTTGGGTCGATTCCCATTGTGTGCCGCCACCTAGTGGATATTTGGTACCTAGCAACTGCAGTAAAAGCGCAGTAAAGTGCAGTAAAGCACAGTAAGTGCAGTAAAGTAAACTACTGTATATCACAGACCTACAGCTACACATGGTCTGGGAAGTTATATTGTTGCCACGCTTGAGTCTTGGATATTATTTGTCTGTAAGTACTTGAGAATGTTATAGATGATTAGTGTACACTATATTTTGCAGAAAATGTTTAGTTTGTAACTTTTCTCTGTAAGCAAACTTACACAGCTAGCTGTGAAGTGCTCGCTCTCTGTCTAGCTGGTTAACTTGTAGCTGTATTTTGATGCACTATGTACAGGGCTAATTTAAAGAGAATGCCTTCCAGTATGCTAAATATATATTCACAGTAAGCTGTGTTTCCACGTGTTTGGTAATTTACATGCCAAATGTACTGTGTTGCTCAGGCGTACCTAAATGTGTGTATGCATATCAGTTATGTGCTTGTATACTAATGTGTGCTTCCATTTCTGTGTTGTATTTCAGTTTCACAATAAGAATCTTTCAGTAAAGTATTACAAGAAAAGTCAAGCCTTGTGATTTTTATGGGAAGATATCAAGTTGTTAGCTACCTGTCTAGCTCTGCATAGGAACGCGCTGCAAGGGCAGAATAACCTCCCTATTTTTATATTCTATCCCCCTAGCAATGAAAGCCAACATTCCATTGGCCTTCTTAATCACTTGCTGCACCTGTATACTAACCTTTTGAGTTTCGTGCACCAGGACCCCCAGATCCCTTTGTACTTCAGTACTTTCCAGTTTCTTGCCATTAAGATAATAACTTGCTCTATGATTTTTCCTGCCAAAGTGCATAACCTCACACTTTCCAGTATTGTATTCCATCTGCCAAATCTCTGCCCACTTACTTAGCCTGTCTATGTCCCCTTGCAGGTTTTTTATGTCCTCCTCACTCAGTACTTTCCCCCCCATCTTAGTATCATCTGCAAACTTTGATATGTTACACTCGGTCCCCTCCTCCAAATCGTTAATATAGATTGTAAAGAGTTGGGGACCCAGCACTGACCCCTGCGGAACACCACTAGTTACTGATTGCCAGTCTGAGAATGAACCATTTATCCCAACTCTCTGCCTTCTGTTAGATAGCCAATCCTCTATCCATGCCAGAATATTACCCCCAATCCCATGATTTTTTATCTTAAGCAATAATCTTTTGTGTGGCACCTTGTCAAATGCCTTTTGGAAGTCTAAATACACTACGTCCACTGGTTCCCCTTTATCCACCCTATATGTTACTTCCTCAAAGAACTCCAGCAAATTTGTCAAACATGACTTCCCCTTCATAAAACCATGCTGACTTTGTCCTATTAAATTATGATTATCCAAATGTCCCGTTACTGTCTCCTTAATAATGGACTCCAAAATTTTACCTACCACAGATGTTAGGCTAACCGGTCTATAGTTTCCAGCCTTCTGTCTACTGCCCTTTTTAAATAAGGGTGTTACATTAGCAGTTTTCCAGTCTGCCGAGACCTTTGCCGAGTCCAGGGAGTTTTGGAAAATTATTACCAATCAAAGACTACGATGCCGCTTGGATTTGATTAAGCTAAACGTCAGAAGAGATGTGGAGAACAGGCAGTTTCAGAATATGAATGAAAGGCCGACCAGGAGTTTTAAGATAGGTCAACCAGTTTTGGCCCGGGACTACCGCACAGAGAAATGGCAGCCAGGAACGATCTGTACACGGCAAGGACCCCTAATGTATACCATGGACGTTGGGGAGAGCATTGTAAGACCCCATGCTGACCAGATTCTAGAGTCACTGGAAAACGTCAACTCCACACCACGATCTGATACACCTGGCGATGAAACCGAAGTACCAATTGCATCTACCGCAGAATCGGTGATATTGGAAGCAGACGAACCAAACAACGACATTGATCCCGACTCAACCTTGCCAGAAGAACCTGATATCCCAAAGAGGCGTTATCCAGACAGAATCAGGCAGCCTCCTCAAAGACTGAACTTATAATTGCTTAACTTCAACCAATGTATCTAGCAACCGTAATTGTAATTGTAATTAGTTATTATTTAGTTGTTAAATGAATGTTATGTCCTGTTTATCTAAAAGGGGAGGAATTGTTGTGTATGTACCTTTAAGGGAATAACTGGTCTCAGACTGCAGTACCGGCAGTGACCACCCCTGTATAAAAGGCCCTAGCAGGCTTCTGTAGTTTCAGTTTCCAGGTTGTCTCCATTCAGCAACGACTTGTTATAATCAACTCCTGCAGTCCGTGTCTCAATTATACACGGACATAATATAATATATATAAATGACCTGGATGTTGGAATACAGAGTAGAATTTCTAAAATTGCTGATGACACCAAACTTGGGGGTGTGGCAATCAGTGAGGATGATATTGTTGTGGTAAAAGAGAAGTCTTCCCTCCTCTCAAGCGGACCCCCTGAGATAAGGGGTTGACACTTTCCCTATAGCAACCGCAAATTCACCAGACAGACACCTTGGATAAGTTTCACGATCTTTATTCAAGCATATGCAATGGGAAAATCTCAGTCTCATCCCAGAGAAAGGATTCTTCCACCGAGCATCAAATATGTACAGCCATCATACCCAAACTTGAGGCGTGCACCCCTCATGCACCCCACTTCTACGATCATTGATTGGTCTACAGAGTACGTTGTGTCCATTCGATGCTCCTTATCAGGGAGGTTACTGAATGGTTCACAGAAACCCATCTCTACAGTATTCGCGAGCTAGTTTATCTGTTCCTGCTCTGGCCAGGAGGTGCTTACATCATGCTTTGAGAATCTGTATGTCCTGCCTTATTTTAAGCAAGGACAAAAGACCAGCTTATTAGCTTTACAGTTCCTGTCTTATCTGGGTCCTACATTCCTATGCAAGGATAGGAGACAAACTTATTTTCCACTAATTTTAATTCGAAGAAGTTATAGTTACTTCTTACTTTTAATTCTAAGAAGTTATTTTTGTCCCCTTACAATATCAATCGAATGCAACAGGACATTGAAAGGCTAGCAGAATGGGCAGACAAGTGGCAGATGGAATTTAATACAGAGAAATGTGAGGTGATGCAATTTGGCAGAAGGAACAGGGAGGGGCAATATACACTTAATGGCACAGTTTTAAAGAGTGTGCAGGGACAGAGGGGACCTGGGAGTTAATGTGCATAGGTCCCTGAAGGTGGCAGGACATATTGAGAGTGTGGTTAGCAAAGCATATGGGACCTTGGGTTTCATAAATAGAGGTAGTGAGTACAAAAGTAGAGAAGTTATGCTGAACTTTTATAAAGCACTGTTAGGCCACAACTGCAGTATTGCGTCCAGTTCTGGTCAGCACACTTTAGGAAGGATGTGAAGGCACTTGAGAGGGTGCAGAGGAGTTTACCAGAATGGTTCCGGGGATGGAGGATCTTAGCTACAAGGACAGGTTGGAGAAGCTGATTTTTCTGTGAAGGAATAGTCATGATTCAGAGAAATACACGATACCATGACAGATTTCTAATATCTATCTATATATATAAACGATACATCTGTCTCTGTCTGTCTGTCTGTCTGTCTGTCTGTCTATCTGTCTGTCTGTCTATCTGTCTGTCTGTCTGTCCTCCGGTGTGCGTCTGTCCGGCTATGCCCGGGGCCTAGGCTTCTCCAACTGCCAGCAGTGCAACTCTAGACCCAGGCTCCCGGCCTAGACAGAGACAAACACTGGCAGAGGGGGAGAGGGTGTGCTGCCTCAGCTCCATTTCCCGGGGTCAGCAGGTGGGGAGGCTTCATAAGCAACTGGGGTAGGTCGCAAGCCCCGAATAATAATCTGAAGATCCTGTGTCTGCAGCTGAGGAAATTTCTTCTGCTGACAGCCCCAAGTTAACGGCAGCCATCTTTGTTAAAGAGGGCGAAAAGTTTCAGTGCGACGCCATTTTGATTCAGTGTGTAACAGAGTGCATGCGCGGCCATCTTAGTACAGGAACATAGAGTGGGTGGGGCTTCTGTGCTCCAAATCGGGTACTGGTGACCGAGACAGACAATCGACTGTGTGGGCGGGGCCTAATCTTTCCAACTGAAAAGCAAGCGGCGGCCATTGTTTGTGATACAACACACTGAGCGGTGAGCACACCCTTTTTTAATAAAAAGATTGGTGAGGTTGTAAAGTGTATGTTATAGAAAGATTTACCAAAAATGTTTTATAAGTACTTTAAGTTTCATGTTTCACCACCCCTTGCTCCCCCCGCTCCCTTTCACGCCACCTCCCTTTTCCCCCCTCCCTTTTCCCCCCCAACCCCCCCTTCCACCCTTTACCCCCCTCCCCTCCCTCTCCCCCCCTCCCTTTCCACCCCCCCCAACACCCCTTCCCCCCCCCACATCCCCAACCCCCCTTTCCCCCCATACCCCCTTCCCCCCACCCCCCCAGAGATCGGTAGGCGGAGAGGGGAGGAGGGTTACCAAGGCAACAGGGGCTCAGGAGGGGAGGGGGAGCGGAGAGGGTTACCCCGGCAACCGGGCTCGCCAGCCGCAATCGGCCGCTCAGGCCAGGCCCGGAGATCGGGAGGCGGAGAGGGGAGGAGGGTTACCAAGGCAACCGGGGCTCGGGAGGGGAGGGGGGAGCGGAGAGGGTTATCCCGGCAACCGGGCTCGCCAGCCGCAAACGGCCGCTCAGGCCCAGAGATCGGGAGGCGGAGAGGGGAGGAGGGGTTACCAAGGCAACAGGGCCCGGCCAGCCGCAATCGGCCATCTCAGGCCCCCCTCCCTCCCCACTCCCCCTCCTCCCCCCCTCCCCTCCTCCCTCCTCCCCCTCCCCCTCCACCTCCCCCCCACCCCCTCCCCCCTCACACCCTCCCCCCTCCCCCTCCCCTCCACCCCCTCCGCCCCTCCCCCTCCCCCCTCCCTCTCCCCCCTCCCTCCCTCACCCCCCTCCCTCAACCCCTCCCTCAAACCCCTCCCCCCTCCCCACCCCCTCTCCCACCCTCCCCCCACCACATCCCTCTCCCCCCTCCCTCCCCCTCCCTCTCCCTCTCCCCCCTCCCTCCCCCTCCCTTTCCCCCCCTCCCTCCCCCCTCCCCTCCCCCCTCCCCCTCCCACCCCCCCTCCCCCTTCCTCTCCCCCTTCCCCCTCCCTTCCGAGCCCCCTACCCCTCCCCCTCCCTCTCTCCCTCCCCCCCTCTCCCCCCTCCCCCTCTCCCCTCTTTCTTGCTTTCTCTCTTCCCCCCAAGTCGCTCTCTCCCTTCCCCCCCAGTCGCTCTCTCTCTTCCCCCCAGTCGCTCGCTCTCTTCCCCCCCAGTCGCTCTCTCTCTTCCCCCCCAGTCGCTCTCTCTCTTCCCTCCAGTCGCTCTCTCTCTTCCACCCCAGTCACCCTCTCTCTTCCCCCCCAGTCGCTCTCTCTCTTCCCCCCAGTCGCTCTCTCTCTTCCCCCCCAGTCGCTCCCTCTCTTCCCCCCCAGTTGCTCTCTCTCTTCCCCCCAGTCGCTCTCTCTCTTCCCCCCAGTCGCTCTCTCTCTTCCCCCCCAGTCGCGCTCTCTCTTCCCCCCCAGTCGCTCTATCTCTTCCCCCCCAGTCGCTCTCTCTCTTCCCCCCCAGTCGCTCTCTCTCTTCCCCCCCAATCGCTCTCTCGCTTCCCCCCCTGTCACTCTCTCTCTTCCCCCCAGTCGCTCTCTCTCTTCCCCCCAGTCGCTCTCTCTCTTCCCCCGCAGTCGCTCTCTCTCTTCCCCCGTCGCTCTCTCTCTTCCCCCCCAGTCGCTCTCTCTCTTCCCCCCCCCACTCGCTCTCTCTCTTCCCCCCCAGTCGCTCTCTCTCTTCCCCCCCAGTCGCTCTCTCTCTTCCCCCCAGTCGCTCTCTCTCTTCTCCCCCAGTCGCTCTCTCTCTTCCCCCCAGTCGCTCTCTCTCTTCCCCCCCAGTCGCTCTCTTTCTTCCCCCCCAGTCGCTCCCTCTCTTCCCCCCCAGTCGCTCTCTCTCTTCCCCCCCAGTCGCTCTCTCTCTTCCCCCCCCAGTCACTCTCTCTCTTCCCCCCAGTCGCTCTCTCTCTTCCCCCCCAGTCTCTCTCTCTCTTCCCCCCAGTCACTCTCTCTCTTCCCCTCAGTCGCTCTCTCTCTTCCCCCCCAGTCGCTCTCTCTCTTCCCCCCCAGTCGCTCTCTCTCTTCCCCCCAGTCGCTCTCTCTCTTCCCCCCCAGTCGCTCTCTCTCTTCCCCCAGTTGCTCTCTCTCTTCCCCCCCAGTCGCTCTCTCTCTTCCACCCCAGTCGTTGTCTCTCTTCCCCCCCAGTCACTCGCTCTCTTCCCCCCCCAGTCCCTCTCTCGCTCCCCCCCCACCCCCCAGTCGCTCTCTCTCTCTCTTCCACCACCCC